>NC_092877.1:5136723-5776626 GCF_028372415.1 Notamacropus eugenii
GGAAGTCAAGGGGATGTCCATCAATTGGGGAATGGCTGAATAAATTATGGTATATGAATGTAATGGAGTACTATTGTGCCATAAGAAATGATGAACAAGAAGACTTCAGAGAGGCCTGGAAGGACTTATATGACCTGATGCTGAGTGAAAGGAGCAGAACCAGGAGAACTTTATGCACAGCAACAACCACAGTGTGTGAGAGTTTTTTCTGGTAGACTTAGATTTTTGTAATAACACAAGAACTTCTTACCAAAAAAAAAAAAAAAAAAAAAAAATCCCAATGGAGGATCTCAAGGCAAAATGCCTGCCACACTCAGAGAGAGAAATATGGAAGACACTCACATATTGTAGCAGATCATGTTTGTGTATGTGTATGTGTTTGTGTATCATGTTCTGATTTGTTATACGATTTCTTTCATTTATCTTAGTCTGACTACATAGCATGACTATAGTGAAAATATACTCAATAGGAAAGTATATGTAGAATCTATACAGAATTGTATGCAGTCGTGGGGAGGGAGGGGGGTAGTGGGGAGTAGGTGGGGAGGGATGAAATCGCAATTGTATGGCAGTGATTGTTAAACATTACAAAATAAAAAAAAAAATAAAAAAAAAAAAAAGAAGAGAGGGCATTTCAGCCATCAGGAGAAGCCAGAGCAAAGACTGAGAATTAAGCCCCTTGTTGTGTGGTGGAAGCTGGAGTGCAGAGGAGTAATCAGAAATAAGACCCGATGAGCAGAGTGGCACCAAGTTGTGGGGGGCCTTGAATGGCAGGCTCAGGCTTTTGACCGCTTCTCATTTAGCAATGGGAGACACTGAAGGTTCTGATGTGACTAGATGTAAGAAAAGATGATTCTGATAGTAAGACTCAGATGCAGGTGGTGGCAGAGTGGAGAGAGCTCTAGGCCTGGGGTCAGCACTGCCTCAATCAAATCTTCTCTCAGACACCAGCTACCTGTGTGACCCTGGCTAAGTCTTTCACCTCTGTCTGCCTCAGTTTCTTCAACTGTAAAATGGAGATAATAATAACACAACCAGCTGGAGCCCCAAAATGATTTAGATTGTTTGAGTGCTCAGGGAAGAGTACAGACCTGGAGTAACAGATTTGGGAGCAGTCAGCATAGACTTGACCATGGAAAACATGGGAAGAAAGCCCCTATATGCTGACAGTATATCAAATGAAGGGTCAGGGAGTGCATCTTGGAGAACGTTTAGGGGGCAAGAGGATGAAGATGAGTCAACAAAGGAGACAGAATGACTGACAAGAAGAAGGCCAGACTAATATTGGGTAGAACTGAAAGCTTGACTGATTACAAGCTTCCTTCCTACCACCCTACTACCTCCCAAATGTCTCCCTTCCACACAACCTATGGTCCAGTCACATTCCTCACACAGATGGCTCCCTCTCCAATTTCTGGCCGCCCCCATGCCTGGTTCTTCTTCTACAATGCCATCTTTTGGAAGCCCTTAACCTGTGGCTCACAAGCCACATTCCATAATACACTCCAGAATACGGTTCCTTTCTTCCCCAAACTGCCTTCTAACATCTGGTCTGTATATATCACTGTAAATCTTCCTGTTTTCTTTCCCATTACAGTGGTAAGAGCTTTTGACTTTGTTTTGATATCTCTGGTGCTTGTCCTTTAGTAGTTGCTGCTGCTATTTGTCCATGACATTAGAGAGGTGATGCCATGACATGCAAGTGAGTTGGATTTAAGTGAGGCAGGGCTGTGCAAAGTGACCAGCCTCACTTTCTCCTCCAGAGCCATCCGGGTGCAGTGGCCAGATATGGATCAGGACAACTGAGATGGCCCAGGATGCAGCAAGGAGCCTTGGGCTTTTCAAGCTGAAGTCTCTCAGTTTGACTGAGGTGATGCCCTCTCAGTGATTGAGGCAAAGAATGGCCTCTTAAAAAAAAGTGGATGCTTAATAAATGCTTGTTGATTGATTCATGGACGGAGGAGGGCCAAATGGAAGAGGAAATGTTAGTTGGAATTGGTGACTGGGAGGTTGTTGGTGACCTTGAAGAAAATGATCCTAGGAGAGGGGTGAGGGTGGAAGGAAAATCACAGGAGATTACGGAGTGAATGGGTGAAGAGACAGAACCATGAAAAGGAAGGAAAGAAATCAGAGTTGGATTGGTTTGTGTTTTCCCCAAACCATCACACAATGTTTTATTAGAGACAAATGAGGTACTTTTAGCATCCTGGAGAGTTACTTAATTGGTGTAGTGGAAAGAATATAAGAGCCGAGGTTAATAGGTTTGAGTGTGAATCCTAGCCTTATTACTTACTTGCCTGTGTGACACTGGGCAAGTCTTTTCTCCTCTCTGGGTCTTGATTTCTCCATCTGTAAAATGGGGAAGGGGTTTAGACTAGGGGAGCTCTAAGATCCCTTCCAACTCTTGAAGTCTTTTGATAACGACTGTACTCCCAGCTCTGCCACCATTTCCCTATCTGTTTAACCAGGGAACTGGACCAAGGGATCTCTAAGGTCTTTCCTAGTTCTCTTACCTTGATGAAGGGCCCTCTGCTCTTTGTAACTCAATTTTACCCATAAAATAAATATCTGAGGAAGAGGAAATGTATGATATGATTGGTGGAGGCAGGGCTTTTTTCCAGTTCTGCATTTGCCTTGATTAAGGCTATTTAATCTCATCAGTAAAGGATGAGTTTGTTTTTCCTTCCTGTTACAGAGAAAGGGAGAACACCCTGGCATGGTGGTTGGAAGACGAACAATGGGAAGACTAGGTTCAAAATCTGGGTGTTTGCCCCTGAACAACTTCTCAGCTCCCCCAGAACATTCTCTAGTTCCAGGAGTTGTTAACCTTTTATGGTGTTCTACAGTCTGGGGAAACCAACTTAACCCTTTTCAGAATCATATTTTTAAATGCATAAAATAACATCCCAAGAATGACAAAGGAAGCTAGTTATATTGAAATAGTTGAAATATTGAACTACACTCCATGTTAGGAACCCCTGTACTAGATGCTATGTGTCAGACCAATTGCTTATTTGAGGTGGTGGAAGGAGCTTTCACACTGAAAGTTTCCTAAATTGATGGATTCATGGATTCAAGACAAAAGCAACAAAAATAGGCTGGGAGAGAATCTCAATAAGCCGTTAGTCTAAAATGAGAAAGGACTGCTCTCTGTCTCATTCCTCCTGGAGTGGCAGGTGTAAAATCCCCATGAGGCAATGGTTACTCCTCCTGCTCTCACTGGGATATCCAGACAGAGCTTTACCTTTCTGCAGAAAAGAAGAAGGTAATACGTGGTGACCAAGGTGGGGGCATGATGTGGGAAGGTCCTGGGGTGAAGATACTGACTCTCCCTCCAATCCTACTATCTGTCACCCAGAGCTACAATCATTGCTTTAGATGGGGGGAGGGGGAGTATGTGAAATGCCAGGAAAAGGAGGTGAACTTGTTGCTGAGGTTGAGGTGGGGAACTGAGAAGAGGGTGGATTGGTTGTCATAGCAACTAGTGCTCCCAAGATCAAGGGGAGAGAAAAAGGCAGGACCAGCATGGGAGTTGCCATGGTAACTGGGATCCTTAAGGCCAGCTTTGAAAACAATCTCTTCCCATCCCTCCCCCCACCCCAACATCACAGAGAGAACACCACAGATTCCTAGAGATTTCTCACACAGTCTAGTGGCCAAGGTCTCCCCATCAGTCACCTGTCAAATCAGTCGTTGCAAGACATCCTCTTGGATCCTAATGAAGACCTGAAATATGGGGTTGAAGCCTATAAGACATTTGAGTACAGCGGACTTGGGGAGTCCAAGTTGCTCAGACTCTAGTACTAGAAAAGAAGATATGGTGGGAGTTGGGGTCTTGGGGGAGGAGTGGAACCTAATAGCTGTCTTCAAGTACTTGTAGGGCTGTTATGTGGAAAAAGGATTACGTAGAACCAGGATCTGCAGAGGCAAATTTCAGCTTCATGAAAGGGAAAATTTCCTAATGGTGAGAGCTGTCCCAAAGTGGAGCAGGCTGCCTCAGGAGCTGGTGTGCTCCCCCTCACTGGAGATCTTATAGTACAGTCTGCTATTGTGAGGGACAGAGAGGATGCATACACAGGTGTGGCTTGGATAAAGTGGCCTTATGGGCTTCTTCCCAATCTGGGATTTTGTGTCTGAGAGTTGAGGTTGGAGTCCAGGTAAAAAGAGACAGTGACTGTCTGCTATAGCCTGAAGTTAGGGTTGCAGAAAGGGCTGTGATGGGTGAAAGTCCAAGCACAAAAGAACCAAAAGGCTTTTCTTAGGGAAATGAGCAGTTACTATGGCAACCTTTCAAATAAAGTTAACTCAATTGTTCACATTTTTTTTTTTTTTGTGTGTGTGTGTGTGTGAACAATTGTTTCTTGTTTAAATCATTGCCATCCGGAAGCCAGTGGGTTAGTGACCCTTCTTAGGACAGTCTCTTTGCTCACCTACTTGAAGTGATTAGGAGGTTAATATTCACTTTTCTCCACTGAGAAAGAATTGAGATATGAGTGAAAGGGGGAAGGTCGCTTTGTCTAACTCCTGGACCCGGTCCAGGAGGAATGGGATGATCAATGGTGGGATGTTAACCCAGATTGTATTTTAAGATATCTTTTCCTTGTTCAAGAATTCTATAAATGTTACCTGAAATCTTCTTGGGGCTGAAAAGTTTCACTGAGGACATGAGGCTTTGCCAGTTTGGACATCTTTCTTTCTCTAACCCAAAAATAACTTGGATAGATTAATGATATATTAAATAAAATTATTTCTGACAGACTTGAACCTAAAACACAAGGTATTAATTTGCATGAGTATTTTGTATTAATTATTTAATACAAATGCTATTTGCACGAACATTTTCTTCAACATATACACGCCATCTTCCTCATTAGAATATTGAGGACAGGAACTGTTTTTTGCCTTTTTTTGGGGGGGGGGGTGTATTCTCAGTAGATAGGGGATGGATGTGCTTAATAAATGTTTGTTGACTGACTAATTGATCCATAGAGATCCACTGACTTTTGCCATAGGGATGAATCTGATCTTGCTTCTTTTAGCTTTTTTTCTAAAAAAAGGTCCCAGTTTATAACTCTTCCAGAGCAGTGTCTTGCATTTGTACAGGACCAATTACATTGGGACTTTGAGAAACAACATGACATAATGGACACTATGTTGGACTTAAAATCAGGAAATGTCACTGGTGACACACTCTGCTTGCCTGGGGGTGAAGTGCTCTAAGACCCTTGGTTTTCTCCTCTGTAACACAGCAATATTCATTCTTTCCCTAGCTTTCACAGGGAGACTTAAATGAGACAATGTGTGGAAAATGCTTTGCAAACCTTGAAATCTATGTAAAGGATAGTGATTGTTATTAGTGGCGGGCAATCTGCTTGAGTTGCTGTGGCCAAAAATGGTCAGCTGGTGGCCAGCTCCCTGGTGAGAAGGTTGGCCAACCCAGCCAGGCTGGTTCTCAGTAATCACACACAGCTTGTCCCAGGTGGGCACTTGAAGTCCCTCCAGCTTGGCAGCATCCACAGGAACTAGAAGAGGTCCTCTGGCAGAGCCACTCAGAGCTCAGGAAACTTCACAGGGGATGAGGACTTCAACAAGCATCTGCCTTGCTGAATGAGCCCCACAGCAGAGGCAGGAGAGGCCATAGAGACAGTACTCCTGCCTGCCCTGCTCCCAGGCGGACCTTTGTGTTCCTGGTCTATAGTGATACCAGGGAAAGCGAACTGGAGATGGTGCCAGGACCACCCAGGGTTGACATCTCATTAGGCTTTCATTGGCTTCTTTGAGCCTTTAGTTTCCTCATGTGTGGAATGGGTTTCATAAAGCTTGCACTGTCCTTTTACAGAAGTCCTGGAGGGGATGACTGGCATTTCTTTCTTTTTTTATACCACATTTATACTACATTTTTTTATTTTCCAAATTTATTTATTTGTTTTCAGTTTTCAATAATCACTTCTATAAGTTTTAAGTTTTCTCCCCCTCCCCAAGATGGCATGCAATCTCATGTGGGCTCTACACATACACTCTTACTAAACACACTTTCACATTAGTCATGTTGCATAGAAGAATTAAAACGAATGGGAGAAAGCATGAGAAAAAACAAAACCAAGCCAAATATAAAAGAGAAAATAGTCTGCTTCATTTGTGTTCTGACTCTATGGTTCTTTCTCTGGATGTGAATGGCATTTTGCATCATGAATCCTTTAGAAATGTTTTAGGTCCTTGTGTTGCTGTGAAGGGTTAAGTCTATCCTTGCACACTGTGGCTGTTACTGTGAATAATGTTCTCCTGATTCTGCTCATTTCACTCAGCATCAGTTCGTATAAGTCTTTCCAGGTTTTCCTGAAGTCTGCTTGTTCATCATATCTTATAGCGCATTAGTATTCCATTACAATCATATACCACAACTTGTTCAGTTATTCCCCAATTGACAGGCATTCCCTCGATTTCCAGTTCTTAGCCACCACAAAAAGAGCTGCTATAAATATTTTTGTACATGTGGGACTCTTTCCCATCATTATGATCTCTTTGGGATACAGCCCTAGAAGTGATATTGCTGGGTCAAAGAGTATGCACAGTTTTATAGCCTTTTGGACATAGTTCCCAGAAGGGCTGGATCAGCTCAGAGCTCCAACAACAATGAATTAGTGTTCCAACTTTTCCACATCTTCTCCAACATTTATCATCTTCCTGTTCTGTCATGTTAGCCAGTCTGATAGGTGTGATATGGTACCTCAGAGTTGTTTTAATTTGCATCTCTCTAGTCAATGGTGATTTAGAGCATTTTTTCCATGACTGTAGATAGCTTTAATTTCTTCCTCTGAAAACTACCTGTTAATTCTTTGACCATTTATCAATTGGGGAATGACTTGTATTCTTGTAAATTTGACTCAGTTCTCTATATATTTTAGAAATAAGGCCTTTATCAGAGACACTAGTTATAAAAATTATTTCCTAGTTTTCTGCTTCCCTCCTAATCTTGGTTGCATTTTCTTGTACAAAAACTTCAATTTAATGTAATCAAAAGTATCCATTTTGCATTTTATAATGTTCTCTGTCTCTTGTTTGGTCATAAATTCCTCCATTCTCCATAAGTCTGAAAAATAAACTATTCTTTGCTCCCCTAATTTGTTTATAGTATCAGCTTTTATAGCTAGATCGTGTACCCATTTGGATTTTGTTCTGGTATATGGTGTCAGGAGTTGGTCTATGCCCAGTTTCCACCTCACTGTTTTCCAGTTTTCCCCGAAGTCTTTGTTAAAGAGTGAGTTCTTATCCCAGAAGCTGGGACCCTGGGTTTATCAAACAGTAGACTGCTACAGTCATTGACTACTGTGTCATGTGTACCCAACTTATTCCATTGATCTACCCCTTTGCTTCTTAGCCGATGACTGGCATATCTGACGATTTAATTTAGCAAGATTCATTAGGTGGTGCACAAAGACCACATGTGCCACTCCATCTCCTAGTGCAATGTCTTTCCACTGATTGTCTCTAATGCCTGAAATGTTCTCCCTCCTCACCTCCCTGGCTCCCGCTCAGCTCAGCTCAAGCTTTCTCTAGAAGGCTTTTCTCAGTCTGTCTCCCTCTCTTACACCCTCCTCTCTCTCTGTCTCTCTCTTTCTCCCTCCATTCTGATTCTCTGTCTCTCCCTCTCACCCTTTTTCCTTCTCCTCCTCTCTCTCCCCTCCCTTGCCTCTCTTTCTCTCTTCATCTGTTCTCTCTCTCTCTCTCTCTCTCTCTCTCTCTCCCCTCCCCCACCCCCTTACTCCCACCCCAAGTCTTTTCCATCTACTCTGTAGATATCTTGAATATACAGTACATCATTATTTACATGTTGTCTCCTCCTTAGAATATAAGTTTTTTTGAGGATAGGGACTATTGTTTTTACCTTTCATTATATTCTCATTGCTCAACACAGTGTCTGGAACAGAGGAAGTGCTTAATAAATATGGTCATTAATTGAGTATACAAATGTAAGATTATGTAGAAAAATCTGACCTTGGAGCCAACCTAGTTCAATTCCCTCATTTTACAGAGAGGAAGCAGAGGTGCTGAGAGTGAAGGACTTGCCCAACGTCAGATGACTTGTGGGTACAGATTTAGAGCTAGAAGAGACTTTAGAGACAACCGAGTCCAACCTGCCCATTCTATAGATGAGGAAGCTGAGACGCAAAGTGGAGCTGTTGGTCTCTGGTGTCAAGAAAGAGGACCTTCTTGACATAGTTACATGAGGGATTAAAATTCCATTCCATTCAACAAACTCTTATTAAGAATGAATTGCATCCCTTAAAATGATAACGTATCATGTTTTTGAACTTTTGCAAAAGTGAAAATAAAATGGTGTATGTATGTAACATATCAAACAACCTTACTTTAAAGTCATCAAGGGGTTGTGCACAGAAGGACCAACAAATGCACCGTTGTGGAAGCTGTGAAGTGCCTCAAACATTCCAGAAACAAAACTGGAAATATGAGAAGTGAATAAAATATCCATGGCTGGTCATGTATCCCCAAGGAAGTCACGGACAAAGAGAAAGACCCCAGGAACACCACAACATTTATAGCAGGACGTTTTGTGAGAACCAAGAACGAGAAACAAAGTAGATGCTCATTGTTTAGGAATGGCTGAGTGAAATGTGGTCTATGAATGTAACAGAATATCTCTGGGCTGTAGGAAATAACCAATATGATGACTATAGAGATAGAGAAGCATAAGAAGACTCATGCCAACTGATGCGTAATGTATACACAAAGACCACAATAATGTCAATGAAAGGAACAATGGAACAATACAAACTGAATGCTGTGAAATGATAATGACCCACCCAGGGCCTCAAAGGAGAGACAGGAGAAGGTGCTTTGGAAGGCAGGGATCCATAGGACACTGCTGAAGTTAGACTTTTCTGATATGTTGAATCACTCTGTTGAGATGGTTTTTTTCTTCTTATTACAAAAGATGGCTCCCTAGGAAGGGGGGAAGGGAAGAATACATTGGGAAAATCAAAATATATCAATAAAATTTATTGTTGTAAAGAGAGCCCACTGTGTTTAGAACACTGTGCTAAGTATTGGGACTCAGATATTGGCAGTAGGTATAAAATTTAGGCTGGAATGATTCTTACCTTCATGGAATTTATTATAATCTAAGTGGGGAGAAGAGGAACACAGGTAACTATCACCCACATTGTTAATTTGACTATAGAAGCGTAGAAAAGTTCTTTATGAAGTTAGGTGGGGAACGTGGGAGATTTGGCACTTTAGACAGCAAATGTACCCCAGACCCCAAGTTTCTACTTCCTATGGACTCAGAGAGCAGAATGGGATAATATAACCAGAGATGACTGGACAGAGGCTCCGCGCAGTGTAGACATGGTCAGATTCACTACCCAGTGACCAGTACTCAGAGCAGAGATTGGGGCTTGCTCTCCTCCCGCAATAGTCCCACTGTGAAATCGGCTAACCTGCTTTTGACCCCCCCGTGGCATGGATGTTGTAATTATTTATCATTATTCACCTTGGAATGGATCATTATTCCTCAATGGAATGTTAACTCCTTGAGGGCAGAATCTGTTTTAATTTTTTATCTCTAGTGCAAGGCACACAGTAGGTGCTTAGTAAATGCTTGCTGAATGAATGGATGAATAGATTCTCTCTAGACTCAAGGTCTTCTATTCTCTGGACAGCTGTCCTGCTGCAGACTCTGATAAATTCAGTGAAATACTAATCCTAAGAAGAGCCCCCCTTTCTACCATGTAAAATATTGAAGGTTTACAAAGACTTCCCTCACCATGGCCTTGGGGGAAATGCTAAGGAAGTGAAATGGGTTGCTTGGAGCCAGGGCTACCACCCAGATCTCATCCTGAGTCCTTCGCCATAGCTCCTGGAGTGTAAAGAGCTCTTGGTCTGAAGTCAGGAGACTAGGGTTAGAATCCTAGATGTGGGACTAAGGGAAAGTCAGTTTGTGTTGATAAGCCTCAGTTATTTTATCTGTAAAATGGGTGAGTTAATACTCATACTACCTGCCTTGCAGGGAAAGTGCCATAGAAATGTGAGCTGTTAGTATTTACTACCATATTTTCTTCCCATTCTCCCATGTTCTTCCCCCATTGACCTGAGGAGAGGCCTGGATCTGGGGTGGACCAAGGGAATACCAGCAGCACTTGAGAAATTTGAGAACATCTTTGTGGGAATAATGACAGTCGTTGACATTTATGTGTCTAACCTAGAAACTGCTGTTGGGCTGGGATACTGTGTCTTCTCTTTCTGTAATCAGATATCTGGCTTGTACTGAATTCAGTCCTGGGGGACTTGACCTCTAGTGAGAAGATCATAGATTTAGAGCTGGAAGCTACCTCATTTTATAGATTTGGAAACTGAGGCTGAAAGAGATTAAATGACTTGTCTAGTCATACAGCTAACCTAAGGTAGGACTTGAACTCCTGACTCTTAAACCAAGCACAAAATCCACTGTACCACTTGACTGCCTCTCTGTTCTCATACTGTATGGATCATTAAACTTCAATCTTAGTCCCTCAGGGGAAAATTTACTAATAGCTCACTTCTAGAGTTTCTTTACAATGGAGGATTTAAAATAGTACAGGTTGTGAATCCAGTATGGGACAGGTAATTTATTCCTACACTCAAAAGAAATGCTAAATGTAAAGATGCACAGCATACGCTAACAGAATTACTTAAAACAACTAACAATTTATAACCACTGGTACCATCAGCTAAAGCTCATGTCTGTTGGTATTCAAACCTCATTAGAACACAAAGTAGATTGTAGGACTGTTAATCAGGTACTTGGTACTTCACCTCAGATTCTGCACTGTCCAAATAACTTCTCCTAATAGTCTGCCAGTAAAACAGTTAGTTGGCTTAGGCCATCAGTATCTGTGGACATCCTTTCTAACAGCACTGGAGTAGTTTCCAGGGACTCTAGCCCTATGGTCATTCAACTCTGATCTGATGAGACCCAGGATCTTCAGACCTCTTGATCACACACAATCCAAGCCTGCATGTGTCTATCTTGGGATAGTTACTCATTGACCTTAGACCAGGAAAGAACAAAATAAAATGAAAAGGCAGCCAGAATCCCTCTGTACTAGTGGCCATGTTGGGCATGGTCATCATGATGTTGGGGGGAAGGGGTGGTGAGGGGTGAGGAGACCAGTGATTTGTTCTTCACTTCCTTGAGCCTGAACTTCCTAATCTGTAAAATGAGGCAGTTGAACTCATTGGCTTCTGAGTTATGTGAATTGCCCAGGATCTCACAGTTGCTAAGTGTCTGAGACCTGAATTCCAAACCAGGTCTTCCTGACTTTCCATTCCAGCCCTTCAATACAAGGGGAAGAACAAACAAAAGGAAGGAGAAGTAGCAGAGTTAGAGGGGCAAATTTATCCCCAAATGAAAGCTGGCCTGAAATTTGGAGAAAGGGAGGTTGGTCCTGGATGTATAAGTACAAGAGATGGGATGAAATGTCCTGTGATTATCAGCCCCCGAATCTTATGGGAATGTAGATCTGGAAGGAATTTTAGGGATCATCTGGTTCATCCCCTTCTCCACCTCCCTTTTTTGGACATAAGAAAATGGAGGTTCAAGAGGGAAAAGAGTAGTTCAAAGCCATATGGGAGGATAATATTCCACCTTAGGTTTTTTGGCTCTATATCTCGTGCTCTTCCCACACTACCCCAGAATTCTTCTGGGGGATCCTTCCCTGTGCCCCCCAAATCCCAGCAGTCAGGCAAGTATGTTAGAGGCTGCCTCTTTCCTTTCTTCCTGTCCTCCCTCCAGGTCCTAGAGGCTGTGCAGGGGGTTGTGGAGCAGCCTCTGGAGAATGCTGAGCTTTCCTGGGACTCTGGTGGGTGGAGGGGTCAGGCAGCTGGAACAGCCAGATACCACAGATGTCCCACGTTTCCTGGATCCCAGCCTAGGCTCCTGCTTTCCTTAATTCCAATATTTGGCTGCATCTCTCCCCTCATTCATATGCCAATGTCAACACTGCATAATCTGCCCCAAACACTGACAAATCTGGGACTGGGAAAAGGAAAGGACAGGACAGGGCTGGGGAGGAGGGAGACTGGAGGCTGGGCATCAGAGTGGTCTAAGACAGAGGGAGCAGGGACCTGGAAACACTCAGGCTGACCCTGTGGGGTCCTGCCTCCTTCATTGGGCTACCTCTTTCCTCTTGGAACATCCAGTCTCACCAAGGAGACCAGATGGGCAGACAGGAGGCAGTCAAGCAACAAGGTGGGGCAATGTGTAGTTGGGCCAGAGAGTGGGACAAAGGCAGGCATGGCAGGAGCAGGGCAGAGAAGTATGAAAAAAAAAGAGGCCCAGAAAAGGAAAGGAACTTGCTCAAGGTCACACAGCTAGTCAGAGGCAGAGCCAAGATAAGACTCTAGGATCTCTTGAGGGAAGACTTTCTGGAAGAAGACAGCTTTGTGTGATAGAGGCCCAGGAGCCTGTCTTGAATCTGTCAATTCATTATATGATCTTGGACAAGTTACTTTATTTGTATAATGAAGAGGTTGACCTGGATGATTTCTGGAGTTTCCTAGCCTTGGTTTTCTAAGACTGATTGGACGATCTCTATCCTTGCTTCCCCCATGAACATCTTATGATTTCTGTGAATGGAGCTTTGAAGGCTGAGTACATTTGAATAGTCAGAGAGGAGTAGTGAGGAGCAAGTCTGAAGAAGGGGAGTAGGATGTCAGACAGAGGAAAACCTCAGGAAGTCAGTGCAATCAGGAGAGCATATGGTCAATACAGGGAACAGTAAGGAAACTGATGTTTAGCAGAATGTATTCATAGAACACAGACTGATGGAATGTCAGAGGTGGAAGGGATTTTAGAAAGTAAAATATAAACTATGAGAGTTGGAAGAGACTTCAGAATCTAGAGCAGGGACTGGTACTGCTGGAAGGGACTTTAGAATAAAGAACATAGGATGGCAGAGGTGAAAGAGATCTTAGAACATAGAATATGGAATGTCAGAGCTGGGAGGGACCTTAGAACAGAGAATGTCAGAAGTGGGAGGGACCTTAGACCTATGGATGTCAGAGACAGAAGGAACCTTACCCAATTCTACCTCCTCATTTTATATATTCTGGGGCAGGTTCCCACCCCTGTTCTGGAGAAACTGAGGGAAACTGAGTTGCAATGACTTACCAGAGTTACACTTACACAGTAAGTCTTGGGAGCTAAAGCCATAGAGCTTTGAATGTGGGATCCTGCTTCCTGACTTCCTTTGTTCAGGGCTGAGTCCATCAGCTCCCACCTTTTTTCCAGGAGGATCTCCTCATACTACACATTGTAGTCCTCCCTCCCCAGAGGCCATCTCTCATCTGGCTGCCATTTCAGTTTCTCTTGGGTCCTCTTTCAGTTTTGACTGTCAACTCTTTCTCTAACCAGAGAATCCTCCTCTCTTCCCTTTCCCTTCCTCTCAATTTCCCAGGGGCTACTTATCAATTTACATATGATTTAAATCAAGTTTACATATATTTATGGGACCATAAAACCATTTTCCCTTGAAGTTTTTATCATGATTCTCCTTCTGGCTTAGGTGAGCTGCTTTCTTCATTTCCTTGACCCTATGTCCCACTCTCTGTTCCCAAGCTCACAGTGCCTCACCTTATTTCTTGACTACTTCCTGTCTGCCTGCCTGAGATGGGCTGTCTTTTATTTTTACTTGTTAGCAATTTTGAGGAGTGACTAGCCGACTGATCCCAAGCCCTCAGTAAGCCTTCTCTTGTAAGAAAACACAAAAAATAGCTAAGTAAAGCCAGCCCATGTAAACAGCATTCTGAATTTCCACTTCTCCTTCAAGAGAAAAGATGTATTCCTCAGCTTTTATTTACATAATAATTACAGAATTCAATTTCCTTACAGAGCTTGTTTTGTTTTTCGTTACTGTCATCATGGTGTAGATGGGGTTCCTTTTTCTGCTTACTTCTCTCTGCATCTGTTCAATAGCTCTTCGCACGTTTCTTTGAATTCCTCGTATTCACAGTTTTGTATGGTCTATCACATCCAAATACTACAATTTCACCACATTCTTCCATCATCTTCATGTATCACAATTTTGCACCTACCCAGTTCTCCATCTGAGGGGCACTTCTTTTTTTTTTGCATTTTTTAAAACTAATATAAAAAGGCGCTACAAATATTTTGGCATATATAGGCAACATTTCTGCTGTCCATCTATTGGCAATGTTTGTGCATGCACATGTGTGGGGGACAGTTGACTCCTACTGGGTCTTTGATTATCTCCATGTCATTCATTGAAGGTAGAAAAGGGGAACTTATGACTCCATTTTACAGATGAGGAAACGGAGGAGCTGAATTGACTTGTCTTAGGTCATAGAGGCAATAAGACAAAGAATTGTAGCTTTAGATCTGGAAGGGGTCACCAAGTCTAGTTCCTTCAATGAGGCAACCAGAGGTTGTGACTTATGCAGGGTCACACAGCTAGTAAGTGTTTGTGGTAAGTCTGGAACCCAGGTCTTCCTGATTCCAGGTCCTCACTCATGACTACAACTTCACCCAAACTCAGCTCCTCCAAGATTTCATGGGTTGGAAGGGACCCTTAGAGGCCTTTTGGTACAGCACCCCCTCCCCCCTTTGTTTTACAGAGGAGAAAGAAGGGGAGGTGACTCACCTAAGGTTAGATGGGTAGTGATGAGCAGGGCTGACTCCTAATGCAGTCCTGACCTCCTCCCCAGCAGCCCTTGCACACAAAACTGCCTGGTCAGCTCCAGAGAGGAAGTAAAGATGACAGTTTGTGGTGGGCTAATCCATAAGATTCAATTGTGGTTATCAGACAATTAGGCTCAAGCAGCCCAGGTGTTGCATAATTGATGCTCAGCCCGGTCTCTGAAGCTTACTGAAATGAGGCAGCTGGGAGAAAGTGTCTATGTGTGTGTGTGCGCGCGCGCGCGTGCGCGTGAGCACACCTGTGCATGTTTGGGGGGAGATTGGCTCTCCTGCCCACAGCTCAGAGGACAAGAAGTCTAGTCTTGGGGTGTGGGGAGCTGGTGCTGCTTTAGGTCTGGAGGGAAGGGGTAGGAAGGGAAATGGGGATCCATTGCAGGAGACACTGAGAAAGGCCACACCTTCTCTCATCATCCTCCTCCCCGCCTCCAAAGAATGAGGCTTACAGGGTTTCAAACCACTGAGCAATGGTGAGGTTCTGGAAGCTTCTGTAGAGCAAGCAGGGTTGGTTTCCTATTTATCTTTTAATCTCATGGTTCTAGAGAGAGGAGATGACTTCACTAAGATCACACTTACTAAAGGTATATTTATATAGCAAAGCCTTTTACATATGTTATCTCATTTGATCCTGCCAACAACTTGGTAAGACTGGTAATATTATTATCCCCATTTTACAGATGAACAAACTGAGTTTCAGAGAAGCTAAATGATTTGTCTAGGGTCACACAGTCAGTAAGCATATGAGGCAGGATTTGAATCCAGGTATTCCTGACAACTATGCTAACGAGACCTTACCTTTGTCTGGAATGTTCTCTCTCCTCTTTGCCTTTTAGAATCTCTATCTTCCTTCAAGGTTCTGTTCTGATGCTGTGCCTACATGAAGCTTTTCCTGACCTCCCCTCGCCCCAAGTGCTAATGTCCACTCCCTTCTCAAATTGTCACATGTACAAACTCAACCAACAAACATTTCTTAAGTGCCTACTATGCACCAGCACCCTGCTAAGTCCTGGCTATACAAAAAAGTCAAAAGACAGTTCCTGCCCTCAAGGAGGGTCATCCAAGGGGGATGAGAGTGGGAAGACAACATGCGAACAAATATATAAAAAGCATGCTATATACAGAATAAATAGGAAATGATTAAAGCCCTGAAGGGAAGAGGGGTTGGGTAAGGCATCCTGCGGAAGATAGGATTGTAGGTGGGACTCAAAGGAAGCCAGGGAGTTGGGGCAGCAATTGGGGCAGTGCAGGGAGAGCATTCCAGACATGGGGGCAGCCAAAGAGAATGCCCAGCACCAAGGGATGGAGGGTCTTGTTCTGGGGTCACTGGACTGAAGAGTAGGTAAGCGAAGAGTAAGAAAGTTAGGAGGGGGCTGGGTGATGAAAGTCTTGTCTGTTTCTGCCTACTCCCTTATACCCCCCATCCACTGACACCCATACCCACATCCAGTAGAATAAAAGCTGGTTGAAGGTAAAGACTGATTCAGTTGTGTCTTTGTGTCTCCAGCACCTGGCACACAGTAGGTGCATAATAAATACTTATTGAATAAGATTAGGTTAGAGACAGTTGCCTAGTTAGTATGATTTGAGGGCTATCCTTAGTAGGTCTATCCAGGAACAACTTCCATTAACTCTAGCCTACCTGCCTCTCCTCCACTGTCACTCTGTGCCCTCCAACCTTTCCCTCTGTCTCTGTCTCTCTGTTTCTCTGTCTCTGTGTCTCTCTCTTTTTCATTTTTGGAAAAAAAAATCCTCCTGGTGATGTTCCATCTTGAGACTTTTACCCTCACCCTCTTTGTTGAGGACTTACAGATATCTCTCCATCCCTGACCTCTCTCCAGGCTCCAGACCTGCACTGCCAGCAGCTCCCTGATCTCCTCACCTATGGCTCCCCCTCAGCAGGTCCCCAACTGAGACCACCCTCTTCCCTCTAAGTCAAGCCCTCCTCCTGAGTGCCTAGCTCCAGCTGTGGGCACCACCATCTTGCTGTCCCAGTCACCCCGGCTCAAAATATCAGAGCTGTCTGCGACCTTTCTCTCTTCCTCCTTCCCCACAAATAATCCTTATTCAAATTCTGCTGACTCTTCCTTCGCATAGCTCTGGAACCTCTCTCTTTTCAGGGCAAAGAATCATAGGTTTAGTACTAGATGGGACCCCAGAAGGCATCTGATCCAGCTCACTCATTTTACAGTGGGGGAAACTGAGAAATGAAAGGCATGATAAGTCCTTTCTCTGTTCTACCTTTGTACGTAGAAACCCTTAATGTTATTTGGTGTCTGTTAAGTGTGGCATGCCACTGTTGTCCAATCTCCCATAGACCCTCCACAACGGCTCCCCCCTCCTCTGTCAATGTAGGGCACTGGTGCTGCACTCAGTTGCCCATGCTCCAGAATGGACCCACCTCCTTTTTCAATCACCCAGCTCCCTCGGAGATACCCCTTATGCCATCTCTCAGGAGGCCTTATCCTTGGAGACACACTATAGATAGCTTGGACTGTTTGTCTCTCACAAGTCATTGCAAGTAGGACAGAGACCATTTTTACTTTTTCTTTGTAGCCCCAGTTGCTAGGACAGTTGTTTGTTCAACTGAATTTAATAGTTAAGTGATTAAGAAGCCTTTATTAAGTGTTGTGTACCAGCCCCTGCGCTAGTTAATTGGTGGAGATACAAAGAAAGAGGAAAAACAATTCCTCGAAAAGCTTATAGTCTAATGGGTGGTCCTATGAAACCTTAAAATCCTCTCTAATGAGCAGTTCAGAGAATCATAGGTTCAAAGCTGAAAGGAATCTTAGATGTCACTTCCATTATACAAGTGAGGAAACTGGGGCCCGAAAAGCCGACTCTGGGTCATACAGGGAGTCAGTGGCAGAGCCCAGCTGCTTTGCTTCCAAAATCAGCGCCTTTCCTGTGTCATCTCAGCTCCTGCTGCTGTTCTCATGATGGGAGTTCAGAGGAGGGATTGCCCAGTGACAAGAACACTGGGCGGTTGGGGAGCAGAGTAGGGCTAGGGATGGTTTTTGCTCCATTACATTGTAAGCTTCTGGAGGGCAGGGACTGTCTTTTGCCTCTTTTTGTATTTGAAGCCCTTAACACAGTGCCTGGATCATAGTAGGCACTTAATAAATATTTATTGATTGATCGACTGCTCCTCTTCTGTTATCTAGTCTAGCACACTGTGTAGATTTCTACAGAGAGTCTCCGGGGAAGCATGGAAAAAAATTGTGCTGAAGGGGTCTCTGGGTTGTGACCTGCACGAGTGGAGGCAATCTCCATCTTGGACAGATGACAATATAATTGAAATTTTTACCAAGGGCTTTTTCCCTCACAACAAGCCCGTGATGTAGGTAATGCAAGCACTGTGTCTATTTCTTCTTTTTAAAATTTCAAACTTAAACGCTAAATGACATGAGCATTTCCTTGTACGCAGTAGGTCAGAGAATCGCACTATGATGCCCATTTCCCTCAGTTTCCTCCACTGTAAAATGAGTAGGGTGGACCAGAAGCTCTCTGGCTCCCCAAACCTATGATTCTTTGCCCTAAAAGAGAGAGATTCCAAAGCTTTGTGAAGGAAGAGCCAGCAGAATTTGAATAAGGATTGTTTGTGGGGAAGGAGGAAGAGAGAAAGGTCGCAGACAGCTCTGATATTTTGAGCCCGGGGTGACTGGGACAGCAAGATGGTGGTGCCCACAGCTGGAGCTGGGCACTCAGGAGGAGGGCCTGGTTTAGAGGGAAGAGGGTGGTCTCAGTTGGGGACCTGCTGAGGGGGAGCCACAGGTGAGGAGCTCAGGGGGCAGCTGGCAGCGCAGGTCTGGAGCCTGGAGAGAGGTCAGGGCTAGAGAGATATCCACAAGTCCTCAACAAAGAGGGTGAGGATAAAAGCTCCAAGATGGAAGGAGATCACTAGGAGATTTTTTTTTTCAAGGATAAAGAGAGAGAGGAGAGAGGCAGAGAGACACAGACAGACAGACAGAGACAGAGAGAAACAGACAGAGAGAAGACAAAGACAGAGAGGAGAGAGAGAGAGAGACAGACAGAGGAGAGAGACAGAGAGACACAGACAGACAGACAGACAGAGACAGAGAGAAACAGACAGAGAGAAGACAAAGACAGAGAGGAAAGAAGAGACAGACAGAGATTTATATAAGGTTAGGGTTAGAAACTGATGAAATCCAGTGAGTTAGAAGGTCATTTGGGAGAGGAAAGGCAGAAGATGGGTGGGTTGGGAGTAGGGAGGGCTAATTAGTTCTCTTTCAGACATAAGATCATAGATTTGGAGCTGTAAGAGAACCTGAGGGGCATCTAGTCCAACCCCTTTGTTTTGCAGATGAGGAAACTGAGGTTTGTAAAGTTTAGTGCCTAGTGTTCTTAACTTCAAGTTGAGGTGCTCATGGGATGTCCAGTTAGTTTCAGGCTCTTCTGCTCATGTGTAAGGGGATTCCTTACACACCAACACACCCACATCCACCTCCCTCCCCAAAGACTCCCCCTGCCCAAACACATACCCTCTTGCTCACTCTTGAAATCTACCATCATCTCTCCCAAATTGGCTTTGAAACTCAACCCAAGCTGTGCTTCTAGAACAATCCGCCAGAGGGCGCATGGGCACCAAGATCTCGGGGTCACGGAGCCTCCCCGTGGGCTCCTCTCCTGGCTCCCTCTGAGTGCCAGAATGGAGTGATTCTCACCCCCCACGCCCCTTGCTAGCCTCAGCCGAGCTGTCCCAAAGGGCCCATCCAGGGCTGGGCCTTAGCTGCTGCTGCCAGACTTCTTGGCAGGGACATACAGGCCTGAGAAGGGCCCCTCCCTCCTGTCCCCTCCAGGCCCGGCAGATTCCAGGGCTTTCCCTGAAGACCTGTGTGGTTTGCTGAGCTATAGAGGACCTACCAGACCCTTCAGGGAGGGCGAGCCCAGGAGAAAGTGGTCACCAATGTCGGGGCAGGGCAAGGCCCCAGTGTGCCCTAAATCATCTGACACGAAGCCCTCTTTCCTCTGAATACTTCAAATTCCTTTTAGGGGAGGTTACCCTGCAAATCTTAAGTTATGAAGAGGATCATAGATGGAAGGACCTTTAAAGGTCATCTAGTTCAACTCTCATTTTACAGATGAGGAGATCGATAGTCAAGGAACATTATGTGTTTTTGTCTTAGGTCCCAGAGCTAGAAAGTAGAAGAGCCAGAATCTGAACCCAAGGCCTCTCATGACAAAGCCATTCCTCCTTTCATCGAGCCACCTTGCCCTAAATGTGGGTCCTTGGTATTGGGAACCATCTCTCCAGGAGAAAACTTCCTTTGGGAAAGATCTGCTGTGCCTGTTAGACCTTATACCCCCTTGTACTCTTTGTCCCAGTGACTCCCATCTCTTAGCTCCAGCATTTTCTTTGACTGCCCCCCAAACCTGTAATACTCTTCCGTCTTCCTCCAAGTCCCTGTTTACAGGAAGCCTTTCCCAACTCCTCCTAATTCTAGTGCCCTCACTCTGTGAATTATTCCCTATTTAACCTGTATATACCTTTTTTTGTTTGCTTGTTTTACATTTTTGTTTGCTTGCTATCTCCTCCATTATATTGGAAGTTCTTGGAAGGCAAGGATTCTCTTTCTCCTCATTTTATATTCCCAAGAATTTAGCACAGGGCTTGGCACATAGTAGGAGCTTACTTAGTAGTAGTATTGACAGACTGACTATAGAATGTGGAATGTCAGAACCAGAAGGGACCTTAGAACACAGAACTTTAGGACTGATGCCTGAGAATAGAGACCATCAGACTTGTGAAGGGCCTTAGAACATGGAATGTCAAAGCTGGAAGAGACCTTGGATCTCATCTAATCCAATCCAATCATTTTATATGGATGGGAAGCTAAGGGTGAGACAGAGGGAAGGGATTCATCCAAACACACCCAATCAGTAAGCTGCCAACTGCCTTCTCAGTCCTGTTTTCATTCTAATCCAAAGGGTCTGTTAGCTATTGCTGCAATGTAGGCCCGCTCCTACCTCTGTGCCTTTGTATGGGTTCTTTTCCGTGCCCACAATAGATTTGTTTCTCATCTCTGTCCTTGAGAATCCTTACCTTCCTTCATGTCTTAGCTCAGGTGTCATGTCCTATAGGAAGCCTTTCTTGATCTTGTCAATTGGTAACATTCTTTCCCTTCCCAAATTCTCTTGCTTTCTGTCATCTGCTCCCATATTGTGTTCCCTTAGTCAAAGGAAAGCTTTCTGCTGGCAGACGTATTGTTTTGATCTCTGTAACCCCAACACCGGACTAACATATGGTAGGCACTTAATAAATGCTGGGGTTTTTTGTTGTTGAAATGAATGACAGAACCTGGGTAGGGGAGAAACCCAAGTCCTCTAACCATTCCCCACATTAAGGGAGTGAGCCTGGCAGGGCCCCGGCATCTACTTTCTATTCTATCTTGTGCCTTCTCTCATCCTCTCTCCTCCGTTGTTCTCCTTCCCAACCAAGGCAGCCTTAATGCTGGGTTTAGAGTCTAGGACTTGTGTTCAAATGATAACTTCCACTTGCTCTTGGCACAATTCTGAGTAAGTCACCTCAACTCTCTGGTCCTCAGTCTTCTCATCTGTAAAATGAGGGTGTTAGGTTAGCTGGACTTTAAGGTGCCTCCCACCTCTAAATCTATGGTCCAGTGGCTAGCACAGGCACTATAATCCTCACTCCAAGAGGTCAGCTATGTCTTGCTACCTACTCTCTTTATCCATCCCTTCTCAGGAGCTGGGATGGAAAAAACTCACTGGATTTGATGTCAAAGAGCCTACCATTTTCTACAACTTAGATAAGTCCCTTCATCTCCTTGGACCTCTGTTGGACTTCAGGCTTTAGATCTTTCACTTTGTGGCTAGATAACTCCAAGGTCCATTAGGATCTTGAAACACGAAATCTGTTTTCTTCTTCCACTTTCTCTCTCTTCTCTTTCCTCCAGGTCTATTCCTAACTAGAAGCTGTTAGTTTGGAAAACAGTGATGGAGAGATAAGGTCACCACCTGTCCCTAGAGCCACCTGGGGGAAGTGCTTTCTTTAATCCTCCACTAATCCATACTTAGCCTCTGATTCTCTAAACCCATTTAGGACCATTGAAAACCAAGTAAAGGGAAAGCAAGGCCAATAGTCATGTAATCTCCAGACTTTCAACCACACTGGGAAGGCATAGAATGGATACCAACGCTGGTGAAAGTCAGAGTTTTGCATGAGATACCTTTGAAAAGTAGAAATGAGCAAACGCACTAATTTCTATCAGCTGGAGGGCGAGGGGTGTTTGTTTGCTCTGCTTAGACTGAGATACTTCCTTGACTTCAAGAGTTATCTTGGGAGTGTATAAATATTGAGATCACAGATCTTGAGCTTAAAGGGAACTCAGTTCAGTTGTTTTTCAGTCATGTCCGATGCCTTGTGACCCGATATAGGGTTTTCTTGGCAGATACTAGAGTGGGTTGCTATTTCTTTCTCCAGCTCATTTTGCAGATGAGGAAACTGAGGCAAACAGGATAAAGTGATTTGCCCAGGGTTACACAGCTAGTAAGTGTCTGCGGCCAGATTTGAACTCAGGTCTTCCTGACTCCAGGGCTGGCAGTCTGTGCACTGTGGCACCCCCTAGTTGCCCCAAAGGGACTTCAGAAGTCATCTATTTCAGCCTCCTCATTTGACAGAAGAGAAAACCCAGGCCTCAAATGGTATTTGCCTAAGGTTACTAACTAGTAGGGCTTGGATTTGAATGTGAATCCTCTGACCTCCCAGACTCCAAAAGGACTTGGAGAAAACTTTAAAGTCACAGCTTACAAGGTAACAAAGATTTACATTCATATCATCTCGTTAGACCCTCATGATGGATCTTCTTACCTTTCCAATCTTCTTAGACTGTAGCGCTTTCTACACACTCTGCAATCCAGTCAGTTTCATTTCTGTTTCAGGAACATGACCCTCTATTTTGTCTCCATATTCTTGCCAAGGCTCTGCCTGTACCTGGAATGCCCTTCCTTCTCACCTTCTCTACTTAGAATCCCTGGCTTTCTGTGAGACTCAAGTTCAATTTCCTTCTGCTGGAGGCCTTTGAGGTCCCTCCTGGCTCCTGGGGCATCCCCCCATCAGTTACGTGCCATCTGCTCTGTACGTATCTTACTTACTTCTGTGTTGTTTCCTCCCATTAGACCTCGAGCTCCTTGATGGCAGGAACTAATTTTGCCTTTATTTGTCGCACTAGCACTTGGCACCGTGCCTCACAAGAATGAGTGCTTTCATCATAACTGTCTGACTGAGATTCTGATGAATTCCATGAGTGGGTACCATCATCCTCACTTGACAAATGAGGAAACTGAGGCCCAGAGAGAAGGGATTTTCTACAATTGCGTACCTACTTGGCTGTCAGTGTCAGAGGGAGGATGAGGACCCGCTGACATGGATCATCATGGGACGGCCTGTATTTGTGCTCTCCCATTGGTCTGTAAGAACAGTCAGAATGACGATAGTAATCAGAATATGACTCCCCAGCAGTCACATAGCATTTCAAAGTTTGCAAAGCGCTTTACAGATTTTGCTCATCCTGATTGATCAATAGCCCTGGGAGGAAGGTGCTGTTATGATCCCCATTTTGCAGATAAGGAAATTGAGGCAGGCAGAGGTTAAGTGTCCCACAGCCAAGTAAGCATCTACAGCCAGATAGGATCTCAGGGCTTCCTGACTCAAGGTCCAGCAGGCTATTTGCTCACTGTAAGTCCCGTGAAGGCAGGCACCCTGCTTTTTTTGTTCTCTACTGAGTCCCACAGTGCTTAATTCAGCTCTTCCTAAGCCGAGGCTCTGGTCCAAGCGGGGCAGGAGCCATGGTACCTAGAGCACCACCCAGGTTACAGGTGGCTATCATATTGGAGACTCCCAGGTTCTGGTCCTGGCCCTGCCCCTATCCACTATCCCAGGACCTTGAGCAAATGCTCCCACATTAGAGAGCTCTTCTCACTCCATTGGCCTTAGTAAGTATGTTCTGGATGACGTAAGAGTAGGTAGTTCCTTACCCTGAAATTCCCTGCAGGTCCAGCCACAGCTACTCTCTTCTCTGGGAGCAGGACAAGGCTCAGGGGACTAGGCCATAGAGCATTTCCCAGGGATAGTGCACCTGTTTCTCCATGACTAGCTGTTCCTCACCCTAATTCTAAATTTCCTTTGTTTGTTAGATGATTATAGAATATCAGAGCTGAGAGGGAGCTTAGAACAGAGAATGTCAGAGCTGGGAAGGGCCTGAGAACAGGGAATGTCAGACCTTGGAGGGATCTTAGAACATAGGATATGAGAGCTGAGAGGGATCTTAGAACAGAGAACGTCAGAGCTGGGAGGACCTGAGTTCAAATTTAGCCACTCACTTCCCATGTAAACTTGGGCATATCTTGCGCCACTTTAGGTCTCATCTGGTTTCCTCATCTACAAAATGAGGGTGGCAAGTGGAGTAGACATTATCTTAGGTCTCTTCAAGTTTTATATCTATGGTCCTCTATGCTATATGACCTCTTGGGCCTCAGTTTCCTCATCTGTAAAATGAGGGGTTGGTCCAGCTGACCTTTAACAAAACCCCTTCCAGCTTGAATTCGACCTTGAATTGGAGGGACTGCTAGGCCATGTGTTTGGACCCTGAACCCAATTCGCCCTGGTTGCTCCTCTTTGGAGTTTCTGAGGAGGGCCAGTGGGACCTGGGAGAACCCGGGTTCTGCTTCCCTGCAGGGGCAGGAGACTTCCCCTGACTTCCTCCCTCTAAATCCATCATCATTAGTAACCATAAACGTCAGAGCCAGAGCCATTAGACGGCTGCTCCTGGATAAATAACGCTTTTCATATTTAATTTATGAGTGGTTCTGCTGCCTCTTTGGGGTGTGCTGGGTTAATTAAGAGCTGAATTAGATGGAGATGCAGCTCCCTGAGGAGACTCAATTAAACTCTTTTTGGGAAAAAAAAGGAAAATGAAGAAAAAAGAAAGAAAAAGAAAAAAGGAGAGTACAACAGTAACGTCCAGTCTGTTCTGACAAGAGAACATGATGGTGACAGAGGGGGTAGGAAGAGGAGTTTGGGGCTCCCATCACTCTGGGTGAGGACTTTCCCGTGAGGGGAACATTTCACACTATAAGAAGAGGGGCCTCTCTGTCGTCTGTCCTCCTCCTCTCTCTTCTGACCCCATCCGGGCACCAGCCTACACACTAGGGATTGTCTAGAGATGGATGCAGGGCTCTGGGAAAGACAATCACGATTAATTAATCAACAAGGGTTCATTAAGTAGTCACTGTGTGCAAGACACTGTACTGACCCTGGAGAGAGAAGAAAAAGCAAAACACGATCTCTGCCCTCAAAGGCCTTCTGTTCTGAAGAGGGAGACCTAACTCTGTACAAGAGCAGATGGAAGGTGATCTCAGACAGCAGGTCTCAGTTGGGGAGGCGATGGGTCAGAGAGGACCCCTGACAAAGCTGGTGTTTGAGCTGAGTCAGAGATGAGGAGGAAGAACATTCTGGGCATGAGGGACCCCCAGGGCAGAAACCCAGAGAGAGGTACCTTTTGGTAGGTACGGCAAGCAGGCCAGTGTCATTGGATGGGTAGCTAACATGTGGAGGGAGTAATATGTAAGAAGACGGGAAATGTAGGAAGAGGCAGGTTGTAAAGAGTTTTAAACATCCAGAGAAAGAGTTTATAGTGAATGCTAGAAGCAGCAGGAAATCACTGGAGTATATTGAATATGACGGTGGGGAGGAGGGGATGATATGGGCAAATCTACACACAGGAAAATAATTTTTGCATCCATGGGGAGGAAGACTTAGGGTGAGGATAGACGTGAGGCAGGGAGGTTTATTAAGAGGAGTTTATTGTAATAGTCTAATTGAGAGATGATGAGGACCTGAACTGGGATGTTGGCTGGAGGAAGGGGAGCACATGCAGGAGAAGAGAAAAATAAAATTTAGCCACTGATTGGGCATGGGGTGAGTGAAAGAAGAGCTGAGGATCACCCTGACATTGTGGGCCTGGGTGACTGCAAGGATTGTGATCCCTTCCACGGTGAAAGTGAGGGAGAGAGACAGAAAGAGACAGAGAGAAGAGGAGAAACAGAGAGAGAGATAGAGAGAAGGAGAGAGACAGAGACAGAGTGGAGAGAGAGAGTGAGAGAGAGAGGAGAGAGGAGAGAGAGAGAGAGAGAGAGAGAGAGAGAGAGAGAGAGAGAGAGAGAGAGAGAGAGAGAGAGAGAGAGGTTTTGGGGAAAAGATGAATTCTGTTTTGGACTAGTTGGTTTTGAGATGACTACAGGACATCCAATTTAAAATGTCCAATGGGCAGTTGATGAAACTGGATTGGAACTTAGGACAGAGATTGTGGCTGGAGAATCCATGGTAGCTGATGAGGTCACCAAGTGATATGGGATAGAGATAAAAGAGTACCTAGGAGAGAGGCTTGGGGGACATTCATAGTGGGTGTGACATGGATGAAGATCCAAGGAAGGATTGAGGAGTAGTCAGGTAGAAGGAAAATCAAGAGAGAGCATCATCGTCATGAACATTCATAGTGGGGAGCATCTCGGAGGAGAAGTTAGTCAATGATGTCCCAGGCTGTTGAAGGGTTAAGAAAGAGAAGGACTAAGAAAAGGCCATTAGAGATCACTGGTTCACTTTGAAGGAAGTAGTTTCAGTTGAATGATGCCAAATTGTGGAAGATTTAGAAGATGGTAGGGGTGAAGAAAATGAAATAATTAAGTACAGATATTTTTTTCCATAGAGTTTAGCTGAGAAGGGGAGGAGAGGTACAGGGCAATGGCTATGGGATGGACAGATAAAGGGAGGGTTTTTCAAAGTGTGGGGGGGATATGGGTATGTTTGTGGGTAGCAGGGGAGGAGCCACTATAAAGGGAGAGACTGAGGATTAGAGAGAGGGAAGAGAGATTGTTGAGGGGACAATCCCCTAGAGAAGTTGGGGTAGAGAGAATGAAATCAAGGAGACATATAGAGGATGTGAGCTTGCCAAATCACGTTGGTAGAAGCTGGAGTGGAGGAGAGAGGGATAATATCATAGGGATGTGAGAAGGGGAAGAGGGGAAGAGAGGGAGCTGTCAGCCAGTGGGCTTAGTTTCTGGCTGAAGTTGGAGGTGAGGGAGGAGGAGGAGGAGGAGGAGGAGGAGGAGGATTACCTTGCTCCAAGGAGAGCCCAGCTGATATGAACTACCATATGTTTGTAGTGACCCAGGATCCTTGATTTTCCAACAGTTATACTCAACAGTATGTCAGTAGGACCAAAGGAGGTAGATGGTGGGGAAAATTCAAGGTTGGGATTTGGGATGGTGTGATCCACAACAGAAGAAGAGAATAAGAGATCTGAAGATGGCCCGAAGTGAAGCTGGTTTCAGTCTTGAACCCAGGATAAAATGGGCAGATCCCACTTACTGTGTGACCTTCAGAACAGGTCTGCCCTCTCTGTTCCTCAGTTTGTCAGTCAGTCAGCTAGCATTGATTAAGTGACTACTATGTGCAAGGCACTCTGCTAAGGGCTGGGGACAAAAAGAAAGGCATCCCCCCACAAAAAAAGTTACACAAATACAGTCCCATCTCTCAAGGAACTCACAGTCTAAAGGGGAAGACAAAGCTCCACCAGCTACACACAAACAAAATGGAGATAAGAGTGGGAGGGAGCTCTGAGGGAAGGCTAAGGTTAAGGAGAACTAGGGAAAACTTCTTGCGGAAGGTGGGACTTTAACTGAGGCCTGAGGGAAGCCAGAAAAGCCAAGGGCTGGAGATGAAGGTGAAGTGTTCTCTAGCCTCAGCTTGAGAAGGAAGGGGTTGGACAAGCATTTCCTCCCCTCAATGGGAGTCTATGCTCCATGGACAAAGACTGTTTCCAGCTCTAATGGTCTGTGCTTCCAAGACAAGCCTGGAGGCACATACTCCTTTTCCCCCTCCTCCTCCCCACCCAACACTACTGCTACTACTATTAGTACTACTAGTACTACTACAACTACCGCTATCACCACCTCTACCCTATTACCACCACCACCACCACCACCACCACTACTACTATTATTACCATCACCACTACTATTACCATATCACCACCATTGCTATCACTACCACTACCACCACCATTATTACCTGACATTTATATAACATTTTAAGGTTTGCAAAAAGCTTCACAAATCTAATTTCATTTAAACCTGACAACAACCTGGGAAATAGGTGCTGGTTATTATCCATATTTTACAAATGAGGAATCACGGCTAAGGGAGGTGAAGTAATCTGCCCAGGTGCAAACAGCTAGCATGTGTTCTGAGGTAAGATTTGAATTCAGGCCTTGCTGACTCCAAGTCTGGCACTCCCTCCACCGAGAGGGGTCGCTGCCTAAATGCACAATAGACTCCCCAACTTTATACCCAAGTCTCTGGTTCCACAGCCCCAAGAGCCCACATTCATAGGCTCTCCCTCTGAATTCTCATATCCTGAGGACAGTCACACCCACCCCTGGACACGCTGACTGTTGGAGTGTGGCTGCTTGACATGGGCACAGGCTCATCTACAGACAGTTGCTGTTACCCAGATCCTTAAGGTCACTCACTCAGACCTCAGCCAACAATGTGAGGCACTCACTACTCACCCAGCTGGGCCGCAGGGAGCCCAGGGCTGGGGTTTGAGCTTTCTCTTCCTTTGTTCTGGCCTTTGTGTCTCGCTGAGCCAGGGGTAAGAAGAAGGCTGCCTTTGATATGCAAATGAAGGCTGCCCCACTTCTCGAGCTGGGCTTTGAAGAGGAGGTCTGGGGAAAGTGAATCTTCTGGTGAAAAACTAGGAAAGTCTCTGAGAGGGCCCAGAAGGCCAGAGGGTGGGGAGCCCAGCCTAGCCAGGTGGTGAAGAGCTGTCTGCTGATCTGAAGAGGACGGTCTGTCTCTAGGCAGCGTCTCATTCTTCCCAGAGATCTCAGGGAAACCAGTCCCAAACAAGGCAGCACCATTCTGTGGTGGGGGTGGGGGAGGTGAGGATGTAAAGCAAGGGACTTAAGGGGGTGGGGGAAGACAGAAAGATCCTCTGTTCCATGGTGTATCCATCAATCAATCATTTATTAAGCACCTACTATGTGCTGGGCACTGGGGGTACAAAAGGAGAGAGAAGACAGTTCCTGCCCTGGAGGAGTTCACAGTTTAGTAGAGGAGGCTGTTGTTGTGTTCGTCCTTCATTGCCGAAGAACACCATGCCATCAGAGAAATGATGACATGACTTGCACTTGACTTTGTTTTGAGTGAGGGAGGGCTGTGCAAGGTCACCAGCCTTACTTCTCCTCCAGAGCCATCTGGATCCAGTGACCTCAATTGAGGAGGCAGCTGAATTTGAACTCAGGCCTTCCTGAGAGCTCCCTCTAGGCCATCTGAATGCTTCCTGGGGGCTTGAAGCACTGGCCATGTGGAAAGACCAGTAAAATCAGCTTGGAAAGCTACATTGGAGCCAGATCTCAGAGGGCTTGAATGCCAGGATAAGGAAATCACTGAAGGTTTGTTTTAGTTTTAGTTTTTTTAGTGGAAGAGTGTAAATGTTTAGGGGTGTGTGTGTGTGTGTGTGTGTGTGTGTGTGTGTGAAGATTGGTTTACTTTTTAAAAAGTGGCATGCGATCAATATGCATTGTTACAGGGGTGGGGTGAAGGGACCCAGCAAAGGACAATTTTGGGGTGGGGGATAACTGTATGTGAGGAGGGTGGTCAGGAGGCTGGCAAGAGACAATAAATGCTTCAACCAGCCTTAATGGAGGGAAAATGGACCAGAGTCACAGAACTAGAGCTAGAAGTGACCTCTGAGGCCAGTAATTTCTGCCCCTTCATGGGGCAAAGGAGGACAAAGGAGGTGAAATAAGTGAATTGGTCAAGATGACACAGAGAGTAAACATTCGAGATAGGATTGGAACCCACACTGAGATTCCAGAGCCAGTGCCCTTATTGCTTCAGAGATGATTGATGATGAATTTGAGGGGAGGGGGAGAGAGACAGAGAGAGAAGAGGAGAGAGAGAGAAAAGGAGAGAGACAGAGAGAGAGGAGAGAGAGAAATACAGAGGAGAGACAGACAGACAGACAGAGACAGAGAGACCGAGAGAGAGGAAGACATAGAGAGAGAAAAGACAGAGAGAGGAGAGAGAGGAGAGAAGAGAGAGAGAGAGAGAGAGAGAGAGAGAGAGAGAGAGAGAGAGAGAGAGAGAGAGAAAGAGAGAGAGAGAGAGAGAGAAGGAAAGAGAGAAGAGGAGAGAGAAATACAGAAGAGACAGACAGAGACAGAGAGACTGAGAGAGAAGAAGACATAGAGAGAGAAAAGACAGAGAGAGGAGAGGGAGAGAGAGACTAGAGTTTGCTTTTGAACCAAGGCACCCCTTTTCTCTCCCTTTCTTTTTCTTTTGCCCCTTCTCCCCCATTATGGGCAATACTTGGCCAATCATGGATCCTTGGAGTTGGAAAGACTCCTGGTCTAGGGTCCCAGAAGCAAGGAGGAGATGAATGAATGGCTGCTCTTCCTACACCATGACTTCACAAGGGGTGCCCATAGGAGTGGGTCATTGGGAACTCCCTGACCCCAGTCCTGGCGGCCCCACAGGCTGGGGGCTGGATCCTGCACAGCTGCTGCAGATGGAGATAAAAAAGCACCTCCCACTCCTTGCTCTAATGGAGCTCATTAGGAGCTGTGCAAACAAGCGGGGGCCCTGGAGAAAAGGACGGAAAATTCCACCCCCCACCCCCACCTTGACTTGGAGGGAAGGAGGGATGGGGGGAGGAGAGGCTGGAAGAGTGGGGGTGGGGCGGGGATGGCAGACACAGCTTCAGAGGGGAACTGGGGGAAGGAAACTCCTCACATATGAGTGCAAGCATCATCCAGGCCAAACAGTTATTACTGGAGGTCCTGCACGTAAACAATAGTGGGGCTGGAGCCAGGGTGGAAGGCCAGCCCCCCCACCCCCTTCTCTCCACCCACCAGCTTTGGAAAGCCGACCTGGGAGGAACTGAAGAAGAGAAGCAGGGGGTGAGACTCCATCCTGCCCTGGATCAGCTTGAAGAGAAAGGGGAAGGAGGGATGGCGGGCCAAGGGCCAGTCCACAAGTGACCATCAGCATTCTATGTTCTGTGTTCTAGGGCCACTGTCAGCTCTGATATCCTGTGTTCTAACTTCTCTCCTCCTCTCTCTCTTACTTCTGACATTTTGTGCTTTAAGGTCCCTCCAGCTCTGACAACCTGTGTTCTGCAGTTCCTTCTAGTTCTGACCTCCTATGTCCCTTCCCTGCTCAGACATTCTATATTCTAAGGTCCTTCCCTGCTCTCATTTCTGATGGTCTACTCCCAAAATCGTTTTGAGTTCTGCAGTCTGTGATCATGAGACACCATCAGAGTGACTAAGAGTACCTGGAGTCATGGTAAATTTACAGAAACTGACTTCCCTTCCCAGCACCCTCCAGGACATTTTGAATTGAGGCGGGGATCAATAGGAGCATAGAGTTAGAGAGCATATAAGGTTCTAGTCCAATAGTGTCAAACTCAAATACAAATGGATCCCTTCTAGCCACATATCAACTTAGAAAATCACAAATTAACATTATTTAAATTGTATTATATTTTAATAAAGATTTCCAAATACATTTTCTGGTTCATGTCTCACTCAGAAGTTTTGCACGCATGATTGGTTTTTTATTTTGGTTGTTGTCCTTCGTCTTCAAAGAGGACCAAAATGACATCACCTTTGTAAAGTGAAATTTCAGTGTGTCCAACTGTGGCTGACCAGACCAATATGAGCTCGGAATGCTCTACCACAGGTTGAGCACAGATAGTCCATGTGAATATTTGGGGTGGATATGCCAAATTTGTGCATCCTGTATTTACTTTGTACTGTCTCAATTCTGCTTTGCTTATAGAGCACAGCATCCTTTCTGATGTGGGCATGCCATGCTGAGCGGTCCTGTGCCAGTGTCTCCCATGTTGCACAATCAAATTCAAAGTTCTTGAGAGAGACGTTGAGAGTGTCCTTGTATCATTTCTTCTGACCACCATGTGATCGCCTGCCCCATGCGAGTTCTCCATAAAATAGTCTTTTTGGAAAGTGTACATTTTGCATTTGAACAATGTGGCCAGGACATCAGAGTTGCGCTCTCTGAAGCATAGTTTGAATACTTGGCAGTTCAGCTCGAGCAGGGACTTCAGTGTCTGGTACCTTATCCTGCCAGGTGATCCTCAGAATCTTCCTCAGACAGTTCAAATAGAAGTGATTCAGTTTCCTGGCATGGCGCTGGTAGACTGTCCATGTTCCACAGGCATCCAACAATGAGGTCAGCACAATGGCTCTGTAGACCTTCAGTTTGGTAGTCAGTCTAATACCTCTTCTCTCCCAAACCTTTCTTCAGAGCCTCCCAAACACTGAGCTAGCTCTGGCAATGTGTGTATCAACCTCATTGTCAATGTGTACATCCCTGGAAAGTACACTACCAAGGTAAGTGAACTTATCCACAGCATTCAGAACTCCTCCATTTGTTGTAATCAATGGCTTTACGTATGGATGGTGTGGTGGTGGCTGATGGAGCACCTGCGTTTTTTTGGTATTAATTATTAGGCCAAACTTAGCACAGGCAGCAGAGAATTGATCCATACTTTGTTGCATCTCAGCTTCAGAGGCTACACTGAGTGCACAATCATCTGCAAACAGAAAATCATTCACCAACACTCCGTTCACTTTGGTCTTGGCTTGTAGCCTTTTCAAACTGAAGAACTTACCATCAGTGCGGTAGCTGACCTTGATGTCGTATTCATCCTCATTGAAAGCATTTATCAACATGGCTGAAAACATCATGCTAAAAGGCATGGGGGCAAGCACACAGCCCTGTTTCACTCCACTGGTAACTGGGAAGGCACGAGAGCATTGTCCATTATCCAGAACCTGGGCAAACATGCCATCATGAAATTGATGTTCAATGCTGATGAACTTCTCTGGGCAACCAAATTTTGACATAACTTTCCATAAGCCCTCATGACTAACAGTGTCTAAGGCCTTGGTCAGATCTACGAACGCTGTGTACAGACCTCTGTTCTGCTCCTGGAATTTCTCCTGGAGTCGTCAGACAGCAAACACTGTATCGACTATTCCTCGGCCCTTTCTGAAGACGCAGTGCCTCTCAGGTATATGACCATCTTCCAGGTGAAGGATCAGTCCATTTAGAAGGACTCTAGCAAGAATTTTGCCAGCAGTGACTAAGAAAGAGATCCCCCTGTGATTGTTGCAGAACAATCTATTCCCTTTACCCTTATACTTTCAGCCAGTGTTCTTTTCACCGGATCACCAGGCCTGACTTCTGAAGGTGCCCATAATCTGCTAGCTCCAAGGTTAGAAACTAAGAGTCAGCCTCACAGCAGTCCCCTTACCCAGGGGTTTCAGAGACCATCTAGTGACCAGGGATTCTTAACCCCTCCCTCTGGGACCCTCAGGCAGCCCATGTGTCTCTGGGTAGGGAGGCTCCAAAAGCAGCCCCCCTTGGGACTGGCATCCTTCCCTACCCTTCCCTGGGGGACTGCAGCTGAGGATAGGATTGGAACCCTGAGAAATAATCCTTCTAACAAGGACAGGCAGGGAAGCTTAGTCCTAGGTGGGCTATGTGGCTGAGTTAATATTTCTGGGAGAAATATAATCTCTGCATTTCCTGACATGTATTTAATGGAAAGTCTCAGTTGAGCAGTAAAAAAAAAAAAAGCTTGGTGATTGAGGCTTCCCCTTTGAGATTAAATATATGTGTGTATATATATATGTATACATATATTTATGTATTTATGTGTATATATGTACATATGACTATATATCTATATATAGTGTATGTATGTATGTATGTGTATGTATATGTAAGTGGAGATCTATACATGTATACATATGTATATGTGTATATGCATATATAAGTATATATTATATATATCTATACATGTGTATATGTGTGTGTGTGTGTGTGTGTGTGTGTGTGTGTGTAAAAGGGGACTGGAGGTGGTGCTTTAGGCCTGTGATCCCTGTAACTTGGGAAACTGGGTTGTAAACATCACGAATTCTGAGCTGCGGTGTGCTAAGCCTCTCAGGTGCCTCCATGAAGTCTGTTACCCATCCATTGAGCCTCTGGGAACACGGGTCACCAAGCTGCCTAAGGAGGGCCACAGTGATTCACGCTGGAAACAGAGGAGGTCAGAGCTTCTGAACCAATCAACAGGGATGTACCCTGTGAGTGGATCACCCAGTCTCATTTTTTTAAAGACCAGATCGGTGATTTCATTAGTGTAGGGGGAGCTTCCAGTGAGGAAGCTATCAGTGTAGACCAACACACTCTGAAACTTAGAGCCTTAGAGAGTTGCCTTAGAGAATGGTTAAGTGACTTGCCCAGGGTCACAGAATCAGATTGTATCAGAGTCAGAATCTGAACCTAGAACTCTAAGGCCAGCTTTCTATCCACTGTGGTATGTTGCCCCTCTATCTATTCTTAACTTTTTCTGTACCAGGAACCCCTTTGGCAGCCTGGTAAAGTCAATGGACCTTTTCCCAGCATACTGTTCTTAGGTGCGTGAAATAAATCACATAGGATTACAAAGGAAACCACTAATATAGAAATACAGATTCAATGTTTTTCCTATCCAAGTTCAAGGACCCCTTGGGTGTTGTGAGCCTCAGGTGAAGAACCCTGATTTAGTCTAATGCTTCATTCGATACCTCATTTATAAGAAAGTTGGTGGAGGTTCGGACAAGTTTGCAGAGGCGGTCAGTAGCTAAGGCAGCTCTGATCTTGAGGCCCTCAGTGATCTTTCTACCACTCCATACTATGCTTTGACCTTGAACCAGGTGCAGGGTCAATAATCTGCATCACAGAGACAGAAGACATGGGACCTGAGGCTTTGTAGGATGTTCTTACTAATACAAGAGCCTCTAATTTGGCCATGGGGGCCATTGGCTCCTGGGACACGGTTGGTGGTTCTCAAGGACTGTGCCATGATCCATCCAATCATATGCACACATGTGAGTCTCTTGACTCTCCCGAGGAATTACCAACTCAACAGTCCACATCCCATGATTCTTCCAGGCAAGAATACTGTGTCCTGAGTGAAAAACGAAACTGGAGAGTCACTGACTTGTTGGACAGTCCCTTCCCATAACCTTCAGCCAAGCGCCCGATAAGCCCCTCTGACTCTGGACTTCAATTGTGCTGGGCAGTCAATCAGCAGTCCACCATGGATGTCAGGGCTTAACGTCCTCCCAGCTTGGCAGGATCTGCCCTATTTTACACTCTTTCAACCTTTGAGGCTCCAGCGTCTAAGTAACTTAACATGGCTCTTGCCCAAGCGTTAGCAGGTAAATCCAGTCACTTTCTTGTAGCATGGCATGCATGCAATAGAAATGCCATATGCTGACTTTATGGAGCCTTCTGCTCTGGCCTCGGGGTTCCCACCCAACATGTTCACTAGTTGAGGTTAAAACACTTGGGCTCCCTTGCTCCCGGAAGGTGTTCTGGTTCCAGGCTTCTTGAGTCCTACCAAAGCTGACATCTCCTTAAGTACCTTATTCCCCAAACTTCTAACTCAGTCAGAGTGGATCCTGGCACAGAAGTCATAAGCCAGAGGTTTTTAAACCTTGTTTCTATCATGGACTCCTTTAGCAGACATCTGGGAAAACCTATGGGACCTTTTTCAGAATTGTATTTTTAAAAGCAGAAAATAAAATATACAGGATTCCAAAGGAAACTAATTATATCGAAACAAAGAGGTAATTTCCTTCCCATCCAAGTTTACAGACCTCTGAAATCTGTTATACCACTGAGTCTCAGTTTCCTTATCTGTAAAAGGGGGAATAATAAAAGCTCTTATCTCACAGGATTGTGGTGAGGCTCGAGGGACATAGAAATAGGCAGTTATGTGGAGCAGTGGAGAGAGGGCTGGAACTGGAGTCAGGGAGACCTGGGTTCAAATTCAGCCTTAAGATACTAGCTGTGTGATCCCGGGGAAGTCACATAGCTCTTATATACCCCAGTTTCCTCCTCTGTATAACGGAGACAATAATATCACCTGCCTTCCAGGGTCATTGTGAAGATCAAATGAATAGTATTTGTAGGGTGCTTTGTAAATCACGAAGCACTATGTAAACATGTGTGAAAAGTGTGTGTGTATACACACAAATATACATAATATGTGTATATCTTTTTACAACACACACACACACACACACACATATATAGAGAACTTTGTTGAAAGTGACATGAAGATGATGCTTATTACTACTACTACCAATGGTGTGTGTGTGTCTCTGTGTGTCTGTGTGTATCAGATGAATGATGTTCCATTTAGTTACCATGACATTTAGTTCCTTTGGTCAAAGTGCCCTTGTTTTGTAGAAGATGAGACCCTACCTTGAAAGAGTTTATGGTCTAGTGGCAGGGACCAGTTGGATAATAATGACAAAGCAACACCCAAGTACAACTAAGAATAAACATTGCATGGATCTGGAAGAAAGGAATTATGATTAAGATTGAATAAATCTGGAAAGACTTCTTGGAGGAATGGATGTTGAGAAGGGCCTTCTAGTAAGTGATGAATGGGGACTGGGTAGGGAGGAGAATGAGTAGCGAAATACATAGAGTGCCAGACCTGGAGTCAAGAAGACTCATCTTCTTGAGTTCAAATCCAACCTCAGACAGTCAAAAGCTATGTGACTCTGGGCAAGTCACTTCACCCTGTTTGCCTTGGTTTCCTCATCTGTAAAGTGGGCTAGAGAAAGAGATGGCAAACCACTCCAGTATCTCTGCCAAGAAAATCTCAAATGGGATCATGAAGAATGAGACACAACTGAAAAGGACTGAACAGTAAGAAAAGAGAAAATATTCCAGATTGGAGGGAATGGCATGAGTGAAAATCATGGAGGATCTGGGAATTGCTATGATCTGGGCTTCCAGCTCTTTCTTTGCCAGAGATTTGTCTGCACATTCTTTATTTTATCGATTTTTGACCTAGAAGAGTTCTTAGAGATGCTCTACATGAATAGACCCCCTTCTCACCTCCTTATCTTGTCCACCTTTCTTGGAAGCACAGTTAGGTTCTGCTTTCTTTTCAAGGTCTACCCCCACTGCTTAGTGTGCTCATTCCCTTAAATTAATTCCCATATATCTTGTATTTACTCGTTAAGTAGGATAATAGATGGGACTGATTTACACTTACTTGTAGGTAAAAACTTACTTGTTGCTATTTTAAAAATTTATCATCCTGAATTCTTAGGCAATCCAGAGATATGTTAGATATTTCTTACTAGCTAATAAAATGGAAATTTTTCTTTAATTAATTAATTAGTTGGCTGGAACTTTAATATGCATACTTAATAAACTAGAGAAATTTTTTTTCTCAGTATTGGTTACTCACATACAGTTTAATAACAAATGAAATCAATCATAAAGCAAAGACATAGAAAACTATTTACAGTATTTTAGCTATGAAAAAGATCTTAGCCAGAGTCACTTCAAACCTTCACTATAACAGAACAAGGCTTGACCCCTTTTTACCAGTCAGTTCTTGATAGATACAATTAAAATCTCTTGAGAATTTTCTTCATATTTCAAGGTAAGAGTTATACTCAGTCTCTCAGTAAACAAGCTTGCTTAGTCCTTTTTTGTTTTTGTCCCATCCTCAGTCATCCTAGGAAACGGTCTTTCTAGAATACACTGTACTTACTGTTTCCTCATATGCTCTTCAAGGAATTCTCTTTCTAATATTTCTTTATTATCAAAATAACTAAACTAGTTCTGACAAGGAAAATGTTCATCCTTATCTCCTTCCTCTCTGTTTTCACCACAGATTCTTCATAGATCAAAGATGAAACACACACATCCATCCCCTTCACTCCATAGAGAGTTCCACAAAGCGAGATGCTTTTTTTAATGGACATCTAGTCATCATAAACTGCCTTTACTACAGCTTTCTACTTGCCTCTTACAGACACAGTGATGGCACTTAGTGTCTCTGTGGAAGATCCTGGCAAGACAGGCGTTAATTAATTGCACTTTATTTATAGTCATGAATCTAGAGGGATCTTAGAGATCACCTAGTCCAACTCTGTCAGGAAGGTTAAGCTATTTGCCTAAGGTCACATTTACCTAAATGTCAGAGGCAGAACATTTATCTGTGGGCAGCTAGGTGGCTCCATAGTGTGCAGAATGCTGGGCCTTGAGTTAGGAAGACTCATCTTCCTGAGTTCAAATGCAGCCTCAGACACTTACTAACTGTGTGACCCTGGCTACTGCCTTCCTTTCCTCAATATTTTCCCCTCCTTTTTGTGTGGTGTCTTCCTCCATTAGATGGGCAGAGACTACCTTTCTTGGGGGGTTGCAATTTTTTTGTGGGGAGGAGGAGGCAATCAGGGTTAAGTGACTTGCCTAGGGTCATGCAGCTGGTCTGAGGATGGATTTGAACCCAGGTCCTCCTGTCTTCAGGACTAGGCTGTGGAGTGGAGTGTTGTACTTTTATCTCCAGCTCTTAGCACAGTTTCTGGCACATAATAAGCGCTTAATAAATGCTTACTTCCTTTTTTCCAGTCAGAGCCCTTCTGCACCCTCATCCTGTCCAGTCCCTCCACCACTCACTTATTCCCCCTGTGACCAGCAGACTCTTACCTGCTGCTTGCAGCTTTCCCCATAGTACTGACTATAACTCTCCTCCTGTCTTCTCCCACACTCTTTTCTCCTCCCTTTTCTTCCTTTCTCCACTCACTTTAGACTTTTGGATTCCTCTTTCTTCAGGCTAATTGGTAGTGGTTTCTCTTCCCTCACCCTAACCCCTCCACCTTCAGGACAGGTGGTCTCTGGAAGCATTTAGGGTTCGGGTTCTAGCTGGTCTTAGAACATAGAACATAATCAGTACCAGAGCTGGATAGGTCCTTAGAAGCCATTTAGTTCCATCAGCTTATTTTATTGATGAAAAAAGGGCAGTCTCATGTAATGACAGGAGCACTGGATGTCAGAGGATATAGATTTGAATTGTCACCTGTGTGATCTTGGACAAATTCTCAATGTCTCTAAGTCTTGGTTTTCTCATCTGTAAAGCAGACTAGAGTTAATTTCATCACAACAGAGATCGTTCCATTTGTTTTAGTGCAGTGTCTAGAAGTGTCCGATATTTGGTAGGCATTTAATACGTTTGTTGTTTGATTTCACAAGTATTTATCAAGCATCTACTATGTGCCAGGCACCAAGCTGGTTACTGAGGTCGCAAAGACAGGAAGAAACATTCTATAACCTGAAAGAGATTAAATCTTCTAGGTCCTGTAGTCCTTTACTTTACAGATGAGGAAACTGAGGCTTAGAGAGGTTAATTGAATTACCCAGGAAGCAAGTGGAAGAGCCAGGATGGAAAACTCCAAAATCCTTTATGGCTACCCTCCCTTTTTGCTGTTTTTTTAAATCTCTGTTTGGGGGCTTTCACCCCTTTTTTCCCCAGAATCCTCTTAATACAAAGGCTAGATTGGGAATAACTTAGAGACGTGGAACACAAGTCTGTCCCTATTTCCAGAGTCAGGCTCTCCTTCTGCCTGGTTGCTGGTTTTATTGGGAGTGGGGGAGTCATTCATGCGTGTGGATGAAACCCCTAGAAGGGAGGCAGATGACACACACTTTCTGTCCCTATCTCTTGCCAAACCTTACAAATGGTTCAGTGAGTTTGACTTAAATATCCGAGGGGTGAACCCAGCAGCTTAGCATCCCTGGCCACAAGGAAGAAAGGGGTATGCTGAGGGAGAGAGGAATTTTCTGATTATAATAAGGACACTTGGGACTTCAAGTCCTCATCTCCATTACACCCCCGGTCGGAGGTCTCTTTTCCCTTCCAAGCAAATTGGAAAGCAAGGGTCTTCTGGAGCCAACACCTTCTGCCTTTCTAGTTTGGGCTGGTGCACAATTTAGAGCTAGACCTGATCTTAGAGATCAGCTAGTCCAATCCCCGCATTTTACCGAGGGGGAAACTGAGAGACATAAAGGGACATGACGGAGGTCCAATGCTCTTGTGGCTTGGCTCCCCAGGGTTGACCTGGAAGTCTGGGCCTTTCCATCTCTCTTCTCAGTGCCCTTTTCTTCTGTCACAGTCTCTCCCTATACCCTCCCTACTCTTGTTCTTAGCTGGATGTCAACTAATAAGTTCGTGGGTAGGGGTTGTGAGATTCTCCCCCAACCTAGGGGTATTTGGGTGAAAAAGTAAATGAACATGGAATGATGGCAGAGGTAGTGTGGGCTTGTGGAAGCCATACTGACTTTGGAGGGAGAGGTTTTGGGTTCAAATTTTCCTTGGCTATCTTTTCAAACTTGGGAAAGTGGCTTTGGTTCTTTGGATCTCAGTTTACCTATCTGTAAAAAATAAAGAGATTGGACTAGAAGACCTCTTAGGTCCCTTCCACTTCCAAACCCTCTGAGTTTTAGGCATCTTGACAGGCTCTGTTTATTAGAAAGACATTTTTTAATGGGGGGGGGTAGCCTTCACATTTGATTATTGGGGTTTTGAGGTTCCCAAATCTAAGGAGTCCCTAGATTCCCCTGGCCAGTGCTGGAAGATGAGAAAAAATCCTAAGCTCCTCGCTTCCCTTGACCAGAACTGCCTGCCCCCATTGTCTCCATGCCTAAAGTGCCACACTGGGTGACCAATGGGAGTGAGAATGGGCAGCTGCCAGCGGGTACACTTGCTGCCATGGGTTTCCAGCTGACAGATGTGGTTTGTGTTAAGATTTTAATCTGCTCCCCTTGTTCCCTCTGCTCAGTCAAGTGGGAAATTGGGGAGAGCAGGAGAGCTGGTATGGCTGGTGGCTGGCAGGAAGAGCTCCAGAAGCCAGCTCTGGGCACAGGGGAGGCTGGGACCTGGGGGCAACTTCCCTAAGGGTGGCAGGAGGGAGAAGAGCTCTCTTGCAGGGAGGCCCCTTATAGTCCAGAGCTCTTGCCAGGACATTCTTTTCAGTTCTCCCCAAACACAGCAACGTGAACCTCCAACTCTCTTGGCCCCTGTTTTTTATCTCTCTTCTTTCTGCTTCTCCCTGCTTCTCTCTCTCCCCCTCTCCTCTATCTCCTCTCCCTCTCTTCCTCTCTCTCTCTCTCTCCCTCCCTCCCTCTCCTCTCTCTCTTCTCTCTCTCTCTTCTCTATCCCTCTCTCTCCTTTCCCTTTCTCTTCCTCTCTCTCACTTTATCTATCTTTCTTCCCTTCCATTCCTCCTTCTCACTCTTCCCCTCCTTTATCTTCCCCCTCTTTTCAGCTTCCTCATTTGTAAAATGGACTAGAATTAGACAAGTGTTAATTTCATTTGAACACAGACTGTTTCCCTTTTTGTCTTTCTCCAATGCAGACACCTCCATCTCTCCACTTTTTCCTGCTCTCTCTCCTTCCCCTATGGTCTCAACTCAGCAGCAGCCCCGCTGCAGCATGGCTGGAAATGGGCAAATCCGTCACTTGACCCACTAGAAGAGTGTGGTCAGGGTGCCCACAAATCCCATACTTAGCAGCAGTAGTTTATATTCTTCCAGATTCACTTAAAAAGCACCAGAGGGGAGTTCCACCCTGAGGCGAAAAAAAATCCACAGTGGAAACTTTCAGAACTGGGGGCCTGGAGAGTAGAAATCTTGGAGTCTGAGGGAGAGGCTGCTGGACAAAGACCCTCTTTGTCTCCATCCCTCCATCCCTTCAACTACTCTGTCCCCTTCCCCCCAACACTCCTCAAATTACAGGTGCTTCATTACTATCGAAATCATGGAATCTAAGAGGTGGACAGGCCCTAGAAGGCAGAATGTGAGAACTGAGTATGTGGGAGTGGCTGAGAACTCAGAATGTGAGGGCTGGGAGGGACTTTAGAACATGGAATGTCATAGCTTGGAGGGGTCTTAGAACAAAGAATGCTGGAGCTTGGAGGGACCTTAGAACACAGAATGTCAGATCTGGGAGGGGCCTTAGAACCTAGGATGTCGGAGCTGGAACTAGAACAAGCCTATGAGAGTTGAATAGATGTTAGGTAATGTTAGACCTGAAAGGGGCCTTAGAATATAGAATGTTAGGTCTGGGAGATCTTAAAACATAAAACTTTGCCTGTTAGGTTTTAAAAGAGACCTTAGAATATAGAACAAACAATGCCAGACCTGGAAGGGAACTGGGACCCAGAAGATCAGAATTAGGAAGGACTTTAGAACATAGAAGGACATTAGAATCTATCCTTCAATCAATTGATCGACAAATATTTATCAAGCCTCCAATATGAAGCAGGCACTGTGAAAAGTGCTGACGATAAAAATGATGAAAAGGAAACAGTCCCTGTTTAGTTTCAAGGAGCTAGAATATGAAACCTAGAATATCAGAACTGAAAGAGACCTTGGAAAATGCAGTTTAGAGCTGGAGAGAATGGTAGGCTCCTAGAAACAGATTGAAGGGAAGGGACCATTGAAACAGTCAGGGTCTCTGTCCCTGGCAGCCTGTGTTGGTTGGAGACAAGCCTCCATTTTTTTTCCCAGCAAGTTACACCATTTGTAAAAGTCACAGAGGGGAGAAAAAAATCAATGTTGCTCTAAAGCAGGCACAATAAAGCAACATTGAGGAAGCAGCCTGGAAACAGGCCGTGCCTAGGACACAAGGGAGAAGTCCTCAGTGGGCAGGACCTGGGACAGAGAGGGAGGCCAGGCTACAATTTTGACTCTCATCCTGATGAACAAACAGGGATGGGGCAAGGGCCCACCTTCGTGGCTGGGGGCAGCAAACTCTGATTTGTTCTAGTGGCTTCAGATCTTTGACCAGGAATGAGTAACAAATGCCTCCTTCTTGTGTTGCAAGGCGTTTTATGTGCTTTCACTTACTTCCTTCACAATACTGTAGGCAGGGTGAAATCCCCATTATACAGATGAGGAAAGTGAAGCACAGAGAAAATCAGATTTTGGGGTTTAAAGATGATTTAGTCCTCTGGGCAGCACAGTACACAGTCTTGGGCCTGGAGGTGGGAAGACCTGAGTTCAAATTCAGCCTCAGACACTTACTAGCTATGTGACTCTGGACAAGTCACTTAAGCACTTTCTGTCTCAGTTTCCTCATCTGTAAAATGGAGATAATCATAGTACCCACTTCTCAGGGTTGTTGTGAGGATCAAGCGAGATGATAATTGCAAAGAGCCATGCTATGTAAATGTTATTGCTGGTATCGTTACTAATTTGTCCAGGATCACATAGCAAGAGTCAGGACTAAAAGCCAGGTCTCTGGTCTCTTAACCCTGGATTCTTTCCTGCCCATGCCTCCTGCTTCCCAGAGGTCCAGTTAAAAATCAGAAAACCAGATGAAATACAGTCAGTCAGACTCAGGGTCTGGGGCAGTATACAGCAGGGGTGAGGAATCTGTGGCCTTCTAGGTCCTTAAGTGCGGCCCTTTGATGGAAGCCAAACTTTGCGGAACAAATCCCCTTCATAAAAGGACTTGTTGTAAAAGTTGGACTCAGTCAAAAGGCCCAACCTGAGGATCTAGAAGGCCACACGTGGCCACGGGTTCCCCACCCCGTCACAGGCTTTATTGGCAGCAGCCTGGGAAAACCTATGGACCCCTTCTCAGAATCATGTTTTTAAAAGTAGAAAAAAAATACAGGATTAGAAAGGAAGCCAATTCTATTCAAATACAGATATTAAAAATATTTAAAAAAAATTCATAGACCCCAGGTTAAGAGCTCCTATGGCCGGAAGAATTCTAGAGACTGCTGGACCCAAAGGGGTTTTACAGAAGAAGCAGACTAGTGGGACAGTGCTGGAAACAAAAGCCTCTTTTATTTTATTTTTTCCACTTTAATTTAAGGGAAAGCCATGGGACTTCACTGCAAATATGGGGGGCACAGAAAGGAGGAAGTAATAGTAAAAATTATAATAGTTAATATTCATACAATGCTTTAAAACCTGCAAAGTGCTGCGTATGAATTTACCTTATCTGATTTTCACAATAACCCCAGGAGGCCGCTGCTCTTGTAATCACAATTTTACAGATGAGTAACAAGGCAGACAAGTGACATGGCTGACCCAAGGTCACATATTTAGCAAGTGCCCGCGACAGAATTTGAATTCAGATCTTCCTGAGTTCAAGTCTAGAATTCTATCCACTACATCACTGATCCCTCCAAATAAGAGCGCTCGACGCTTCCTAGTCACTATAAATGGGCATAAGGAATAACTCATGAAGATGAGTTTTCCTGACTTCAGCCCCAGCACTCTATTAGAAAAATGGAAATCCCATCCTATGATCTTGGAATCAATAGAAACTCGGAGTGGGAAGGGACCTATGCAGAACATAGAATGTCAGAGCTGAAAATGACCTTAGTTCACAGAACATAGAATGATGGAGATAGAAGGGAGCTTAGAACACAGAAAGTCAGAGCTAGAGGGGACCTCAGAACATGGAATGTCAGAGCTGGAAGGGACCTCAGAACACAAAACGTGGAAAATCAGAGCTGGAGGGGACCTTAGGACACAGAACACAAAAAACAGAATGTCAGATCTGGAACAGAACTTAGAACACAGGACGCAGAATATCAGAGAAGAAAGGGACCTTTGAAAGGGATGTTAGAACTGGGAGAGATCTGAAAACATAGGATGTCAGAGCTGGAAAGAATGATCTTATGAGTGGACTCTCTTTGGGTAGTCCCTTGTGACATTTATCTAGCCTAATCCCCTTAGTCCACAAATAAGAAAAGTTATGCACAAAAATAAATGACTTGGCCAAGGTAATACAGACAGGCATTGTCAGAGGGGGGACATGTGAACTGAGGCACCTGACTTCCAGAACAGTGTTTTTCTCACTTCCCCTCTGATCCCTGGTGAGCCCCAGTCCTTCCCTTCCCTTGGGCTGCTTGGCAGCTCCATGAACTCATGACATACCAGGGCTGAGGTCAGGGAGAATTTTTTGCAGGTCTGTAGTGGGGCTTCCTGCTGGGGTCCACACTCATTTCCTGGGTCACTGCCATCCTAACTGAAATGAATTTTTGAGGTTATTCAATCTGACCTCCCCATTTGACAGAGCAAGACATTGAGGCCGAGACAGACAGAAGGGCTTGCTCCAGATTCCCCAGGCAGCGTGCGGCAGATCTGAGCCCAGCTGGATGATTTCCAGGCCAGCCCCTGCTTCCTAGTACTCTGAGTAATAGGGCACCTGGGTGTCATTGGTAGCTTGACCCTCGAGAGGGGAAGCCAGAGGAGAACCTTGTTTCCAGGCTGAGTCAGATGGGGACAGGGAGCAGAGCAGAAGACTCAGGATACATGTTGCTAATAGTTCCCATTTATCTACCCTGCTAAGGACCTCAAAGTTGGCAGAAAACTTTACAGACACCATCTCATTTGAGCCTCAGAATAAATCTGTGAGGTAGGTGCTATTATCAGTCTCATTTTACAGATGAGGAAACTGAGGTTGTTGTTACCAGTCCTGGCGAGCATCCATGATGGGATCTGAACCCATGTCTTCTTTGCTCTAGTTCTGTACCCACTACGGTGCACTAAGATTCCAGCCTGAAGAACCTTGCCCATACCACATCTCCAGGCCTTTTTCTGTAGAGAGAGTCCTCTGGGAAAATGCTGCTTCAGTCTGTGGCCCAGGGGACAGTAGTCTGGTTCAACTGGCCTCACTCAGCCACGCTGGGGGAGGGTGCTGCTTGGAGGCTTCTGGTTACCTTATGTCTTACTGGGCACACACACAAACTTGGGCACACACCAACGCACATGCACACACACCGACAGACAGGGAAACAGACCAAGAGGGACATTGTGTGCAATCCAGGGAAGATTCAATGGCCTCATTGTTCCTCTCCTCTCTTCTCAGAGCTCCATGGGGCAGCATTGACCAGGGTTGGGCTGCTTGGTGTCCACAGACCTCTGACTACGGGCTGCTCATGAGCTAGCAGGATTCACTGCCACACCTCAATGGACCTGGAGAAGTGAGGGTAACTGAATATTCAGCTTCCCCAGTGAGCCAGCCAGCCAGACAGCCGATTGGGCTGGACCTGGGGTTAGGAAAACTCTCCAGCCACTCCCTGGCTTGATTCTTCTTTCCTGTGGCTGGTACCAAGTCTAGGGTTCTGATTCTGAGGTTCTGGGAGATTGGAGCATTGAGGGAAGTACAGGCACTTTTCCTTCTCATTGCTTGTTTCCTTCTATGCCACTCATTAAGCATTTATTAAGTGCCTACTATGTGATATATATAGGATCCTATTCGATCCTTACGACAACACTGTGAGGTAGGAGCTATTATTATTCCCATTTTATAGCAGGGGAAACTGAGTCAAATCGCAGTTAAGTGACTTGCCCGGGATCACAATAGCTATTAAGTGTCTGAGGTAGAATTTGAACTCAGGGCTTCCTGACTCCAGGCTCACCTCCACTGCACTGCTTAGCTGCCACTGGTGTAATGGAAAGGATTTGGAATCAGAGAACCTGGTTTAAATCCCAGTTATGATTCTTATCACTTGTACAGTTTAGGTACATCATTTTCCTTTTTTTGGGACCTCAATTTCCTTCCCTGAAAAATGAGGGCATTAGGATCTTTCTGGCTTGAAGTCTTATGAATGTTCAGAGATTAAAGGCAGCCTGGGAAGACACTCTGAGCACAGGGTTTCTCTGAATGCTCTTGAACTACAGAACATTGTTCCAGGTGGAAAAACTGAGGCCCAGAAGGAAACAGGTCTCCTGTAACACGGTGGTAGTGATCATAACACCCACTCCCTAACAAAGGAGTGTTTCTAAAGAGAATCTTCTTGTTACCTCCCCCGCACCCCACTAATTAGCCTCTTCTCAGATCCTAGGAAGGAAAGGGCAAGATGGGGGCAAGGGAAAGGGAAAGAGAGAGAGAGTGGGGGATGTTGGTGAAGGAGACCTGAGTAAGAGGAAGACTTTAGTGGTTAGTGGAAGGGGAACTCACTGGCTTTGCAGTTAAAGGACATTAGTCCAGATTCTGTTTCTGACATTCAACCCCCTGTATCACCTCGGTCAAGTCACTTTATCTCTAAGATACTCAATTTCTTCACCGATGGGTTGGATTAGAGAGTCTTTGAGGTCCCCTCCATTTCTAGATTTGTCGTCTATATAATATAATGATAATTAATCTGTAGGAGTAGGTGGAGAGAAGGTAGATGGGGGATGGGCAGAAGATAGGGGGAATGAGAGGAAACGGCTTAATTAGGTTTTAGAAGAGTAACTGATGATCAAACTCCAAACTCTCATCTTACACACAGAGAAAAATATGGGTCCCATTCATTTTAATTTTTCTATGCAACATGACTAATGTGAAAATGAGGTTAGTAAGAATGTGTGTGTAGAACCCATATAAGATTACATGCCATCTTAGGGAGGGAGGGGAAAGAGAAGGGGAGAAAATCTAAGACTTATCGAAATGGTTGTAGAAAACTGAAAACAAATTCATTTAAAAAAAGAAAAATGTAGGTCTCTTATTTGTACAAAAATATTGATAGAAGCTCTTTTTTTGTGGTGGCTAAGAATTGGAAATCAAAGGGATGCCCATCAACTGGGGAATGGCTAAACAAGCTGTGGTATATGATTGTAATGGAATATTATTGTGCTATAAGAAATGATGAGCAGGATGATTTCAGAAAAACATGGAAAGACTTACATGAACTGATGGAAAGGGAAGTGAACAAAACCAGGCGAGCATTGCACACAGTAAAAGCAATGGCTTGACTCTTCTCAATACAATGATTCAAGACAACCCCAACGGACTAACGATGGAGCATGCCAAGTGCCTCCAGAGAAAGAACTGATATTGACTGAATACAGACTGAAGCATGATATTTTTCACTTTCATTTTTTTGAGTCTTCTTATACAAAACGACTAATGTGGAAATATTTTCATTAAAAAAAGGAGTGCAGGTTCTAGAGATAAAGTGACTTGAACAATATTACAAAGATAATGACAGGCAGTTAAGCATTTTTAAAGCACCAACTGTATACCAGGCACTGTGCTAATCACTGGGGAAGCAAAGAAAGGCAAAAACATTGTCCCTGTCCTCAAGGAGCTCATCCTGAGGAGATGACACTGTATATCCATGATATATACTATACAATATATACAATGAAACATACAATAGAAAAGATACATATAGTATAAAATAACATATATGTAACATAAGATACTATATGTGTACAACATATGCAATGAAAAATACTGTATGTATATGTGTATCTATATTTTTATATCTAGTAAAGGCAATGAAATGGTGCAGAGGATAGAGGGCTGGGCCTGGAGTCAGGAAGACCTGAGTTCAAATCCAGCCTCAGACACTTCCTAGCTATGTGACCCTGGGCAAGTCATTTCATCCTGTTTGCTTCAGTTTCCTCATCTGTAAAATGAGCTGGAGAAGGAAATGGTAAACCACTTCAGTATCCTTAACAAGAAAACTCCAAATGGGGTCAAAAAGTTGAACATGACTGAAAATGACTGAGCAGTGAACAAATGATGTAAAGATACTGTGTGTATACAGTACATACAATAAAAGATACTGTAACTATGAGATATGCAATGTAAGACACTATGTATCTATGATATAAGATACTATATGTATACAGTACACACAATAAAAGATACTGTAACTATGAGATATGCAATGTAAGACACTATGTATCTATGATATAAGATACTATATGTATACAGTACACACAATAAAAGATACTGTAACTATGAGATATGCAATGTAAGACACTATGTATCTATGATATAAGATACTATATGTATACAGTACATACAATAAAAGATACTGTAACTATGAGATATGCAATGTAAGACACTATGTATCTATGATATAAGATACTATGTGTCTATGATATATACAATGTAAAATACCATACATATTATGCATACAATGTAAAACACCATATATGTATTTGATAGAAGATACTATGTTCTATAATATATATAATAAAAAAGACCACATCTATAATTCATACAATGTAAAATACCATATGTACATAACATATGCAATGTAGAAACACTGTGTGTATACACAGTATAAGATTCCCTATCTCCACGACATACACTGTGTATGTGTAAGTCAATCTCAGAGGAAAGGTGCTAGCCATAGAAAGACTGGCGAAGACCTTTTGCAGCTGGTGTAAGTAGTAGAACTGAGACTTCAGATCCAGCTTTCTTTTTCTCATGCTCAATGATGCTTCTCAAAAGGGAAGAGAATCAGTGCTTTAGAGTGGGACAGGACCAAGGTTTCCCTAAGTCCTTTTTTCCTTCTTTGAGACTGAGTTTCACTGTCTCACTAGGCTGGAAGTATAGTCGCCCCTCATGGGACGTGATCCCAATACTGCTGAGAGTGGAAGCTTTAATTAACCTCCTCCTTTCCAACTCGGGCAGATCTGATCCTCTTTAGGGACCCTGGTAACCTTTCAGTTCTAGGGGTTTACCACATTGGTACCTGGCTTAGTGTAGACATCTGATGAATATTAAGCCTCTTGTGGATCAGAACTCCCAGATTTAAGAGATCTGCCAGTCTCAGGCTTCCCAGCAGTAGGGACATCAATTGTGTGCTGGTGTGTGCCACTGTATCAGCGCCCAACCCCTTCTTTTTACTGTATAAAGTAAACTTTTTAGAGCTAGTATGGTTTCATTCTCTGACCAGTGCTTAGTACACAGTAGGTGCCTAATACATGCTTGTTGATTGATTACACATAAGGAACTGAAGCTTTAGGACTGAGACTTGCCTATATTTTAAGGGGCAGAGATGGATTTACTGGTGATTCTCTGACTCCAAATATATTTCATCATTTCATCACAGCTATCTCTCATTCATCCCTTCTCAGATTGCTGATGCTTTACTTGGGTCTAAGGATACTGGGAGAAGAGACTGGATTATGGGAACTGGGCTGGTGGGGCAGTAGGGAATGGGTTCTAATTTACAACACTGAATGTCAGAGACAGGAAGGACCTTAGAGGTCATGGTTCAGTGCTTTCATTTTGCAAATAAGAAAACTGAATCCCAGAAAGGGAAGGGGCTTGCTCATGTCCAATAGTTAATCTTTGGCAGTCAGAGGTTTGGGACGAATGGTTTCTGAGGTCTCTTCTAGCTGTAAATCTGGTCATACGCTGTTCTAGGGCTAGAAGAATTTTAAGAGGGATTGCAGGAACTAAGCTTTCCTGACTAAGGCACTGTCTGTCCCAGGGGCTGAGTCAGGGGCCTGAGTCATCTGTTGATTGGATCAGTGCGACTCTGCCCATTTCCTGCTCTGGGCTCTGTCAGCCCTGAGCCCCCACCCTTCCCCTGACCTAGGTGCCCAGTCTCTCTGTACCTCATCAGTTCATCCTGGCTTTGGGCCCAGGGGCAACTGGCATTGGATGTGGTGCTGGGGGAGTTCACAGAGGGAGGAGGTGTCCCTGGTCTTCCCTACTCTAGCTCTGGAGTCTGCTGCATTTCTAGATGAGAAAGTGCTTTTAAAAAAATGCAAAAAAAAGTGGGACAGGAAGAAAGAGAATTCATAAGGAGCCGACTCCTCTTTAAAAATGAGATGCCAGTTACTGTTTCTTCCCTGCTGCCCTCCCTCCCATCTTCCAGGAAGCTGACACCTAAGGTGTACTCCGTGCCAGCTGGGGCCAGGAGGAAGTATGGTGTCCGAGGACACCATTGAGTTTACTTGCAGCCAGGGGGTTACAGCTCCTGCCTCTCCAAGTCCACATCCAGGAGGTGCAGGGCTCCCCCAGTCTTCAGCTCCATCAGGGAATTCTGGGATCATCCAGTAACAATAATAGTACAGATACCAACCAAACAACAATAATAATTTCCTCAAAACTGAACATATCCTCTGTGTTGTAAGGAAAGGGACAAAGGCACATTGAAGGGATGCTGGCCAGAGTGATGCCCAGTGAGGGGATTCTTGTGCTTTGAGATCAAGATGGTAACTGTTTAGGCCTAGAAGATACCCTACTGACTGGTGAACTGGGCTCTGGCAACACCATGGATTGGGAAAGCATTCCTAAGAGTCCAAGCACTAGTCAAGGATGCCTAGGATAGCCCTCCTCAAAATGGCATCAGTCAGCTTGATGCAGGAAAGGAGACTTGATGATGTTTCTTTGTGTTCCAGTACCACAAGAACACGGGACCATATTGGGAATACAAAGACTTCACCTGCTAGAAATGTAATGTAACTAGTGCTGATGTCTACAGTAGCCAAACATTAATAATAGTGGCTTGTGTTTATATGGAGTTTTAAAATTAGCAAAGCACTTTACAGATATATAGTATCTCATTGGATCCTTCCAACAACTTGGAGCTAGGTGCTATTATTACCCCCACTTTACTGATGAGGAAACTGAGGCCAGGAGAAATTAATACCAGAAGAATGAAGCATTTTTAAAAATCACTTACTTTCTCCTATCTGCAAATGGACTTTAAGCGGAAATACTTACAAGCAGATATCATAATTTGATGTTGAAATAAATGTTATCACTTTACTGTCTATTTCCTTTGCCTTATGGGCACTGCAACGGTCCTTCAGGGCATTTTAAGTTATTTGCCTGGGGTTACATAACTAATACGTATCTGCAGGAGGATTTAAACTTGGGTCTTCTTGATAGTAAGTCCAGTATGATATCCATTGCTTTACCTAGCTGTCTAACCATAACTGTTCAGGGAATGGACTAAGGCCAGGAGCACTTTCAGTTGTATGCTAGTACCATATTTCAATGGGTTAATGGATCCAAGATCTCCTTGATTTGGAAATTCCCTCTAGTGGTGCCAATTATAAACCATCCATGTTTACCCATCATGTGGCTAGTCCTAACCCTATATATTCCCTCCTAAGCAGAGCTAAGGCTAACTTTCAAGTTAAAGGAATCTCATACCAAGCCCTACTAAGGATAGCTAGCTAACATTTATATAGAACTAAGTTTTCAGGGCACTTTCTGTAGCTCTTCTCGTTTGATGTACACAACAACCCTTGGAGGGAGAAAGGCATTGTTACCACCTCCATTTCACAGTAGAGGAAATTGAGGCAGATGGAGGTTAAGTGATTCCTCCAAGATTATGCAGCTAGTAAGTGTGTGAGGCTGAATTTGAGCTTGCCTTCCTGACTTCAGTCTCAGTACTCTATCTGCTATGCTACCTACCTGACTCATTAGTCACCTGATGTATGCAAACCACATTCAGTTACAGGGCGTCACAAAAGGAAAAAAAACAATACATTAAGCAGCTTTTTTTTTGTGTGTGAAAACTTTCTTCAATTATATTAAAATGGACTTGGCAAGTACAAGTTTCTTAATGTGTATCAAAGCTAGGAAATGAAGGCTTCATGCTTGAATCAGAAGGTCACACTGAACTGTTGGACAAAGGTGATAATTACAAACCCTTTGGCCCCCTCTAGGTAAGACATTTGGAGCTTAAAGCATCAAGGAGAACTCAATGGATGTCATGAGACTGGCTGGCATCATCAAATCAAACACCAATAGGAAGGACACTCTAAAAACAATTGGTATCCATGCCATACCAGTCTTAGAACTGTAAATAAGACCATAATAGATTTGCAAAGTCTCCTAAGAGAAATCTACAATACTAATGAGACACAGGCCCATCTACATAAGAAAACAATGGAAAGGTGAACACATTCTAATGTAACCATTATGAAGAGGAGGATGAATAGTCTCAGAACATATGATAAACAAATTAAAAAACCTACAGAAATGCTTTCACAACAAGTAGACATCACTGTTGGACAACAGTAAATACGCATAATGGATATGTGCCCTTATATTTATCTGATATAACTGAAAGAAGCATACTTCCCAATGGAGACTGTGAAACAGTTGAGATCTGAGAGAGAATACAAAGGTCTTTCTATCATGAGTCACAGCCATCTGACCTTAACTATTAATATACTGACAACAAAACTTTTCAAGCAAAGGGCTGTAATGTAGATTTGTTTATAGATATGGAGGAATTTTGGACAGTAGATGCTAACAGAAATTCTAGAAAGGTTACCTTAAGAAGCCCAGATTACAGAATTCAGAGCACATAAGGAAATGGTAGAAATTGTACAACACATTACTATAAGCTGCAAATTACCTAATATTGAAGCAAGGCAAGATTTGGTGGTCAGAATTACCTGACTCTCATAAACTAGCAGGTGACAAACCTCCATGCTATAAAGACAGATCTCAAGAATTCAACAGTTGCTGAGGTACCACATAACACTTATCAGATTGGCTAACATGACAAAAGAGGAAAATTATAAATGTTGGAGAAAATGTGGGAAAATTGGAATACTAATGCATTGTTGGAGGAGCTGTGAATTGGTTCCGCCATTCTGGAGAGCAATTTGGAACTCTGGCCAAAGGGCTATAAAACTGTGCATACTCTTGGACCCAGCAGTACCACTTCTGTATCCCAAGGAGATCAAAAAAAGGGAAAAGGATCCACATGTACAAAAATAGAGCTCTTTTTGTGGTGGCAAACAATTGGAAATTGAGGAAATGTCCATCCATTGGGGAATGGTTGGACAAGTTGTGGTATATGACTGTAATGGAATATTATTGTTCTATAAGAAATGATGAGCAGATGAATTTCAGAAAAACCTGGAAAGACTTATATAAACTGATGCTGAGTGAAGTGAGTAGAACCAGGAGAACACTGTACACACATTGTGTGATGACTGACTTGGATAGACTTAGCTCTTCTCAGCAATGCAAAGATCTAAGGCAACTCCAAAAGGCTCACGATGGAAAATGCTGTCCATATTCAGAGAAAGAACATTGAAGTATGAATGCAGATGGAAACCACTATTTTATCTCCTTTTCTTTTGTAGTTTTGTTTTGTTTCTTCTTTCTCATGGTTTCTCCCATTGGATCCAATTCTTCTTTACATCATGACTAATGTGAAAATATATTTACTATGAATATGTAAGTAAAGCCTGCATCAGATTGCACACTGTCTTGAGGAGGGGAAAGAAGAGAGGGGGGGGGGAAATTTAAAACTCAAAATCTTATGGAAGTGAATGTTGAAAGCTGAAAATATATTATATATATATGTAATATATATACATATATATGAACTCCGCACTTCTGTCAACAGACAGAATTGGTGCTCATATTGGCTTAGCTACAACATTGATCTCTAAAAAACTTAGGGATAGGATATTGAATGGCTAGGAGATGCAGGACCTGAAATCAGAAAGACTCACCTTCCTGAGTTCAAATCTGACCTCAGACACTTTTTAGCTATGTGACCCTGGGCAACTCACTTCACTCTGTTTGCCTTGGTTTCCATATCTGTAAAATGAGCTGGAGAAGGAAATGGCAAATCACTTCAATACCTTTACCAAGAAAACCCCAAATGGGGTCATGGGGAGTTGGACATGACTGAGCAACAACTTAATCGATAATGGTGACTCAGCCTGTGATTTCCCCAGTATACTCTCTCCTGCTGCACATATGCAATGATTTTATGATTTATAGTCTTAAAGAGTTGCCTAGATGGATGAGAGGTTGCATGGTTTGCCTATGACCACACATTCAGGATGTACTGGAGATGGGAGTTGAGGGCAAGTATTGTCCCTTATCCACTACACCGCTTTGCCTCTCCAAAACCTAAGAACACTGTTTCTAAGAGATATTGCCACACCAATAATCCTGTTCCCCATGTGGAATGAAATGCTTCCAAAATACAGAGACCTCAGAGAAGAAATGAAAATCATGGGAGAACCTGATAAGTTCCACATAATTCTCATGGCTTTGTCTGCTACCAGAGTCATCCCAAAGTCATTCCATAAGCCTTCAGAAGATGAGCTTACAACCCAAAGCATTTATTCAATTACAAAAGAGAAATTGTCATTTTATCCATGTAACAGTTTGCAGAAATTCAATATCTAAGAATAATAACAGGATAGTGGCTTGTTCCAGGATAGTTTCTATCTAAACCCAATTGAAAGTGATGAAAGCAAAATGAATAATCATGATGATGATGATACACACAACAACAATAATAGACAATTATACCACACTTTCCTATTTCAAAGTGCGTCATCAGTGTTAAAGACATCACTGAAACTGGGATAGAATCACTTAATTAGAGACCTGCAGAATGACAGAAACCATCTAGTCTAACAAAGACTTAACCAGGAAACCCTTCGACAACATCTCCAAGACATGGTCAATGGCCTTTATTAAGGTGAAAACCTCCATCAACTTCTGGAGACTGCTGACTCTACTTTGGAAAGGTTCGAATTGCTTTCCCCCAGACTGTGCTAAAATTTGTCTCCCTGAAACATTTACCCATGTCTAGTAGTTTTGTCCGCAGGGCATGGTGTCAATTGCTTCTCGAAATAATCTGGGCAGTTTCAGCATTATCTATATTTTGTATAAATATACAAGGCTAAGGGGTGAAGAGACTTGACTCAGACACCTTGACCAAGGTTACACAGTTTAGTAAGTGGAAGATGGGCCACAGCATTTGGTTCCACTCTGCACAATCGGCACAGTTCCTTGGTTCAGTGTGGGCATCATTTCCAGGATTTGGACATAAAAATGAGATTTTAGGGCTGGAAGGAAGCTTAGAGATAATTTTGTAGCTCCCTCCATTTACAAATGGGAAAACTGAGGCCCAGAAGAGGGAGGGAGCATGGTACAATGGAAAAGAGATTGACTTCAGATGTAAAGAAATCAGTTTCAAATTCTGCCCTTGAAGAAGACAAATGATTGAATTTCCTTGACCCTCAGTATCCCCATCTGTAAAAACTGAAGGGGTTGGACAAGGTGGCCTCTGAGATCCCTTTCAGTGTGAACCTAGGAGGTGACATCATATGACCGAAAAATGGATGAGTAAGGCATTAAGTTCATTTCTTCCAAGATCAAATGTGTTCTTTTCACTACAACACCCTACAACTCAAAAAACATAACTCCTCTTTATGTTGCACAAAGGGACGGAGTCAGGGGTGTGTTCATAAATGTTTAACACCTGTATCCCCCTCCCCCATGTAGGACATACTCTAAAGTTTCATCTCTATTATTAATATTTTCTCCATCACTTTCTTTAGTCTATGTAACCATCCACACAATAAATCAAGCCCTGATTTCTACGATTTTTCTTTTTTAAAAATTAATTTATTTAACTTTTAACATTCATTTTCACAAAATTTTGGGTTCCAAATTTTCTCCCCATTTGTCCCCCCCCACCCCAAAACACCGAGCATTCTAATTGCCCCTATCACCAATCTGCCCTCTCTTCTATCATCCCTCCCTTCCCTTATCCCCATCTTCTCTTTTGTCCTGTAGGGCCAGATGCCTTTCTATACCCCTTTACCTGTATTTCTTATTTCCTAGTAGCAAGAACAGAACTCAACAGTTGTTCCTAAAACTTTGAGTTCCAACTTCTCTTCATCCCTCCCTCCCCACCCATTCTCTTTGGAAGGCAAGCAATTCAATATAGGCCATATCTGTGTAGTTTTGCAAATGACTTCCATAATAGTTGTGTTGTATATTTCCCTCCATCCTATCCTGCCCCCTATTGCTTCTATTCTCTCTTTTGACTCTGTCCCTCCCCAAGAGTGTTGACTTCATATTGCTCCCTCCTCCCATTGCCCTCCCTTCCATCATTCCCCCCATCCTGCTTATCCCCTTCTCCCCCACTTTCCTGTATTGTAAGATAGGTTTTCATACCAAAATGAGTGTGCATTTTATTCCTTCCCTTAGTGGACTGTGATGAGAGTAAACTTCATGTTTTTCTCTCACCTCCCTTCTTTTTCTGTCCACTAAAAAGTCTTTTGCTTGCTTCTTTTATGAGAGATAATTTGCCCCATTCCATTTCTCCCTTTCTCCTCCCAATATATTCCTCTCTCACTGCTTAATTTCATTTTTTAAAGATATGATCCCATCCTATTCAATTCACTCTGTGCTCTCTGTCTCTCTGTGTGTGTGTGCATGTGTGTGTGTGTGTAATCCCACCCACTACCCAGATACTGAAAAGTTTCAAGAGTTACAAATATTTTCTTTCCATGTAGGAATGTAAACAGTTCAACTTTAGTAAGTACCTTATGACTTCTCTTTGCTGTTTACCTTTTCATGCTTCTCTTCATTCTTGTGTTTGAAAGTCAAATTTTCTTTTCAGCTCTGGTCTTTTCATCAAGAATGCTTGAAAGTCCCCAATTTCATTGAAAGACCATTTTTTTTCCCTGAAGTATTATACTCAGTTTTGCTGGGTAGGTGATTCTTGGTTTTAGTCCTAGTTCCTTTGACTTCTGGAATATCCTATTCCATGCCCTTCAATCCCTTAATGTAGAAGCTGCTAGATCTTGTGTTATCCTGATTGTATTTCCACAATACTTGAATTGTTTCTTTCTAGCTGCTTGCAATATTTTCTCCTTGACAAGGGAACTCTGGAATTTGGCCACAATGTTCCTAGGAGTTTCTCTTTTTGGATCTCTTTCAGGTGGTGATCGGTGGATTCCTTGAATACTTATTTTGCCCTCTGGTTCTAGAATCTCAGGGCAATTTTCCTTGATAATGTCATGAAAGATGATGTCTAGGCTCTTTTTTTGATCATGGCTTTCAGATAGTCCCATCATTTTTAAATTGTCTCTCCTGGATCTATTTTCCAGGTTAGTTGTTTTTCCAATGAGATATTTCACATTATCTTCCATTTTTTCATTCTTTTGGGTTTTTTTTTTGTGATTTCTTGGTTTCTCATAAAGTCATTAGCCTCCATCTCTTCCATTCTAATTTTTAAAGAGCTATTTTCCTCAGTGAGCTTTTGAATCTCCTTTTCCATTTGGCTAATTCTGCTTTTTAAACCATTCTTCTCCTCATTGGCTTTTTGAACCTCTTTTGCCAATTGAGTTAGCCTATTTTTAAAGGTGTTATTTTCTTCAGCATTTTTTTGGGTCTCCTTTAGTAAGGTGTTGACCTGCTTTTCATGCTTTTCTTTCATCTCTCTCATTTCTTTTCCCAGTTTTTCCTCCACCTCTCTTACTTGATTTTCAAAATCCTTTTTGAGCTCTTCCATGGCCTGAGCCCATGGTTTATTTATTTTGGATGTGTGGGATACAGAAGCCTTGTCTTCTGTGTCTTTCCCTGATGGTAAGCATTGTTCTTCCTCATCAGAAAGGAAGGGAGGAAATATCTGTTCACCAAGAAAGTAACCTTCTATTGTCTTATTTTTTTTTCCCTTTTCTGGGCATTTTCCCAGCCAGTGACTTGACTTCTGAGTTTTCTTTCCACCCCCACCTCGCCTCCAGATCTGCCCAGCTGGTGTTTGGGGTCTGAGATTCAAATGCTGCTCCCCAGCCTCAGGGCTTTGGGTGGGGGCAGGGCTGCTATTCAGTGTGAGATTAAGTTCAGGTGTTCAGGTGGGGGCAGGGCCGCCTCATGAGGCTCAGTTCCATCAGGGGGTTTATGCAGAGACCTTCAACAATGGATCCAGTCTCCTGCTTGTTTGGGAGCCCCTGTCTGCTGCTGCCTCCGCTACTGCCTCCCGAGGGGGCCTGAGTTATGGAGACACCCCGCTCCCCTCTTGGTGAGCCAAAAAGACTCCCTCACTCACCCCTGGCACCTGTGGGTGGAGGGACCTGCGCGGCCACTGGATATTCTGTCCCTGAAGCCTGCTGGGATCTGCTCCTCTTGGTGCCGTATGGCCAAGGCAGGGCTGAGCTCCACTCTCGGTCTGGTGTGCCACGGACCCTTCGATCAGGTTTTCAGGTCTCTCTGGAACAGAAATCTCCTCCACTCTGTTGTTCTGTGGCTTCTGCTGCTCCAGAATTTGTTGGGAGTTCTTCTTTACAGAAATTTTATGGGCTGTGGGTTTGGAGCTAGCATATGTGTGTCTTTCTACTCCGCCATCTTGGCTCCTCCCCCTATTTTTCTATTTCTATGATGTAAATCTTACACTGAAAATTTAACAATCAGCTCTCATGAGCCCCAGTTAGAGCTGGCTCTAGCACACCTCTGGATGGAATCCTACTTCAAGGATCATACTTCCCTACTAGCCCTTGATAATTTAAAGTCCTCCTCTCCTACCATGAGATGATCAAACCAGAGAGTATTTCCTATGGGGAAAAAAAAGCATCAAGAGTTCAGCTCCCAATATCTGCCTTCAAGGGTTCTTGATTCTCTAGTCATAGAAACATAGCCTTAAGGTGGCTCCGTGAATTGTCTAGGATGGGAAATGTAATTATATTCAATGAATTTAAACTGTCTGTACTTCATTCCTCCCTCACCACCTCCCATTAGCAGCCTATAAAATATTTATGACATCCTATTTTTAGTTCTAACTGGAAACCTGATGCATATACTCAGAATTCATCTGGTTGCCTGTCCATCCATCCATTCACCCACCCACCCATTCATTAGCAAGTATTTATTAAGTGTTTACTATGTACTGTATTAGGTACTGTATTAGGCACTGGGGATGTCAAGTCAGAAGTGAAACACTTACTCCTCTCAAGTAGCTTATGTTCTTTCAGCCAATCCTTGAACTTTGTTTATGTCTTTATCTGATTGGCTCCTCTTTGAAGGACAGGTAAGAGCGGAGGACTTGGAGTCAGGAGTCCTGTGTTTGGGATCTGGTTCTAATTACCAGCTGTGTGACCCTAGGCAAATCAAGCAGCTTCTTGGGTCTCATCTCTAAAGGATGGGCATAATAATGCTTATGTTACCTATCTAGAATCACAGAATTTCAGAGTTGGAAATAACCATTAAGGCTCCACCATGAGCCCAAACAATCTCTCAGTACATCGTATCCAAGCGGTAGTCATCCAATCTCTGGGTGAGAGAGACCTTTATTGTCTCACTAAGCTCTTTATTGCAGAGGATCACACTCTCTTTCTGGATAGCTCTATTGGGAAGTTTTTTTCTGATCTTCAACCCCGATCCTTCTCTTTTTCCTAATATAGCTAAAGAAAATCCCTTTTTGTTGTCCTTAGCTCTCTTTATCAGCTTCAGTTCTGAACTTTTGCCCTCCAGATACAGCTCGAACAATAAGCTGTCATGCTTTTGTATCTCTACTCTGTGATCTACCCTGCTTCCATCATCTATACCTCTGTAAAATCAAAGGTGGTTGGGGAGCCTCCATGCGTCCATGTTGGTCTTTTCATCCAATGACCATCTTCTTTCCTCATCGGTGTCATTTTCTCTTTGATTCTTTGGAATTTCATTCTCAAGAGCTTCCCATCCCTCCTTGTGCAACTTCCCCTGAAGAATTGTATTTCATAGGCTTGTTGTGAGAAAAGTCTTTTGTGAATATCAAAGCTCTATTAAGTTATTGATAAGTAACTCAAATAAATTATTAATTTATTAAGCATAACAACACATGAAGAACATGTGGTTTTCTCAGTGTGAAGTCCTTAGATTTTATCTATGAAATCCTAAAGTGTACAAAAGTTAGTGGACTTGAAAGAGCATAGGTTTCAAGTTGGAAAGAGATAGCAGAGGTCATCTAGGTCAACTGACATATTACAGATGAAAAAACTGAAGCCCAGAGAGGCTGAGTGATTTTCCCAAGTTCAATCAGGAAGTAGGTAGCAAAGGTGGGGCTTGAACCTAGGTGCTCTAACTGCATAATTAGTGACTGACTATCCTCTGCCTTACCTGAGTTTATACAGCTAGTGCATGCTAAGGGTGGATTTGCACTGTGGTCTTTCTGATTTCAGGGCAGCTAGGTTGCTCAGTGGGTAGAAGGCTAGGCCTGGAATCAGGAAGACTCATCTTCCTGAGTCAAAATCTGGCCTCATACATACTATCTATCTCATTGGGTCATTGAGAGGTAAGCCCTGGGTAGGCCATTAAGTTCTATGGTCTATCATCATTATTCTTTAATGACAGGTATCTCCTGTTCCACTCTAGCCTTCATCAGTGGAAGCTACTTACCATTCTCCTTCCACATAAGCTTCAAAGTATTCTCTCCATTTTATAGAAAGTGAAACTGAGTCTCAAAGAAATTGGAAATACCTTTTGGAAGAACTGGAAGCCAAACTCTGGATTCGGATTCAGGGGATCTAGGTTCCAATCCTGGTCTTTTTCTGCAACCTTGAGAAAGTTCCTTCCTCATCTTGAGCCTCGGTTTCCCCAGGTTTAAAATGAAGGGGCCAGCCTAGATCAATAATCAATCAACAAAAATTATTAAGCATCTACTACTTGCCAGGCACTGTGCTAGGCATTGGACATAGCAAGGCAAAAGTGAATCAGTTCCTGTCCTCAAAGAGCTTATAGTCTAGCTGAGGGAAATGGGGTTGCATCTATAGGTACAGAAAAATAGATATGAAATTGATGCAAGATAATCTTGGGGATGACAATCAAGAAAATGTTCATTTCAAAGGGCAAGCTGAGCTTTGAAGGGATTTTGTGGCAGTGTTCATTGCAAACAGGTCAGTTTTTTTACTAGCCATCATTCACTCGTTGATTCAACAAACATCTATTAAGTATACACCAGGTGCAGAACCCTGTACTAGGTGTGGGGAGAAGGGCCTTTGGAAAGACCTTACTTGATCAGGGTCATGTCCATGGCAAGAGAGGCATCTGGCATCAACCACTTTCCCTGGAACCAGAGACTTGAGAGATCTGCCTCTCTTGAAGAAGAGAGAACATGAGGTCCAAATAGGAAAGCAGGGAAGAAGAGAATGGCAGGAACTAATCCCTTCCCCAGCCCTAGACTGTTCCTGCCCTTTCACCAGATGGGAACAGGAAGGCCAAGAATTCCTGAGAGGAAGGGGCTGGATGTTTGGCCACATCAATGCAAACTCAGGTGCCCTCATTAGTCATATGGTTCACTATGCCTCTAGAGATCTAAGGGATCTTAGAAAATAGAATAGAGAGTATCAGAACCAAAAGAGCTAGCTTAGAACACTGAATATCAGCACTGGGAGGGGCTTTAGAACATAGAATGTTAGAACTGGGAGGGACCTGAGCACATCGGAACTGGAAAGGACCTTAGAACATAGAACATGGCATATCAGAGCTGGAAGAGACTTTAGAACATAGAATGCACATCAGAGAGAACACACAACATAGAAAATCAGAGTTGGGAGGGTCCTTAGTACATAGACCACAGAAAGTTAGGCATTGTCTAGTCCGACCTCCTCATACGAGGGAAACTGAGGCTCAGAGAAGGGCAGCAACTTTATTAAGATACAGGAGCCAGTAAGTACCAGAATCAAGACTGCAGGTTGAATCTCCAGACTCCTAATCCAGACCACTTTATAGGACTGGTTGAGATCTGATTTCTCTTTTTGTATCTTTTTTCTCCTTCCATCCCTTGAGACTGAAGTTTGGAGACACCTGGGGAGCCACTGTTTTATTGTGAGAACCCTCAGAAAGTGAGTCAGGAGGAGGCCAATGAAATCCAAGCCTGAGTCTTCAATCTCCCAGAGCTAAGTACACTAATGAGGTGGGTGGCATAGACAGCCAGTGCTATGGAGAAGACCCAAAACCTAATAATTGTCCTCTTCTGCTTCGAATTGATGCATGAGGGGAGGAGGAAGGAGGAGGAGAGTGTATGCTTTCCTCTTCCCCTTTCCAGGCTGCCCTTGAATGGTCCGCAGGGTCTGAGGTAGCACCCTGCATCTGGAGTCACAAAGATCTGGGTTCAAATGCTGCTTCAGACCCTCACCATAACTGTGCAATGTTGAATGATTTTCAGCTTCAGTTTTCTCAGCTGAAAATGGAGATAAGAATCAACCTAGCACCCACCTCAGAGTCATTGTGAGGGTCAAGCGAGACAAACCACTGTGCAACCCGAAAATGTTATATAAAGTGTGGTTATTATTGTCACACCATAGATGACATTTATACGTTGTGTGATCCTGGAGGGTCACTTAACTTTTTAGAGCCTCAGTTTCTTTGATAATACCTATACTAAATATCTGCCTCATAGAATTGTGAGGTTCAAGGGAGACAGCAAAGACCTTGGCAAAGTTTAAAGTACCATGTGGACATCAGTTCTTTTGTTTACTTTTTCTGGAGTTCTTTGTCATCCCCATTTGATTCCAACGTCCTTTTAGGAGGCAGCTAAGTCGTAGTGGAAGGACCTACAGTCGGTCCCAGCTCTGATACTGATGACCGTGGGCAAGTCAGTAGATTCTTCTGAGTCTCAGTCTTCCTGAATGTACCATGGCCACAATAACATTTGCCTTGCTTTCTCACAGGATTGTTGTTAGGATCCAAAAAAATGACAAATGAAGGCAGAGTAGTTTGTGAGACTGAGTGTTCAAGGAATGCCAGGGATGACTGAGAGCATCGATTTCAAGCTGGAAAGGACTTCAGTACCTTGCCCCATCTTCTAATTTTGCAGATGAAGAAACTGAGGTTAAGGGGTGAAGCAGCTTGCCCAGCATCACTCAGGCAATCAGTAGTAGAGTTAAGATTTGAACTCTGGCCCTCTGGCTTCCTATCTAGGACTTTTCCCATCATGCCTTTCACTAACTACTCCTATACATGCCAAATTCTATTCATCTGCTCATCAAGCGAACGATGCTCATCCTCACCCCCTTGTTTTCACTCAGGTTGCTCTTGGTTTTTCTTTTACTTGTTTTTTCTTTTCTTTTTCTCCAGATCTGTAATTGATTGATTTGGGGAACTTTCAGTGATGAAACTCCTATCAATGCAGAAGCTGCAACTTCCAGTCTCAAAGATTTGGGGCCTTGAGAATAAAAGGAATTTGTGCAGGGGTCACGAAGCCAGCATGTTGTCAGCGGGAAGACTCAAACCCAGGTCTTTCCTACTCCAAGGACAGCCCTCTAGCCACTACATCAGGCCGCCTTTCTCATTCTTTCACTTGGACTGTTTTCCCCTCTCTTTTTGCTTTCCCAAATCTTACTGCTGCAATAGGGGCAGCTAGGTGGTGTAGTGGACAGAGCACCAGTGCAGGAGTCAGGAGGACCTGAGATCAAATCTCACCTCAGACACTTGACACTCACTAGCTGAGTGACCTTGGGCAAGTCACTTTAATTGCCTCATCCTGGGTCATCTCCACTCATCCTGATGAATATCTGGTCACTGGATTCAGAGGGCTCTGGAGGAGAAGTGAGGCTGGTGACCTGCACAGCCCTCCCTCACTCAAAACAAAGTCAAGTGCAAGTCATGTCATTATTTCTCTGATGGACTGGTCTTCTTCGGCAACGAAAGACAAACACACTCCCCTGCAATAAGGCTCAGTTCAATGAACTGGATTCAATTCAGGTGACCCAGTAGATCCTGTGCTCAACCTGAGCCCAGGAAGACTCATTTTCCTGAGTTCAAAGACTGAAACAACTGAACAACAACAATTCATTGAATCTTTCCAAAGCCCTATAACATTGTGCTTGGGCTTGGGGTCCAAAGACAAAAATGAAACTCTCCCTTCTCTCAAGGAGTTTACATTACTCAGAGAACAGAAGCCAAGGAAGCAAATGATATATATATATTATAATAAATTATAGTATATAGAATATATATAGCAGATAGATATTATATATTTATTTATATATTCTATATAAAAATATATTGTGTTATATATAATAAAATAAAAAAGCAAGGTACTGCTAATAGCTGGGAGGAAGGGGTATCGGGAAATGACTCACAAAAGAGGTGCTGTGCTCTCAAGGAAACAAGGGATCCTGGGGGAGGAAGAGGGAGGGATTCCAAATATAAGGGGCTGACTCAAGTTCCACTTCCTCCATGAAGCCCTCCCAGATCCCTTCAGTCCTCACTGATGTGCTGTACTTCGGCAGCCTTTCCCATCTGGGCCGCACAATTTAGCTCTGAATCACAGATGGCCTCACATTTTTCTTTAATGATTTTATGAATGCTCGCTCTCTCTAAATGGGGGAGTTCCTTCATGGCAGGAACTGCGTCTTCAGCATCCTTGCAGGCAGCCACCATTCCGAGCTGAAGCACAGTAACAGTGAGGACATATTGATTGACTGATTCCAGGAAACTGGAAAGAAGGTCCTGGCATCCCTCAGATCAGCTCTGCCAAACTGTAGTACTCAAACAATTTTCTTAAAAAAATAAGCTTCTGGATTCTTTTCTCTTTACTACTTTCTTAATCCTTTTATTTTGGCCATTTCTTCATTTCTCTTCTCTTTGCCCAAAAGGTAGCAGAATGTGGGAAAAAAGAGATACTCACCACTAATCAATGAGGTCGAAGCAGAGACAGAGGCAGACAGACCTACAGAGACAAACAGATACAGAGACATAGAGACAGACAAAGACAGAGACAGGGAGAGATGAGGGGAGAGAGAGACAGACAGAGAAAGAGAGAGAGGGAAAAAGTGAGAGAGAGAGAGAGTGAGAGAGAGAGAATGAGAGAGAGAGAGAGAGTGAGAGAGAAACACAAGCATATTCTGTTCAATTCAACAAGTAAGTTTGTTCCACAAATATTAAGTGCCCATGTACAAATCTCTGTAGAAACAAAACAAAACAAAATGGTCTTTACCCTCAAAGAGCTGAAATTTGACCAACGAGCATTCAACTTATTTTCTGGGGATGTCTGAAAACTCTAGAAGCTCCAAATAGCCCTGGGCAAAAAGGAAGATGAGATTCTAGAACTACATGTTGCATCATGCTAGGTTTTCCACACAAAACATCGTGGGCAGTAGCAGGTGGAGGGAAGTCCTGGCTCTTGGGCTTCTTGTCTCATACTTTCCCATGGTGGCTGTCATCTCCATGATACCACTGCTCTCCTCCCTTCCCCCACCTTCTTGAATTGGGTTGAATCACTTTGAGTTTCCCGTAACAGAACAAATAGGACTTTTCAATACAGAGTCCCAACTTTCAGAATGACAACATTCTCACTAAGGATTCCAGGGCATCACATCTTGGAGAGGAATATGAGAATGTTGTGGTTTTGGCACGTTGTTGGCAATCCTATTCCTTTATTCTAGTAGCTGAATATGACCTTTTAGATGATCTGGGGCTCTGCCCACCAGTCATTTCTTGGGTCTCTCTCTAGGGACCAGGGAGCTCCTCTTGGAGGGGTGGAATTTGCCCCACCCCCCCACTTCATGCAAATTCCCCACTCCTTAAGTCCCTGGGTAAGGGCTAGGGAGCAGGGATGGATGGGCTGGGTATACAGTCTGGGGGCCATTTATTTCTGAAAGAAAATAAATAGTAATGACCTTCGCCCTGTCAGCCATAGTCCTGGGTGGCTCTGAGTGGGAGAGAGGGAAGAGATTTATAGAATTAATACAATCATGTGTCCTGAGGGAACTGAGGGAGAGCTCTGTCTATCTTGAGCCATCTGCCAAGGGATTTTCATCTTTTTGGTTTTGGGCCTTGGCCTGCGGAGACAAGCAGCCCATAGTGCCCTCCTATCTGGTTCTTCTTCGAAGCCTGGAGCTGGCAGGAAGCTGGGGCCGACTTTGTTTCAGAATTACCTGGGGAATGCGTTTATCTGTGCTTAGTACAGGACTGAGTCTAAGTGTGAGGTGTGCAGAATTCTTAGACCGACTTTCCCCCCCTTTTCATTCAAGGAAAAAATGTGTGTGTATGTGTGTGTGTGTGTGTGTGTGTGTGTGTGTGTGTGTGTGTGTGTGTGAGAGAGAGAGAGAGAGAGAGAGAGAGAGAGAGAGAGAGAGAGAGAGAGAGAGAGAGAGAGAGAGAGAGACAGACACAGACACAGACACAGAGACTTGGGGGCTTTGTAGGGTATGAGAAGGGAGGGTGCCAATCTGATAGGATGGCAGCTTTATTAACCCCTGCTCTTGGCCTTATTCAGGGGCGAAGATTTGAGAATAGCACTAGTTGTGTCTTCTCTGCTTTTAGCGAAGTTGGGGGGGCAGGGTAAGGGGTGTGTGTGTGTGGGGCTCAGCGGTTTCTTACTCTTTTCTCCCCAGGAGTCGATCCTTTTCATAGTCTCAGAGGTGGCCTAAGAGTTCCGACTCTGAATGTATCACGGGGAGGGGGAAGGGCACGGAACTGAGTAGTGGGTAGCTCCATATGGCTCTGAGTAGTGGTGGGGGAGACCAGCCAACTGGGCAGTCCTATTCCTTGGGCCAAGAGCTAAGGCTAGGAATGGGCTTGGGCCAAAGGGGAGTGACTTAGGCCCCCTCCTCTCACCACTGTGAGGTGGTGCTGGTGGTAAAGATTGGCATGAGATGTTTTGGCTTTTGGACCTGGGTGCTCAGGGATCAGGGAAGCTGGGAATATGAAAGGAGGTGACGGGATTTGGAATCGCTAGTCCTGTTGTGAGAATGAGGGCAGAGGTCTGTGCCCCTGGGTCCAAGGCTGTGGGGGGGGGGGAGGGAGGGAGGGGGAGAGAAGAGAGAGAGAGAGAGAGAGAGAGAGAGAGAGAGAGAGAGAGAGAGAGAGAGAGAGAGAGAGAGAGAGAGAGAGAGAGAGAGAGAGCAGCTTAGCTCTGGGGGCCTCGAGGGGTGGGGAAGGTGGAGGAAGGAAGGGAGGGAGGGAGTGGGGGGAGCCGGCCGGCGAAGGGGCGGAGTTGGGACCCGCAGTGCCCGCCCGCCCGTCGCTTTGGCTTCTCGCTCGGGCGGCCGAAGCTCTCCGCTCCCGGACTGGAGGCGCGCAGGCGGCCGGGCAGGCGGGCAGGCGGCTGCAGCGCTGCTGCTGCGCGGCCGGGCTAGGGCTCGGACCGCGGGGCTGTTCCTGCTCTCTCCTGCAGACGCCGGGCGTTGCGGCGAGCCCGGGCCCTCCCTGCTCCCGAGGCGGCTGCGGCTGCGGCAGTGGAGACTCCCGGCTCCCGGCCCTCCGATCCTAGCTCTCCGCGCAGCCTCCCACCCCGGCGGGCCCCAGCGAACAAGGAGCCCGGGGGCGACCCGCTCGGGGCTTGCGTGCGCCCCCGAGTCATGGAGAGGGGTCGGTAAGGGGCGCACGGAGGCGCAGGAGGAGGAGGGGCCGCGGAGGAGGAGGAGGAGGAGGAGGAGGAAGACAAGAGATCTGAGAGGAGAACGGGAGGAAGAGGAGGAGGAGGAGGCTGAGAGGGCCGAGGGCGGAGGATGCCGCCGTTGCTGCCGCCGGCTCCCGCGGATTCGGAAGGAGCCTGAAGACGGAGCGGGATGGAGCCCGCGCTGGGCGCTGCAGAGGCTCCCGGCGCAGCCCAGACCAGGTACTGGACAGATCGGACAGGGGAGGGGGTGAAGGATTCCCACGGGGCACCCCCAGGCTGTTCGCGGAGTTCTCTTCCTTGCCCACGCCCACCCTGGGCCACCAGGGCGGTGGCGTTTGCGGGGGGACTCTAGTCTGGGCACCCGGGTACCGGCAGTACCAGGGAAGCGGAGCCCAGGAGACAACCGGAGAGAGGGATGATCGGCGACCGAGGGAGCGAGGGAGGCAGGCAGAGCCTTGTTGGGGAGGGTTTGAGGGACTTTGCCAGCATAGGGGTTCCCCCTCTAAATTCCCAGGACTCGGGAGTGTTCTGGCAGGATGAGGTGCCTCTGATTTCCTCCATCTCCCACATCCAACACACAGACTTAAAAGAAAAAAGCAAACTTGTTCAGTACCCCTCAAATGAGGTCCTCTTCCTCCCTTCACTGGTATTGCCCAGAACAGGCTTAGGACCAGTTGAGCCGTGGCTTAGCTGACTCCCTGTCCATCTCCCTTTTCACCCCACCCTCCGCCCCCCGCCTCCTCCCAACCCCACTCAAGGACTGCTTAGCGCCCTTCGGATCCAACTTTCCTGTGCCATTCCCTGGCTCTGAGACAGAGGGCTCACCGGCGTGACCAGCGGGGTCAGATCTTCAGTCTGGCCAATATGAGGCAGGGGAGGGAAAGTCCACAGAAAAGCACTCAAAGCCCCAGGCATTCTTTCCTCCCCCCAGGTGCTGGTGCCAGCATTCTCTCCTCCAGGCTCTGTGGGTTAGAACCCAAGCGGTCATCACTGTCAAGATGATGAGGGGAGAAACCCTGGTAGGGGCCCGTGCCTTGGGGGAGTTGGGGAAGGACGATGGTTCTGGCTTTTCCGGCTGGACTTAGGCTCTCACCATGCTGTATGTGCCCTCACTTCTGCTTCCCTTCCCTCTCCCAGCTTCTGTCCTGGTCCCAGATCTTCAACCCTGCCCAACTATGGTGAATAAAGAGGGCAGACAGGGGAAGAGAGGTCCCCCAAAGCCAGTCCTTTGGAATAGGGAGACTTGTGGGGATCAGTGATTTCTCGGGCACCTCATGATACCTAAACCCCCAAGGACAACAGGAGTCTAGGATTGGGCTTTTTGAAGAGACTATGCCAGTGGGGTGAGCAGCGACAGGAGCCCCAAGGAGCAAACACTGGCTCCCAGAGCTTTCCAGGGTGGGTGCTGGAGATGGAGGAGGCTAAGGAGGAACTGGGGCTGGATGGCCAGAACAAGAAGGCTTCTAGGGGCTGTGACTGAGTGCAGCAGTGGGGCTGGAGAGGACTGGGGATGAGTTAGCCCTTAGGAATTCAGTCTGTCCTCTACTTTGTCTTTGGGGAGTGAATTACAATGGAGAGGGGATGGGTATCTACACTAGGCTTTTAGGAAACATCATGTCAAATGGTTTTTGATAGCTTTAAAGAGTTGGGCCCATTGACAGAAAAGAGACGGAGTTTTCACTATATCCCCTTCTCTGGACATGCAATTCCTCACCTTGCAAGGGCAGGGGGAGAGAAGGAAGATTTTTTGGGGGCCTTTAGAGGTTGGCTGGGGAGATAGCCCATCTGCTGCCTATAACCTTTCCCTTCTCTTGTAGCTAGTGCCAATCCCCGGGGTAAGGCAGGTTTTGAGGTAGGGAAGAGGAGAAAGGGGCTATGAGGGATTGTCTGTATACAGCCCCTGATGTGGCCTTGGGATCATTTAATATCTCTCCCCCCTCCTCCCTGGGCTCTCCTAAGACCCTCCTCTGCAGCTTCCTGAAACCATAGAGCACACACATATTTGGTTTTTAAAATCCAAATTTCCCTCTTCTCTGTGTAGCAGGAGTGTCTTCTAGGGGAATCTTTCTCAAGTTCCTCAGTTCCCTATCTGCTTGCAGACTGTTTCCCTCCCTACTGCTCCCCAACCCCAGGCCTTCCACCCGCACCTGCTGGCCTCCCCAGCATTGCCTTGGGGAAAGGCAGCTTCCAAAAGAGCATTCTTGATGGATCTTTCCTTGGGTAGTGACACATACTGGTAAGGGTGATGGGCATGGCCAACGCAGGATGCCCAGGTTGGACTGAGCTGGAAAAAATGGAATTGCATCCAAAGTTGAATGGGTTTGGTCCCTGGGGACCAGCCGCCCATAGGGCTGCATCTGAGCCCATGAGACACATAGATCCTCAGAGGGTCCCTGTGATAGGTCCTGAAGGGTGACTTCCTTCCCTCTGGGGTCTGCATTCCCAGCACTTTCCTGCCTGGCCCCTCATCCACCTCAGGATCCCTCTTCAGGGCCCAGGGCAGCTTTGATATTCACAATCTGGTTCAGAGCAGGTCCCGAAGCCCTTAGTCACTGTATGGTTTCCATGGAAACAGACTTGTTCCCCGTAATCAGTGATGTGGTGGTGATGGTGAGAAGGGGGAAAATGTATAGTAAAGGCACCCTCCACAAAGTATGCCCAGGAGTCGTACCAACCACCACGGAGAAGGGGGTCCCAGCCCCTCTGGGAGGGCCCCATTTAATTTCTGACCTAGGGAATAACCTTGACAGAGGGGGGTCCTTCTTCCTGCGGTTCTTGGGTTGGCTCCTGCCTCTTGCATGAGATTCTTAGCTATGTTGACCCAGACTACTCATCTGGAGCTGAGTCTTTAGGGATCAGAGAATCCTAGGGCTGGCAGACAGGGACATCCAGGGTCAGCAAGTCCACCCTTATCCATCCAGGAAACTTGTCCCTAAATCCCTTACAGAGGCTAGCCAGCTACTGTACTCTTAACAGACCCCCAAAGAGGGCAGTCTTACAGCCTCATTCATCCATCTTTCTCTTTCCATTCAATCAGCAAATATGTACTGAACCCCTACTATGTGCAAGACACTGTCCCTGATTCACACTTGCTGCCATCCTTCAGGGAGTCATGCAAACCCATTCCTCTGACTGGACAACTGAGAGCTGCTGGTAATTTCTTCCCTTTGTGTGCCTTTGCCTGGTGGGTGTGAATAGGAACCAGCAAGCCCCATGAATGGAATGGCTTAAGTCTAGAGGCAAGCAGAATCTGGGATCTTCAAGTCCCTGGAGAGGGAAATAGAGTGCTCCGTTTTGGACACAGATGGTTTTCCAAACAGAGAGGAACACCCCCCTAGAAGCTGCAGGGTGTCCACTTCCCTCATCTGCAGAGGCAGCCAGCATGACTCCCATTCCCTTTTTTTCATTTGCTCCTTGTTGGAGAAGGAAGGTCTGGATGGTGCTGAATCCTGGGAGCATAGATTTTAAGCTGGGAGAGACCTCATTTAGTCCGGTACACTCTTATTAAAGATGGAGACTCTGAGTCCCAGAGAGGTCATGACTTCCCAAAGTCACACAAAAGTAGTAAGTGAGAGGCAAGATTTGAACTCTGGTCCTCTGACCCCAAATCTATTACTTTCCACTTTCCATAAGTCTAAGGTATCCCTGGCGAGCCTTCTCAGGTGTCTAAAGTGTCCGCAGAAGAAGGGAGCACCTCAAAAGTCAGGACAGAACCAGACCTTTGTGTCTGTAGCAAACCAATGCTGTGGTTAATGCTTCTGTTGGGAAGTGGGGCCCCTACCTGCCCTCTGGCCTCCTTTCATCCTCACTTTCATGCTCATCACTTTCCCTGACACTGCCCAAACTGGGAGGTTCTTAGTAGCTTCAGCTGGCTTTCTTATACTTTCCCCAGGGCTCTCAATTGCCCCCACTCAGGATCCCCCAGTAGCTTTCAGGTTCTTCAGAGCTGAGAGACACCCCCTGGCTATGGGACTGTGTCCACTCACTCATGGGTTTCTCCTCTCCTCCATTCTTCTACATTAGGTGCCAGGTGTCCCTAGCTCCCTCCCCCAAATTCTTCCCTTTCCTTTTGTCTTCCTGCCTGCCCCAGACTTATGGTTAAGTGTAACCCCCAGGCCCCTCTCTGCATTTGGGGTCAGAGAAAGTCTCTTCTTGGCCCCACCTGCCACACTCCCTTTTCTTTCCTGAGCTCTAGGGCAGCCCTGGTGACATCTCAGAGGGGAATTGATTGACATCTCCCCCACCCCAATCCCCTTCTTGCTTTGGCTGGAACCCTCCCATCTCAGCTCCAGCACCTCATACTGCTGTGGACGGGGCCTGGCATCTTTCCCACCCCTCCCTTCCTGACTCAGTGACTTCTGCCAGGCTGCTTGTCTCCCCAGGTCTCTCTGGGCACCTGTCCTCACTGGCGTTCCCAACACCTTCCAACTTAATATCCTCTGCAAATTTCATTAGAGGCTCATTAATGAAGATGTTGGAGAAGAGCCCCCTCCGGGAGGTGCCTTCACTTTTCTCTCCAGCCCTGGGCACCCCTCCTCCTCTTTTTGCTTTTCCTCCTCCCTCCCCCTCCCCACCTTTCCCACCCCTTGAGCTCTTCAGCTCTCAGGCCTCCACCGACAAGTGCTGAGGGCCTTGCCTGTTTGAATTAATTTCGTAAGATTACAGGAGGCACGGCATCAAATGCTTTGCTAAAAAATCAAGATATATTACCCGTCTCGCGTTTCCTTCATCTCCCAGTCTTGTAATTCTATCAAGAAAGGGATCGAGTTTGTCAGGCACGATTTCTCCCTTCTGAAGCCCCAGGGGGCCACTCAGGGTACAGGATTCTTTTCTTCTCTAAATGTTTAGAGATTCCCTCTTTTCGCTTGCTCCTTGTTTAGTGAGGGGAGGGGCCCAGGTCTGGGCCACGAACGGTCAAGCTGTCTTGGCTTTTTCTCTGGTAGGAGGACCACATTTTTTAAGGAGGTTTGTGTTCAGAAGAGTCTTCCAAGTCAAGAAAGGTCTGCCTGTAGTGGATGAGACCTGGGGGCGGTGGGGGTGGGGAGGCAGGGGAGCAAAGATGTAGTCCCTGTCTACAAGGCATTTATGAGATAAGAAGAAAGGACTTAGGCATATAAAATAATTGGAGAACATTCATTCATTCGGTGTTCATTGAACATCTACTCTGTGCTAGCCCTGGAGATTGAAAGACAGAAATGAAACGTATCTTTACCTTCTCTTGGTGGGATTAATGGATGAGTGGGCAAAAGGTCAGTCTAGGAGTTAGGAAGACCTGAATTCCAGGCCTCCTTTGGACAGACTAGCTGTGTGACCCTGGATAAGTCCCTTACCCTGTCAGTGTTCTAGGCAACTTTCTAAGATTGTTAAGTTATAGATTCGCATCAATGGAGGGAATTTTCATGTGGGGAGTCCTCTACATGGTTGGATGGTATCATGAAAAGTGTGCTGGATTTGGAGTTAAAGTGTCTTGAGTTTGAACGCCGACTCTGTAAGTACTTATGTGACCTTAGGCAAAAGACTACCCATCTGGGTCTCAGTTCCTCATTTAGACTAGATGGCTTCTAAAGTCCCTTCCAGCTCTGGACCTCTGAAATGTAAATGCCAAGCAGTAGGCCACCTGCATTTATTAAGCACTTATTGTATACTAGGTATTATGTTAAGTGTTGGAGTTACAAATACAAGTAAAAAGAAAGAGCCCCTGTCCTCAAGAGGCTTATGTTCAAACAGGGGAAAACAGTCCAGAGAGAGAAGCTGGAAAGCAGGTGGGGAGGCTGGGAGAAGTGACCCAGGGTTGTTTATGAAGGTTGGAAACACAACTGGGGGAGGGGAGGGATGAAGGCTCTCCCCAAAAGAGAGACCCTGGGAGGGACAAGGGAGCGGGCGAGGCAGAGGATGGGTGGGTGTTCCAGAATGAGGAGGCCCCAAGGTGCTGAGCTGGGAGGGGACAGAGGAAGAGTGATGACGATGATGGCAATGATAACAAAATCCTATTTCTTTGTGAGGAAGATGGTGTGCATATCATTATTCCCATTTTATAGATGAGGAAACTGAGGTTGTCTTATGTGGAAAAGAAATTGAATCTGTCCTGTTTGGCTCCAAAAAGCAGAATTAAGAACAATGATTGGAAATTTGAGAACAACAGATTTTATCTGGAAATAAGGAAAAACTTCTTAATGGTTTGGAAGGAAAATAGGCTACCCATATAGGTAGTGAGCTTCCTATCACTAGAGGGATTCAAATGAAGACTGATGGCTGTTGCCAGAGATGTTGCAGAAGGGGTTCCTGCTTTATGCAGGTTGGACTAGTGGGCCTCTGCGATCTCTTCTAGCTCTAAATTCTGCAAAGATGGGGCATCTTCAAATGCTAAATTTTTTGGTATGGAGCATCGGAAAGAATACCGGACCTGAAGTCCAGAAGACCTGAGTTCAAATCTGGCCTCTTACTAGCTGTGTGACCCTGGGTAAGTCACTTCCCCTTGTTTACCTCAGTTTCCTCATCTATAAAATGAGCTGGAGGAGGAAATGGCAAAACTCTGCAGTATCTCTGCCAAGATCAGTCACAACTGAGCAACAACAATGGATGGCTGTCCAAGGTGTCATGGAGGAGGCAGGGTTGGAGCGAGGCTTGGTGAACACTATGAAGTAGCTAGGCAGAGAGGAGGAGAGAGGTCACAGCTGAGCCTGGCTGCCTGACTTCCAAGCTGAGGGCTCTTCCCATTGCATGGTACTGTCTTTTTGGTGGTTGGAGGAGGGAGAGAAGGAATGGGGGAGGCTTGGGGGGTCAGGGATGGCCCCTTGGAGCAGGTATCTATAGGCATTGCTGATTGGGGAGAGCATTCCGGGCTCATGTTTCTTGGTGTGTTGTGGGCGTAGGGAGGTGGCTTAGAAAATTGTGTAGAGTATTAGAAAGTCACCTTCAGGTGAAGGGACCTCACTATTCCTCTTCTGCCTCCCTTTCTTCCCAAGCTTTTGGTGGAATCACTATCATTCCAAAGGTCTATAGTTTCAAGGACTCTATCCTCTTGAATATTTTTTTGAGGCAACGTGGTTAGGTGACTTGCCCAGGGTAACACAGCTAGTAAGTGTCAAGTGTCTGAGAGTGGATTTGAACTTAGGTCCACCTGACTCCAGAACTGATGCTCTACTCACTACACCACCTAGCTGCCCCCTATCCCATTGAATCTTTAGCTCCTTCCCTGTCCAGCTCAGATATGGAGTCAAGGAGACCTGAGTTCAAATCCTGTTTCAGACATTTACTAGCTTTGTGGCCTGGGGAATGCTTCCAGCTGGAAGCCTTGCAAGCCAATCCAACAATTCAACAAACTTTTATTAAGTTCCTACTGTATATACATCCCCTGAACTAGGCGCTGTTCTCCTGGGTTGCTAGCCCTAACTCAGATGGTGTTGCACATCCTGATCTATTTAAATGTTGTATTTTGCAATCTCTCCTCCTCTTTCCTGACCTCCCCCTGCCAAGAGAATGTAAGCACCTTGAGGGTAAAGACTTTTTCATTTTGTTTTTGTGTCTCCAGAGCCTACACCTAGATCTTATACATAGTAAAGAATAAGTGAATGAGTGAGTGAATTGACATTTAAAGAAAACACAGTTGTTCTACAACCCTGGGATTTTCATTCCCCTCACCTGCCATGTGCCTCACCTCCACTCTAACTCCATCCTCAATTCCCTCCCAAATGCTGCCTTCAGAATCCAATCTTCCAGTCCAGGAACCAACTTAACCCCTTTCCACCTTCCATGGCCATCTGGCATTGGTTGAGTACCTGCAGTGTGTGTGTGTGTGTGTGTGTGTGTGTGTGTGTGTGTGTGTGTGTGTGTGTGTGTGTGTGTGTGAATCCTGGTCAATCCCAGAGCCTTAGAATCATTCCCTGGAAATAGCAATGGAAAGAACCATGGACTTGCAGTCTGGACTCAGATCTGGGTTTGAATCTTACCTCTGACCCTTGTTAGCTGTGTGGACCCTTGGCAAGTCACAACTACTCAAAGCCTCAGTTTCTTCACCTGCAAAATGGGTACAGTGACAGCACTTGTCTTGAAAGGTTGTAGTGAGGCTCAAGTGAGATAAGGTCTGTGAAGTGTTTTGCAAACCTTAGCTATGGAAAGAAGGAAGGATTCAGAGTTTGAAGAGTCCCTGGTTTTGAATCTCCATTTACTTATTTTCTCTGGGTCTCAGCCTCCTAACCTGTAAAATGGGGATACCTACCTTCCAGGGTTCAAATGAGATGATGGTGGAAAGTCCTTTGGACTCCAGTCAGCCATAGGTGAGGCAAGCTAGAACACCAACTCACATTTCCATAAGGATTTAAGGATTCCTCGGTAATCAGCCCTGGAAGTGTATCCTGGAAGCTAGTCAGAGAATAAGGTGCCTGAGGCCACATAGCCATGTATGTGTGTATGTGTGTGCGTGTGTGTATATTGTGTGTATATGTTTGTGTGCATGTGGTTGTATGTGTATATATTTGTATGTGTGGTTTTGTGTTTGTGTGTACATATGTTGTATGGTTTTGTATGTACGTATATATTTGTATGTAGGTTGTGTATATATGGTTTTGTGTTTGTGTGTACATATGTTGTATGGTTTTGTATGTACGTATATATTTGTATGTAGGTTGTGTATATGTGGTTTTGTGTGCTTGTGTGTGTGTATGTGTATATGTGTGAATAGCAGTGACATTTTGCCTTCCTGCTTCTTGACCAGGCCCTCTCTCTCTTCTCCGGAGTTGTCCTGGGAGCTCAGCTTCTGTTTTCTATTAATGCTGTCCTATCCACAAGCTGACAAGGATGGACTGGAGGAGAGTGTGGAGGGTGGAGTGGGGAGGGTGTATGTGTGTGAGAACCTAGTGCTCCATAGCTCTAGGCTGGAAGCCTGGGTTTCCTCCCAGTCCCCAGGCAAGCTGCTGCCACAGAGCTCCCCAGGCCATTGGACTCATCCCCAGCAAGCACAGAGGGACCTTGTGTGGTGGCCAGGAAGCCAGTGAGTTTTGCCTTGGCTAGACGATTCAGGAGCATGGGTGGAAGCCTGCCCATCTCCTCTAAGGGACAGAGATGAGGCCTGGCTTGGAATCATAGCCCTTCAGAGTGAATGGTGCTTTAGAAGTCATCTGGTCCAGACCTCTCCCCTCCATTCTACATGAAGAAACTGAGGCACAGAGAGTTTTAATGACTTGCCCAGGGTTATAGACATAGTAAATGTTTGAGGTGGGATTTAATAAATACTCTCTCCGCTACAACGCTGGGTGGGGAAACTGAGGCACAGAGAAGGTCACCAGGCTAATAAGTAGGGCCACAGATTGAGATCTGCAAGGGACCTTAGAGGTCAGTTAATCTAACTCCCTTCTCCCCTCCCCCATTTTACAGATGAAGAAACTGAAGTCTCATTACCTAAGGTCATACAGACAGTATTTGAAACCAGGTCTTCTGTCCTCCAAATCCGTGGTCTTTCTATGGTACTACAAAGCCTCTCTTAGCAGATCGGATATTCAAGCCCCTGTCCTCCAATGTCCCGTCAAGGCAGTGGGGGAAGACATTCTTTCCAAAAGGATCCTTACCAGGTGAGGGCTGTGCGTGTGGGTTGCCAGCTCCAAACCTCTGGTGGCAGGGAGCTCTTTCAATGGCCCTGAGGATGGCTGGGGTGGGGGGAGGCCCCTCCGTGAGCTGGCTTAGTCCTTGGGGGAAATAATGTATCTTTCTGGATCTTTGAGATGGGTCTCTAGGCAGATGCTCCTTTACCACTGGTTAAAGTGGCCACCGGGACCCAGAGGATATCTCAAACTCCAAAGCTGCCATCTCCTAGTGTCCTAGTTTTGGAGAGCCATTCTGACCCAGAGCCAGGTGGGCAAACAAGACCTCAGGGTCCTGAAATATGTGTGAGGAGTGGCAGATCTCCTAAGTCAGGAGAAACAACTGGCTTAGCCCTTGGCCAAACTGGGACATGGGCCTCTCAGGGTCCTCTGCTGTCCTGGCTCCATGGCAGCAGACTTTCTGGGGGCCAGCCACCTGCTAAGTCAGTGAGATAGCCATATGGGGCATTTACTTGGTGGGCATTTGGGATTTAACTGGGCAATCTAGTAGGGCAGGAACACTTCTAGAGCCAAGGAATGGATTTCTCAACCCAAATTCCTTCTAGGAAAGGCTTTCTTTCATTTATCTTTGAAGCCCCCCGACCCCACCCCAGCCTAGTCCAGTGACCCTCATAGTTCTTGTTTTTCTATGCTTTCTTCACAACAGCCCTGGGATGGGAATGGGCAAACAGGTACCATTAGCTCCATTTTACAGATGTGGAAACCGATGCTCGGAGGGATTCAAAGTATTATTTTTAATACATGCTTGACAAATCCTGAAAGAATAAGATGCATTTTGATATTTGGTAGGGGAACGTTTTCCAAAAATAAAAAAAATTGGTATTGAAGATGAAAAGACCCAGAGGAAGGCATCTCTGAGTGGATCTGCTACAGCATAGATAAGGTCTAGGTTGAGCAGGCATGGCTGGGTTGATCCCGGTATATAGGTAGGTCCCTGAAGTAGAAGGAGACGACCAGAGAGATGAAGTAGCAGGATGTGTGGACTCCAGTGTGAGTACTTTTCTTTTCTTTTGGGTTAAATAAAACCTTCACTATATCTAATGCTTTGTTAGCCTGATGCTTGCCCAGGAGCTCAGGGCCTTTCTGGGGAATCATATGAACTGCTGTTTCCAGGGGAAAGCCTGGGTGGAGGTGTGAGCCAAAGAGATTATTAGAGAGAAATCCCCAAGGCTGAACCCAAGCTATGAAAGTCCAGAGCTGTAATTTGGAACTACTAGTTTGGCTTCCCTCAGGGAGCGACACCAGTGGAGAAAGTAGCCAAGGTGTCAAGGGATGGAGAGAGCCTATCCTTCTCGGAGCCCTCATCCCACTAGGGGCAGTTTGTCCTTTCTCTGCGTAAGTAATGCTTGAGTGTTAGAATTCTAAATATGTTGATAGTCAGAGGAAAGCAGGGCTTGGCCGGGGTTGGACTAGGTCAGTGACTTGGGGCCAGGCCCTTCTGAGTGAGTATCCCAGATGCCAAGGCAAGACTGCACCTATTTCCTTCTTGGAAGATTCCACAGATCTTGAGAGAGGAGACATTTCTGACTCCAAGGGGGCATAGAAACCATTTCTGCTTATGGACAGGGAGGTTCTGAAGGTAAAGAGTTCTGGCTCTGACAGTTGAGCTGGGCTCATTAAACTTGCCTGCCCAGATCTCTTAGCATGTGGGTAATGGCACTGGATCATAGGATGTAGAATTGAAAAGAGCCTTAGGACCTTAGTGACATAGGACCTTCGACATAGAATGTCAAAAATGGGAGGGGCCTTAGAACAGAGAATGTGAGAGCTGGAGGGGACCTTGGAACAGAGAATATCAGAGCTGGAGGGGACCTTAGAACAGAGAATATCAGAGCTGGAGGGGACCTTGGAACAGAGAATGTGAGAGCTGGAGGGGACCTTGGAACAGAGAATGTGAGAGCTGGAGGGATCTTCGAACATAGGAAGTGAGAGTTGGGAGGGGCCTCAGGAAAGGGAAGGAGGAGAAAACATCATCTTTATTTTTACCAGCCCTTAACTGAAATTTAGCATTTCCTTCAGTTTTTAAACAACAATAACACACGATTCTGAGAAGAGGTCCATAGGTTTTATCAGACTGCTAGAGGGGTCCCTTACACAAAACAAATTAACAACTCCTGGTTTTGCCTAATTTTTTTCTCCTCTGCCCCCCACCCCCTTTTTAAAATGAGGAAATGGAGGGCATGAGTGAAGAGGAAAAGGGGAAAAAACCTCTGAAGGTGGTGTTTATGGGCGTTGGAGCTGGGCAGCAGGCAAAGGAAAAACCAACTGAGATAACATCAGTAGGCTATGCCTACAACACTCCTCCCTGCATCCAGCAAGAGGTATCTCAGCTTCTTACTTCAGCCCACGTCCCCTGAAGGATGAATTCCAAAAGCACTACAGGAGGTAGTCAGTAGAGCCATAGGCTGCTGTGTGCCATGTGGCCACCAGAGGGCAGCAGAAAGACTAATAGTGCTTAGCTGGAGTGGGGTGGGGTAGGACCCAGAAAGAATGGATGAAAAGAGCCAGTAGGTCCTGCCTTGAGCAAAAGTGGCAAGAAAGGGGTCCAGGAAGGGCAGACACCAGCAGAGACTCTGCCCTGGTGAGATGGAGCATCTGTGTTGGAATCAGACCACTAGTCCTTTCCCAAGCCAGTTTTGGGTGTTTCCCCCCGGTACCTGGATGGGGTGGCCCATGGTTGCTCTGGAACGTGGCTGAAACTCAGCTGAAATCTCCCAACTTTCTACTTGGAATGAATGAATGAGTGAAAAAGCATTTTATTAAGCACTTAAATCTAGACCCAGAACTATGCATGCTAAGTGCTGGAACAGAAAACAGACAATCCCTGTTTTTTTTTCTTTCTTCTCTTACTAGTATTTTCTTTTGTTTCAAATTTCATGTAAAGATAGTTTTCAGCATTCATTTTTGTAAGATTTTGAGTTCCAAAATTTTCACCCTCCTTCCGTCTTCCCCACTCCCCAAGACAGCAAGCAGTCTGATACAGGTTATCCACACACAATCACATTAGTAATGATGTGAAAGAAGAATCAGAACAAAAGGGAAAAACAAACAAACAAAAAAACAACAAAAAAGTAGAAATGGGAAGCTTCAATCTACACTCAGACGCCATAGTTCTTTCTCTGGATGTGGATAGCATTTTCCATCATGAGTCTTTTGGAAGACAATTCCTGCTCTTAAGAAATGATACATAAAGTAGGGTTTGGTTGTGAGGAAGAAGCCGAGTCCTGGTGGTCTTTAGGGTTCTGTGGTAAAGCTGATGGCAAGGCCCAAAGGCCTGACCCTAACCCTAACCCTGCCCTCAGAGCCCAGGCTATGTCCCCTTTGACCATGCTCTGGGGACAGGGAGGAGTTGAGATCAGGGCATTGCCCAATGTTCACTGAGCAACTTCCTTGGCTCGTAGGATTTAAAGTGGGAGGGAATCTTATAGTTAATCTACCTGAGTTCCTTCCCTGGGGCAATGGACTTGTTTTGTTTTTTAATATTTTGATAACTGTGTTCCAATATAATTGGTCTCTTTTATATTCCGATGCATTTTATTTTATGAATTTTAAAAACATTATTTTGAGCAGGATTTTATAGGTTTCACCAGACTGCCCAAGGGAAGTCTAAAAAAAGTTAAGAACGCCTAAGGTAGTCCAACTTCCATCCTCTTACTGGTAAAGTATTTATACCAGAGAGGTTCAACTGTAGGAAACATCGAAGTTCTTAGTAATCCAACCTTCAGTTCACTTGGCTTCCAGGAAGATCTGTCTGATTAATAAGTCAAGCCAAGCGTCAACCTGGTTCGAGGGGGAGCCTGCAGGATTTCCAAAAGAGGCTGTCTCTTCCCATCATTGGCTTTCTTAGGGTCGCCCCCAAATCTTTCTGGATGGAACTGTGAAAGGAGACTCCTGGAACTGAGACTTTATGGTTGGAGGCTCCATGTCCATGCTGACGAAGATGTGACTGGTAAGGGCAAAAAGCAGGTGTAGGAGGTATGAGGCAGCGGGAGAGGAAGAAAGATCAGAGATGGTGTCAGAGAGGAGGATTTGAAGAGTTCAACATTTTGGAAGAACAGCTGCTTTGGTTGATAGCAATTTCCAATGTGTCCCTCCTGTGGTTGGCTGAAGTCTAGTGAACATGGAAGACCTGAGTTCAAATTCTGGCTCTGACAATATCGGTGTGATCATGAGTAAAGCACTTTCATTTCTTCTGTCAAATGGGGATCAGAAAACATTCAATCTCTAACCTACAATATCATTGTTAGCAAGGTGCCTTATAACTTGAAAACCATGCAGAAATGGGAATGATCATGTAAAAGAAAGTATTTATAAAAATATTTAGAATTTATCAACCATCAAAGATTGTCTTAACCAGCCCCACAAGATGCTCCAGAAGAAAAGAAAACCAATCCAGGAAATACATCTTGTCTTTTCTCACTGGATTTGAGACCCCGTGAAGTTTCTCTTAGTCTTTTCCACAGTCTTTAAAACCATAATCTGTGATCCAGAGACACCGGGCTTCTTCCTGTTCCTTGCACAAGACGCTCCAGTTCCTGATTCCTTCTGGTTATTTTCACTGACTGTCTTCCGTATGTGGAGCTCTCTCCCTCCTCCTCCCCACCTCCTGGCTCTCTGATTTCCTTTGGGTCCCAGCTCAAATCCCACCTTCTTCAAGAAGTCTTTCCTGATCCTCATTAATGCTAACACCTTCTCTCTGTTGACCATCTCCAGTTTAGCCTGGATATCTTGTTTGTACATAGTTGTTTGCATGTTGGCAAGCTACCTCTTGGCTGATTTGTTCTAAGGACATTCTCCTTCCTGTAGATTTCAGTTGAAAGGCTTCCAGCTACTTGGGACCACTTAGCAAGCTGGCTTTTTAAAGGGGAAGTCTTGTTAATTCCCTCACAGGGAACTAACAACATATGTTGTGTAAAAATTCAGTTCAGGTCAACACAGGGTCTACCTATTAGTTGTGAGTCCTTGAGGGAAGAGATTGTCTTTTGCTTCGTTTTGTATCTTCAGCAGTTGGCACAGGGCCTGGCACATAGCAGGCACTTAATAAATGTTCATTGACCGATTTACTACTTTGTGCAAGGTCTCCATTGTCAAATGGAGACATAACATGACCTATAAGTAAATACAAGGGGTAAAATACAAGGAAATACAAGGAAATTCGAGGAGGTAGAAAATATGAACAACTTGGGGGAGGTGCAGGGACCAAGATGGTAGGACTTGAGTCAAGGCTTCAGGGAAAAGAAGAATTTTGAGAGGCTGAGATGAGGGGGAAGTGCCTTCAAGTATAATTTGTGTGAATTTGGGGAAGAATGAGAGGGAATATTGATTTGAGGGAATGGATTGTTTATCCATGATTTAGCTCGACCAGGAATCTTAAAGATCATACAGCCCAACCCTTTCATTTTACTATGAGGGAAACTGAGGCCCAAGTACTTGGACAATTGATTTTTTGAACCCACGTTTAGGACTTTACATTTAATCCTGTTAAATATCATCCTGTTAGATTTGGCTGAGTCTAAATCCTAGCTTTGTCTTTTGATACTTGTATAATTGACCTCAAGCAGGTCATTCAGCTCTCTGGGACTCAGTTTTATAAGATCATAGATGTCTTGGAAAGGATCATCAGATTTTTCAGATGAGGAAACTGAGACCTAATGAGGCTGGTTGACTTACTCCTCAGTTTAATGAGTATCTGAGGCAGGATTTGGACTCAGATCTTTCTTGCTCCAGGTCCAGTGCTCTAATCATTGAACATAATAATAATGGCAATGGTTATAATAATAATAATATTCAGGCTCCACCAATAAAAAGATGGGAAGAGAATAATAATCTTTTATATAGTGTTTACAAAGAGCTTTCTAAGGTAGTTAGTGCAAGCATTATCTTCTTACTGAGGAGAAAACTGAGGCTCACAGTACAGTGACTTGCCCACAGTAACAGAACCAGCAAAGTGTCAGAACTAGAGCTTGATTTTAGATCTTTGGAAGGCTAGGTTCTGTGATCTTCCCAGTGCACTGTTCTGCCTCCAAGTGAAATCATGTTAAAATCAACATTGAGGACAGCCTTGGAGGGGCAAAGGAGTCAATGCTGATGGTATTAGGAAACAGAATCATCCTAATGTCAGATTTCTTGACATGTACTAAATACAGCATGCCCTGTAATATAAGTTGTACCCCTAAATTAATTCTGTGAAAGGGAAACAATAGCTGTGAGTCTGGGGTTTTGTTTTGAGGGAGGGTTTTTACTTTTTTTGGTCCAAAACTTGATTTCATTGGTATGGGGAATTCCGGGTAAGGAAACTCCCTCTATTAATGCAGATGAGTGGCTATTTTGCAATGGGATAAGTCAGATAACCTCTGCCTGCCTCAGTTTCCTCAACTGTATAATGGGGATAACAGTACCTCTTGTAGGGTTGTTGTGGGGATCAAATGAGATCATATTTATAAAGCACTTTGCAAACCTTAAAGCACTTCTATAAACAGCAGCTGCTATTGTCAGTTTGTTTTTCTTTTCATCTCTGCCTTCAGTCCTGGGACAAGATGATTTTCTGCCAGTGTTCTTCTCTTTAGTGATCTATGGTGCAGGTGGATAAAATATTCACTTTGGGAAATGAGGAAAAGGTGTTATTAGTATTATAAGTCTCATTCTCATCTTTTTCAATAGAGTTCAGATAGTCTTTGGACAAGTCACTTTCCTACTATTATTAATTTCTATTTAATATTCTATGGGCTATGACAGGCAGATAAAATGACTGCTTTTTGTAACTTAATAAAGTTATGTTTGTTATTATTATGAATAACAATAAAAAAGTATTGACATCTTTCTCTCTCTCCTCTCCTTATCCCTCAACAGGGCAGCAGCATGGACTTAACCAGCCACTGACTGAGCCTGAACACCCTGGTTCCCCTCTGGGGCAGCTGTGGCCGCCCATACTTCCCAGTAGCCCCTCTGGTAAGCAGCAGTGGATGCCTCCAGAGATGGAGGTGGTGGTCGTGGGGTATTTTTCTTGGCTTAATCGTTCCCTTTTCTTAAGGCAGGTTCAATGGCCCCCTCCAGGGCTGTGGGCCCCTGGGCCCCCTCCCTGTTAAGGATGTGTGAGTTTATCTCACAGGTTCTGATCCCTGGCCCCATGCCACCTTTCCCCGCTTCCTTTTCCTGCCTGGCAATCGGAAACTCTCTGATGAATGCCAAAGGGGACCCTATGCAGAAAAAGGGATAGTGCGTTGCTTCCTCTACCCCCTTTCCCCTTCGACTTTCCTGCTTATTTTATAGACTGCTGGAACCCTCAGGGTTCTGGGAACAGTGTGCCTGGTTTGCAAAGTGCTTTCCTCTCAACAGCCCTCTGAACTTGGCACTGTTATTATCATGACCAAGGTTTCAAGAAGAGCAGTGATTCATTTCAGGGTCACAGAGCGTCAGAGGTGACATCTGAACCCTGGTCTCTTGCTCCTTAATTTAGTATTCTTTCCACATGGTCACTCTTGTTGGAAGGGACTGAGAAGTCATCTAGTCTAACCTCAATTTTACAGATGAGGAAACTGAGGCCCAGAGAAATGCAATGACATTTCCCAAATTGTCAAAGTCCAGGGCTTTGAACCAGGTCCTCTTGATCCCAAGCCCCTTGGACTCCTGGGGTTCTAGGGAAAGAAAGAAGGGATGCTGGCCTGCTGGGGAATGGGAAGATCTCGGGGAGATAAGAAGGCCCTCAGGTTGGCTGACACAGATTGTTGATAAGAATCGCTAGTACTTGAGGTGTCCAAACACTTTCCAAATATTCTCTCTGTCCCATGCTGCTTCTCCTCACCTCCCCACCTCTTCCCAGCTACCTTTCCTGTCCTGACTTCTGCCCCTGTGTGTTCCCAGATCCCGAGCCCGTGGAGAGGCATCCCCATGAAGGTGTCCAGTCATGCAATGCTCCTGGAAGGCTGTTCTCCTCCTTGCCTTGGCCTCCATCGCTATCCAGTACACGGCCATCCGCACCTTCACCGCCAAGTCCTTCCACACCTGCCCAATGGCCAGCCCCGTGAACTGTAGCCCGGGCCCCGGGGAGGCTGAGATGGCCGAGCGCTTGTGCGAGGAGAGCCCCACTTTTGGCTACAACCTCTCGAGGAAGACCCACATTCTCATCCTCGCCACCACCCGGAGCGGCTCCTCCTTTGTGGGCCAGCTCTTCAACCAGCACCTGGACTTCTTTTACCTCTTTGAACCCCTCTATCACGTCCAGTATACCCTCCTCCCTCGCTTCACACAGGGCAAGAGCCCCACGGACAGGCGAGTCATGCTGGGCGCCAGCCGCGACCTGCTGCGGAGTCTCTATGACTGTGACCTCTACTTCTTGGAAAACTACATTAAACCGCCCCCGGTCAATCACACCACGGACAGGATCTTCCGCCGGGGGGCCAGCAAGGCTCTCTGCTCGCCCCCGGTGTGTGAGGCCCAAGGCCCGGTAGACATGAACCTCGAGGAGGGAGACTGTGTGCGCAAGTGTGGCCTCCTCAACCTAACCTTGGCAGCCGAGGCCTGCCGCGAGCGGAGCCACGTGGCCATCAAGACGGTGAGGGTCCCTGAGGTCAACGACCTGCGGGCCCTAGTGGAGGACCCCAGGCTCAACCTCAAGGTCATCCAGCTAGTCCGAGATCCTCGGGGCATCCTCGCCTCCCGCAGCGAAACTTTCCGGGACACTTACCGGCTGTGGCGGATATGGGACGGCACCGGGAGAAAGCCCTACAACCTGGACGTGACCCAGCTGACCACAGTCTGTGAGGACTTCTGGAACTCGGTGTCCACCGGCTTGACCCGGCCCCCTTGGCTGAAGGGCAAATACATGCTGGTGCGCTACGAGGACCTGGCCCGGAACCCCATGAAGAAGACGGAGGAGATCTATGGATTCCTGGGCATCCCCCTCGACAGCCACGTGGAACGCTGGATTCACAACAACACGCGTGGGGACCGCTCCTCCTCCAAGCACAAGTACGGCACCGTCCGGAACTCAGCAGCCACGGCCGAGAAGTGGCGCTTTAGGCTCTCCTACGACATCGTGGCTTTCACCCAGAACGCCTGTCAGCAGGTACTGGCCCAGCTGGGCTACAAGGTGGCCGCCTCGGAGCAGGAGCTCAAGAACCTGTCCGTCAGCCTGGTGGAAGAACGAGACTTCCACCCGTTCTTGTGACCGCCGGACGAAGCTGGGGACCACGGGACTAGGGGACGGGGCGGGGAGTGGGCTCGGACCTGGAGGACCATTTTTAACTGTTGCCTTATCCCCTCTCCTTCCCCAGACCCTGTCTTCGTGCCCTTCCCATCCCCTCGCCTTGCTCTTTTCTCTCTGAAATTTGCACTACGTCCCCGATGGACGTCACTAGGGAACGGAGGGGATGAGGCGGGGGAAGGTGCCACCTGCCCACGGAAGCTGGGGCTCTCTGTGGATGGTTAACAATGTTTACAAATGCCACACACAGACACACAGTCACACCCACAATCACACACACAGTCACACATGTCCAAGACATACAGGAACACAACTCCTCTGATAAGTCTCCCCAATGGAAGGGTATTTGGGGTTATTGTACTTTTTGCACTTTTACAAGGTAAGAGATTAAAAAGAAAATGACCTTCTCTAATTTATAAATGATGTCAGTCCCCACCCTATGCCACCATTTTCCTGCTCCCTATCTCCCTGCCTCCACCAGGGCCCCACCAGGAGCACCAGTCCCTGCCCCTCCCCCACCCCTAACCATTGGTGAACAGTTTTTTTTTTCTTTTTTTTGTGAGGTGAATGTGGAACTTCTTGTCCCCCCTTGCCCCTTAGTCTGTTGCAGTAATGTTGTTTGTCTGAGTCTTGTTTCTGGGCCTGGTCGCTGATTGGTGTATGAGTCTCTGTTGGACTTAGGGGTTCACCTGTGACATTTTTTTTTGTGCCAAAAAAAAGAAAAAAAAAGAAAAAAAAGTCGGGTTGGTTTGCTAATCAAAGAATGAACTGCTTTCTCTGTGTTTTCTGTAAATAAAAGAGGTCACTGATGCTCACTGTGCCCTTCAAGAGGGAGGGGGACCATGGGAGGCGGGAGACATCCCTCCATGGGTCAGCAAGGTGAGGTTGAAGGGTTTGGTGGTGGTGGTGGTGGGAGTGGTGTCCAGGTGAGCTGGGATGGATGAGCCCGTTGGGTGTCTTTGGGATGACCACCTAGAAGAGAGACCTCCCTGCTCTTCCTCAGATCCCAGGGACTGAGGCATCATGGGATCCAGAGTTGAAAAAAATTGGAGATTATCCAATCCAACCCCTTCATTGTACAGTTGAGAAAACTGAGGTACAGGGAGGGGGTCATCACTTGACTAACATCACACAAGTATTAAGGAACAGCTGAGATTTGAACCTGGGGATTTAAGCTCTTTGACCAACATCTGCATCCAGTATCTAAGCCTGGTTACCTGCTTACCTCTAGGGGTGGAAGATGAGCTGTGACAGACAAGCTTGCAAAGTCTTTGGAGCTCAAGCCCCTATGGGCAATAGCCAATTATGGGATCTTTCAGCAGTGGGTCCTAGGAACCAAGTCATCCCAGTCTGGGTCCCCGAAGTTTCTCTGGCCAGTCTTTCCTAGAGGCATTGACCAAGTCCCTTAGGAATCTGGAGGAGAAACATGAAAATGGGGGGTTGACCAGGACCTTTACATCCTGCTCCTGCCAGACTGTGAGCTCCTTGTTTTTGCTTGTGCATCCCTGTCCTCTAACACAGTGCTTAGCGCATTAATAGTGCTTAATAAATTCTTGTTTACTTGGGATGAGTTGAGGGCTGTCCCAGAGTCACTGCTCTAGGGAGAGGAATACTCTCAACGTTCAAGGGAACTATTTCTTCTGTATTAATGTGGGGCAAAGCCACAATATATGCTGTGAGCCCTTGGAGGCTCCAAGTCCTCATAGAAATCTTTGTGGCAAATCTCCTCCCTATCTCCCCCATCTCAAAAGGTAGGGTTGCCAGATTTCACTGAGCTTTGGCCATAGGACTGTAGCAGGATTGATTTAGACCCAGAAGGATCCATGGATTTAAAGCCAGAAGCCAATGTGTTTATCAAGCACCTACTATGTGCCAGATGAGAAGCAGCATGAAGTGAACAGCTGGCCTCAGAGGGAGGAAGATCTGGATTCAGGTGCTACCTTTGACATATACCTGCCAGGTATCAGATCTCTTTAACTCTTAGTGACCCAGATAAGACTACAAATTGCAGAATGAGGGCTGCCCTTGACTAGCTGAGGTTACTTGTGTCAATGAAACCCGATGACATCTGATCTAACCTCTAATCTCTCTCCTCAACCCTACCAGGCATTGTGCTCAATGTGTAGAACCCAACATTTCCTCAAGAATCTTAGATTCTGAACTAGAAGGTACCTAAGAGGCCATTGAGTCCAATCACCTCACTTTACAAATGGGGAAACTGAGGTCTAGGGAAGGAAAGTGATTTGACCAAGGTGACACAGGTAGTAAACACCAGAGGTGGGATTTGAGCCCAGGTCTTCCTGATTTCAAATCAGTGCTCTAATCACTACACCACACTGCCTTTCCAGAGAACTTACATTCTACTGGGTTGGGTGGGGAAGCAACGTCTATGCAGGTAAATACAAAATAATTTGAGTTCGTGGGGGAGGGAGCAGGAAGTCATGTATGAGGAAGCACCCAGGTTGTGCTTTGAAGGAAGCCAGAGATTCTGTGAGGCAAAGGTGAGGAGGGAGGCATTCTGGGTGTGGGAACAGGAGATGACGTGATATGTGATAGTGACTAGGGTCTCTGGGGGTGGTAGGAATTCTCAGAGAGGCTGACATGACCATGGCCCCGGTTTGGCTCTGCTAATGCCACAGTTGCTGGAGAAAGTTTTCTCTGGTTTGGACATTCATTGGTTATTTTATGAAGGGAAATTTGCCATGTGCTCATTTTCTCGGACCTCAAGTTCCTTCTTTGCCAGATGGAAACAGTGACTTCATAGGGTGACTGAGATCTAAAGCTAACTGCAGTGACCATGTAGATAGATGTTGGCACCAGCTAAGGCACCTGGGGAACCAGGGACCTGGGTACCAATCCAAGCACTGCCACCTACTCTGTGACCTTAGGCAACTCAGTTAACTTTTCTGGGCCTCATATTCCTCATCTGTAAAAAAGATGAGGTTGGAGTAGATGTCCTCTGAGGTGTCTTCTCACTTTGAATCTGTAATCCTATGACTAGATGGTCTGTAAGGTCCCTTTTTGGAGGGCCATTTTAGGGTATAAGCAAGCCAGTCTACAAGAACACTAATATTGGTATGTACATAAGCATCACCTCATGCCCCAGACCTGGGGTGGGGAAGGGCTTGGCACCCATGTTTAGATGGAGGAAGTGACTTGCCTGCACCTTTATTGGTTAAAATAAATGATTTCACTAATGCTCATTACTGTTATGTCAAATATTCCCTTTTACAATAGCTTGACACCCTTTCCCCTCCATGTACTTGAGACTTGGATTGACTGTGGGATCAGGAACCTTTCTTTCTTTGGAGCTGGTTCCTTCTCATTTTTAGTGACCTCCCTCAGAGTCTAAGGATCTTTGCATGCTGGGAGGCTCTATTTCCTCTTATCCTTGAATCACCGAGATGGACGACATTTTCTTCTATAGCCCAGAAGTCTCCCGGTGGACCAAATCTTTCAACAAACAGTACCCTTCCCATCCCAAAGCACCTCTTGATGGGAGAAGACTCCCATTGGAAATTCGCAGAATCACAGAATTTCTGAGTTGAAAGGAACTTCAGAGAAAATACAGTCCAATCTATTGCTGACGAGTAATGCTCTCTCCAGCACGTCTGAGTGAGCTCCCAGCCTCTGCTTGAGGACCTTGGGTTAGTTGATGCTCACTCCTTCCTAAGGCTGACATCTTTGAGGGGGTCAGGACTTGGGTTATTATCTTAGTTTACACTGAGACCAGGGCATCCCCAGACCAGCCTTTTGTCCAGATGCGAGAAAGGGTTCCAATGGTAGATTTTATTTTGTTTGTTATTGATGCCTTTGTTCTTATTTCACATTTATCTCCAAATTTATTTCCCTCTCTTCCCATCCTTTGTAGCCAAGATTAAAAAAGAAAGAGGAAAAAAGGCATTTTGGTAAAACCAACCGCAAGGGTGAGAGTGCCTGACTTTTATATGTAATGTCCTATGGCTGTAGTTCCCCATCTTTGTAATAAAGGGAGGAAAGGCTTTTCTCAGCTCCGCCCAAGAGGCAAATTGAGGTGATATAATTTCACCATATTCACTTTCATTTAACTGTTGTTTCTGTTGCTGTAGTCACCGCATGTGTTATTATTTTGGGGGTGCTTACTTCACCCTCTGTCTGTTCATACAAGTCTTTTCAAGATTCTCTGGATCCTTCATAGTCATCATTTCTTACAGTGCATTAGGATTCATGTTCCTCTGGTTGAGCAATACTCAGCAAGAGTTGAGACTTACAAAACACCTTCCTCAAAATAATCCTGTGAGTGCAAGAGAAACCATCCCTTTTTGGAGTGATCCACAATCCAGTAGTATGATGTCATAGATAGGACGATTGGCCTGGAGGAAGATTGGAGTTTGAACCCCAACTCTGACACTTACCAGTTGTGTGTCCCTGGGCAAGTCACATCATTTCTCTGTGAGTTTCCTCATCTCCAAGAGAAGGGAGTTGGACTCAAGAGGCAGATCAGTGGTCCCCTGCTCATTTACAATGTCAGTATCATCCCCCAAAGTTCCAATACCTAAGGTTACTTTGGAACTCTTAGGGTGTCACCTAATTTGTCTTCAATGGATCAGCAATCATACTGGAAAGAGCAATGGATCGAGAGTCAGTGGATGTGGATTCAAAACTCACTTCCACCAACTTACTGGGTGACCCTGCATAAGTCACTTACTCTCTCTGAGCCTTTGTTTTCTCTTCTGTAAAATGAAGGGGAAGGGATAGATGATCTTGAAGGTCTCTTCCAGCTCTAAAATAAGCTGCTTGAGGACAGGGACTGTTTCATTTCTGTCTTTGTATCTTCAGTGCCTAGCACAGTGCCTGGCACCTCTGGCATTTAAAAAATGCTTGTTGATTGACCAACTGATTCTATAATACCTCAATGACCAAATCATAGCCCTAGCATGAATCCTAACTAATTCATCTGCCACACATTGCCCTTGTTGACTTCAAATAGAGCCAATTCCTGGCCTTGTCTTCAGATTCTGGGGGCCATCTAGTCCAGGATGCTATCGAATATTCTTGCCAGACTTCTTTTCTTTGGCACAGATTTCCTACATTTTCTCATAGGCTCCTCTTTCTCTCCTCCTCCTTCTTCTTATTCCTCTGTCTTCATCTCTGTATCTGTCTTCTCTCTCTGTGTCTGTCTGTCTCTCTCTCTGTCTTTGTCTATCTCTCTGTTTCCATCTCAGTCTCTCTCTCTCTCTCTCTCTCTCTCTCTCTCTCTCTCTCTCTCTCTCTCTCTCTCTCTCTCTCTCTCTGTCTCAGTCTCTGTCTCTATCTCTGTCTCTCCTCTCTCCACTGTTCTTCCAGCCTTTGGGATAATTAATGACAATAACTATCGGAAAGGGTCAGAGATTTCCTTGGTATAGGGAACTTCCAGGTGAGGAAATTCTTCTCTCTCAAAGCCAGTGAGCCCCTTCTCCAAGATTATTGCCCTAGAGCAGAGGGAAGTTAAAGAACTGAACCAGATTTATGCAGCCAGTGCACCGCCAAAGGGGAGACTTGCACCTCGGTCTCCCTGGTTTCAACGCCATCCTTCTCTCCAATATTCTATGCTACTTCTCAATAAGAATAACAACAATATAGTAATGGCAGTCACAATTCACACAGTACTTAAAGGTTTACAAAGCACCTTGCATCCATCATTAATCCAACTGAGCAAATCTTTGTGATTCCATTTGATTCCCGTAACAATCCACACAGGTAAATATTGCAAGTATTGTTCCCTTCTGTTTACACATGAAGAAACTGAGGCAGAGGGGGGTGAGTGATGTGTCTAGGGTCACAGAGCTAGTCCAAATCCATCCAAGCTATCTCCTGATTTCAGAATCCTCAGTGTAAGATGAAAGGGGAGATGAGATGCGATCTAAGATCTCTTCCAGGTCAAAATCTTGTGATTCTAATCTTTCCTTTATGGAGAAGCACTGTCACACAGAGCCCAATCTTCACCCCATTCTTTGGCTCTGTAATGTCAGCCTTGAGGACAAAACAGTGGATATTCAGGGACAATGGACTTGGGATGAGTCACTGTGTGTCCCTAGATCAGTATTGTCTCCTGGAAAATGGGAACAGTAGTTCCTGGACTACAGATTTCATTGGGATGTAGAGAGATTTGCATAAGAAAGTGTGTGAGAGAGAGGTTGTTCTCTACAAGTCACTGTAGAATTTGAGGCTCCTGAGTAGGATTCCTTCTTCCCAGGAAAGGGTGGTCTTTGGACCGCAGGCTAGATGAATTCTCTTATTTGAGATCTTAAAGGAGGTGCTGGCTCATTTGGAATTTAAACTTAAGCCCCCATTTCTGGGAGAGCCCCCGTATCTTCTCTTACTCCTTACACCCTTAGGCTGAACTGGTTACTTTCTCCCTATGTTACACATAACTCAGGGTTCATTATCCAGGGTCTGAGCTCATATAGACAGGCTTTCCTGAGAGTTTCTGGCTTGTGGCCTCATCACTGGTTTCTCCTAGGAATATCAGAATTTGGATAGGATCTAAAGGGACTTAACTATGAAGCAAACAGTCTATCAAAACACCAAATAAAGGGCAAATTTTCACCTCAAAAGAAACACAAAGGACCCAAATCTGAATCTATAAACAGTCTAGACATGTCCTCTGCCCTTTCTTCTGGCTCTCTGCCTCACCCAGGTACTTAAAGTTGTTACCAGGCTTCTAAAACCAAAACGAAGAACATTGAGATATATAGTACTAGCCTAGGTGGGTCTCCTTAGGAGTGGAAAAAATCCTGAATTCCTAGGGAACTATGGCACTTACCACCCCCTCCACCCCAGAATGGTGGGTTACCTGTCTTCTCAGGGACCTGTACAATCCATACAACCACCTAACTTGGAATATTACCCAGGGTGGAGAGCTGCCCTCCTGCAAGGGAAAGAACTCAGTGTGGTTAGAGGACCAATCAAGCTTCCCCTTTAGTGGATCACCATCTTCCATATATAGGCATATATGTATGTGTGTGTGTGCACATGTATGCATATATATGTGTATAGGTATATATGTAGACACAAATATATCAGTAGGTACATAGATAGATAGATAGATAGATAGATAGATAGATAGATAGATAGATAGATATAGATAGATAGATAGATAGATAGATAGATAGATAGATATAGATATAGTCTTTTAGACTTTTAGTTCTACCCTGGGTGGAGCCACCTACAAGTAGGTCTAGTTTTGAAGATTCCCTCACAACCTCCACCACTAGGTCTCCTCTTCCACTAAGACCAACAAGGTCCAAATGACTCACAGTGCAGTGGAGGGAGAGGTCTGGATTCCTCTACGTTATGACTTCCTTCCAGGTCTCTCCTTCTTCATGTCCTGCTCTGGGTAGTTGGGGCCACATGGATGTCCTGGCTTTTCTTGGGGTCTTGCTCTATTCCTCGGTCTCCCTCTGTCCTCTCTCTTCTCAGAGCTTCCTCTGTCTCCCCTGGTTTTGCTCTGTGTAGGGTTTTCTAGAGGGACTATGTGGATCCTCAGGAAACTGCTTCCATATCTCTTTCTATTTTTCTCTGTCTTCCCACGACCTTTCCACAACTCCCTTGAATCATAGGATTATAGATTACAGATGAAGGATCTCACCACCACTGAGGTGGAGTGATTTGCCCAAGGCCACGTAATGGTAAATATCGGAGGTAGGATTTGAAATCAGATCCATTGGCTCTAAAGCTAGTATTCTTTCCACTGTATTGCACTGATGTCCAAGGAGACTTGGGTCCCAAGGGTGTACATAGCTCAGGTGTGTGAATTAGCCATAAACTTGACTTAGAACCAGAGCAGAAGTCTCATCTGGGGGGGACACTGAGGACTTTTTACTTTGCTTAAGGATCTCATACCTCGTCAAGAGACACAAAAGAAAGGAGAAGCTTACCATGTTCCTCCTGGAAGCATATCCATCCATTTACAGAGGTGAAAACTGAGGAATGGTAAAATGGTACAGCTGTGGATCTGGAAAAGGAAGGCGCAAGTCTTGATCCCTGGGCTTTTCTACTCTGCCTTGCTTAACAAAATCGGGGCAAATCATTACATGGTCATATGACTTAAAACCGGATAGAATATCTTAGAGATAATTCAGTATATCATACTCATTTTACCAAAGAGGAAACTGAGGACGAGGGATAGGTAATACCTTGTCCAAGCACACCCAACCAGAATGAAGCTGAGCTGAGATTGGATGCTAATCTGATTCCAAATTCGGCATTTTCCATTTTATCTACGTTTAAGTCAGTAAATCAAGAAGCATTTATTAAGAACCAACTATGTTCCAGGTCCAGTGATAGGAATGAAACTGTCTCTGCTCTTAAGGAGCTCTCATTGTCGCATTGCCTGGATCACAGAGGAGGGCAGGCTGGTAAGAGGTTGGGGTCTCGTTCTCTTCTTTGCAAGGTGGAAAACAGGAAGGCCAGATTTCTCAAGTTGCCAGAGGATTCAGGCTCTGTAAATCACCTTTCATGACACCAGAAAACCCACAGGAAGGAAGTGAATCAGAGTGACCATCTCTGTCTTGAAGCCTCACAACACATTTTTCCTAGGCAGGGGTTCAGATATCCAGCCTCTCCATAATCCCCAGGCACCTGTTCACTAGTAAAGAATCTCCATCATCTCCTGAGAATTGTGTGGTCTCGATCCTGGCTGGCGACTTCCATTAAATGTGCCACCTTGTCCTGGCCACAAGGAAGACTCCATGCTAGGAAGGGTGCTGATCTTGGAGTCATAAGATCTGTCTTTGAGTCCTTCCTGATTCCTGGCTATGTGGATTTTTCCTTTGAGAGAAACTGAGGTTCCCCAAAGCTATGCCAGTAGATTTCAGTCCTTGGTAGGTCACAGAATCTCAGTAGGGATCAGAGAGGATGTAAACAAACAAACACAATGGTATAATATCTAAAATAAAGAACATTACATATTGTACTTGTGTATAATGAGGTTCTGCTTGTGCCCCAGAAAGGCTTCCAATAAGAGCTCATCTGGCTTTTGCATGAAGACCTTCAAGGAGCAGGGCGGAGCCCATTCCACCACGATATAACTATGCTGTCATTGTTAGCAATTTTTTTCCTTGCATTGAGTTCACATTGAGCTCATGAAAGCTCCCAAGTTTCCCCAAATTGTTCCTGCTTTTTCCTTTGGGGCCAAGCAGAACAAGTCTAAATACTTTCCCATACAGTTATTGAGTCATTTTCAGTCACATCCGACTCTTTCTTGGCAAAGACCCTGGAGTGGGTTTGTCATTTCCTTTTCCAGATCATTTTACAGATGAGGAAACTGAGGCAAACAGGGTGAAGTGACTTGCCCAGGGTCTCACAGCTAGTAAGTGTCTCAGGAAGATGAGCCTTCCTTGTTCCTGGCATAGTATTCTATCTATTGCACCATCTCACTGCCCCCTTTTCTATATAACAACTCCTCAAATATGCCAACACAGTAATAATGTGTCCTCTCCCTGCTCTTACTGCTCCCACCCCTCACTTCCCTTCTACAGACTAAACATCTTCAATTCTTTCAAGTGATCTTCATATGCCATGGGCTTCATCTCAGGGCCCTCCATCATCTTGGCTGCCCTTCCTCAAAAGTTGGACTTGGGCCTGAACACAATGCTCTAAATGGGGTCAGGTCACAGCAGAGCACCCCAGGACAATCATTGCCCTCATTCTGTAGCCAGTGTTCTCAGCATAGTTGCTTTTCAAGCCATTGCCTCATCCTTGATACTAGGGCTCATTGAGAAAGGACTTCACTTCCCGGTTATCTGTCCTTTGTTGGGGCCACCATCTTTGAATAACATAGAGCACAAACCCAGAGATCCTCAGCTTCAAACTTTATTGTTTTTAAAATTACATGGATGCTTCCCACCCTATCCCAACACAAGGCCATGGGATATTTCCCAGAATCCCCATCACTGCCCCCTTTTCTGGGCTGAGGGGGAGAGCAGATCCCCTTGGGGTCAGGACTTTGATCTGTTCCTCTGAGTGTCCTGGAGAACCTGAAGGGACAAGAAGAAGGCCGTTGGCCAGCCCCAGAGAAGGTTTCTCACCTGAGCTGGGTCCCACCATAGGTGGGCCACTCTTCTCCTGCATGCTTGAACTCTTGCATTAGAGCTTCATGTGTGAAAAGATGGAGAGACAGGATTAATTTGGGAAGGGGTTTTGGTTAAGACATGGGTAGAACTGGTTGACATTTGAGGTTCTTCCAGCTTTGGGATTCTATGTGACTTGGTTGGTGGGACCATCTCTGGGCAGGAGGCTGGGAGAATCTCATGTTGCCCAGGTCACGGGGATGACCCTGAGAGGTGATATTCCTGTGTGATGTCACGGGGGGGAAATTAGGGTGGTGTCAAACTCAACTGATCCTCTTTCCTCTTCCCCATCTTCACCAGACAAATGCTTGAACCCCTTATGGGATTGCCCAAACTTGCCTTGTTCATTGGTCCAAGGTGAGACAAGATAGCCATAAGGGGCTCATTTCTATTGACCCCCTAGTGACTAGGGACTCACCTTCAAAGTGACTGGCCTTTACCTGGCAGAAAGGATCAGCCTTCCTCTCCCCACCTATGCCCTCTCATTCCACCATCTAAAGAATGATCATTTCTGGGAACCCAGGGACCATGTCTTGGGCGTTGCCCCTTTGTATTCAGAGGAGAGAATGTCCCATTCCAGGCCTCAAGGTAAGAGAGAACCCCCTGTCTCTGTGGTTAAATAAACCATGGAATCTGAAGGCATGCAGGCTATGGGGTCACTGCAACATGTGCAATGTGCTTGGCTCCAAGTAGGGCAGCGGGCAAAGATGAGCACAGTCACCATGGCATGGCAGGAGGGGCACCGGCCTGGGAGGTAGGACACTTGGGTTCTGGCCCTGGCTCTGCCACTAATGCCATCCAAAATCATTTCCCAGGTCCCTACTGTATGAGAGGGGTGTGGGACACAAGGGAAAAAATGAGGGAGTCCCTACCCTCAGGGAACTGACGTTGTACAAGCTGTTTTTCAGATGTGGTCATCCATTGACCAGCTGGTATTGGGCTCAGTTCAGACCCTAGCCCATCCATGTTGGATCCCTAGGTCCCATTAAAGGTCACCTTGTGGGGTCAATAGGACTCAGTTTCCCCATCTATCCAAATGAGGTTTAGATGATGTCCAAGGTCCCCTGTGTAGTGCTGGAATTGTAGAAGTCTCTACTTGAGTGGTATCTATGTCTAGAATCCACAAGTGAGTGCTAGGGAGAATTGGGAGAGAACTTGATCCTACCCATGCTGAAGGAGAAGGAAGCTTTGGCCTTGTCTGAGGATAAGAACAGTTATGTTTAAGCCAAATGGGCAGAAGAAGAAGCCCCGGGTTCTGGCTAGCTGTGGTTCTATGGGTTGCTTTTCTAGCTGATCCTGCTCTGTGTCAGGACCCCAGTCCCCTTGGTCTCCATATGTCCCTGAAGGCCACCCTCAGAGGCCCTGGGAATCATCTTCCCTGATGAGTTTGAGAAATGGAACTTCAGGCAGGATGACACCATGAAAAGCTGTGGCCAAGGCCTGGCCTAAGCAGGCCTACATGGTGGAGGGGGAGGGGAAATAGAGGAAACTGCTTCTAACTGTGGCCTGGGGAGCAGTGGATAAGCCAGATGAGGCCTGGGTCCAGTCTGTCTGATGAAAAGGAGTCCTGGGGACAGTTGAGGATCTGGCCATGGCCTTCAGCCACCCTGAAGTTAATCAGCCTTATCCTTCTTCCTGGTGGTGAAAGGGACCTTCCCAGCCACGGCGGAGCCTACAGCTCCTACGCCACTGCTCACGGCTGACACGCTGCCCTTCACCAGCCCCATGCCAGCTGTGGGTACTGTGGTCACGGCTGTCTTGGTGAGTGCCAGACTCTTGCTCCCCACCCAGGCGACGCCTCCTAGAGTAGCCCCCACAGCGCCCTTGGTGATGCTGAAGAGGCCACCCGTCATTCTCCAAATCACCCCTCCTTGTTCTTCCAGCTGCCCAGGGGGTTTTTTGGAATCTGTGGAGAGAAGGAAGAGAGAAGGGCCTGAGCCTATGGACACGTGAGCCCCCTTCATTCATTTGTCCCCTCATTCTGTAGAACCATCCACACATAAGCACTTTTTAAAGGCAGTTTTGTACAACAGAAAGAGCATTAGCCTCTGAAGTCAGAGGACCTGAGTTCAAATTCTGTCTCTGCTGCCATCTGCCTGGGGGAATATCACACAACCTTTCTGGGCCTTAGTTTTAGAGAGGCATTGTGGCTTAATGGGTAAAGAGATGACCTCAAATTCAGAAAGACCGGGTTTCAAACCCTGACATTATTAGTCGCGTGTATCCCCTCTTTTACCAGATGAAGAAACTGAGGCCCAGAGATTTGTCCAAGGTCATAGCACATTGAAGAGCTAGGGTTTGAACCCTGAGGCCTCCAGTGTTATTCCCTAGACCTACCCTCCCCCTAACAGGTAAGCCCCCTCAAGGCAGGGCCAGTCTCACTTTTGTATCTGTAATCCTAGGACAGGGACCAGTGATGGATAGATCTTTGCTGAATGGAATAAGCCCCAGTTCTTGGACTGTTTCCACTTCCATAAAGATATGAATCTGTATGGAATCTGATCTGATCTGAAAGGACCAGGACCTCCCATTGCATCCTGGGCCATCACCAGTTGTCCTGATAAATATCCAGCCACTGGATCCAGATGCTTAGGAGAAGAAGATGAGGCTGGTAACCTTGCACAGCCCTTCCTCACTCAAATCAAAGTCACCTTCAAGTCATGTCATCATCTTGATGTCATGATCCTCTTTGAGAATGAAGGACAAACACAACCTGTGAGTGAGTAGCAGCTTCTCCTCTCTTGCCCTGTCCTGTCCTGTCCTGTCCTCTCCTCTCTTCTGGAGTTCTGCCCAGGAAAAGGTAAACTCCATGATCATAAGCTGCCTTTGTTCCTCTGGGTTTACTGGTTACATATCTTGCTCAAAGATGAAACCTTAAACCTAATTCACTCTGGAGCTCATAGACTGGACAAGTCCCCACCCACCTAGCACAGAGTGGATGTAATAACTAAATAGTAATTGTTTCTCTTTTACCCAGGAACCCTGAGAGTCTTCCCCTCCCAGTTTGATTTTTTTTTTTTAATTAACGGGGCCATCCCTTGAGTAACTTAATGAAGCCTATTCATTGAATGGGTGTTTCTCACTCAATGGCCAGAGTCTTACTTTGCTTCCTGGGCCACCTCCAGTCATCCTGATAAATATCAGGCCACTGGACCCAGATGGCTCAGGAGAAGAAAATGAGGTTGCACAGCCCTCCCTCACTCAAATCAAAGTCAACTGCAAGTCATGTCATCATCGTGATGTCATGGTCCTCTTTGAGAATGAAGGACAAACACAGCAACAACTTCCATACGGTGAGGTGTGGTGGTGAGAGCCATGGATTTGGAATCAAAAGACCCGAGTTCAAAATTGTGCTCTCCATCTGTCCCAGCCACAATCTTGGCTGGCACCTCACAGGATCATGTACCTTAGAGAGCTTCAGAAATGGGACTGGAGTGGTTTTGCTTCTGTTATCAGTGATCCCTGGCCTGGATTTCAATCCAAGCTCTTGAGTCATCAAACAATAGGCATTTGTCAAGTCCCTACTATAGAAATAGACCATGTAGCTTCTCTGGGTCTCAGTTTCCTCATCCTTAAAAGCAAGAGATTGGACTAGTGGTCCTCTGAGAGTTCTTCCCACTCTGTATTCAGAGCCCTGTACAATCTGGTGCTCTGTGAAATTCCATGAGGGATTTCCATGCATCATCTCTTTCACCCCAAAGAGGAAGAGGAGTGTGTGCCCGGTTTCCATGCCACTGTGAAATGGAAAGTGATGGTACTATCTTGCAGTTGCCTTGCCAGGGTCCACAAGTCCCAGCAATGGTGCCACCTCAATCCCCTATGTGTCTTCAGGAGAAGCCAGATTGGCCCAGTTGGTGAGCGCTTCTGATGAGGCCATGGTCATGGGTTTGTTCCTCTAAAGGACTGTTACCTTTTCACCAAGGAAGATTTATTCCATAGGCACAGGCTAAGCTCAGGTTCAGGCAGACTCTTATTCCCTTGTATGTCTTCAGAAATTCAACTGACAAGCATCTATTAAGTACCTACTACGTGTCACGCACTGTGCTACCTATGAGGGAGGGGTATCAAGGCAAAAAATGAGAGTCTCTGACTTCAAGGGACTTACATTCTACTACAGGAGGGAATAAGTAAGTACACAGTATATACAATCAATGGAAAGTCATATCAAGGGGAGGGAGAGTCATGGGAGGGTCAGAAAAGATCTCATGGAGGGAGGTGGTGGGCACTTCTGAGGATTTCCAAGAGGCAGATATGAGGGTGGGGAGAAGGCATTCTGGACCTGATGTACCGGGCTGTGCAAAGTATAAAGACAAGAGAGGGCATGTACTGTATGGGAAACTGGCATGGAGAGTGCCTGAAGGGAACCTAGGGGAGACCCAAGGGCCCCAACAAGGCCCTCTGATACCAGTCCCCAGCACAGATGGAGCCTTAAGCAGTGTGGTTTCATGGAAAGAGCATCAGATTTGGAGTCAGAAGGCCTTGGTTCAAATCTGCCTCCTACTTGTCATGTGATACTCAGCAAGTCCATTTCCTTTTCCTCAGTTTCCTCCCTTGTAAAATAAGGGCATTGAACTGGATGACCTCTAAATCTCTTTCAGCTCCAAATCCTTTCTGCATGTCATTACTGGCTCCTGCCTGAAAGACAAGATTCATACTTTCCATCTCCTGCCTCTTGGGAGTCCCTTGGGGGCACACCTTCAGAAAAGGTCCAGATCACTGAAGTTACTGATCTCCCTAGATCAGAGCTTCTTAACCTGGGGACTAGAGACTCCATAGATTTCAGAGGGAGGGAACCCATGAACTTGATGGGGAAAGAAAAACCACCCTATACTTTTATTCATCTTTGAATTCTTTGTGTGCTTTATTTTGTGCATTTAAAATATTCAGAGAGGGCATACATAGGCGCAAAGGATCTATGGCATGTCATTAAGAACCTTTACCTTAAATAATCCAGCCTTCCTCCCCTCCTCCATCCCCTTGCTGGCATGTCTCTGGTCACTCACTATAGCCATAATCTTGGCCACAAACTGCTCCTGGTCAGGATGCAGATCCTAATCTTATGACTGATCACTGGTCAGGTCTGACCCTGATCACAGACCAACCCCTCCTCATGCTGGCCTAAGTGAGATAACCTTACCCCTCATCACAAAAAGCTCCTACTCTACACCGAGTCTGCCTTCTCCAAGCCAGGACCCTTCAACCCTTTCTGGTTGCTCCCTTCTAGTTCCCATCCTCTCAGCAGCTCATAGTCCCCAGGAAAGCAGTAAATTCCTGGGCAGATAAGGCCTGGGATTTACAGCAGCAGGTTAGCAGCTCAGACAATAGAGCAAAGGGATCATTCTAGTGGCAGCTATAGAAGAAGAGCCCAGATAAAGGCAGAGGCAGCGAAGGGCCAGCAGCACATACAGCGGATATGAGAAAGTCATTGAAAAGGAAAGAAGCAGGTTGAGTCCTGGAGACCACAGTTGAAAATAACAACAGCCTGCATGTATGCCCTTTTCTAAGGTTTGCAAAGTACCTTCTGAGCAACAGTCTGATGGGAGTAGGTAGAAGTATTAGTCTCATTCCACTGAGGAAACCAAGGCACAGGGGCACTTAGCGACTTGCCCATTGTACACCCAGCTGTTAAGTGTTCACAGCTGGATTTGCATCTATGTCTTCTGTCTCAAGGCCAAACCCCTGGTCATGCCACCACTCTGCCTCTTAGATTCACAGGGGTTCTAAACCTGAGGTCTGGGAACTATTTTTTAAAATATATTTTTGTAATTATTTCAATCCAAATGTTTTCCTTTGTAATCTATGCATTTTACTTTATGCTTTTAAAATATGATTCTGAGAAGGGGTCCATAGCTTCACCATACTTCCAAAGGGGTCCAGGACAAGGAAAAAGGTTAAGAATCCCTGTTTTAGAGGAACTGGGAAGTAAGGGAAGGAACAAACATTTATTAGGCACCGAATGTGTGCCAGGTACTATGCTAAGTGCTGAGAATATAAACAAAGGCAAAAAAAGGTCCTTGCTCCCAAGGAGCTCGTAGTCTAATGGGAAAATTTCTTGTTTCTGCAGATATCTACCAACAAACACATAAAAGCCTCAGATTTCATTACTAAGGCAGGAAACCTTCCATTCTGCACTGAGATCAAGCTTACAAAGCAAATACCCCTGGGAGACAGAATAGCTGATGACAGAAATTCACACTAAGCCAAGCAACTGTGCTGACTAAAGACACTCCAGTTCATGCTACAGGATCTCACCTGGACACTACCTCCGTCTCCACAATGGGTGTGCTTTCTTCTGGAATCCTCCACTTCCCAGCTCTCCCGAAGAGCTCCTTGATTTCTGCTTTACTGAGGAAATCAAGGTCATTTGTCCTGAGCTCCCTCTTCTCCACTCCTTCACATTTCAAAACCCCACTTTGTCATTTCCCATTTTTGCCCCTTTTACTCTGACAAAAAGTTGTCTTTTCTTATAGGCACTAATTATGCTTAGGCTGCTTCTCCTTTTCACAGTCAAATTCTTAGACTCTTCTGTGCTGTTACCTCCATTTCTGTACCTCCTTTTCTCCTTCTCACTTCCCTGTTTCTATTGAGGATGCTACCATTCTCTCATCACCAAGGATGGCAATTTCAGAATAGCTCCTGATTCTCCTCTCTTCCTCACTCTCCACATTTAGTCAGCTATCTGCTCTGTCTTCACAAGATCACTCACCTACGTTCCCTTTTGCACATAGTTAAGGCCTTTATGTGTGAATCTCTCCCCTCTCCAGTCCACCCCCAGAACTGTCCAATCTTCTTGAAGTCCAGGTCTCACTGTATTGCTCCTCTATTCAAAAATCTTCAGTTGATCCCTATTGTCTGCGTATACAACTGGCTCTACTCTGCTTCATAAATTCTGTGTTCCAGCCACATTAGAATTTTAGCTGTTTCAACACAGGTGCCATCCCCTCTAGGAAGTCTTTGTCAATCTATCCTCCTCACATCCTTCCTCCCTCAAGGGCCAAGTCATTTTCCCCCTCAGATTTCTCTTCTGTCTCTGTCTGTCTCTGTTTTTGTTTGTCTGTTTCTGTCTCTGTCTGTCTGTTTCTGTCTCCTGGGTACCATTTTTGTACTTATCTTTCTTCTTATTTAAGTTTCTGGAGAGAAATGTCTGTGCTCAGTCTTATCCCCATTTCTTTCCTAGGTGCTTTAATGAAGCTTTGTTGAGGACCTGATAGCTGTATTTTAAAGGCTGTCATGTGGAAGATGATTAGACTCATACCGCTTGGCCCTAGAGGGCAAGACAAGCACCGAAAGGAAGAAGTTGGAGGGAGGTAGATATATAAAGGAAAACTTTCTTTTCATAAGAATTTCCTCCAAGTGGCTTGGCCTGGGAAAGGGGTGGGTTTCCCATCCATAGGGATTTCAAGTAGGAGCAGGATGACCATTTTTGGTGGATGTCAGACCGGGCATTTCCATTCAGGTCCTGTTTGGACTAGGGGACCTCTGAGGTCTCCACTCTCTTTCCTAGGTAGGATATTCTGAGAATTGTTTCTCCCTGAAACCCAAGGCACAGGCTAGGCAGATGGCCAAGGTCAGGAGATCAGCCCATGGCTGTGGATGAGAGCAAAGCTAACTGGCCTTTAGAGGCCCTAGACCTTGACCTCATTAGCTCCATCTCACTGAGCTAACCAGAGACATAGGCTGAATCACTGGCCTTTACATTGGCTGATTAAGGAAGGGAGGGGCATTTAAAGTTCAGGAAGGGGGCTGGGAGAGAGGCTGAGAGAGGGAGTGAGGCTGGCAGTTCTGGATAAAATCCAGGCAATACAGAACCTCCGTACCTCTCCTTAAAATTTCCCATTCCAACTTTCTACCTCTCCCTCTCACCCCAACAGCTAACCCCATTCTGCTGCTTCAGCAAGATTCTTTGTTTCTTTTCACAGTTGCTAAGGCAACCACATGTTCTGGGTACAGTGGGACAGTCCTTGGATGCTTGAGGATGTGAAGGCCTCAGGTTTCAGAAGCAGTGATGGTGTCCCTTGGGACACTCTCAGGATCATCCAATTTATCAAGTGATGTTGGCATCAATGTAGATTTAGAACAGGAAGGAGCATTGAAGGTCATCTACTTCAACCTTTTCCTTGAGGAAACAGACCCAGGAAGGTTACATGGGACTCTCAGGTCACAGAGCTAGTCAGTAGAAGAGCCAGGATAGAACCTGGCTTTTCTGACTCAAAAGTCAACACGTTTTTCACTGTCTCCTAAAACTAGGTGGTCCGACCATCTAGTCTGACCCTCTCCTCTTCACAAAAAACTAAAGACTGAGAAGTTGTCTATAGCCACACAGATGGCAGTAGCCACTCCCACTTTAGGGCTTTCCTCAAAATAACCCGATAAAGCAGGTAGTCTAAATCCCCATTTGATCGATTATTGCTCCCATTTTAGAGATGAGAAAACTGAGATTTGGGAAAAGGAAATGACTTGCTCACAGTCACACAACTAGTAAGTATCAGAACCAGGATTGGAACTTAGGGCTCTGTGGACTCCAAGCTCTTTCTGCCTCTCTTGTTGTCAGGGGAAGTTCAGAATGAAAGTGACTAGAATGAGGAGTAAGTGGCCAATCTAGGCCTTCTAATTTAAAATCACCTGTGATTTCCACTACCTCCTACTGCCCCTATAGAGACTCAGAAGTCATCTAGTTCAACTCATCTCCCAAAGGAATCTCTGATAACAACTGATAAGTATCAGGCCAGCCTTGGCTTGAAGACTGCCAAGTAGGAGGGGGAGAGGGGATCTACTGCCTCTTTTTTTCAGGCAATAGGGGTTAAATGACTTGCCCAGGGTGACACAGCTAATAAGTATCTGGGGCAGGATTAAAATTCAGGCCTTCCTCACTCCAAGTTCACTCTATCCACAATATCCTATCCACTGCAATCCTCATTTTATCAATGTTCTTCCTAAAATGTCAGCGATGATCTGACACCATGGTGACCTAATGAGGTGTCTCTGCAGGGGGGATAGTTGGCAGCCCAGCTGTTCCTACTCCCCAAACCCTAGCCATTGGCAGCTCAAGATATTCTCCTTGCCAGACTCTGAGCCTTTAGGACAGTTCAAAAAATATTTCTGTGGGTCTCCAGACATCTGAGTAGTTTTGTCCTCAGTGGGAGCAGCGTCATAAACTGGGAACACGGTAGGTCCTGAAAGGGCTTTGGGGCCAAAAATATGCTCTTCCTAATTATAATAACAGCCCATATTTATTGAATATATTTTTATGTTCTCTGCTTGCATTGTTCCCCTAAGATCCTCTTCTGATGCCTTATCATGGCCCAGAGGTGAACTTGGCTTCTCTAAGGCTTTGGCAGATGCTACCAAGTTGGAGAGGCTTAGAGATAGTCCCTTGTGCCTAACTTCTAGAATGTAAGGAAACTCCATACCAGAATACCCTTCCATTGCAGCTCACAGAAACCAGTGCAACCGTCCAGTAAGGGGTGGAGGGGCTATGCATGTTCCGTGTTATGGAGGATACATTTACACAGATGGAATGAAAGAACTGGGAAGTACTGAAGCTAATGAACATCATCCTCATTTTCCAGCATAACCAGACTTCCACCCAAGCCTGGGATGTTTTGTATGCTGCTGTTGCAGATACAAAATACATATTTTCTAATTGGTGGAGAGAATGCTGAGTCCTATAGGAAGCTGAGTGTCTGAGAGAGGGGTAGGGTTGGTCTGAAAATTTCTTGAGAGAGAGAAATGTGAGGTTCCAGACATTCTTCAGGAGAGAAAGAAAGATTTTGGAAGCTGCAGACATATAGAGGAAGCATAGTATCTGATACAGAATAGGTGCTTAATTCATGCTTATTGGATTGAATGGAGCATTATACATTAGGGAATAAACATTTATTAAGCACCTACTATGTGCCAGGGACTATGCTGAGTTCTTTATACATATTATCTCATTGGATAATTTCATAATTGAACGATCCCTGACTTTTCTTTGACACCTGCCTCCTCTTTTGAACATCAGTATTCTCCTGGTGATGCATATGGAAATCACAGTCCCTGAATGATCAAAATTGTGGAGGGTCTAAAGGGCAATGGGAAGATGTATGGCAGTTGTAAGGATGGTGCCGCTTGTGCAGATAAGAGGGGGTATGAAGGATGTTATTCAGGAAATTCATGCTAAGAAAGGGAGGAGGGGAAGGCCAACTAATGAACTCAGAGGATAACAGATGGTCAACTGGTATATTGTATTAGCGCCCACAGAATGTAAAGAAACCAAGACAAAGGCTTTAAGGAGATCCCCTGTTGGGGATTTAAGGAAGGTCGAGAACAAGAATTGAATAGGATGAGAAGGTCGCAATCTGCACTAGTGAACCCACTACAGCTTTTTAACATATGTGATTTCCTTTGTGTCTCACGAAACTCCTAGCACTGTTTGGTGCAAAGGACAGGGTAATCATGTTGAATTTTACAGATGAGAGAAGTCCAAGGTGTGAAGGTACTTGGGCTCTGGGGTTTCTATAAGGATTTGGTGGAGGTCACAGATAACTTGCCTTCCCTGGTAGAATCCAAGTCCCTTAGAAGTAGGAATTCCTTCATTCTTTGTGCCGGGCACATTTGGAGACCCTTAATAAATGCTTGTAGGTTGACTGCCAAAGGCACAGAGTACAGAGAACTTACCTGAGAAATCTTGAGAGGGTTTTGAAGGATCCTCCCAAAATCATCTCCTCAAGGTCCCTCAGGTACTAGGGTTGCAATCTGAATCAAGCCCTCTGACTCTATATCCGAAGTTTCCTTCCTTCCTTCCTTCCTTCCTTCCTTCCTTCCTTCCTTCCTTCCTTCCTTCCTTCCTTCCTTCCTTCCTTCCTTCCTTCCTTCCTTCTTTCCCCTTTACAATGTGGCCCAGTCTTTCTTTTTCCTGAAAAGAATGGGCACAGAAACCCCATTCAAAGGGGTTGAGGAAAGAGTGTGCAATGAGAAAGTGGAGAAAACTTTTTAAAGAAATTCATTCACATGACCAAGCTGGCTAGGACAGAAAGGTCAAAGGAAGGTTTTGTTTTTAGGATACAATAGCACTGGGCATGCTGGTAGAGAGGTGGGAAGGAACCAGTGGAGCAGTAAGGATGGAAGATGCCTGGAGAAGACAGCAGAGGAGAGCATCAGCAGCTCTCATGGCTTAGGAGGACTTCCTTGTGTTGGGATGAGAGCTGTGTACCTGTCCCCTATGGTCATCAGGTCTTGGATCTGGAGACTGAAGGGACCTCAGAGACTATACCATCCAATCTCCTCAATTTACACATGGCCCAGAGATTAAGTGATAGGCCCAAGGTTGCTCAAATAGTCAATGGCAGGGCTGGGATTCATACCAATGTGGACTCAGGTAACAGCTCTGTAGCCCTGTGACTTTGGGTCAGTAACTTCACCTTTGAACCTCAGATTCCTCATCCATACATGGAGGAGGTTGGGCTAGGGAATATAGGAGGCAGTCTGGTACTGTGGAAAGAGCAACGACTTTCTGGTTATTTTAAAATCTTGTCAAGAATCAGAGAGCGATGCTAGGAAGAGAATGGAACAAGGAGGTGGGATGACTCAGTAGGAAATGACAACAATGGAGTTTTCTTTAAGGCTTTAGAGTTTGCAAAGCTCTTTATGTACAGCATCTCATTAGATCCTCATAATCATCATTTGAGGTAAATGCTGCTATTCTCCATTTTACAAATGAGGAAACGGAGGCTCCGAGAGGTTTGGTGCCTTGCTCAGAGTCATGCCACTAGGAAGTGTCTGGGACAAAATTTGAACTCAGGTCTTCTCGACTCTTGAGGCCAGTGCCCTATCCAACAGGCACTAGATGGTCTCTAAGGTTGGTTCCATCTCCCAAACCTTTGATCTATGACTCAAAATTCAGTGCTTTTTTTCTACTACACCATGTTGCCATTTCTACAGGATTCCAGTCCATGCTGCCTGGTCATGGGCAAATCCTCTTCATTGTTCCTCATGTGCAAACAAAAGGCATTGGGCTATTGGATTTGTGAACCCTTTTTGAACTCATGTTTCTCGGATTGGGTAGGGATGCAGGGGCTGTGAGGAGTACTGGAGTGAGAAGAGTCCTAGGCTGCCCAAAGGGTTTGTGGTTGGAATCATGCATTAACAGGAGCCATCTTTCTATGAGCTCTTAAACTGCTAAAAGTCCCATGGTTATGATGACTTTCTCTCCACTTGACTTTTATCCTCTAGGACTGTAGCAGACAAGTCAGATCCTTTTTCCTGAGCTACAGAGAAATCCCTTGGTCTTTTCATCTAGCTTATCCATGAGCTGTTAGCTTTCCTTTCAAGGGAGACAATCTTAAGAGTCAGGTAAGGAAAGTCCACACATTCCCTTAAGAAGGTCCAGAGGATTGTGGGATTTACAGCTGAAAGGGACTTAGAGATCACTTCTTGGAACCCCTCCATTTTCCACATGAGGACAGGAATTGAGGGGAGTTTGAAATAACTTGCCCAGGGTCATACAGGTTGTAGATAGCAGAGCTAGCATTTCAATTATGATAACAGTGGAAAGAGGTTGGATTTAGAGATGGAGGATGATCGTAGGTAAGTCATTCTGAATCCTCTGGACATCAGTTTCTTTATCTAGAAAATGGGGATGGGGGTGGGTTAAAGGAGATGATTTCTAAGTTCCTTCCAGTTCGAAATCCATGGATATCATTCCACATGCATGAACTTAGTCATTTAACACTTCTGAGCCTCAGTTTCTTCAACAGTAAAACGAAACCTCAATCTCCTCAATGGTAAAATGAAGGGGTTGGAGTAGATGACCTCTCATGTCCTTTCAGACTCCAAATTTAGGTTCCATGAGCCTATGGCCTTAGGGGTGGAGCTTAAATTAGGTTGGGTTGACTGGAACTTTCACCAAAATTTAAAGGATACTGAAAACAGTTGCCCTTTAGTAATATAGAAAGAAGGGAGATTAGTACTCAGTAAGCAAAAATAATTAGCTAAAATAGAAATCTACCAGATGGTCATCAAAAGGAAGAGCTCACCTATCTTTTGTCTCCCCTAAGCCTTTGTAGCAATCTCTTTGCCTCAGGTGTATTTCATACTACCTCCCCTAAGGGCCAGTTCCTGCTCCTCCTGGGGACCTGGGGTGCTGTGAGGGAATTGGGAGCCTACCATCTCACTCATCCAGACCCACATCTCCATGGCTGCCACATCTCTAATGGCAGCAATTATGTGGCTTCTGCCCACAGTTAATAACCCAGTTTAAGTGGTCAGGGCTAAAACCCTTAACAAACTGGTTGTTAATTTTGTTATCGATCTGGTCCATGGGAATTTAAAAAAAATAGCTATTAAGAGCCTAGGTCTATGAATTATTACCCACAGGGACTATAAGAGGTTGTGTGATGTAGTGAAATAAAGCCTTCGAGCCCTAACAATAGTCCTACTAATGACCCATCCTGGCTGTGTGTGTGATGTTGGGCAAAGTCACTTATTTCTCAGTGTCTTAGGTAAATCTCTAAGATTAAGTTGCAGAGAAGGAGATGACCTGCATTGTTAGAGGGCATTTCCTCCTCTGAGAGTTCCCTATATCAGTGAAATCAAGGTCTAGTTCCTATCCCTAGTTGTAGTATGGTAGGGTTATGGATTAGGAGCACTGAGGAGTGTGCATGGAAATCAATATGGCTAGGGGAAAGTCTTCAGCTAATAGTTCCCAGAGAAAGATGGGATATTCTTTCTCTCTTTGGACTTGAGTTTGAACCTGGTGGGTCTGAATGACAGCTCCAAGGCCTTGTGGGTAGGCTAGGCTTGGAGCCAGGAAACCTAGGGTAAAGACCAAGGCTGAAGCCAAGGCTGGAGTTCTCCCCTCTTCCACTCAAGCAATTCACTTTTAGGGGACTGGCTCTCTCTCCTCTCAACTACCAGATATTCAAATGTCTGGGTTCTAAACTGACTTTCTATTTTACTGATGACCCACAGGAGGTGACTATATTTACTCAACCAATATGAACACACTTTCTGTGCAAACTGACTTCAGTCCATCCAATGACTCTCAAGTATGTTTAAATTGACCATGAACTTTTTGTAGTTAGTTGGAATACCATCGAGTTCTTTCCCAGGTAATTCTCCATGCATTGGCTACTCTCTTCCCATCTTGACCCCTTGGGGAGCCAATTCAACTCTATACCTCCTCTTCTCTTTGGTCCCTTGCCCTCTCAAACTATTGAAGGTCTTACTTTGACAAGCACCAGCCATTCCGCCCACCATCTTCTACCTTCATTTCTACCGACATGCTGTTGAACAAAACAAGAGAAATTATGAAAACATGCTGACTGGGTCTACTACAAATTTATGTTATATAATCTCAAATGGGCCCTAGCTGTGGCAGGGCGGTTAGTAATTAACTCACTATCCCACTTACCACAGCATCATTTCTAGACCTTTTCATCCCTTCCCTCTCAGCTGAGAACCTTGCCTCATATTTCACTGGAAAAATTGAGGCCATTTGCCAAGAGCTCTCTCTTCTTCCCTTCTCCCTTTTTCACATCACTTAGATGTCTTCTGTCACTATTTCCTCCTTCACATCTTCCATGAAGTGATGGCTCTTCCCCTTGCCAACATTAACCCTTCTAGATGACAAGTGGTACTGTCCCATCCCATTTCCCCCAAGAGATTGACTCCTCTCACGTCCCCATTTTATCACTAATCTTTAATCTCTCCCTTTTTATTAGGTGCCTCCCAACTGCCTACAAACATGACCAGGTTCTGCTCCCCCCCATCCTCACAAACCCCTCACTTGACCTGTCCATACCTGCTAGCTATGGTTACATATCTTTCCTCCCCTTTGTGAGAGACTCCTTGGGATGGCTGTCTACAATAGATGGTTCCACTCTTTTCCTCTCTTCTTAACTCTGTGCAGGCTGGATCTTGACTTCATCTATTATCTCCAAACTTATCGATGACCTCTTAAGTTCCAAATCCAATCCTTTTCTCAACTCATGCTTCTTGAATTCTCTACAGTCACTGACCCTGTGGATCAAGTCCTCGATATTCTCTTCCCTCCAGGTTTTCATGACATTGCTCTCTTCTGGTTCTCTTTTGATGGATCTTCATCCATGTCTCCTAACTGTGTTTGATCCCCAAAGTTCTGTCCTGATCTTTATCCTCTTCTCCCTCTATACTATTTTTTGATGTGATCATCAGCTTCCATGGATTCAATTATCATCTTTTTAAGTGATTCCCAGATCTACTTAGTGAGACCTAACTTTCCTCTCCTCTATTCTCATCTCTCTAACTGCCTATTAAACATCTTGAACTGAATGTCCTGTAGACATCTTACTTTCAACATGTTAAAGACAGAACTCATTATCTTTCCTCCCAACCTCCACTCTCCTCCATTTTCCTAATTTCCCTATTACTGTCAAGGACACTAGCATCATCCCTGGGTGCACAATTGAGGTGCACAATTGACTCCTCACTCTTTCTCACCCCACCATATCCAATTTGTTGCCAAGTCCTACTCACTCTAAATTTGAAATATTTCTCAAATATTCTCTCTTCTCTCTGACACTGTCACCATCCTGGTACAGGTCCTCCTTATCTCGCAACTGGACTATGGCAATAGCCTGCTGACTGGTTTCCCTGACATATCTCTCTTTTCCAGTCTCTCCCCCACTGCACTGCCACATTACAACAGGTTTGACTATATAACCTCCTCTCTACCCTCTTTAATAAACTCCAGTGACTCTATATCGTCTCCAGGATCAAATATACAATCCTCTATTTGGCATTTGAAGCCCTTCATAACCCCATCCCCTCCTACCCTCCCAGGCCTCTTGCACCTTACTCCCCTGCCCCCCACCATGTCCTCTGTGATACAGTGATGATGGCTTTCATGGGATTCTTCACACGTGATACTCCCTTTCCCAAGCTGGGCGTTTTCACTGGCTGTCTCTTGTGCCTCCACCTCTCTCCCTCCTCATCTCCATCCTCTGACCTCCCTTTTATCCACGAGTGCCTTTCCTGTGCTGATTATCTCCAAATGATCTTATCTACATTTGATTTGTGCCCATTGTTCCCACGTCTTCTCCCCCATTAGATGCTGAGCTCCTTGAGAGCAGGGACCGGCTTTTGCCTTTCTTTGTATCCTCTCTGCACTGAGTGCAGCAACTTACATAGGGTCACACAGTGAGTTAGTATCCAAGTCATAACTCAACCTAGGTCTTCCTGGGTGTGTCTTGAAGGAAATCAAGGCTCAGAGAAATGATGTGATTTGCCTAAGGTAGCAACTTACATAGGGTCACACAGTGAGTTAGTATCCAAGTCATAACTCAACCTAGGTCTTCCTGGGTGTGTCTTGAAGGAAATCAAGGCTCAGAGAAATGATGTGATTTGCCTAAGGTAGCATTTTTGACCTACTCTCTTCCGAAGAAGTCTAGCCCTGGGGCCGGCCACAGTGAGGATCTGCTCAGCTATCTTGAAAGAAGTAGCCCTGCCTGACTCTCTTGTCTTCTTTTCTCAGCTTCCCTGAAGTAGCAACCTAGGGGTAATTGTGACAAGTACAAACATATGTTGATGATGTAGGGCCAGCCTGTGAGTCACCAGGGATGGCTGCTGGCAACAGTTAGTCAGGGGTAAGCCTGTCTGTCTAAATCTTGGGAGAATTCCTTGTCCTCTCTGGGTCTCAGTCTTCTCAGCTGCAAAATGAGAAATTTGTATCAGATGACCTCCAAAGTCTCTTCCAGTTCTAAATACTATGACCTTATTGATTTGGGAAGGTTTGTCATGGCCAGACAAGGAGAATGATGCATATCCGGCATGTGCCTGAGGAGGACTGGGGATATTAGGAGCCTACATATGGAGTTGAATTACCTGGGATGAAATACTCACTCTGCCATCAATTAGCCATATGTGACCTTGGCTAAGTCACCTTTCCTCCAAGCACCTTGGCTTCCCCATCTGTAAAATGAATTGACTGAACTAGACAGTCTCAAAGGCCCCTCCCAGCTCCAGATCCTCTGAGAACAATCATGGGTCTGTTTTTTCATTTGCTCAATTCTTAATAGCGACATTAACAGCTCTAATTGTGCCCATTACTGGAGGTTATTAAAGCTTTCTGTCATTAGGCATCCTGGCCTCAGCTGATCAGAGAAGCAAGGAGCAGACATGGCATAGACCAGAGGCTGCACTGTGAGGATTCTGCTTTTCCCCCACCCCACTCCACTCCACCTCCATGAATTGTTTCCATGGCATGCCTCCTCCCAAGAGAAAGAAAGAGATAAAGAAAGGAGGGAAGGAAGGAAGGAAAACATAACAACTTCCATTTGGCTTGAACCCCAGGGCAGGAAGAGTAGAAAAACTCCTTGTGGAAAACTTTGGTGATGTCTGGAATCCAGGGAATAAAAAGAATGTTTTTTACTGAGGATATCCATCCTCCCAATCAAGCATCACTGTGGTGATACTTTCTGATTGGCTCCTGGGATGGATGAAGGTTGGTGATTCCTTGCCCTGCCAGTCTCCCCTTTCTTGGGGGCAGAGGACAAAGAGGAGGAGGAAGGTGTGGTTAGCCAGAGAATCAGAGAATGTCAGAGAACAGGAAAGAATCATAGAACTGTGATGTGGAAAGGATCCTAAGGTCACCAGTTTAGAGAGAGATGGGAAATTAGAGATTATCTAGTCTGATCTCCTCTTCATATAGACAGGGAGACTAAGGCCCAAGTCACTGGACCATAGTCACGTAGTTAGCAGGTGTCAGAGAGAAGATTTGAATCCATGTCCCCCAACTCCATGTCTGGCACACAATCCAATTTGTTGCTAATCCAATTGTCTTGTTGATTTGATGGAGAAACTGAGGCAGGAAACTGAGAGTAAAAGAGACTTGCCCAAGGTTGTACAGATGCTTGGTGGAATGGGCAAGTCAGAGCCCAGACCTCCTGACTGCCCAAGGCCAATGACTATTAACCATAGCGGGACATTTCTTTGAGGAAAACAAAAATTATAGTAGCAGGTCCTACTTCCAACAGCACTCCAAGGCTGACAAAGCATTTTCTTGACAATAACCCCATGAGGCAGCTGCCGGCTCAATCATTATTGTCTCTATATTATAGCTCAGAGAAGGTCTAGGCCTAAGGGCACAGAGCTAGTAGGTAGTTAAGCCAGGATTTGAACTCAAGTCCCCCCAACTACTGAGCCAGAACTCTTTCCTTCTCACAATTAAAGAATCACAAAGCCTTGGAATTTGAAGGGTGCATAGAGATAGTGTTGTCCAAGCTGCACCTGACCAAGAACCCCCAATGTCATATTCATGACAAATCAACATCCACCCATTTCTGATGACCTAGAACACAGGGTAACTAATCTCCTCCAAGCAGCCCATCCCACTTTGGCACATCTCTAATTGCTCTGCTGCCTTTCTGACATCTCGCTGAAATCTGCCTCTGTCATTCCCTCCCTTTGCTTCGAAGTCTATCCCTGAACAAAACAAAGCAAGTCCAATCTCTTTTCCACACACAATGACCTTTCAAAAGCCTAAAGACCAATCTCTTGTTCCCTTGGGTCTTCTCTCCAGGCTACAGGCTCCCCGTTCCTTTACCTAGGCCACATGTAGCTTGGTCTCAAAAGCCTGTGTCATCCTGGGTCCCCTACTCTGGATATGTTCTCATTTATCAGTGTCTGCATCTCAGGGACAGGAAATGGAAGGTTAAATGCATAGAAGAGCTAGGAGGGTCTTGTTTGACTGGAATTTGGAGTGTGTGAAGAGGAGTAAAGCTGTTATAAGGCTGGAATGGTGGAATGGGGCTGGATTTGGGTAGGCCCTTTCATGCCAGGCTGAGGATTTTATTTCAGCAGTAACAGGGAAGCACTGAAATCATCTGAGCCTTGGAGTGAAGCAGTCACCTTAGGAGGATGATCTTGACAGCTGGGTGGAGTTTGGATTGGAGAGAGGAGAGACTTGAGGCCAACTGGGAGGTTGCTGCAATAGCCTAGGGGAGAGTTGATGAGAACTGGGACTGAGATGGTAACAATATGTAAGGGCAAGAGGATGGATCTGAGAGATGTTTTGGAGGAGAATGGACAAGACTTGGCAACTGTTTGGATGCAGGAGGGTGATAAGGGAGAAGAAAGGATGTGGAATGATTGTGAAGCTGGGTGACTGGGAGGAGAGTGGTGCCCTGGATTGGAACTGGGATGGGTTTAGGGTGGGGTGGTGGTGATTAAGATATTAAGCTTCACTGTATACATATTGAATTTGAGATGTTGATAGGACATCCAGGGGGAGATGGCTGACAGGCTGGGGGTAATATGGGAGGGAGGTTGAGTGACTTGCCCAAGGTCACACAGGGATTGAGCATCCAAGATGGGATTTGGACTTGTCATCTGATTCTAAAGCCATGCTCTTCCCACTGTTTTGGCTCTGCTGCTTGCCAGCTGTGTGACCTTGGGTAAGTCTCCTGCATTTTCTGAGCCCCAAATCACTCAAGCATCTTGGTCCTAAGTTTCCTCCCTGGCAAAATGTGGAAGCTGGATTAGATGGCTTCTGGAGGTCCCTTCCAGCTCAGGAGAGAAGACAAGGATGTATCTCTAGACCTGACTTTCTATGTCTTCTGAATCTCAGGTAGAATGACCTAGACCATGGGAAGGCACCTTCTTGCAAGGTTGCCCATGGCTATCCTACTTGCTGGAGCAAGACAAAGCTGGTCTCCTGAGTCTACATGGTCAGTCAGTCAGCAAGCATTTTTTCAGCACTTATGAGATTGCCAGCTCCAAGCTCCTGGTCCTGATCAGCAGGGAGGCAAGCAAGGGAGGTGGGAAGCCTAGGGGACAGACTCTATGCTCCAGGAGCACCAAGGACAGCTGTTGTGGTTGTACCTGCCTCCAGAGGCTTGTGGTAGTGGTGCCTATGCTGCCTTGTCAATATCAGTGGCTCAGGAAATACTGTGCCCCAGGCAGGCGAGTGGAGGCGGGGCTAGGGAGTTGGACCTTGCAGCTTTCCATCACACGAGGCTATTTTAAACCCAATATTCAGTTCCAGTCTTCTGTCTGGGTGATAGGGAGTAAAGAGAACACTGGGTATGAGTCCTGGCCAGACCACTTATAGCCTGAATGACCTTCGGAATGGCATTTTTCTTCTCTGGGACTCAGTTTCCTCACTTATAAATTGTTCTAGTTTTCCTGTAAAGATCTCTTTCAGCTCTAAATTCTGTGATCCTTTATTTTGTAGATGAGGAAATGGTGTCTCAGAGAGGTAAGTGACTTACCTACTACAGTTAGTAAATGGTAGAACCTAAGAGATTTAAGTCCTCTGACCCCAAGCTCTGTGCCCAGAAGGAATGAGAAAAGAAAGAAGACATTGCATGTGTGGAGTAGGAGGAAGAAGGGGCCTGCTGGAATGGGAGAAACATGAGCTTCATTTGCTTCACAATTCTGGAACCAGAAATTACCACTGGAATGCTTGGGGACAGCAGTGGGAGCCCCTGAAAGGCCAGCATGAAGTCATGACTGTAGGAATGGAATCCAAGGGGCATATCTAGTTGGGAGATCTGGAAGAATGAACTGGGCCATGAAGGGTGGGTAAAGATTTGCACTGGGAACATTTTACACCAAGGGAACACAGGCTCTGATAGAACTGAACAAAGTAAGGGATATCCAGTGCCATGCCTACATCTAAGTTCTGTTAGTCTCTGAGCAAGCTGTCTCTGGAAGGGAAACTCTACCTCTGAGAATCAGAACTGACCTGTCCTATCCTGGAGAGTTTTGTCAACAAGTGGCTTGGGAGGTTGGATGGGCAGAGGGGGCTGAACTCAGAGAAAAAAGAGGAATTTGGAGGGAAAGAGAGTCCAGAGAATCTTAGAGCCAGAAGGCACCTCAAAGAGTCATTGGGTCAAGTCTCTAGTTGACCAAGAATACCCTTTCCAACATTTCCAACAAGTGGTCATCCAGCATTGGCATGAAAACCTCTGGGGAGGAAGAGCCCATCCCCTCCATCCCTCATCAATAGATCATCAAACCCAAATCTGCCTATTTTGACTTCGCAGCATCAGAGTGCTAGAACCAGAAGAGTTCATGGGGCTCCATGAGATCCTTCTTTCCCAAAATCTGACCTCTCTGTTTCACAGATGAGGCAATTGAGGTCCGGTCACACTGCTAGTGTTAGAGATAACATTCAAATCCAGGTGCTACTGACTCCAAGTCCAGGGCTCTACCCACTGCTCCACCTCACCAACTTTCATGGCTCTTTGGAAGTCAAGCAACTCCAACTAAAGGCAGATCAGAGATTAGAAGCAGGAGAGTCCTACCAGTCTTCTCGTCCCTCCCACAGCCCTGAAGGGGCTCATGATCCCACAAGACACCTGCACAACCACCTGTGTGGTCCTGTCTTCAGCTATCCCTCAGTCAACAAGAGAGCCAACTCAGGAGGGTGACTCTCTTCAGCATCTTGTAGATAAATGTCAATGGTTCCCACATAACAGAGCTTCCCCAGTCATGCCAGGAGAATTCCAGTGACTGGCTCCAGACAAAGGGTTTAGAAACCCCAAGAAAGCAGGAGGCTGGAACCAGGAAAGAAAAATTTCCAATACTGTTTACCTAACGATTAGGCTTCCCCTTGATTTATTTACATCGAACATTTTGGTAACCATCTGCTCTTAAACTAAACGGAAAATTATCCTCCTCCTGCTGTGATGGCATTTCCCTTGGATGTTTTTAATAAAAAAAATCTATCATTTTAATGTAGACAGCTCAGCTAATAAAAATGATCTGTGCCATTAGTAATTATCCCACAAATACAATGCAAATGAGCTGAAGGGCCCTTGGAGGCCTGAGCCCAGGGCCCCTCCTCCTGGAGCTGGGGGCTAGGCTGGGGGCCTGACCCCTTTCCTTTGGTCAGAGAGAGGAGAGGGGCCCCAAGAGTCATTGCGGGAGGATCCAGGTGTGTCTGGGGTCCAGCTACCATGTCAGTGATGATCTCCATGGAAACATACTTAGATAATTTCTGGTTGGAATCCTAGGATGGGGTGGAGACTTGTAAAATCATGGGATCTAAGCTGTAAGGAACTTTTAGATTTCAACCAGGTTCTCAACCTGGGGTCCACAGGTAGATTTCAGAGGGCTTTAGAATTTGGATGGGGAAAATGTGCATTTTTATTTTTACTGACTGAAATTTAGCAGGTCCATCGATTATTAAATTAAAACAAATTAAATTATTGAAGATAAATGATTCTGAGAAAGGGTCCTGCAGGATTTACCAGAGAGTCGGAGGGGCCCACAGCACAGAAAAGGTCAGTAACCTCAATCTGGTTCAATTACTTCCTTTATAATTGAGAAAATAAAGGCCCAGAGAAGCAGTGACTACTCCAAGGTCACTCAGACTGTATGTGCCTGAATTCAGTGCTCTCTCCTTTGCATTACATAGCTACTTCTCTTAGACCGTATTAGTCTTTCCCCTGGAGAGTCAGGCTGGGGATGGGGCAGGGAGAAAAGCACAGCACTATAGAATTTAAACATTGGAAAGGACCTTTAAAGGTTAATGAGCATTTTACAGATGAGGAAACTGAGGTGCAGAAGGAGGAAAAGACTTGCCTAAATTCATTCAGCTAGGAAGCGCAAGGCCAAGATTCACACCTGCGTGCTCTGATTCTGTCATCATGTACTCCTCCCTGGATTTCTCCCTCACCCCTACCCCACTTCTCTCTAAATGGAGCTAGCTCAATCAATCAATCAATCAATTAACTAACCAATAAGCGTCTGTTAAGCTCCGCGTGTCAGGCAGTGTGCTAGGCTTGAGACTGCAAGTACAAAAAATGAAAAAAATCTCTACTTCACGAAGAGCTTACATTTTAATGTAAGAAAGGAGGAAGGTAAACACAAATATAAAGTTAACAAATCCATAGATTAACATATGATAGTTAAATGAAACATCTTTTGAGAGGGAGGGTGGCATGATTCCTGAGCTGCATCTTAGAGGAAGAAAAGGGACTCTTTGGATGAAGGTGAGGAGGGAGGTCTTGGGGACAGAGATGGGAGATGGAGGGTCATTCATGAGGAAAAGAGAGAAGGCCAGTTTGACTGGATTGAAGAGTGTGTGTGTGTGTGTGTGTGTGTGTGTGTTAGCATCCCATCGTGCATCTGGGTAGTTTGTGGCTCCTACCCTGCTGAGAGGACCAGCTCTGCCTGCTCGGGGGCCCACCCTTCCCAGGTTTCATTTTCTTCAAAGGCTGTGCCCTTGATTCTAGAATTCCTGGACCGTTAGAGCTAGGAGCCTGGAGAAGGTCCAGGATACCTTTCTCATTTTACAGATGATGAAAGTGGAGCCTGAAAATGGGAACTGACTGGTCCAAGGTCATGTGGCTCTTCTTGGGCAGGGGTGGATCTCAAACCTGGGTTTCCAGACTCCTTATCTGAGGCTCAAAGTTCCTTTAAACCTGATTTCACCTGGATCAGAACACCATCACAGTTCTCTCCAGAATCTGAAGGTTTGCAAGGCACCACCCATGCAAAAGCCCTGTGAAGTTGGCATCACAAGCAGTATTATCCCCATTTGATAGATGGGGAAACTGAGGCAAAAGATCAGCCCGGGTACCCTGTGCTTTGACTTCAGGACCAGTGCTCCTTCTGTTATACCATATTGCCTGTGCAAGCAGTTATTAAATTTTATCAAATTCTTGCTATAGAAAGGAAATAAGCATTTATTAAAGTGCCTGTTATGTACTAAGTATTTTACAAATACTATCTCACTTGGCCCTCACTACAACTCTGGGATGGAGGTGCTATTGCAATTCCCATTTTACAGATGAGGAAACTGAGGTCCACAGAGATTAACTGACTTGCCCAGGGTCAGGTAGCTAGTGAGTGTCAGAGGTCAGATTTGAATTCAGGTCGACTTGACTTCAGGCCTGGTGCTCCATCTGTTGAGCTGCCTAGCTGGTTCTAGGGCAAGAGAAGAGGCTGTGTGGGGTAGTAGATACAGCAGGAAGACTTGGGTTTAAGTGCTTCCTCTGACCTATATTGGTTATGTGACCCTGGGTAAGTCATTTAACTCTCAGTGTCCACTGGCCACTCTCTAAGACCAGCAATTTCAGCTACACTGTTAGTTTGCTCTGCTCAAGGGAGTTTATACCCACCAGCAATTCCCTCTCAAGGATGTAACCACAAATCTGGGCAAAAAGATGATTATCTAAGACTGAGTTAAGCAAAAATACGAAGGCAAAAATGACATTGTTCTTGTCCTCAAGAAGCTTATCCTCTCTTGGAGAACATTATTACAATGTTTGTGGAATGATGAGCTAAATACATTAATTACACCTGTCAATCAATCTGTGGGCAAGTGTTTGTTGGGTAATGACCATATACCAAGTACTGTGCCTAGTTATGAGGGATCCAAAGGCAGAGGGCGCCAGGGTACAGTGACGGGAGAGGGCCTTGGGATTAGAGTCAGAAAGAGGAGTTCAAATCCTGCCTCAGATACCACTCTATGACCAGGGGCAGGTCACTGCACTGTCCTGGGCCTCAGTTTCCTCATCTGTAAAATGAGGGGCTTTGGGTTTGATGATCTCTAAGCATCTGTATAACCCTCTGAAATAATCCCTGCCCTCATGGACCATGTCGCCCCGGAAGGATTTGACTATTTAAAGAAGTCCCGAGCGTGTTTCCAAGCCCCACTTTGGGGAAGAGGGCATCTGGATTCCACTTTGTGGGTCTGGGGTGGAAGGGAGATGAGGGAGGCGTAGCAGTTGGAGCATCTCATGGATCACATACCTTAATTACTTTCAACCAGGCTTCTGAAAACTGACTTTGAAAGCTGAAACGGGCTTAGCAAGACAATCAGTGGTTGGAGCCAACCCTGGGATTTATCAGGGGGCACTGGAGTGTGGGGGAGGGCTGGGGAGAGGGGGGGCTTCCTCTCCTGTCACCTCCATGCTCCCTCCTCCTCCCCTTTTCCAATCACATCAACAATTTTGCTCGGCATTGTTTCCAGGTCTATTAATATTCATAAGCAGCTTTTCTATTGTGTTTGCAATTTTCTCTTCAGCAGACAGGCCTGATGTGCGCTGGTGTTAATAGGATGCAGAACTCACAAACTCAGATCTTATTAGCAAATACCCATTAGATGCCATCGGTGCAGAAGAACTCAGGTTCATCGGGGTTGGGCCGATGGGCTGATGGGGAGGGGAGCTTTTCACAGGGGTGACATTCGAGGAAAGTCTTCATCTACTATGACTCTTCAGGCCTGACAATATGAGTGGCTGGCATTAAGGGCCCAGAGCCAAGGGTCAGAGTGATCAGGGTTGGGAGACTCAGAGAGGTTGGACCAGCGATCTGATAGAGAACAGTGTGGTGGAGAGGCTCGACCATCGGGAGCTGTCTGTTGCTGCTGGGAACGAGAGCCCTATTTTTGCAGGGCTGACAATTCGACAAGCCTGTGAGCCTGTGGGGCAGGTAGCAGGAGCATCATTATCCCTAATTTCAGGGCAGGTATCTACGGTGTGGGGGAAGTGACTGTGGAATTGGAACCAGAGGCTGGAGATTCAAATCCTGGTTCATCCACCCTCTGCCACTATGACCCCACACCTGGTATTACCCCTTTTCAGGACTCAGCTTCCTCATAGCTAAAATGACAGGGTTGGAATAGGCTATTTCTAAGGTTCTTGTGGAGAAACTGAGGCACAGTGAGACGACTTTCTCAGCACTGATATTCTATAATTCATGTTCTAAGGTCTCTTCTAGATCTAACAGATATTCTAGGTTCTTAGGTTCCTTATGTTCTAAGTTTTCCTCCATCTCTGACATTCTATGTTCTAGGTTCCCTTCCAGTTCTGACTTTCCATGTTCTAAGGTTCCTTCTGGCTCTGATAGTATGTGGTCTAAGGTGCCTTTCAGCTCCAACGTCCTAAGGTAGCCCATGTTCTAAAGACCCTTTGGGGTCTGACATTCTTTGATTTAACAAATGGTCAGAAGACCATTACTAGAGAGTTGGAGGCAGTGTGGTTCACTAGCTAATAGACAGGCCTGGAAGTAATTCTGCCACAATGGACATAGAACCTGTCATGGAGTGAAGGAAAATCTGGGTTCTGGGTTAAATAGGTCAGAGACCAATCAACAAGCATTTATGATGGGCTGGGAGCTGTGGAGGGTATAAACTTGGATTGATCTTTTCATCCATGGTGGGGACTCCCAGGGAGGAGACCTCCATGGATGCTCCTTATCTGGCTGTGACAGTTGCCTGGGTGCACTGCAAGGGACTGATGACTAGCTGAGGGTCACAAGGAGAGGATATATTAGAGGCAGTGCTTGAACCCAGATCTTCCTGACTGAAACCAGTTTTCTATTCATTACCATAAGAAAACAGATGTAAAAATGAGACTGTTCTTATACTCAAAGAGTTTACACTCTGTGGGTCATAGGTCCATAGGTCTAAAGCTGGAAGGGACATCTGAGGCCAGCTATCCAAATCCCCTCATTTTACAGATTAGGAAGCTGAGAGATGAAGCGATTTTTTTGAAGGTCACACATGTAGTAAATATCACAAATATTTAGGGAAGGGACTAAGTATTTGAATAGCACCTACTATGTGCCAGATTTGACAGTAAGGTGGCACTGGGAGTCAGGAAGACTCATCTTGAGTTCAAATCTGGCCTCAGATACCAGCTGTGTGACCCTGGACAAATAAATTAATCTGTTTGCCTCAGTTTCCTCATCTGTAAAATGAGCTGGAGAAGGAAATGGAAAACCACTCTGGTATCTCTGCCAAGAAAACCCCAAATGGGGTCACAATGAATCCAACGTGACTGGAAACGACTGAACACATGTGCCTAAGCACTTTGCCAGCAGTATCTCATTTGATCCCCACAACAATCCTGCAAGGCAGGTTTGGCTGTTATCTCCATTTTACAGAAGAGGAAACTGAGGCAAACAGATTAAGTGACTTGCTCAGGGGTTGTAGTAAATATCAAATTGATGATTTGAGATTAATATCTGATCTCAAAATGTCAAATCTTGAGATCTGAACCAGTATTTCTAAAAGTAGAGCTGATGTTCTTAGGCCCCTTAATGTTCTGCACCTATGATTTTATACACACTTGTCTTGGGGTCAGAAGACCTGACACTTCTAGCTCTGTGAGCATGGATAAATCTTTTCACCTTTCCAAGACTCAATTTCTTCATCTGCAAAATAGGGATAATTGTTCTTTCACTAATATCTTACAGGGCCGCTGCCAAGAAAATACTTTGTCATTGTTAACGTTTTTACTATTACTATCTCTGCTATAGGGCAGCTAGGTGGTACAGTGGATAGAGAGCCAGCTCTGGAGTCAGGAGGACCTGAATTCAAATCCAGCCTCAGACATTTGCTAACTATGTGATCCTGGGTAAGTCACTTAGCCCTGTTTGCCTCAGTTTCCTTATCTGTAAAATGAACTGGAGAAGGAAATGACAAACCACTCCAATATCTTTGCCAAGAAATCCCCAAATGGGTTCATAGAGAGTCAGACTTGACTGAAACAACTCAACAACAAATCTCTTCTCTGGCTGTAAGAGCCCTGTCAGGTGGGGCCTCAGTCCCACTCCCTTCCCCAGCTGCATGCCAGCTCCTGGTCAGAGCAGGGCACTCCTAATGCCTAGCTCCTTTTGTATAATTTATGTTCATTATCCATAAGAACTCTGACAGCAGCCCCTTTCCCCCACAAATAAGGACCACAGAAACCTCGGCCTTTAATTACCAGAACCCATTTGGCTAAATTAATGATCCCCACTCAGTGTCAATAATGAATTGCAGGCCGGTGAAAATGCTGATCCAATATTCTGGGCTCCCCTGTGGTGGAATTTGATATAGAGCTGTTCTCCCGCATGGTTCCCTCTCTGGATAGATGGGAGGGCTGAACTCTATCTACCAAAGACCACTTCTTGGCAGCCTGCAAGAAATGTCATTGGAAGCCATCTGATTCCAAATTGCCCAGAATAAAGAATGGATCTAATAATATCCCCGTAAGAAGGGAAAAGTTCTCCAAAATCCACAGTTAGCTTTCAAGGCGGAGTGTTTTATCACCTACAAATCCCCCAATGTTCTCCAATGTGTCACCAATACAAGTGAGGAATGAGGCTTGTTTCAGGCTGCTTTGCTCTCTGGGGTTGGTAGTTTCATGTTCCCCTACGTGGTCAGGGCTTCGAAATGTTCCTGGCTGGCTAGGTAGAAGGTGAGGGAGGAACCTTGAATGGACATGGTCTCCAAAGGATCTGGGTCATCTTTCTAGAACCTCTGGTTACTTGGGGTATGGGAGACAAGGTCCTTTTAAAGAGCTGCTCAGGTCAAGAAAGAGTGAACTGTGGGCTGGTTGTGCTGGGACCAAAGCTTTGGAGTGTTGTATGTTTTTTTTTTTTTTCCAAAGTGGACTCAGGATCCATCAGCAAGTAGACTTCTAGCCAGCTTTGGACCATCAGTGAAGAGATATCGAATAGTAATAACAGAACAACAGTATGGCGGAATATATAGCTTAGAATGTCAGAGCTGGAAAGGTCTTAGAACAGGAACATGAGAGTAGGAAGACACCTCAGAATATAGGACACAGAGTGTTAGAGAAAGAAGAGGAGCTAGAATGATAGAGTCTAGCCCTCCTACCTATCACTTCTGCTCTCCTCCAAGTTCTCTTAGAATAGTAGACGGCAGAGCTGTTGGAGAGACAGAAACAGCTTCCTTCCCAAAATGGAAGAAAAAGAATCCTATGTATTAATACCCATCTGTTTAATGCATTCCTATCCATACTTAACACCCCTACCATTTTAATTCTGGGGATTTAAGTTTGGCACAATTGTTTCTACAATAAAGCCTGATTTTTTCCCCCTTACAATCAGATTTTGAATGTGTGTACTTTTCATTCAAACACAAAAAAGGCTCATTTTACTATAAAAATCAGTTTTCATTGTACTAGCAATTCACAAACATGGCAGAGACACATGGAGTCAAACTCCTCCCTTCTCCTGTGGTTCCTTCCCTCTGCCTCTTTCCCCAAGCCTTGACTATAGGAGTATGTGCCTAGGTTATCGGCCAGAATGCTGGCTCAAGAATAAAAAGCTTTGGGTTTCCTTCCTAACTGGAGTTAGAGGCTTGCTGGGAGACCTTGGATGAGTTGGTTGATCAGACAAAGGCTCGACAATCGGCAGAGTAAAGAGAAGTTTGCATGAGAAAGAATGGTATAGTGAATAGTGTTGATTTTAGAAATCACAAGATCTGAGTTCAAAACTCCTCCTGGTACTTGTTAGCTGTGTGATCCTGGGCAAATCACTTACCATTTCTGAGGGTCAGTTTTCTCATGTGTAAAATGAAGGTAATAATACCCGGAGTACCTAAAGTCAAGGGTTGCTGTGAGGATCAAAGGATAGAAAGTATTCTATGTTGGCTATTGTTGCAAGGGCTTACTGCCCTCCCTTGCCTCACTGTCAACCCTATTATTACCTGTTATTTTGTCATTTAAGTTTTATTCTTTGAATTTGAATTCATTGCTTTGAATTGGATCTTTGAGGTATTTGGGTTTTTCTTTTTTTTGGTCCTCTAATAAAAAAAATTGAGGTATTTTGGTTTTTTTGCAAGGGAGCTCTAATAGAATACGCCATGAGGGACCACACCTTATATTCCTTATCAAGGATCATTTTCCTTATCAGTTAATAGAAACTATCCCAGCTATAAGGCAGCTTAGAATGTAGAGCATGAAATTTCAGAGCTGGGAGGGACCCAAGAACCTGGAATGTTTAAGAGACAATCTTAGAGTTTATATATTTCATCCCCTTCATTCTATGGATGGGGAAACTGAGACCCAGAGAGAGGAATACAATTAGCCAAGGTCACAAAGTAAGTCAGTAGCAGAATCAGAACTAGAATTCAGGTCCCATTCAGTCAGTCAACATGCGTTTATTAAGCAGCCCATGTGTGCTAAGTTCTGGGATTACAAAGAGAGGCAAGAGAGGCAAAAGACAGTACCTGACCTCAGGTTGCTCCCAATCTAATGGGGGAGAGGATATGCAAACAGTGAGGTACAAATTAGCTATAGACAGGGGAAACTGGAGAGAATGCACCATAGGGAAAGCACCAGCATTAAGAGAGAACACCACAAGCTGGGACTCTGCCTGGGACCTGGAGGAAGCCACAGAGTTCAGGAGATGGAGATGAGGAGGGAGAGGGTTCAAGGCATGGGGGGCAGTGAGTCAGCGTTCAGTAGATCACACATGGTTGGGGGGAAGATGTGAAAAGACTGGACAGATAGGAAGGGGTCAGGCTACAGAGGACTTTAAAAGCTAAACAGAGGATTTCATATGGATCCTGGGGGCAGTAGGGAGCCACTGGGATTCATTTAATGGTGTGTGTGTGTGTGTGTGTGTGTGTGTGTGTGTGTGTGTGTGTGTGTGAGAGTGTGTGACATAGTTAGACTTTCGATTTAGGAAGATCAATTTTACAGCTGAATGAAGGATGGATCAGAGTGGGAAGAGACTTGAGAGTGGCAGACCTGCCAGCAGCTATTATAGTAGTCCAGAGGTGACCAAAGTCTGCACTAGGGTGTGGACAGTGTCAAAGGAGAGAAGGGGGCTTTTTGGAGAGATATTCCAAAGGTAAAATTGAAAGGTCTTGGCAACGGCCTGGACATGTGGAGGGGGCGAGAGATAGTGAGGAGTTCAGGGTGCCTGTTAGGTTTCAAACCTGAGGGACTGGGAGGATGGTGGTACCCTAGACAGCAAAGAGAAATTATGAAGAAGGGAACATTTTTTTGGGGGGGGGGGCAAGACAATGAGTCCAGTTTTGGACGTGTTGAATTTAAGATGTCTATGGGACATCCAGTTCAAACTGTCTAATATGCAGTTGAAGATTTAGGACTAGATGTCAGGAGGGAGGTTAGAGCCAGGATCAGGTCTAACATTCTATGTCCTGTATTCAATTATCCCTTTCAGCTCTAACAGTCTATGTGCTAGGGTCCCTTATAACTTTGACATGTATTCTATGTTCTAAGGTCCCTTCTGACTCTGATAGTCTATGTTCTAAGGGTCTCTTCTGGTTCTGTCATTCTGTGACTGATTTTGAATAATTTTTTTCCCTATCAGGAAAATGGGGTTGTAAATTCCCGTTTTCTCTCCCCCCTCCCAACTCCATGGAGGGTGATGAGACAAAACAAGCATTCTACCCTATACTCCCACATCCCTATGAGATGGGACACAGAGAATTCTATCTGGAGTCCCTGCAGCGAGGAATCCAATATCCCCTGCCTCATTACAAATAAATAATAAGAAATCAGTAGCTTCTTCCCAGCTGCAGAAAGATCAGGAATAATGCTGGATCACCCACAAAGAACCAGACAAAAGCCCCGAGGTAATTGTGTGCTTCTGGGGACTCAGTGGAAGGGAGAGGACTGAGGGAGGGGGCTGAAGCGGCCCAGGGGGGAAGAAGCAGTGAAAGGGAGGCTATTTTCAGGCCGTGAAGAGGAGGTGACAAATAATAGAGGGGGAGAAAAAATCAAATCAAAGTCCATTGAATCTTCATGATTGGGGGGTGGGGGAGAGGAGAGGAAATTTCTTTTGCCCAACGGTGATTTGATTTGAGCCTCAGGTTTCATCACACATTATGCCAAACTTGGGCACTGTCTGATGTCCTTTCCTCTACACCTTTGATTAGTAATGACACCAGAACCAATTGATTTCCTTATTCTCTTCTCATCCTCCCCGTCTCCCCCTCTCCAAGATGTCATTAGTTCCCTTTGGACCTGATGAGACATGAACAAGGCCCCAGGGGAGAAGCTCAACAGGTAACTGGGTATGGTGGTGGGGGGTGCGGAGCATGAGGAGAAGGAGAGATAGAGAGGGAGAGATAAAGGGAAAGAGGATAGAAGGAGGGAGGCAGGAAAAAAGAGAAGAGGAAAGACAGAGACTGAGACAGAGAAAGAGAGGAGGGAGGGATGGGGAAAAGAGAGACAGGGAGAAACAGAGGGAGAGAGAGAAATGAAGTGGGGTGGGGGAGGAAGGGAGAGAGGGGGACAAAGAGAGATACAGAAATAGAGAGGGAGAGATGGAGGGAGAGAGATGAAAGAAGGGAGGGAGGAAAGACAGAGAGACCGAGACCGAGACAGAGAGAAAGAGGGAGGGATGGGGAAAAGATAGAGAAAGACAGAGGGAGAGAGAGAAAGACAAAGAGGAGCAGAAGAAGGGAGAGAGGGAGACAAAGTGAGGGTGCGAGGGAGGGGGAGGCAGAAGGGAGAGGGGGGAGAGGAGAGAGAGACAGAGACATATAGACAGACACAGGCAGAGGTAGAGAAGAAGGGAGAGAGACAGAGAGAGAGAGAGAGAGAGAGAGAGAGAGAGAGAGAGAGAGAGAGAGAGAGAGAGAGAGAGAGAGAGAGAGAGAGAGAGAAGGAAGGAAAGAAAGAGAGGGAGAGAAAGAGGGAGGGTGAGGGAGACAGAGCGAGAGAGAAAGGGAGAGAGGGGGTGGGGGGAAGGGAAGACATCTCTGCTGTCTGGAGAAAGGTCACAGATGGCTCAGAGACAAATAGGTGAATTCAGAGAATGTCAGAGCCGGGCTTTGGAAGGTCGAGAGTCAGAGTGAGAAGGGATTTCACAGTGCAGAGCAGAGACCATCTCAGCTGGGGGGATCTTAGAACAGAGAAAGTCAGAACAGGGAGGAACTTGGGAACACTGTTGTTAGAAGTGGAAGGTGTCGAGAAGAGGGTGTTGAGCTAAATCTCATTCTCTAGAAGAGGAGTTTGAGGAAATCTGGTTCGAGGCAGAGCCTCCAGGAGCACCCAAACTGTGCCCCCAAGGCCTCTGATTTCTCTTCCCTGTTGTGGTCCAAGCTTCCCTCTGCCTGCTTGGGCCACTCCCTGGACCTCTTAAGCTGGGCCTCAACTTCCACTTTTTCCCTTTCTATTTAGTGAAGGGGGAACCTGATTCTCTCCCTCATCCTGCTTTGGTGGACTGGAGACAGATGACCTGAGTTCTAATTCTGACTTTGCTACTTAGTACCTTTGTTACCTTAGGCAAGTTATTTCCCTCCTCTGGGCCTCAGTTTCCTCATCTGTAGAATGGGGCAGTTAGACTGCATGGCATGTTGTAGTCCCTTCCATCTCTAGTCTTGTGTTTGTTTCCTCTCATCTCTCAGAGGACATCTTTGTACTTTCATGGAGGTCTTCAATGCTTTCGTCCAGTTCCTCTGCCATTCTCCACCAATTCAATGGTGGGAATTTCAGGGGCAAACCAGGCAGGCAGAGGAGAGGGAGGGGAGAGGGGAAAGGAGAGAAGCCTTTGGGGACAGGTACCTTGTCCTGAGGATGGTCAGTGCCCTCCCTTTTTAGCTGAGTCTACTGAGTCAGAGGCCCCAGGTACTAGCTTGCTGGTGTTTGAACCTGAAGTCCCCTGTCACGGAACTCCCCTGTAACAAGGGGCCTTTTTGGATTACTGGGTCCTGCTGCTTCAGGTCTATGGAATTAGTTGGGTAAAGACTCCTAATAGTTGGATAAACCAGAGATCTGTTCCCTCAGCTGTTTTAAATCATGCAGACCGGGCCAGATTGATAGCATTGCAGATGGATGTCTTCCCTGCAGTTTCATGGGAAAGTGGCTGCGTAGAGTACCTCTCCACAGCTCCCCACCATCCAGTGGAGCCTCTCCTGGGTATTCTTGAACTTGTTCCAAGAAGGCTCTGTTAGAGCTGCTTCTGAAGGGACCTCAGGATATAGAATGTGAGAACTAAGAGAAGCTGGAACACAGAATGTCAGAGAAGGAAGGAATCCTAGAAGAGTCAGTGCTGGGAGGGACCTCAGAGGCCAGAATATCATAAAGGAGAAGGAACTTAGACCACAAAGTCAGAGCTGGAAGAAACCTGAGAACAGATTGCTGTATCTAGGACACAGGGACTGTCATGGGCCACAGGAGAGAGGGACACAGCTAGGAACAACCTTGGAGATCATGCAGTCTGTCCACCTACCTCATTTTCACAGAGGAAGAAAACAGATGCTCAGACTTATCCAAGATCCCAAAGCTAATGGGGCTGCCATTCAAAGCCAGGTCCTCTCTTCAGCTTTTGGCATTCTCTTCCCAAATCTTCTCTTCCTTCTGGTTTTTCATGAGACCACTCCTTCCCGGTCCTTTTTCTACCCATCTAGCTATTCCTTCTTGGTCTCTTTTGATGGCTCCTCATTCATCTTATGCTTAATAACTGTGGGTGTTCCCCAAGACTCTGTCCTGGGTCTTCAATCTCTACCCATTCCCAATTGGTGATCACAGCAGTTTTCATGGGTTTAATTCTGTCTATGCAGATAATTATTATCTCAAATATAACAGGTCTGAAATAGAAATCATTGTGGAGGTGTTGAGATGGCATAGGAGAAAGATCACTGACTTTGGAGTCTGAGGGTCTGGTTCAAATTCCTTCTTGGACCTCAGTTTCCTCATCTATAAAATGAGGGAGTTAACCAGATAGCTTCTGAGGTCTCTAGGTCTATGAACCTAAAATCTATCTTTCTCCACAAATCCCTCCCTTTTCCAAACTTACCTTTTCCTCCTGAGGGCATCCTTCCAAGCACCTAAGTACATAACCTCTGTGACTCCTCATTCTCCTTCAGCACACACATTCAATCAGTTCCCAGATCTAGTTTCTTGCCTCTTCTGCCCTCCTATCCATCCCTTTCTTGCTTCTCACCTGGCCACCCTCTATGTTCAGGTTCTCATCCCCTTTTGTTTGCACTTTAATAAGAATCATTCTCTTTGCCTCAAATCTCTCTCCATTCCAACCCATCCTCTACAAAGCTATCAGTGATTTTTCCAACACCTGTGTCTGTCCTCAATAAACTCCAGTGGCTCTCCATTGCTTCTAAGATCAATGATAAAACCCTGCATTTGGTTTTTCAACCTCTTCACAACCTGGTCCCAATCCAGCTTCCTGGACTTAGGTACTATTCCCCTTCCCAAGCTCTGGTCTGGCACACTGACTTTCCTGTTCTTTATATCTCATACTCCATCTCCCTTCTGTGTGCCTTGGCAAAAAACTCCCCCAAGTCTTGAAATGCCCTCCTTTCTTACCTTGGACTTCTCTAATCCTCCCTTTCCTTCCAAACTCAGCTCAGGTTCCACTTTCTGTGTCCTCCCCCAAGACAGCTTATATTTTTGGGGTTTTATTTTGTATCCTTATACAGAGACTTGTTAGTAACCACCCCTCCTGAGGACAGGAATTGTTTCTCTTTTTTTGTCTTTTTGTCCTAGTATGTAGGCACTTAATAAATGCTTGTTTCATATCTAAGTTTCAGGCACATTTGCACTGCTACAGTCTCTTCAACAATTTTCTAAACTGATGAGATCCTATGATCAAAGTTCCAGGCAGTGCCCTAAGCATCAGGACTAGGGAACCCAAATAAAACAGTGTGCATACCCTCAAGGAGTTTACCTTCTCCTGGCTCTCTTATATTTTAATGGTGGGCCTCTTTTTGGTGAAAGCCAAAGGAAACCAAACTCTCGATGCAGATTTTCGGGCATCTGCAGCCTGACCAGGAGCCATCTAAGGACAGGAAAAGGGTAAGGGGAGTAGGGAAAGCGGCTGTAGGAGAGAAGGAATTGGAAGAGCCAGCCAGGTGAGCACGTGGGCTGCCGCACCAGCGGGACAGATCTTTCTCAGCCCATAAACCAGACAAATGAATATTTGATAGAAATATAATTTGAGCGAATAAGGGCCTTCGTCAGCCCGACGGTGAAATACAATGGTTATCTGACCTCTTGGAGGAATAAATCTGCCGTGCACAGCAATTATATCCAGTCTGAGTTGCGCAAAGCTCTCTGACGCTGGTGCCCGAGGAAGCAATATAAACCTTTAGACGAGGGGAATTTATTATACATCGTGGCACCACATTTCAGAGGTCACTGCTGCCACGGCTTAACTGCTTGCCCTATTAGTACTGCCCAGACATGAGGTTACATCTATAGGCTCCCCAGAGTTTAGCAGGTGGTGGACTGGGGGCACACATGGGGAGAGGCCAGCTCTCCAGAGGGAACAAAGGAGCCTCACGTTTTGGCTTAGAAATTAAAAGCCACTTCTGCACCATTCTTCCCTATGAACAAATAGAAACTTGGGCAAAGTGAAGACAGAGCGGTGATAGGAAGTCACCAGAATTTAACTGAGAAGTGGGCTTTAGGATCAATCAATCACTCAATCCACACATATTTATCAAGCAGCTACTCTGTGCCTGGCTGGTGTAGGCATTGGAGATACAAAGACAGAAACAAACAAACAAACAAAAAACCACAGTCCCTGACCTCAAGGAGCCTATGTACTTTGGGGAGGGGACAATTTAGGACCAAAGGATGGCATATTGGAAATTGAGAGAACCCCAAAGGCTTTCAACTTCAGTCTCTGGTCATGGGAACTGATGAAAAAAGTAAAAATATTCATGGCTGATATTTGAGCCCATGTGGTGCAGTGGTGAGAACTTAGATGTGAAGTCGGAGGGCCTGGGTCCCAGCTTTACTACTCACCAACCTTGGGCACCACACTTTATTTCCCTAGTCCTGCCTCACTTCCTTCCTTTGTAAAATGAGGGGTTTGGACTAATTCACCTCTGAGGTTATTTGCCGCTCTACATCTATAAACAATAGCCCTAAATAGACATCATAGAGTTGTGATGGAGGATTGGTGCATCAGCATGGCAGGCTGATGCAAGTCCCCAAGGGAAGAAGCTGGAGCACCTGCTCCCAGGAGAGCCACAATGATGTATAAAGAAGACTTTGGAACATTTGTAGACACCCTGAGCCAGTTTTGACCTGCTAACTACAGGGGGGTCAGAAGCTCCTTCGATTGGCTGAAGGTGCTGAACGAGACTAGGAGCACCTTCAGATGTTCTTATGTGGCTTCCTCTCTGGGTTGGAGGTGGTATCTGAGAGTGGGGCTCCTCCTGTAGTATCTGGAAGCAAACTTGGAGGCATCATTGTTATGTAGAGACTATGCTAAGTTTGAACTCTTTTCCCAAGGCGGTAAAGGGGAGAATTGGTCACTGAGGAGTTGGGGGAAAGTGTTTGTCATTTTGTTCCTACGGTATCTTCAAAGTAAATAACCCTTTGCAAAAGCTAATTGATACTGATTGGTTAAATGGCACTGAGGTGTTAATTCCTGGAAGTTGACAGTGAAAGGGAAACTACATCTGGGTTAGAGCTGATTGTACTAGAGAAGAGACACCCCAATCCCTTGAGGGCATTCCTGAAGGGGAGAGCTAGCCCAGGGCCTGTTAGCTACTTAACACTCTAAAGTTTGCTAAGAGAATTACATCTATAATCTTCTCTTGAATCACTTGAGAAAGGGGAAAAAACATTAACAATTAAGAATAAGCAAAATCACTTATTCTGGCAGTGTAAGAGGTCCTGGCCCCGAGTTAGGGCTCACTTCCACACCCTACCTACTCCACCCCGGTAAGTCTCTCCCTCTACCAGCCAGCTCTAGGTGAAAATATTGCTAGCTCTGGCTTTGACAGGATCATAGGACTTAGAGCTAAAAGGGACATTAGAGATCATCTGGTCCAAACACTTTTTTCCCTCTGATCTAGAGGAAGAACCTTAAGGCCCAGAGACAGGAGGGCATGTTCCCAGAGTCATGCATGTAATCAGTGGCAAATGTTTTGACCAAACATTTGACTCTTTTCACTAACCCACACCAACAGACAGAGAGAAAAAACATTTCTTCATCTACCTCTCCTTAAGAGTTCAGGGACCCCCAGTGTGCAGGGGACTAATCACCTTGGCTAGGGAATTGCTATAGTAACCTCTCCCCTTTTCTAACCGTTTGAAGCCTGGGGCTTCACTGGAGCCAAATCCGAAGACCTGAGTTCCAGTCTAGACTCTGACACATATTGGCGGTGTGACTTTGGTTAAGTCACTTAACTTCTAAGTGACTAGGACAGCTCTCTGAGGATGTAAACAGCAGAGGAATCTCAGTATTAGTGGAGGGGCTTTTCACATCTTTATTGACGAAGGTTCAGGTCTGGATTTAAAGAAAAAGAGATCCAGGAATGAGTTGGCTGGTTTATTCTTCACTGAAGACATGTTCTTCATTCCAGCAGGAGAGGTTCCATCCCTTCCCTTGCAGCCTGCAGATAAGTGTTGGCATTCTCCTCCTTGTCTCAGCTTGGGACTTCCAAGGTGGAGGCCAGAGGTGTTGAGGATTGTGGATCAAACATCCTTCTCACCCGCTGGGCTGCCCTGTTTGCAAAGGTCCAGGGCACCCCTGTGGGTTGGGGAGGAGGTTATCCATGGAGCATTGGCCCACTTCTTCCTGGAGTCTTGTCATCAGCAGACGTGGGAGCCCAAGGATCCTCCTCAGCTCATGCTCGTCAGTAGCTATCCAGGGAAACTTTCATGATCAAAACTTTGCTCTAGACTTCAGCTTGAAGCCGGGGATGCCCAGGAGGAAAGACAGCACCAACATCTCAGGCCCACCTTTCTCCTCCACCCCACCCCCACTCCCAAGCCATCCCATATATGACAGGCTTTCCAAGGATGACCCTAGTCTCACCCCCCAAAAATGAGGCCTTATGCTGAAACCTGGTCTATTCCAGGAGAGGGGTAAAGATCTGGGAGGGACCTCGTAGGCCAATTTAGGTCAACCTGAAATGACTTTGTATATATTTATTTTAAAAACTGATATGTTGCTATTCCTACACCCCCACTCCCCCTTCCCCAGAAGAATGTAAAGCTTTGATCTTTGTCTTTGTGTCTCCAGTGCCTGGTACACAATAGGCACTTAATAAATTCTTGCTGAATTGAACTTATGCCTGAGCAGTCATCCACCTGGACAGCTTCCATATGGCCAAGGCTAACACCGCCACTTCCACCCACTGCTTCTTGTTCTGCCCTCTGGAGTTAGAATCCCTCTCATCCTTCTTTCACATTGTAGCTATTGGGTGACCCCTGAATTTTCTCTTCTCCAGAGTAAACACCCCCACTTCTTTCAGCCAATTACACGGCATGATTTCAAACTTAGTGGTCCATCCCTGGAGGGCTTTTGGGCTGACAACACTGTTGTGTGGGAGACTCTGCAAAGATTATTATCCCCATTTGACAGATGAGGAAGCAGAGACTTAGGGGACTGGCTTGTGATTCAGCAGGGGTGTCTGATTCATCAGGAATCAATGATCCCCTATATGGGATGATGCAGAGTCAGTGGCAGCAGGGAGCGTGGCCCACAAGTTTGGGGGAATAATGAAGCCCACGTTCCCAGGAAGCATGCATGAGTTTGGACAAAGGAATATCTTTCCTTCATAGGCTGAATCTGAGCCTCCTTATCTTTGACATATTCCTTCAGCTTTGACTTCTGATCAGCAGCCAGTCCATCTCTTATCTCAACCCCTGGGATCTCATTATCACCTGATTTCTCAGGTAGCAATCAGACTGGTCTGCTTTTTTGATCATGTCTGTTCTTCTCCTCCAAGGTGCCAGGGTGATCACCCATCCTAAATAACTGGCATGTGTGGACTGTACCTTGGGTGGCACTGGTACTCAGAGGGAATAAGGAATCTTCCATGGGCACACAGAGTCAACACTAGACTTAGGATTCAAGCTAAAGTCTTCTTGTAACAAGTCCAGTGCTTTCCCCATTCAGGTGAAAGTATTGCTAGCTATGGTTTTCACATGTGGCTTTTGTCCAATCCCCTCCTTTCCTCTAGAGGAGGAAACTGTGGCTCAGAGAGGGGACTTTTGTAGGTAATCAATGGCAATGCAATGTAATCTGGCAACCAGGATAGAGTTATTAGGATTTTATCCACCAATCATTTTAGGGGTTTAAAGGGTATTGACAGGCCCTGTGATCTTCCAGCAGTATAGAAACAATTGAGCTTAGCATCTAGTTAGCAAGAAGAATTAATTGGAAAAGGGAGCTCCAGGGGCTTTCTGGAATAACAGCTCACTCCAGGTGAGCTCCTGCCCAGCCTGGCCTTAGCCTGGAATGGCATCTTGCCCAGACATGGCCTCAGAATGTCTCAGGATGCAATTCCTGCTCCTGATGTCTGCACTGCAGGTGAGACTCACAATAGCCCTCTCCTTGCTCTGCTCCTCCCCATCTAGCAGATGCTCTGAGGTCTGCTGGGAGTCTTTCTTCCCTTAGCATCACTAGTTCAGTTCTCAAAAATGAAGAGTTATGACTCTGTTTCCCTGCATACCACACTACTAATCTGTGCGCATGCAGTGAGAAGTTCTGCCCCATCCCTAAGAATGTCACTTACAGTGTCTCCCTTCCTTGGAAGTTGGTTCCCTGGAAGTCATGTCCCTTTGCCTGGCATCGTGGTGGTCCTAGCCTTCTGGGGAGACACAGTCTGGTGGTTGGAGGTAATAACTAGCTTTACTTTCTCAGTACCACATAGATACATGGCTTTGAATGGTGGAGGGAGAAGAAAGAGAGAGAGGACTCCATTACTGCACAATTTTCCCCAGCCCTCTACAGGGCTCCAAATTCTTCCATGGGAGTCACATTAATGAGAAACATCTCTTGTAAAGGCAAACCTTTGAGAAAAGGAAAGGGCTTCAGAAAGTACCACCAGGGATGCAGCTAATAATGGCGTTGTGACAGCACCATCCAACCCTTTGTGCTGAAGACCTCAGGCAGCTGGCAGTACAGCCCAGACCTGGAGCTTTTCCTCAGGGACACATTCTCTCTCTCTCTCTCTCTCTCTCTCTCTCTCTCTCTCTCTCTCTCTCTCTCTCTCTCTCTCTCTCTCTTCTCTCTCTCTCTCTCTCTCTCTCTCTCTCTCTCTCTCTCTCTCTCTCTCTCTCTCTCCCCCTCCCTCCCTCATACACACACACACACACACACACACACACACACACACACACACACACCACATTCAACAACAACACAGGAGAATATAAACATAGGCACAAAGAGAAAACCAACCAGGTGACCAGACATAATGAATCACAACTGGCCAGCCTCCCAGGAACAAGTCTTTCTGACAGATTCTGTTGTCAGTATTAAGGAGCCACCTGCATCTTATCCAGGGATCCATCAAAGTCCTATTGGAGTGCTTTCCTGGATAGGTGCCCTGCATTGAGAAAGTAACTCTCTCCCCAAAGGAATTTGTTGCTGTGGGATTAACCACAATGTCATGAGTCAAGCACCTCTTTCTTTGGTCTAGGACAATAGGATTGAGAGTTGGAATATGGGCTTTAGGGATCACTTCCTTATTTTCTGGAGGGGAAACTGAGGAATAGGGAGGGGGAATTACTTAGCCAATAGTAAGTAGATGAGCCAGAAATGGCAACCTGCCCCTCTTAGTCCCAATCCAAGGTTCTTCTCCCTCTTAAATACTGTCTTCTTGTCACTTTTTGCATCTCACCAAAAAAAAAAAAAAAACAAAAAAACAAACAAACAAACCAAAAAACCCCCCCAAAACCCACAGGATCCTAGGACTGGGAGTGTCAGAGAAAAGGACTCAGACTCTTGTCCCTGATCTCTGCAGCTGAATTATTTGGGGTAGGAGCATAGGGCAGGGTTGGAACAGGGAAACCAAGTTCTCCAGCAGAAGAAACAATAGGGAGCAGGATCAGGAATTCAAGATATGAAAGGAAGGAGAGGCAGAGGAGGGCAGTGGTCAAAGAATCAGGAAGTCTGTTTTTTCACCCGGACACTTCCACCGACCCACCGTGTGACTTTGGGTGAGTTACAACTTCCCTTCTCTGAGATCCAGTGTTCCTGTCTGTAAAATGAGAAGTTGGATTGTGTGATCTCTAAGGTTCCTTATAGCTTGGATGTTCTATAATCCTATATTGGGGTCTGTAAGCTGAAGCCCCAGCTCTTAAATTCCAATGAGCACGTGTGCTAAGCACTGGGGATACGAAGAATGGCAAACACAATCCCTGTCCTCAGGGAACTTGTATTCTAAAGCGGAAGACAACATATGAGTAACTATGTACATATGAGATACATACAGAATAGATAGAATGTTACTTGAGTGGGGGAGGCATTAGCATCAGGGGTGACCTGAAGAAGGTGAGATTTGAGTTTTGAAGGAAACCAGGGGATCTAAGTGGCAGAGCATTCTAGGCATGGCAGCGGGCACAGCCAGTCCAAAGGCAAGGAGGTGAGAAATGGAGTGTCATGTTTGAGAAGCCGCAATTAGACCAATGTAGCTGGATTGTACTTAAAAATCATGTGACCTCTCTGAGCTTATTCATAGCATCAACCTTATATGTGGAGGTCTCTGTCCACATCCCCCCTTCTCCCTCAGATCTCTCTGTGTCTCTCCACTGATTCACATCACATGAGATTATAGTTACTTGTGAATGTGTCCAACCCTACTAGATTATAAACTCTGTGAAGCAGGAGCTGTGTCTAATTAGAGCAGCCTGGTGACTCAGCAGATAGAGCAATTGAGCGCTGGATCTGAAGTAAAGAAGACCTGAGTTCAAATGTGACCCAAGACCCCTACTAGCTGAATTACCTTGGGCAAGTCACTTAACCCCTGTCTGCCTCAGTTTCATTACCTGTAAAGGGAGATAATAATAGCACCAACCCTCCCAGGGCTGTGAGGATGAAATGAGATATTTGTAAAGCACTTAGCACCACGGTTGGCATATAATGTGATATGTGCTATAAATAAGTAATAATTACATAAATAAATGCTTTTTCCTTTTCTCTTCCCTTCCCCCCTTTACCCAGACTTCATATGTATGTCTCCCTTGCACACACTTGGCACTAGTTGAATGGTGTCGACATATTCATAAAAGGGACAGAGAGGCACACAATATTATCTCCATTTGGCAGATGAGCAAACTGAGACTTCAAGACTGTCCAGTATCACCCAGAGCCTTAGGGCCAGAGCCTAGGCAACAGCAGGGCTCTCCCGATTCTTACTTAGTTCAATCCTCTCCCCTCTGCAACGAGCTTAATCCATCAATCAATGCTTAATATTGAATTCCTTGCTGTGTTAGTTTGAGGTCTTAACAATGCAGCAGGCTCTGGGGCATCTCTCCTTCAGACTCCCAGGTTAACTCCTGCTTGCCAGCTGAGCCAGAGGAAGAAGGGAGATACAGTCCACCCCCATGCCTCCAGGCAGAGCATCAGCTAACACCAGGCAGGGAAGCACTCGTGTTCCATGACAGATGGCACAGGGCAGTGGTAGGAGCACTGGATTTGGACTTCAAGGGCTGATTCAGATAGTTATCAACTCTGTGATCCTTGACAAGCAGCCCGTCCTCTCTGGTCCTGTTTCCTTATATCCTGCCTACCTACTAGGCAGCTGGGTAAGTGAATCCAATGCTGGATCAGAAGTCAGGAAGACCTTAGTTCAAATCCTTCCTTAGCCACTTACTAGCTGGACAAGTCACTTAAACTTCCTCAGGTTCCTCAGTAAAATGGGGATGATAATAGCACCTATGTCAAAGAACTTTTGTGAGGATCAAATGAGATAGTATATGTAAAACATTTTGTAAACTTTAAAGTGCTATCCCAATGTGAATTATTAACATTATTCCCTTTCTAGCTACATATATAGGGAGGAAGTAGGAAGTAATGGATAGAATTGGGAGCCACATCATAGGATTATGGTGAAATTCAAGCGAGATGATGACATTAAAGTAATTTGCAAACCTTAGGAAATTGTAGAAATGTCAGCTATTCAGATGATCTTAAGCAAGACCTTTCCACTTTTTGAGACTCAGTTTCCTCATCTGTAACATGAGTATAACTATACTTTCACTATTCACTAAGTAGGGTGATCATGAAGGAAAGCATTACAGAAATAAGGATAATAATGATAATTATAATCTTCCTTATTTTGGCAGATCTCTTGAGAAGGAGGTGCTGTGCCTCCCTTTGTCATCTGCTCCCAGGTCTTACTTAACTGAGGGCTTAGTTCCTGCATTGGAGTCAGGTTCGATAAATCCAGCCCCTGTCGAGAGGAATCATTATCAGTCAAAAAGCACTCTCCAAACAGCCAGTGCTGAATGAAAGGGACTGATTCCTGGTTCCCCTAGGAAGCAGACTGCATTCCCTCTGCAAGTCAGTGGCCTTACTCTCATTTGGGGCTGGCTTTTTGGGTGAATAGAACAGGTTCCCTGTTCTAAATAGGGACTATTCCTAAATAGCTCTCTGAGTCCCCCCCCTCCCCCCTTGGGAGATCTGTATTTGACCAACTGCCTTGAATGCTGGCTTTGGTTATTTGCTCCTTTGGGTTAGGGATTGTCCTCCTCTGAGAGCCTCTCTTATAATGTAGACTCTGCCCCCTCCCCTTCACTCCCAAGGTTGTTATGAATACCTTCTTCTGAAGTGGTCTGTAGAGTGGATAGAGGTCAGAGGTCCTAGATTCTGAAAGTCCTGCTTAGTTACCTATAGGACCTTAGGAAGGTCACTTTTCTTTGAGTCTCAATTTCCTCTTTTGTAAAATGACAGGTGTGAACTAGACAATCTTTGAGGTCAAAGGGATGATAGGATTGAGAGTGGGAAGCAACCAGCTTAATCTAGCATTCAATGATCCATTATTAAAGGAGCACTGTGTTAGCGCAAAGTCTTAACCCAGTGGGCTCTGGGGCCATCTCCCCTCTAGCCTGATCCAGGCTTCCAGATGGTGCTGTGGTCCAACCACCTCATTTTACTGAGGTCCAGAGAGGAAGAAGTCATAGAAGCAGTAAATTACAGAGCTAGGGTTTTAGGACCCGGATCCTTGGACTTCAAAATCTAGTCCTCTTCAGGTTCTGAATCTTCAGGTTATAAAGTTAACTTTCTAACTAGCCACGTGAACTTGGACTAGTGAACTACTCTCTCTGATACTAGATCCCTTCCACATCTACCATTCTGTTTTATGGCCCCTTCCAGCTTCAATGCTCTGTGTTCTGTACCTTAAGCTCCACCTCCCCCCCACCCCCACCTTAATTTTCTGTTAAGGTCTTTCTTCATGTGCTCAGATTCCATGCTTTATGTCTGGTTCCAACATTCTATCACTCCAGGTCCTTCCCAGCTCTCACACTGCAGGTTCTGATATGCTCCTTTCCCAGATGAGAGAACTGGGCAGGAAATGAATGCATGGGATGGTGGGGAGGGGGGTCCTGCGGAGACAGAGGGCCTAGAAAGGGAAGAAAGATTTCAAAAGGAGGAAGCTTGGCTGTCACACACAAAGCAAACTTTAGCAATTTCAGCCTTAAAGGACCCTGTTTCCAGGCCCCATTTCAGTCCAGAGCCTAATGCAATAATAATGACTCTGAAAATACTGCAGTGGAACATATTGATCTGCTTCAAGTCCTTGGTAAATCCATCGAGAGAGTCTATGAAGGGAAAAATATCACAGATACAGGTTACCTCACCTTGGTAACAGTATGGATTAATAGTAAAAAGGCACAATCATGGATGCCCATAATAGAATGTCAGAGCTGGGAAGGGCCTTAGAATAGTGAATGCCAGAGCTGGGAATAAACTTAAAGCAGAATGTTAGAGCTGGGAGGGACCTTAGAACAGAATGTCAGAGTTGGGAGGAACCTTGGAACATGGAATGTCAGAACAAGGAGAGGAATTAGAAGTGAGAATATCAGAGCTGGGAGGGAGCTCAGAACATAAAATGTCAGTCGGTAAACTGCCAATCAACAAGTACCTATTAACTGCTTACTCTATGCCAGGGATTCAATAGAAGTTGAAAAACCATTCTTGTTCTCAAAGAGCTCACAATCTGATGGAGGAACGTTGGATCTGGAAGGCATCATAGAGGTCTGGCCTCAGACACTTTCTGGCTGTGTGACGATGGTCAAATAACTTAACCCTGTTTGCCTCAGTTTCCTCATCTGTAAAATGAGGTGGAGAAGGAAATGGCAAACCACTCCAAGATCTTTGCCAAGAAAACCCCAGTGGGGTCATGGAGAGTCAGGCAGGACTCAACAGCAAAACAACAAAGTCTAATCTCCTACTTTGTAACAGGATGAAGCCTTGCCCCCAAACCTCTGGGTGTGGGGTTCTCTTGTCTCCCAGTCACAGGATTACAGAAGTTAGGGTCATGAGATTGAGTTCGAAGACAATTGAGTTGAATACCCTCATTTTACAGATGAGGAAACTGAGCCTGAGGGAAGCGGAGAGTAAGTGAATAAAGTAGGATTTGAATCCAGGTCCTCTGGACTTGAAATTCATCCTTCTTGGCACCATATCGCTGCCGCTTCTGATCCCAGTGGCATGGACCATGGTACACACCAGGCATTTGCCCTTGAGCGTGGGCTGAAAAGGGACACACACACACACACACACACACACACACACACACACACACACACACAGCTCCGCAGAGAACTCGGCGTACCCACAAAAGGATATTTTAGAAAAATAAATGCTACAAGATGTCCGAGGCTACAGACGGAACCGCTCTCCTCCGAATCCGGGCCAACAGAACAGACGCCGTGCTGTTTGCTAACAGGAGTAAAGCGGTGGAACGTATTGGTATAGCTGCCCCACTTAGAAGAAATATCTCAGAAAACCCATGCAGGAAAAACAAACACGTTTGTCGCCCTGGCAAAGACACTGCAGCAAATATGGGAACTACAGAAGCGGAGGCCAAGCCGGCCGGCCTCTCTGCACCTGGGATAGCCCTGGGGGAGAGCTCGGAACTGGGGATGGATCCATGGTGCTTGAGCTGAGCAGAGCCGTGACTTCATACTGTAACGGAAAATTTAAAAAGAAACTAAGTGAGATGTAAAAGGTTAGTCACACGATTAAAAAAATTGAGAGTAGGAAGCAGAACTTGTTATTTAGTGAATTCAGCAAAATTTTCAAACTATTCTTTGATTCAAGGGAAAGTAAGGTAAAAGGGAACGAATGCAAAAAAAGGTAGGGACATAGCCAGAGAGACAAAGAGGAAAGATGAAATGCTAGGTATTTAATTAGCCACTTTTCACAGCTCCTCAATTACTCTTATCTTTGAATCTTCAAAGACTTTGTTCTTGAAGTATACAGTCACAATAGTCCAGGGAGGGAGAATGTGGATATGGTGTGTGTGTAGTGGAGGTCTGTCGGGAGCGTTCACGTAATCACGTTAGTTCGGAAGAACGATGTGTCAGAAAATCTTAGTTCAGAGTTCAAGTCTATCAGTCCTGGTATAACTTTGGGCAAGTTCTGCCTCTTTTCTGGGACTCAACTTCATCAACTGTGTAAATCAAGAGATTGATCTCAAAGGCCTCTGGTATCTTTATATGTAGGAATCTCTGATTAAGAGGAAAAGGGCCAGGACTAGTGGTCCAACAAAAACTATTCCATTTGCAAAATCCTTTCAAAAGACCGTTTCTCTTCTTGAAATCAGGAAATCTGGCTAGAAAATCTGGGCCATGCCTCCATACTTATGCTATGCAGAGGGCCAGGGGAAATCCAGACTGGAGCTGGGCTCAGCTCTCATCCCTAGGATGAAGAACTCTCCATCGCTGTCAGTTAGAAGCTGACATGAGGAGAAGCTGCAGAAGGAGGGGATGTTGGAACCATTGGCACAAAGTCATCTGGGGTCATTAATCATAAGTTCCAACAGCCATAGACTTCTGGGTTATGTTTCAGTCTAGCACTATAAGCAAAACTTCCAATGATCTCTCTAAATCATTAAAATGGGGGTTAAATTATGTTCAACAGAATCTCTCTAAAAAGTCAGGAAAGTGTTAAATAGATTAGAACAATTTCCACCCACCCATCCATCCATCCATCCATCCATCCATCCATCCATCCATCTATCCATCCATCAATCAATCTCTCTCTATAAATAAACACACAAGCATATACATATACATATATCCATATCTATACACTGATGAAATCACAAGCCCCACCCTATAAAAACACAGATTAGATCCAATATATATTTATATAGTAACAAATGAAATTAGTATATATGGAGTTATATTAAACACATGTTAATATCTAGATCTCAACAGTATAGGGAATTTCTGATGAAAATCTCCCTCTACCAATGCAGAGCCACCCCTGCTTCAAGACTTAGAGTCTTAGAGAGTTTTCTAGGGCACTGAGAGGTTAAATGACTTGTCCAGAGTCCCACAGTCAGTATCAATCAGAGACAGGACTTGAATCCAGAGTTTTCTGGGCTCTGAACGCAGCTCTCTATCAAGCATAGCATGCTACCTCATACCTCCTAGCATATACTATGCTACATAAGATGTATGATATAATACATATCATAATATGATGATAGGATATATAACATAAAACAACACAGCATAATACAATATAACGTGATAAAATGTATAACATAATATGATGATATGATAATGTAAAGCCACAAAGCATAACACAATCTAATATTATATAATACATAACAATACATGATATAATTTAATATGTATGTCATGTGTAAGGTTTGATTCCTGATGGGGTAAGCTTCAATCTAGAAAATTCATCCTTATCTTGTTGACTTGACTTAGGCCAGTGTGCTATACTGGAAACAGTGCTGGATTTGAGGACAAAGGACCTGGGTTTAAATTTTGACACTGTTTCTGGCTAATTTTGTGGTCATAGAATTGGAAGGGAATTTAGAGATCAGCTAGCCCAACCCTTTTATTTTAGAAATGAGGAAACTGAGGTCTGCCCAGTGCTGCCCAAGTAGCAAGTGAGAGAGGTGGTAGAAACCATCCCTCTTGCATCACAACTGTGTACATACCTCTCTGACTTTGGGTGAGTCAAGAGATCTTCTTGATCTACAGTTTTCTCATCTATAAAATGAGAGCACTGGTCCTTTTTAGTCTGAAAGTCATAGACTTAGAGCCGGAAAAGATGCCAGTGACTGTCTAGTCCAATACCTTCGTTTTGTAGATGATGAACCTGAGGTTCAGAGAGGCTCCCCCCAGCTAGTGAGTATCGAGGAGCCCATGGACCACTCATTCTCCCCCAACATCAGATACATAAGATGCCATTACACTGGTCCAGCACAACCTAGCCTTTTATAAGAGACTGAATTGAGATCCATGTTCGCTGTTCAAAGAAAGTGGTAACGATCCACCATGGGAGCATGAGGAGATGTCTGTCCTGCTGGCTGGAGGGGAGGACTTTATGCTTATGACTGAAGGAATTCAGTTCCCCTTGATGGAGGCATTTGTGACAGACCTGGATACTTGGATGGACTCTCACTGGTGGGGGCCTCAGCCCTTCTTATATAGTATCTTTTAAAAATGTTTAGTGAATGCTTTTTCACATTCATTTCTATAAATCCCCTCTTTCCAAACTCTTCCCTCAACAAGGACCCCTTCAGGGTACACATAGTAGGCATTCAACACATAGTTTTTGGTTGATCGATTATAACCAAAAAGAAAAAAAAACACAAACCCAATCTGTTAAACCAAAGAACCTGAATCATTATTGGAGTACATTTGCCTGTTTAGGTCCTTCCATCGATACACTTTAGAGCATCTGCCCAACATATCAAGTAGATCCTTCCTCTGGCTTAGAAAGATTCTTCATCATGAGAGCTGACCTTTCTAGAGCCTTTCCTATTCCACTAGCTTGGATGTTCACCACCAGGTGTTATCATCATCCCCATTTTCTAGCTGAGGAGAATACAGCTAAGAGATCTGCCCAACAGATCTGTCACAGAGCTAGGTAAGGCAAGCTATGAATACAGATCTTTCTGATTCAAAGTCCAGTCCTGTTTCTGTAAAGATGGGGCTGCCTAATAACAAATATCTGCATCGTACAGTACTTATAAAGCACAGATGGCTAAGCTCCTTGAGGGAAGTTGTTTTTTTTTTTTTTTTTGTATGTCAGTATGGTGCCTAATAAATGCTTGTTGATTGGCTGTTTGATGGCTTATCTCATTTAATCTGTACAGCAATCCTCTAGGTAGTACAGACATTCATACACATTTTGATCATGCTTGCAATGACCTCCCTGCCCAATGCTTAAAGTCTCTAGCTTTCTTTAAGGTTCAAGTGCCAACTCCTATTGGAGACCTGCTCTGATCATTCATCTCTACTCCAAATGATTTTGTATTTACTTCTCTGTATACATGCTGTTGCCCCCAAAAGACAGAATATAAGCTCTTTGAAGGCAGAAGATGCCTCACTTTTGCCTTTGAATTCTTGGCAACTATCACAGTGCCTGGGACATGGGTTTAAGTGAAGGGACTCGTCCAAGATCACACAGGTAGTTAGTGGTCAAGATTAGTCACCTAACTCAAGTGCATGGTGATGTAGGGAGAGCCCTGTGCTTGATGTCAGGAGACCCACGCCCCAGTCTTGGTCACTTATGTGCCCTTGGGCAAGTCATGTCACATTGTGCCTCAGTTTGCCCATCTGTGAAGTGAGGACAGGAATTCTTGCTCTCTCTCTCCCACCCAGGGCTTTCTGGAGTCAAAGGCTTTGAAAACTAAAAATTGTGAGAGAAATGCCTGTGTCATTTCTATGATACTGCACTCAACCTGGCTTCTGTCATTTCAATTTAAGGAATGTGGGGGTGGAAATGGATGAAGGAGTTCTCCTTCCTGTTGCTCCCCCTCTTTTGGCCCTTCCTCGGAGCCCACAACCCCTGAGGGAGAGAGCTCAGAGATAATATCCTCTCAGGCAGCCAGCTCCATCTTAAGGTTTCTGGGAAAGGTCAGGTTTAGCCGGGCAGCCCTCAGAACAATGACATTTCAAGGATCAAAGAAAAGGTGAAAATATTCCTATAAATCTATTCTCGGGACTTTTAGGGATTTCCAGTGTACAGGAGGGAAAGAAAAGCAAAGAAAAACAAACGTTTTTCTCTTCTGTGAACTGGACATGGCTGCCTGTGGGGATGCTCGAGAGGGAAGCAGGGCTCATCTGTGCTCTGTGAACCACTGTTCTGGGGCCATCTCCCATTCCAGGTATATGCTCCCTCCTTCTCTCTCTCTCTCTCTCTCCATCTCACAGAATGGCTAGCATTAACATAAGAAAGTCTGTAGATCACTTCAAACATATTACCTCTTTTGATCCTCACAACAATGCTGGGAGGGAGGCCCTGTTATTATGTCCATTTTTCAGATGAGAAGACTGAGACTATTCAAGTGTCTGAGGCTAGAGATGAACTTAGGTCTTCCTGACTCTAAGTCTAACCCATGTCACCACCTCCCTCCCTCTAATCACAGTTTTTAAAATTTCCTAAATCTGCTCTGACCTGCTCTTTTCCTCTTCCTGGTGAGACTTCAGACTTAGCAGTTATTTCTCCTTCTTCCCATATTCAATCCCTATTCCCTTAAAGCAATCTGACATACCAGTTCAATCACAAGTATGCATGACTCTCCAAGGAGCAGCTGCATTTTCAAGTAACAAATCCAAAGGACTGAATTTCAAATGGAAGAATTTCAGGCAGTATAACAAAGTGAAAGATGACAAGCATAGTTGGGGGAGATATTTGGAAATGGGGGCATTCCTTAAAGGAGACAATGTCAGGAATGGTATGAGAATATTTGAAGTCAAAGAACCTGATTTCTAATCCCAGCTGTGATGCTAAATTCCTGTGTTACCTTAGAAAAGTCATTTTCCTTCTCTGGGCCGCAGTCCCTCACCTGTAAAATGAAGAGGTTGGTCTGTATGATCTCTAAGGCTTCTTTTAGTAAATCTGAAACCCCTGCCTATTCTGTGCATAGATAAGGCTAGAGATCTAACTAGGGAGGGAGGACAAAGGCTTTGCCCCTCCAACGTTTAAAGGGCACAAGCCCCTTAAAATAAAAAATGAGACTGAATAATTTGAAAACAGATTGCATTTTACACTTTGACAACATTTTCACTTCGTTAGCAGCATAGACACTAGTTAGAAAGGGTAATTAGAACGACTAGGAAGCTGCCAGATGGCCCGGTCACATTCTGCTCCTCCTTGGGTACTGGCATTAGGCTCCTGGAAGTGGCCGCATGGTGTCCACTCCTTGATGTGTAGGTAGTCCAAGGTTTCCCAAGAGGGCTACTGTTGGGGTCTCCCCACTCAAGGTTAATCTGAGGGATTGTTTAAGCTACTTGCCCCAGGCACCAAATTTGCTAGTTAAGGCACTGGACAAAGTTGACCCAGAAGATATCCATCATGGCTGATGTTGGGAGGCCTTAGGCAAGAGGGTTTTCATCATTTGTTGCCTCAGGCAGCTCCATCTGTAAAACTGGGCTAATCAGAGCAAGCAGAGGGTGGAGGTTATAGTCAAGTGGAGATTTCCTGGCTGGAAATTTCTCCAAGAGGCAAAGGGAACCTGTGCATGGAATCAACATAGCCTGGAGTGGATGGCTAGGTTGTCCGACCTGTTCTCTGAAGGGAGGGTCAATAACAAATTAATGGGATCAGTGGCCCCATTAATCTTCCTATAATGAAGAACGGCTCAAACGAGCCTCACTCCCTGCCATCTTGGAAGACATTTCAGACTAGAAGGAAATGCGCTGCACAGAAGGGAGAATCTTAGCAAAGGAATGGAAGGGGACTGGGGTGGGAGTCTTCTCCCAAATGGAAAGCATTCAGAGACTTCTGACACGAGGACATCTGGTTGGGTTACTCCACAGATAGGTTGGAAGTGCTGGGTACAGGACAAGGGGACTAAGTGTCTTCCTCCTTTCCTTGCTCTTCCCTGCCTTCACTTTGGTTTCAGTCACTTTTATCTCACAGACTCACTTATAAAAACAGTAGGGGGTGGTGGTGGTGGGGGCATCCAGGGATGCCTCTCTAGGCAATCTCTAGGATTGCAAGTCATACACCTGGATTTTAGTTCTGACTCTACCATTATTTTTTTTTAATTTTTAAAAATTATTTTATTTGTTTTCAGTGTTCTCTGATCACTTTCATGTATCTTAGATTGTTTTTTCCTCTCTCTCCCCCTCCCCACTCCCTCCCTAAGATGGCGTGCAAGCTTATATAGGTTCTACACATAAATTCCTATTAAATACATTTTCACCTTAGTCATGTTGAATAGAAGAATTAAAATGAAAGGAAGAAACCATAAAACAAAACAAGACAAAACAAAACATAATACAAAAGAAAATGATCTGCTTCATTCTGCGATCCAATTCCATAGTTCTTTCTCTGGAAGTGCAAGGCGTTTTGCCTCAAAGGTGCATTGGAAATTTTTTAGGTCCTTGCATTGCTGTGAAGGACTAAGTCTACCAGAAAAATTCCTCGCACACTGTGGTTGTTGCTGTGTACAAAGTTCTCCTGGTTCTGCTCCTTTCACTTAGCATCAGTTCATATAAGTCTTTCTAGGACTCTCTGAAGTCTTCCTCTACCATTATTTAAAGAAAAAACAAACTTTGTTTTTAATTTATGGAATAAAACAAGCATTTCTATAACATGGTATAATTTAAAAAAGATGATCACACATGAAACTGTCATTAATTCACTGTGTAACCTTGTATAAAATATCCCTTGCCCCACTTCCCCAGGCCTCAGTTTCCTCATCTGTGACATAAAGTAATTATATCTAACAAACATTAAATACCTACTCTAGGACAAGTCCTGGGGTTAAGGATAGTGACTGTACCTGTGATTTCTCTGGTGACTTCCAGATAAGGAAACCCCTCCACCAATGTAAGTAGGTATCTTCTCCACAAAATATAATCGTGGTGAGGTCTGGAGCACTGAGAGGTTAAGTGACCAGCTTGGGAAACCTGTTTCACTGTCTGTAAAATGGGATGAAAATAGCTATAACACGGACCTCAGAGGGTTGCTGTGGGAACTAAATTAAATAATGTATATACAGCCCTCCACAAAGGGCTTTGCAGGAGTATATGAATGCCAGTTGTCGTTATTATTTGGCAACCAGGACTGATGCATGATGTGAGACGGGCCTCACCCAGCTCTTTTTGGCATCATTCTGCCATTCTCTGCCCTATGCTATGAGCCCTCTCTACAAGGCCAAATGAAGGCATTCACCTCCAAGGTCCCATCCAGTCCACCTTCTGAGTTTCAAGCCTCTTCTGGCTCTTCATGATATAAGGGGAAGAATACTGGATTTGATGTCCCTGAACCACCTAGATGCCATGCTAAGTGGTAGAATCAGGATTTGAACAGGGGTCCTCCAGCTCTAGATCTGGGGCTCCTTCCATGATTGGGCTTATCCATGATTTAGATGAAGTCACAGACAGCATGCCTATTACACTTATCAAGTCAGTCGATGATAAGAGTCTGGGGAGGACAACTGAAGTTTTGGATGAAAGAGTAAGGATCTGAAAAGTCTTGGGTGGGTTGTAATGGACTGAATTTAACAAGATACAATTTAACAGGGAGAAACAGAGTGTCCTACACTTACATTTTAAAAACTGGATGTACAAGAACAGGATGGGAGAAGTAGATTTTGAATTGACCATATGGTCAAGATGAGCCAAAGTTATGGCGAAGCAGCCCCCAGAAACTCATTTCATTGTAGTCTGTGTTCATATAAGTCTGAAGTCTAGAGCAAGTGAGGTAATTGTTTCACTTTTTGCCTTAGGCCTTAGACATGCCAAGGCCCCTCTCAGCTCCCCAATCTGATGGCTACTGGGGGCGGGGGGTGGGGCTGGAAGGAGACATCCAGGCATTCTGGCCTGTATCTCCTTGCAGAAGTTATAGTAGCTGCAGGTCTCAGCCCCTCCCCAAGCAGAAGTACTTCCAAGTACGGCATAGAAGGCAAGCAAAGGCTTCATCTAAGCATAGGCAAGATTTGGGGCTGGCAAAACTGCTATTTTCAGTCTAGCATTTTTAGTTTCTGAAAAATGCAGCTTGACTTACATTTTCATGTCTGCTGTCCTCAGGGAAGGATACCTTCCTTTTACCCACCTCCCCTTCTCCCAACCAATCATGTTGTTCTCAAATTTCTCCACCCAATAAAGCTGATGCTTGCTTATTGCCAAAGCTCTCCCCTAAAGGCCCAGGATGAAAGCAGTTATCCAGAATCCACAATAAATCTGGATGGTAGCCCCACTCTAATCCCCTCCCCCAATCACCCAGCGTGCGCGCGCGCACACACACACACACACACACACACACACACACACACACACACACACACACTAGCCCCAGCCCTAGCAAGGTATGAGAATGATACAGTGCCATAAACACCTTTCTCTTCCCCCCTGGGTTTGCAATCCCAGGAGATGGTGGGAGATGGAAGATGAGCTCTCCTGGGGAATTTCCAATTGCCATTTTAAGAGATGGAATCTCTTTTTGGCTTTGCTTGGCTATGACTGACAATGAATGGGATGGAACTGGGGGCATCCCTCCCTTCACTCCCTCATTTTTCCCCCAATTCCCCAGCAAACAGATGGAAAGACCACCCAACAGTCCCGAGAGAGAAAGTGCCTAGGTCAACACCCACTGAACTATTTGCCTCTAAATTGGAGGATTTTGTTAGGGCTATGGGTTTTTATTGGAACACTAGAGCAATTTTCCCCTCTGAAGGCATTAGAAGTCCCACCAAATTCTATCACTGTTTTATAGTTTGGAAATACAATATAGACATTATTGTGCACCACTGCATCTTCCTTTAAACAACTGCTTGGCCTGATAAAGCAGCAAACCTTGTAAAGGAGGTCCCAAATAGGCCGTTAGATATATATATATTTTTTACCTAGGGCTTTCCAGGTATTTTTATGGGGACAGCTCGATTTGAGTCTGGGAAGGGCCTGGATATAGTTTTTTTTTTTAAACAAAGTAGGGAATTCAGGGGCACAGAGACATCAAGTGACTGGCCTTGAGTTACACAGAAAATTGGGACAAGCATCTGGGTTTTTTCTCAGGGCTGTGGAACCCCTTAGGTTTGGAGGTCTTGTTGGTGCAATCAAAATGCATTTATTAAGTGCTTATTATACGTCAAGCACCGTGCTAGGTGATTGGGATACAAATTATGATGAATGAACAATTCCTAGTAGCAATGGGAAGATAACAATTACATATATAAAAGTACAGTAAAAATAGAAAAGTGAATAAATGCAACTATATACAAAGTAAATTTAAGATCTTTTGGGAGAGAGTGTTTGGAATCGGGCAATGAGAAGGTTCCCTGCAGAAGATGGTGCTTGACCTGTATCTTAAAGGAAGGGAGGATGTGGAGGCACGGGTAACAGACTGCACACAGATACAGAAGGAGATGAAGAACAGAGAGAACACCAGTTAGGCCAGACACAGTGAGAAGTTCAGACCCTGCCTTTGATATGCATTGGCTGCACGAATATGGCCAAGCCATCTGACTTCTGGGTAACCTTCTAAATATAAGTTACAAATTCCTGATCTGCATTGGTGGGAGGAGTTTCTATCTAAGAAGTTCTCTCCATGGATGGAATTACAAGTCTGGAAAAAAAATGATTTTTCTTTAACTTTGCAAGGTTTACAAAGCACTTTCAAAGGCCTATGAGGCAGGCAGTGTAAAATTTATTAGATGTTTTATAGATAGGGAAACTGAAGCTTATGAAAGGGAAATGACTGTCCCATAGTCACTAGGGTAGATACAGTAGAAGCAGGTCTAAAATTTAAAAGCTGGTGTCACAGCTGAGATTTGAACCTAGAACTCTTGGCTACAGTGTTTAACATTCTTTCCATTAAATGATGATACTTCTGGTATTTCTCACTATACATCATTGCAGAAGAGACCTTAGAACATTGACTCTTAGAGATGGAATGGACCTTAGAATAATGTCGTAGATCTGGAAAGGACCATAGACACCAGAACACAGAATGTCAGATCTAGAAGGGTTAGGTAGAAGAGACCTTAGAACACATAACATCAGAGTTGGGAGGAATCTTAAAGACCACAGAATCTAACAGTCCCATTTTACAATTGGAGAAAAGGTTTGCCCTGGGTCAAGAGGCAGCAAGGGGTTGAATCAGGACTTGAACTTGTGTCTCCTAAGATTTGCTTTTCTATTCTCTCCTCTGTCTCCTTTTCCTTTGGGTGTCACTATTTGTCTACTAGCTTCCATTTTTATGGCAGAATCTGATAGCTCCAAGAGAAGAATTCCCAAGACATTAGGGTCTTTCTTGGGTGATTAAAATCAGTCTCTCTTGTGCTCAATATCACAGAAAGCTGCCTGAGGCATCATGTGATAATTGTCAAGGAAGGCCCTACCCAGAGTATGTCTCACTGCCTGAGAATAGAATGGAACCCTCTTAAACTAATACCTGTTCAAGTAATTAACCTATTAAAATGAGAGATATAAATCACTGTGCCAAGGTTAGGCCTGTTCTCAGGGTTTTGTGGTGTTTCTTTCATTTAAATTTCAAAAGCGATGTCAATGTTGTTTCATATCTACAAAGACAATTATTTCATGGGTTGTCAGGCTCCTTGTAAAGCATCACCAACTTGAGGGGATCCGCCAGGCTGTGGGGTTGGAGCACATGGCTGCTCCTGAAACCTGAGCTGCTGCCCTTGGGCCTGGGTGGCTCCCTGGCCTCTTGGCTGGTTGGCGCTGATGGTAAGATGAGGCGGCCTGAGGTTCGCGTGGGAAGCAGAGAAAGTGGAGGAATAGGGAGGGTGGGGGATATGATTCCTTTTCACCTTGTCCTCAGTGGCTTTTCATTCTCAGCCTGTTCTTCCCACACTCTTTGACCTCCCTCTTATTCATCCCAAGGTTAACCTTACCTGAAGTTTAAAAACAAAAGAAAGATGCTACTCTAAGGCTACATTATGAAAGGCACAGTGCCTGGCACCAGGGAGGGGACAATCTCACCCTACTCCACCTGGGTCAGACCTGATCTGGTGACTATATTCAACTCTGGATACCATTTTTGGTGAGGTAGAGAACATTCAGAGGAGAGATGAAGGGGAAAGATATCAAACTAGGTGAGGATTGTTTGAAAGAGGATTTTATCTGGAGTAGAGAAGACTTGGGCTGAGAGTAGATGTGAGTGCTCTTTTCAAATTTCTGAAGGATTGCCAAATGGGATGACATGCAAAGTGCTTTGCAAACCTGAAGACACCATATAAATGCTAGCTATTAGTAATACTGTCAGTAATAATAATAATTGTCCAGTGCATAAGGGATCGGATTTGTTTTATCTGGCTCCAGAACTAGGAATAATGCATGGAAACAGCAGAAGTAGGTTTAGACTTGACATGAAGGAGAAAATAATCCTCACACTGAGAGCTGCCCCAAAGTGGAATGTGTTGTCCCAGGAGGTTCTTCTTCATTTGAGGTTTTCAAACAAAGGTTACTTGCCAGGGATGTTAGGTATATTGGAGAGAGGATTTTTGTTCACATATGCGTTGGATTGTTGCCCTTGTCCGTCCTTCCAACATGGAGACTGTGATAGCGATTCTATGTAGGATCACAGAATGGCAGGGTTAGAAGGGTCATGAGACAACAGAACAGAGAATATTAGGTGGAAGGGTCTAAAACATACAATAATGTGAAGGGTGGGTGAGGGTAGGAGAGGGTAAGAACACAGAATGTCAGAGTCTGAAAGAGCCTTAGAACCTAGACTGTCAGACTGGCATGGCCATAAAATAGCAGATAGATCTTAGAACAGAGACTATTAGAGCTCAGAGTGATCCCAGAGGTCATCTCATCTAACTTCTGATGTATGTAGATGAGTAAACTGAGACCTGGAGAAGGGAAATGATTTATCTGAGGATACCAGAGTAGTAAATGGAAGAATCAGGATTTGAACCTGAGTTTCTTGACCTCAAATCTGGTGCTTTTTCCACTGTGGAACAGGGACATAGCGTTTTTGAATGAATAAGTGAATATTTGCTTTCTCATAGTTCTAACTAAAAGCATTAAGCAAAAGTCAGGATCCAAGAGCTATCCCACTTATGCTATAACTGACTTGTCTCTTGATTTTCCTCTCTGCAGGCCTGATGGACAGTTCCCCAAACTCTGCCTGCCCAAGAGTGGGGGATGCTGCGTAAGAAAGCCTGGAAAGTCTCCTGAGGTCTAGAGGCACACAGAACAAGGTTGTTCCCACTTTATGGTAGGGGCTGGAACGTTATGAGAGCTATTGAGAGATTAGAGATTTTGTTGGACTCCAGGTGGACGTCCGTGTCTAACCTTGGAGAAGGGTCAGACTGGTGCAAAGGCCTGACCATCAGCTTGAGTCAATGACATGTGACCAGATGCCTCCCTTGCTGGGGGTATCCAAAAGGCATCACTATCCCCTTCTCTCCCCTCCTCAGTCAGGTCAGCTGTTAGAAGCATATACATTGCTGGGGGTTGGGGTGGGGGGAAATCAATGAATTGAAACACAGGGTCATGACAATGATAATAAGGGGGGAAGATGAGGAGGGCAGCTGACATTTAAACAGCTTTAAGGCTTTACAAGGTGTTCCATGGATGTTATTTCTTGAGATCTTCATAACAACCCCTAGAGGTAGGTGGTGCAGATCTCAGTATCTTCACTATACAGTTAAGGAAACAGAGACTTCAGTTAAAGGACTTGCCCAAAGTCTTAGGATTTAGAGTTGGAAAGTATCTAACTGATTGGATAGTTTAATCCTCATTTAACAGATAAAGAAAGTGAGGTGTGAAAGAAAAAATGATTTGTTTGAGGTTCACAACAATAATAACAATTAATAATTCAAATCCAGAAATAGGATTCGAATCCAGGTTCTAAGTCATAGGATCATAGATTTAGACTCAGCTCCAGTGCTGAGTAGGAGGCCTTTCTCTGCCCTTTCTTCTGAGATGACCTATTTCTGTATGCATCTTGCATATACCTATTTACTTACATGTTCTCTCCCTTTTAAAAATATAAGCGCCCTGAAGACAGGGCCTGTTTTGTATTTCTTTGTATCCTCAGATTTTAACACAGTAGCGTATTTACATGGTAAATACTCAGGAAATGCTTGTTGACTGATTATAACAGATTAGAGTTGAAAGGGACTTGAGAGGGCATCAAATGAGCTGCCCTCATTTTATAGAGGAGTAAATTGAGGACCAGAGAGGTCCTGACTTGCCCCAGGTCACACAGAAAGCAAGTGGTAGAGCTGGGATCCAGACTCAGGTGCTCTGATTTCAAACCCACTTTGTCACACTGCCTTCCATGTCTGCGTTTCCCATCACATGGCATAGTCAATGAGTCCAGTCATTTGTTGACCCAAGAACTTTGGGTCTGGTGCCTTGAAGTCCAATTCTTTTCTTGAATTCTACCCTGTCTTCTTCAGAGTGAGGAAAACCTTCCTCTTAAGTCTCCCACACATATTGCCTTGGGCTTAGAGACTATTCCTTAGACAAATCTCCCCCATCCTCAGCATTCTTCTTCCTAGATGGATTCCATTCCCAGAAGTCTTTCTTTTAATGCATGGTTCAGAAGCTCAGTGGTGTAGAAGGGAAGGAAGGGGAGAAATTCTGATCAACACACCACTCATTTATTAAGTGCTTACTATGTGTGAAGACACTGCCTTACATAGCTCCGCTGTGGGTCTAGATGATTGTTTCTTCTGCAGTCACTCATGAATGTCTACTCCTCCTATGTGACAGCATGCAAACTTGTTGGAGTCCATGACCATGTCTCTTTAAGTCTTACCCACTGTCTCATCTGCCATGCCACTTACCTCCCACCTCACCTGAGATATTGAGGATAGATAAGATCATACTGGTCAGGCCAGAACTTGAATCCTTGCAAGGGATTTGCTTCATGAATATCAGTCAGCAGATTCTCCGTGTTTCTCTGTCATGAAGCCCCTCATTACCTGTCTGCCCTGAAATCACCTGTTGAAATGAAGGATTCCCACTTTTGGGGCCAAGGGAGTGTCTCCCACTCCTTTTCTAGACCCAGACAGATTTCACTGTCCTGTCCATAAAGTTTTTTTTTTTTTAACATCATGCCCCATTGTTCATACCCCTTCTTGTAATGCCCTGTCACCATACCTCTCCACCTTTTCCAAGCTACTCCTCCCTTTCATGAACCATTGGAATCAGAGGTTAGCGAGCTGGAAGGGATTTTTACAGGATTTTAAAGACCCTAGTCTAACCCCTTCAATTTATAGGAGGAAGAAATCGATGTCCAGAGAGAGAAAAAGGACACTCTCACATTTACACAGTGAGTTAGGAGCAGTGAGAGTAAATGATAATTAATCAGGAAGTATCAAGATCCGAATTCAGGGCTCCTGTCTCCCAGGACAATGCTCTTTCCCCTTATACCATACTGCCCTCTCTGAAAATTTCTGTCAAGAATATAATGTAGACTGTTGGCAGGCAGGGATTGTTGCGTCATTCTTATTTTTGTATTCCTAAGGCTGGAAAGGTGTAAGAGTATAGTGAGAAGGAATGACATTTCAAGGAGGGGCATGGGCAATGAGTATGAAGGTAAGAGTCTAGTTTGTTGACAGAATAGCGAGATCCATCTAGGCACTGGGAAATGATGGTAGACACCCTCCTTGGATCCAGGAGTTGGAATCCTTCACCTCAACAGGTGATTTCAAAGCAGACAGGTAATGAGGGGGTTGACAAGAAAGGAATAACAGTCTGTCGACTGCATTTATGAAGCCCATTCCTTATGAGGATACAAGCTCTAGCCTGACCAATCTGATGGTATCCATCCTCCAAATTTTAGGTGATGGTATTGTTGAGAGAATGTGGAGAGGCCCATGCTGTCATATAAGAAGAGCAGATATAAATGTGTGATTCCAGAAAAAAGGACTAGTCCCATGATGTTGATAAAAAATAATTAAGGAAGGAACATGATGATCAAGGATGTAAGAGAATGTCATAAGTAGAGAAACTATGTGAAAGAAGCTAGTAGCCGATACCTGCTCTTTCCATTTCAGAGCTTCTCTGACATTTCTGCCTTTGGACCATTGCTGTAAACTCCTTATTCTTACCTAGCCCCATTAATCATGGTGATGATGATGATGAAGGCACAGCTTGAACAATGAAAAGGAGTCCCAGGAGGAAACATGGTACCATATTGGAGAGTCACCTAGACTCAGGTTTGGAATCCCAGCTCTGCTACTCACTCCCTGTGGGACCCTGTCTATGCCAATCATCAATGCTGGGCTTAAGTTCTCTCTTCTATAAAATGAAGGAGATGGACTAGATGATCCCTGGGGTTTCTTCTAACTTCCCACCTGTAATACTATGCCTCTCATCCTTGACCTTTGACCTGATGACCTTTCTATTTGGTAATAGTCACTGATTCAGCTATTCCTTAGACTCAGCAAAGGGAGATGAAAGACAATTTTAAAGCTCCTTGAGAAGCTCACAGTTGAATAGGGAGATGTGTGTTTGTCCTTCGTTGCCGAAGAAGACCATGCCATCAGAGAAATGATGACATGACTTGCACTTGACTTTGTTTTGAGTGAGGGAGGGCTGTGCAGGTCACCAGCCTCACTTCTCCTCCAGAGCCATCTGCATCCAGTGACCAGATGACCCAGGATGAGGCAATTGGGGTTAAGTGACTCGCCCAAGGTCACACAGCTAGTGAGTGTCAAGTGTCTGAGGTGAGATTTGAACTCAGGTTCTCCTGACTCCTGCACTGGTGCTCTATTCACTGCACCACATAGCTGCCCCAATAGGGAGACAAATTCTCATCAGAAGAAGGGTCTAGGGTAGGGGTAGGGTAGGTAGACCTGGCTTTGAGCCAACATAAGACTTCTCCCTTTTTCTGTTTTTTCTCCTCACCTCTCCTTGAGCACCAAGGATATCACACCCAGCAGGACTCAACAGCACAGGGGGGTTGCAGTGGGGTGGAGAGAGGGGTGTCAGTCCCCAATGTCTTTGTTCTATTTCCAAACTAGGCTTTTCTCTCCTTTCCTGCTGATGTGCCAGACATTAGTGCTGCACTTTCCCTGCTGTTATAGTGGGAAGAGATTATCTACCATAAACAGCCAGAGCTTTGTCTCCTCCTACTCCTTCCCACATCCATGAAAGGTCCCAAGAGGCCAATTGGCTGCAGAGTCAGACCTGAGTGGCAGGAAACCAAGAAACCTCCTGGTCTCCATTTTATCTGCCATCCAGGTTGGGCAGGTACAGATCCGGTGAAGCAGCAAGACTGTAGGGCTATGGGATTTAGGTTACCATAACCCTGGGCAGTGGATCCAGGGAACTGACTTACTGCAATTCCTTCCTTCAAACACGGTTCAGTAGGAAAGGTTACAGAAACAGGATCAGAGGACCTGGGTTGGAGTCTTAGCTCTGCCTGTATAACTTGCATTTCTTTGGGCCTCAGTTTCTTCATTTGCACAATGATGGAGTTGGATGAGATGGACAGTAATGTTTCATCTAATTCTAGATCTATGATTCTAACTATGGTACCAGTTTGAAAGGCTCCAAGGAGGGAGCTCTACCCAGAAGATTCTCTAGGGCTGTCATGTGGAAGAGGGATTAGATTTGTCCTGTTTGACCCCAGAGCGTAGAACAAAAAGTAGCTAGTGGAGGTTGCTGAGAGGCTGATTCAGGCTGCAAGGCAGTATGCCCCTTGGGAAAGTCATGAGATTGTAGATGAAGAGTTGGAAGGGATTCTAGAGGTTGTTTGCCCATTTGTCTTTGTTTTATAGAGGAGGAGACTGAGGTACAAGGTAATAAAGTGATTTATTCAACATCACATGGGCAATAAGTGGAAGAGCCAGGTTTCAAACCCAGGATCTCTGACTCCAAATCCAATGCTCCTTCCACCATGTTGTGCTCCCTTCCATTGAATGACTTGCCCATGGTCACGTTTCTGGAAAGATTTGAAATAAGGTCTTTGAGCTTTAAGACCAGATTTCTTTCCACTATTTCCAGAAGATTGCCTCCAGCTTTGGCCCTTCCCACTCTGCTTTCCCTTCTAGTTACCATGTTCTTCAGATGGAGTGATGGGTGAAGAGGGAATGTGCAGATGCACCAGACTACTTCCCTCTGATTGGCCACCAGATCATCTCAAAGACTTGCCCAAGGACACATGGTTTGGTAAATCACAAAAGCACAGTCTCAGAGTTGGAGGCTATGTAAGTTAACCTATACCTGATCAAGGATTTCCTCTACTGGTGATGAATGAAGCCTGCCAGTCACTACCTGAGGGCCTTCATTGCGGGGGGGGGGGGGGGGGGTGCCTCCTTCCAAGGCAGCCCATTTCACTTTAGGAAAGTTCTGATTGCTAGGAAGGTTTCCTCATGTCAAGCCTAAATTCACGTCTCTTCTCCTAGTTCTGCTTTCTGGGGACCAAGCAGAAAAACAAGATAACTGCAGACATTTAAAGGCAGCCCTCATGTTTTCCCTTCAGCCTTTTCTTCTCCAAATTATGAAATATTCCCAGTTCCTTCAACTGGTCCTTCGCATGTCACATTTCCCAGTCCTCTCCTCACACTGGTTACCCTTTTCCGGACAGGTTCCAAATAGTCTCTGTTTTTCTTTGAATGGATGGCTTAGAATTGAACACACGTGGCCTGATCCAGCCAGAGTATAGAACAGCTCTCACTTCATTTCTTCAGGACAGAGGATCTCTCAGTGTGGCCTATGGAGACATCAGCTTTTCCAGATACCATGCCACATGCCTAATATTGAGCTTGGAACTCACGGAAACCCTCAGATCTTTTTTATTTTTATTTTTTAAAATAAGATTTGAGCTTAGCCATGGCTCCTATATTTTGTCATTGTAAAGATGATTTTTTGAACCCCCAAAGGAGGACTTTCCATTTTTGCCTACTAGATTTCATCTTACTGAACTTAGTTCAATGTTTATAGCCCACTGTGATCTTTCTGATACCTGGTTCTATCATCTAAAGTGTTAGCTGTCCTTCCCAGTTTCTAGTTATCTGAAAATCTGACTAGCTTGTCATCTATACCTTCATCTGTATCACTGATAAAAATGTTGAAATGTTGATCAACACAAGGTCAAGGAAAGATATTTGGGGCACTCTACCTGAGGCTTCCACCAAAATTGACATTGAGCCCCTGATGACCTCTTTGGGTTCAGGCACTGAACTTGTACTACCTCCACTTAATGTCTAACTGTCTAGCCCCTGTTTCTTCATGTATATCCCTAAGGAGATCATAGGAGATTTTGTCCAATTTTTGTTGAAATCTGTCTCTGGATCTACCATCTAGTTACCCTGCTAAAAAAGGACATGAGATTGGTGTGGCATGGCCTGTCACAGATGAAGCCATTCTGGTCTTTGGTGATCACCACTTCCTTTTCTAGATTTTTGCAAATCTTCCCTTTAATAACATGTTTTAGGATTTTGCCAGGAATTGAAGTTAGGGTCATTGGTCTATGGTTTGCAGACTACACCCTCTTTCTTTCTAAAGAAAATTGGGACATTTGTCCTTAACCAGTGCCATGGCCCCTTTTCCATTTTCCAAGATCTCTTAAAGCACCCTGTCAGCAGCTCAGCAAACACATCTGCCAATTCTTTTGGCATCCTAGGATACTGTTCGTCTAGGCCCGGTGACTTGAACTCACTGAGGCAGCTAGATCCTGTCTTACCATTTCCACACACATCTTGGATTACCACACTCCTTGGCAGGATTTTTGTTTTATCTTTCCTAGTCTAAAGATGTCTTAGTCTCCTTGGCAGAGAAAACAGAAGCAAAGCAAGAGCTGATTAGTTCAGCTGTCTCCTTGTCTCCCATCCACCCCAACCTGTGGTCCTGTTCTTTCTTAGATCCCACTTTTATGCTCAAAAGAACTTAAAAAAATCTTTGATTGTTGTTACTGGTATTGTCCTTAATTGCCAGCCTCAGTTCACCTTGGGTTTTCTGGATCTCACCCTCTTCTTACGGGACCACGTTACCCTTGCACTTTTGTCCTCACTGCTTGACATTACCTGCTGTCTTCTATGTGATTGTTCATTCATTTCAGTTGTATCCAAGTCTTTGTGACTTCATTTGGGTCTTCTTGGAAAAGATGCTGGAGTGGTCTGCCATTTCCTTTTCCAGTTCATTTTACAGCTGAGGAAACTGAGGCAAACAAGGCTAACAGACTTGTCTAGGGTCATACAGTTAATAAGTGTTTGAGGCTGGATTTGAACTTAGGTTCAATTCAAATCCAGGATTCTATTCACTCCACCAGCTCCCTGAGGACAAATGTGATTTCATTTTTGTCTTGTATACCCTGGCACCTAGTCCACTACCTTAAGCAACCTCCATGAAGATCTGGCAAAGGCCACTGAGAAAGAGTGGTCACATAGGTATTAGGAAAACCAGGAGAGAACAGTGGCCTTTAAAAAAACAAGAGAGAATAAAGCATCTGGAAGGAGAAGGGAGTCAGCAGTGTGAAAGGCCTCAGAGAGATCCAGAAGGATCAGGACGGAGTAAAGGTCCAAAGATTTGGCAATGAAGAGATCACCAGGTGGTTAGAGTGTAAGCAAGAAACCAACAATTGACATAATGATTACAATAATGTAAAGGAGAACAAAAATGAAAGCCTAGATATAGAACCTACACCTATGTTCAATGAAGTAAGCAGTGGTGGTTTCATTCAGAGGACTCTTGCTAAAGCATGCCTCCTCCTGCCCATCAGCAGAGAGAGCAGACTGTGAGTGCAGAATGAGGCACATGTTTTCAGACATGGTTTATGTATTCATTTGTCTTGAGTGCCTCTATTTGTTAAAAGGGAGGGTTCTCTTTGGAGAGTGGAGGAGTCATGAAGAAATACATATTATATATATATATATATGTATGTGTGTGTGTGTGTGTGTGTGTAAAGAAAGATTATCAACAAAACATACAAAGATATCATTAAGGACACGTATGAGAGGAGGAAGTAGGCAGGCAGAGATATAGCTTGCCCCAAAGGCAAGTAGAAAGAAGGTACACACCTTAACTTTCGAAGAGAAATTCAGTTGGGATGAGGGGAGAGACCTTAGACACAAGACTCTATAAGGAGAAAGATGTTAGGACCCCAGAAACTTTGAGGCTTCTGTGCAAGAGACCACTTCCATGAGAGGGGGCAGAAACACCAGTTTAAGGGAAAGAGGAAACCTACTACTTGGTAGTTTCTTATTTTAACTGATTATTTATTATTATTTTATTACTAATTTTTAACCAATTACTCCTTGTGTGACCTTGAGAAAGTCAGTTAGTTTCTCCAGGCCTTTACTGCCTCATCTGGAAAGTGAGAGGGTTGGCCTTGATGATGTCTTGGGCCTCTTCCAGCTTTAAAGCCATGGTCTTATGATCCTATGAATTATTCTCCCTAGTGAAGAAATCCAAGTGCTATCTGTACTTTTTAAATCCAGAGCTCTTAACTTGGGGTCCACAGAATAGATTTCAGGGAGATCTTATAGATTTAGATGGGGAAAATTGCTGAAAAAATCTAAATCTTTATTTCAATATAATCAGTTTCCTTTTAAATTCAATATATTTTGTCTTGTGCATTTAAAAACATTCTGAGGAAAGGCCCATAGGCTTTACTATTCTGCCCAAGGGGTCTGTGACATAAAAAGGTTAAGAACCCAGGGCATCAGTTCCCTTTCTCCTCTCTCCATGGGCCAGCCACACAGCTAGAATAAGGAATCATAGGACCACAGAGTTAGAGCTGGACGGAGTCTCAGGAGTCACTGAACTCAACCCCCTTAATTTATAGATACAGAATCTGAAGCCCAGGGAGGGGACGTATGACTTAGGTCATCCAAATTGTAAGTAACACAGGCAGATCCTTTGATTTCAGGGGGAGGGGGAACAGTTCTCTTTCTACTGGAAGTCCAAGTATTAAATTAATTAGACATCTAAAAAGACCCAAAGAGAATCCCCAAAGCATACTGGGTCAGTGGTATAGGAGAGAGCACTGATTCTGAAATCAGAGAACCTGTGTTCAAATCTGGCCTTTTACAATTACTCCTGGGACGTTGGGGGAAATCACTTTCCTGCCCCAAGACTCTGTTTCACAATCTATAAAATAAGGAGGTTTCGCTGGATGGTTCCTGAGGACCCTTCCAGCTACGAGGGAGACAAAGAACTGCCTGTGAGAAGGTACAGATGGATCGGGGTTTGCTGCAGCAAAGGGGGTACCCACAACTCTAAGACCATGGGCTCTTTTCCTTAGGACACCCTTTCAAATACTTGACCACAACCATCATGCTTCTCCCTCCCTCCTAGTCTTTCTTAGCGTAAGCATTCCCATTCTCTTCTATCAGTTCTCACATATCCATTAACTTGAGGCTGTTAGACATCTTGGTCCCCGTATTCTGGGTATTTTCAGTTTATTAAATTATTAAAATGTGTCACCCAGAACTGAACACATTATTCCAGATGTGTTCTGACCAGAGTAGAACAGTATTCTTGTATCCTCAGTCCTGAACATCATACTTCTCAATGTAGCCTAAGATTGCATTTTTCAGGAGAGGAAACTGAGACCTTAAGAGGTGACACAGGGAGAAGGTGGCTTATGTGGCATTTGGACCCAGGAACATCTGTGTTTTTTGCACTACATACTGCCTCTTCTCTAGCCACAAAGTGAATGGATGAGATAAACAAATGGATTAAGGTGGATTAAGATGGAGTCAATGCTAGGAAGAGAACTTGAAATAGGAATCAGAGTGGGGGTGTGGGGGCAGCACCCACATTGCCTCTGAAACGTTCCTGCTAGCTTTAGCTAAAGCACCCCAGTCTGGGACCTGGGAGTCAACTGACTCCCACTCGGTCAATCGAATCTGAAAACAATGAAGAGCTCTAGTGAGTGTTTTAAGTCCAGACAATCAGTGGGAGGTTAAAAAAAAAAGAAGAAAAAGAATCTAAATTGTTTTCTTCAGGGAAAAAGAAATCTCATTTAAAAGTGAGCTCGGATGGCAGGAAGCTAGTAGGGTGCAGTGTAATACAGAATCTGTCTATCTCCACCTCGGCTGTGGAATTGTTGATGGCATTTCTAGTAAGGACCTGCCATGGGTCCCACTTCCTATAATATCCTAATTAAAGGACTGTTATTCATACTAGGATTCACCTCCGCCCAAGTGACAGGCAGGCTAACATGATGAGCCAGCCACTGACTCAGTGACTCAGACCCTGGTGAGAAGCTGAAACCTGAGTTGGAGCACAGTGATTGGGGAGGATTGCCTGCTGCCAGGCTCTGGGGGGCTGCTGGCAGGTGAGGACTCTGCCATCAGAGATCACTCTGGGAGAACAATAGATCCTTCAAAGGGTGTCCCAGGCACCAGAGTTGGAGGAAGGCCACTTGCACAGGTGTGTGTGTGTGTGTGTGTGTGTGTGTGTGTGTGTGTGTGTCTATGGTGGCAGAAGGCTTCTTGGAGATGGGGAGAAAAGGGATGGAGATACAAAGAAGATATGGATAGGAAAGGAAAAGAGAGGGAGAGGAGGAAGGGAAAGAGAGAAAAGGAGGATAGAGAGACAGGAGTAAGAAAGGAAGGGATAGATAGGGAGAGAGATGAGAGGAAAGAGATAGAAGGAAGAGAGAGGAGAGAGGGGAGGGAGAAAGAAGAGAAAAAAGAGAAAAGAAGGGAAGAGAAGAGAGGAGATAGAGATTGAAAGAAGAGAGAGAAGAAAGAAAGGAGAGAGAGACAGATAGACAAAGGGAGAAGAGGAAAGGGGAGATAAAGTCAGAGATACAGATAGAGTCAGGGAAAAAAGGGAAGAGGACACAGAAAAAGCAAGGTAGGAAACAGAAACAGAAATAAAACAGAGTGAGGGACAGAACAGGAAATAAAGAAAGGGAGAAACAGTGACAACAAAAATAAGTAAATAATGAGAGAGACAACAATAAAGAGACATACAGACAGTGAAATGGTGAATAGGAGAGATGTTAGCTGCTCAGCTTTTGGAAGCGAGAGCTCCATAAGAGGTCTGGATCACTGAAGGCTCCCATCACTACTACACTACTCACAGGTTGCTGTTGTGTTCGTCCTTCGTTTTCAAAGAAGACCGTAACATCAGAGAAATGATGACATGACTTGCACTTGACTTTGTTTTGAGGGAAGGAGGGCTGTGCAAGGTCACCAGCCTCACTTTCTCCTCCTGAGCCATCTGAGTCCAGTGAGCAGATATTCTTTAGGATGACTGGTGTTCTGGATGCAATGGCCTTCTTAGGCTGGCCTTTTCAGGTACTCATGTAGAGGGAGGCAACTCCCATTGAGTGAACAGACCTCTTGAAGAAGAAGTCAGGGAATGGCCCTTTCAATGAACAAAAGAAAATATAACTGCTAAGATTGTGTGGGCTTGTGATCTGTTTCTCAATTAAACTCCTTCATTTCTTCTTTCTGAATAGGTGGTCTGGAATATACTCTGATGACAAAATGTTTCTGTTTCTCCCTCTGTTGATCTTTGCCCAAATGCTCTCTCCCTCAGGATCCCTCCACTGGTTCCTGAACTGCCTCACATGAGGATGCACTACTACACTTGCAGAAAGGTGTAGACAAGGTGTGCCTTGTCTGCATATCTACCACAAACCACAGAGCAGTTCTGTTTTTTTAATCCTGCCAAGGTCAGATTTCCCTTTTTGCTCTAAGATCACTAGTTCTTCTTGCTTTCTGTCTAACTCTGGACATTTTGAGTGGTCAGGGTTTTAACCAGTGGCTTTTTCTTGTACTTCTTCTTCTGTGCATTTGTAGGGGTGCTTCAAGTGCACCTTTTTCCTTCTTTGTAGCTTTTCTGTACAGAATCCAATTTGGGGATGTACATAGGCAGTCCTCCCTACTCCATTAATTTCAGTAAAGCCCTTTGGATTAGATGGGTAAGAAATAAGGCAAATGCATTTTTCCCAGTCTCTGTTAGGTGAACTTCATCTCTGGCTAATGATCTGTCAACCCTGTATTGTAAGCCATGGGCCTAGAGTCCAAATCCCATTCTCAGTACCACCTTCTCCATTCCTTGCTTTCAGTCAGAGCCACGCAATAACACAGAGCCTCACTTTCTAATGTTTAGAGTTGTCCAAAAGTGGAATGTGCACCTTGGAGAAGCAGTGTGTTCCCCCTCCTCTGAGGTCTTCAAAGCAGAAGGTGAGGGACCACTTTCTGATATATTATAGCGGGGATTCCTTTCAAGTTCTAGAAGCCCCTTCCAACCTTCAAAATTCTGAGATTCTATAAAAATGGGAAAGGGAGGAAAGATATCAAAAGAAAGTTAAGGAAGGAGAAGGAAAGGCAGAGATGGAGAGAGTGAAAATAGAGTTAGGGAGGGGGTAGAGAGAAATGGAAAGACAGAAAAAAAGAAAGGGAGACAGAGAATCTTCTTTGGACGAGAAGAAAGACAGATATAGAAATAGAGAAAAGGGAAGAGACAAGAAGGAGAAAATGATGGGGGGGAGAGGGAGAGAGAGAGAGAGAGGGAGAGAGAGAGAGAGAGAGAGAGAGGACTGAAAGCAAGTACTCATTGCAAAGTCTTGGGATTGTGTCAGCCAGCTTCAGGGAAGGGGGGGCAGCTGCTAATAAGATCATTTTCCCCAGAGCAGCAGCTGGAATGGCTGCCATTGAGGGAAACACAATATTCGAAGAAAAGATTTAAAAGGAGGAGAGGGAATTCTCTCCACACTTTATTCAGGGGCTGGGGAGCTGAAGGAGGGAGGCAGCTGAGTCCCCTGATGGTGATTTAGGCAGAATTTTCAGATGTTTGGGATGGGAGGGAGAGAGAAGGAAGTTTTCCATTCTGGAAACAGCTGTTTCCTCCGTCTGAGTCAAGCCCCAGATGGGAAATGTACCTCTCTAGGGGTTCATGGAAGGTGTGAGAAACAAAATGAAGGACTTGGGGAGTGGGTGGGGCAGAGTCCAGGGACCAAGGGAGGAGGAGGAAGCTAAGTCAAATATTCAGTGGGGCCAGATCCAAGATGCTTGGCTGTTAGAGTGATTCATGTCAGCCTGTCTAAAGCACAGAAGAGCTCAGCCCAGGGCTGAGGCTGGAAAGGTAAGAATGGATGGGTGCTGAAGACCAGACATAGAAAGCAGTCAAGGAAAAGGACATCACCAAAGTACCTGGAGTACAGTACACACTGAATACATTTTTTATTGACTGACTGACCAGCTGAGAAGTAGCAAGAGTAATTACAGAACGTCTCTTGGAAGGCGTAGAAGGTGATGCACTAGATTTAGGAATCAGGAGGACATTGTTTCAGATCCCATGTCAGACATTTAATTACGTGTGACCTTGGCTGTTTATGTTCCATAGGCCTCAGTTTCCCCAACTGTAAAATGAAAAGACTGAAGTGAGATGGCTTCTGAGGTCCCTTTGAGTTCTAGATTTCTGACCTAGACTAATCTCAAACTTTTCCAGCGAAGGAAATTGAGCTGTATGGAGGGGTAGTGCCCCAGGTCAGGTAGGAAGGTAGGAAGCAGCTGAACCGGGATTAGAACTCAGATCTTCTGGCTCCTAGTCCAATGCACCTGGATTATACCAGACAGACCAAAGGTAGAAATGCTGCAGAAATTCAATTATAGCCTTGTCCCCCCAACACACTGGCTCAACTTGACTGCACAGCCCGGTTGCATGGGGCTCCAGCTGGTTCCCCAAATTAAACAGTGTTTAATTGCCAGAGCGGAGGCACTTGGCAATAAGGCACCTTAGCCAGGGGAAGAGAAGGAAGTGAGGAGCCATCAGTCAGCCAGGCAGGGCCTTCCAGGGACACCAGCTGTGGGACAGGAACAGTCACTCATGTTTTCCCTCCACCCATCAGAAAAAAAAGGAGCTTTTGAAAGGCTTGGGGTTGGGTGTCATACAGAAAGAGTATTAGATGAGCAGTTGAGTGGCCTAGCTTTTCTGTTAATCTTGGGATCATATGACCCTGGATTTAGGGCTAGAAGATCCTAGAGACCATCTCTTCCAACCCCCTCATAACCCCTCTGTGGCTTAGTTTCCTCATCTCTCTCTCTCTCTCTCTCTCTCTCTCTCTCTCTCTCTGTGCATATGCATGCACGTCTGTGTATTTTATAAGGGATGGTTCTCTGGTAGGGGTAAGAGAAGAGGACATTGGATAATACCAAAATAAGAGATTTCTATAAATAAAAAAATACCTGGATGAATTAGTGTTATTGGGAAATGCTACCTCGGAATTCTGAGGTGTCTACATGACTAGGAAGACTGAGGGGCCAGACCTGACAGAATGCTTTTGGGTGTTCGAGGGAGGGTGGCAGGGCAAGTGAGAGCAGCAACACGTTGGTCCCAGAGGTGGTGAACCAGGCTCAACACTACATAGAAACATCTGGGAATCATGGGCCCAGGGGGAAAATAACTGTGTATGGGGAGGGATCATTCATCTTTCATGCTCTTGAGGAGGTAAGAGATTTCAGCCAGGGTGAAGTGATGACAAAGGTAGGGGGAGGGCAAAGTTCTGGGCCAATTAGCCTAGTATTTGGAACATAGCAGCAGAGACGAACATCTTTCAGGGGGTGGAGGAGTGAAGAGCAAAACAAACGAGACAAAACAGCCACCAACTGAGCCCCAATCCCAGCCACACAGTGACTCCAGATTCGGCACATAAGCTGTCTCCAAAGACCCCCCCCCCCCCCCCCCCCGTCACAGCCAGAACCCCCTCCCCCCACACACACACTCTGCACTGATCTCATTTTCTTTTTGGACAGGATGACTACACTGGGAGACCAGGGGAAAGTGGCAGCTACCTTGTCATTCATTTTTCAGTCGTGTCAGACTCTGTTACGCCATTTGGGATTTTCTTGGCAAAGATACTGGAGTGGTTTACCGTTTCCTTCTCCAGCTCATTTTACAGAGGACTAAAGTGAGGCAAACAGGGTGCAGTGACTTACCTGGGGTCACACAGCTAGGAAGTGTCTGAGGCCAGATTTGAATTCAGGAAGATGAGTCTTCCTGATTCCAAGATCTGTGCTCTATCCGCTGTGCCACCTAGTTGCCCTCTGCAGACACCTACTAGTGACTCAATTTTTGCAAAGTATTGAATAAAGTGTTGAGCTACCTCAATGGGTGATACGCCAGACTTGGCTGCTTGATGAAGTTAATGGTCAATGTCAAAGGGGAGGGAGTGAGGTCTAATTGGGGCATCACAGGGATCTGTCTTTAGCCACATGCCAGGCAACATTTCTATGAATGAAGATGGAAAGACCACCCTGCTTATCACCTTTTCAGATGACCTGAAGCTAGGAGGTACCTCTAGTACTTCAGATGCAAGAATAAAGATCCCAAACAATCTCCCTGGATTAGAATAACGGGTTAAATAGAATAAGATAGGACAAAAAGCTGAAAGCAACCATGACAACTCATTGGCCCAAGGAAGTGAGCTTTGACTCCCTGCTTTCAGTGGCCATCGGAGGAATAAGGGGAGATGGGGAGAAGAGGGGAATGGGGGCTTCAAGAAAAGGATTTGGTGGCAGCCTAGGCTGACCTCCAGAAAAAGATGAAGTCTGAAGTTGTCTTAGTTGGGTCTTTACTGCTTCTTCCATCACCTCCCTTCCCCATTCCTGGGTCACCTTGGTGCAGTGTCCTGCTCCTAGCTAGTGGGCAGGGTGAAAAAGTACCCAATATATTGGGTATTAAAAAGAATCCTAAACTAGGGACCAAAAGGCCAGTGTTTCTGTAATCATGACTATCACTAAGGGGCTGTATGACTTTGGGCAGGTCACTTAGCCTCTAACTTTCAGGCTCAGTTTCAGGTTGAGTAGGGTGGAGGGAGGCATCTGACTCAAAAGCAGAAGATCTAGGTTTGAGGCCTGGCTCCTCCATTTACCAACCATATGACAATGAACAATTCCCAACCTCCTTAGCATCCTAGATTTCTTCATCCCTAAAATAAAGATGATAATATTTGCATTCTCTACCTCACAGGATTATTTTAAAAATATATTTTCTTAATACTTTTTGTTTTTATATCACAGTCATTTCTAGATATAGCTGCTCCCTCTGCAACACTGGCTCCTCCTTTGTGACAGTGTCACCACCACCACCACCACCATCATCATCACCACCACCACCACCACCATCATCATCATCATCATCATCATCATCATCATCATCATCATCATCATCATCATCACAGCTAAACAGAAACAACCAGTGGATACAATGATTCAATTAGACAACGTATGCAACATTTTGTCTCTGTAGTCTGCCCCCTCCCCCCACAAAGGAGATAGACAGATGGATGAATGGATAGATGGATGGATGGAGGGATGGATGGGTAGACAGATGAATGGGTAGATGGATAAGTAGATAGGTAGCTAGAAAAAAAAGCATTTATTAAGTGCCTACTATGTGCCAGGCACTGTGTCATGTTAGGAAAAGAAGACAGTATGTTTCATTATTTCTTCTCTGGAGTCAAGATTCATCATTATAAGTATTGGAAGTTGGCTTACCATTTCAAGTTCTTTTTAACTGACATGACGGTAGTCATTGTGTATATATTGTCCTCCTGGCTCTGCTCCTTTCTCTGACACCAGCTGGGGTGACCATGGACAAATCTCTTTGAACTTCAATCTCTTCACCTAATCCTAGCTCACAGTGTTGTTCTAAGGTTCCAATGAGCCTGTATGTGTGTATGTACACGGATATGCATGCACATATATCCATACAAATATGTACATATAGAAAGAACTTGGCAAACTTTTAAAACTGAGTTACCATAGCTATTGCTACAGCCATATTATCCTCATTATTGCTCTTCTGCTGAGCATCATTTCATACTAGCCTTCTAGTGCTTTCCTGAATTTCTCATATTTGTTATTTTATGGCACAATGATATTCTATTAAATGCTTGTACCCCAATTTCTCAGCCATTTCCCAACCTATGATGACCATTTTCTTTCTAGTCCTTGCCAAGTGAAAACAGCGCTACTGTAATATTTTGGTGTTTATGAAGCCTTTCTCAATGTCCTTGGTTTCCTCAGGGGTATAGGCCCAGTGGTTGGATGGCTGGGCTAAAAGGTATGAACAGCTTAATCATTTTCTGGCCCAATTCCCACTTGTTTTTCAGAACTAATTCACCACTCCACCAACAGTACATCAGCATTGCTGTCATCCTTCAGTCTTTCCAACACTGACCATTTTTTTGGGGGGGCAGGGTGGTCATATTTGCCAGCTCATTGGATCTATGGTAAAATATCAGACACTTTGAAGGGCATTTTATTATTGTGAGGAATGTACTTTGTAAAACATGGAGATTTAAGTAAATGTAGTTTATTAATAAATGTGAACTACTCAAAGTTCTTAAAAATGAGGGAGTTGATCAAGGTAAAATCTAAGTTTCCAGTTCAACATTTTATGTTCCAAGGTCCTTCTCACTTTGATACTATGTTTTAAGATCCCATCCAGTTCTAACATTCTGTGTTCTAACGTCCCTCCCAGCTCTGATATTCTCTGTTTTACTGTCTCTCCAAACTCTCACATCCTCTGTTCCAAGGTCCCTCCAAGCTCAGACATTCTCTGCTCTAAGGTCGCTCCCAGCTCTGACACTTCATGATCCAAGGTCCCTCTGATCACTGACATTCTATACTATAACTCCCAGCTCTAACATTCTATGTTCTAAGGTCTCTCCTAGCTCTGACATTCTATGTTCTAAGGTCCTTTCAAGCAATAATGGTTTATGAATTGTAGGTCATCTGATAGCATGAGAGGACCATTGGATCATAAATCTATAAGTGGAAAGAACTTTAGAAGTCCTCTACTCCACCAGCCGTACCCTCATTTTACAGAAGAGAAAACGAAATCACAGAACAGGGAAGTGGCAATGTGGAGGACAATGAGTAGCTACATGGACAGTGGGGTATAGTGGAAAGAGAACTAGATTTGGAGCCAGACAAGATCTGGGTTTGAATCATGCCTCATACACGTATTGGTTGTATGACTGTGGGTAAGTCACTTTCACTCTCTGGTCCTCCCTGCACATGTCTGGTCTCCATATGTGCAGCACTTACCTCTCAGGTGGATGTGAGGATTAAGTGAGATAATGTATTTATCTTATTCAGCTTTGCAAGCCCCAACATATTATATGTATGTCAACCCATATTACTACTACTACCTCTCTCTTCTGGCAAGGCTGTCATGCCTGCCCAACCTCTGTGAGTGTTCACCCCTCCGGTGATTCAGGACCTGTTAGCACCTACATGGTGGACAGTACCACCACCACTCTGGGGTCTTCTTCCCTTACACAGAAGTTCTCAGGACCTCTTTCTAGTCTTAAAAATGATTGTGAACCCTTCAAAGAGCTTTTGTTAATGTGGGCTGGATCAACTAACATTTATCATTTCAGAAACCAAAATGTCTTAGTATTATTATAAAAATAGTTTTGATCTTTGGACCTTTCAGGAGAAAGTGTCTTGGGGACCTTCAGGAGTCCCTGGAAGACTCATTGAGAATTCTGATTGGTTTACCAATCAGGAGAGGTAGAGTCAGAAGGAATTTTAGAGAACATTTAGGTTTTCCTCCCTTTCATTTTAAGATAAGAACTCTGAACCTCAGACAGATTCATTTGCTCAAAGCAACATAGCAGATAAGAGGTGGGGCCAGGGCTCACACCCAGATCTTCTGACCCTGAGTCCAAAGGGATACAGGTAGCAAAACCTGAGAGAGTTGGAGTCCAGGCCCCAGCCTGACATGGATTGTGCACTACCCCGCACTGCCTCCATTCCCATGCCAGAGAGCTTTTTGTTCCTTAAAACAACAACAATAATGGCATAGCTGACTTCATTATAAAAAAAGGTACTTTGTTTCTTGAGGTGCTGTTGGTGAAAGCTTCCCTGTCCTTGGGTATGCCTTTTGGTGCTGACAGCATCCTGCCCATGGTCTTGCTCCTGGGGGACAGCAGGGTTGTCTGTCAGGCTGGGAGAGTGCAGTGGGGAAGGGCTGCCAGCCAGGGAGGGCACCATGCCACTTTAGAACTGTAGGTGAGTATGTCCTGTACTGGGATCTCTGCCTGAGCTCTGCCCTGATTGGAAGGTGGCTAACCTCTAGGTCAAGTCTCCAGTCCCCAGACTCTGAACCTCAAGAAAGAAAGTTGTGATGGCAGTATGATATTTTGGAAAGGGCACTGGACCTGGAGTCACAAGGGACCTTGACTTCAGTTCCACTGATGGATCTTACTCATGTATACATAGATCAGTTAATCTCTGAATTTCCATTTCCTCATCTGCAAAATGGGCACAATAATACCTGGAATACCTCCCAAATAAGGGTTATTATAGGGCTCAGGGGAGGTATTGTTGACAGTCATGCTTTGCAAACCTTAAGGCACTATGAAAATGCCAGCTTACAAATATTAACACCACCACTAGGATTTTGAGGCAGTTACTGAAACTTCTCCCCACTTCTTTTCTGAGAACCTTACGATACAGAATGCCAGAGCTGGAAGGGACCTTAGGATAGAGATTAAAGCCAGAAGTAATCTTAGAGCACAGAACATCAGCTCAGGAAAGAACCCCAGACCATGGACCACAGAATGATGGGTTTGGGAGTGACCTAAAAACAGAGATCATGAGAGCTGAAAAGAGTCTTAGAAGATAGAAGGGTGGGAGGGGAAGAAATCTTAGGCTACAGAACAGAGATGGTAGAGCTGGGAGGGACCTTAGAATATAGGACCTAGAACATCAGAGCTAGGAAGGATGTTAGAATAATTCTAGGAAAGGTCCTAGAATGCTGGGGCTAGAAAGGACCTAGAGAGCAGCTACTCCAACCCCTTTATTTTACATTTGAGGAAATTGAGGCCCAGAGGGGCAATCATCTGCTTCAGGTCACACAACTAGAGTATAGCAGAGCAATCCAAAGAAAACCCTCTGAGGCCCTGACCTGGAAGGGCCTTTAGAGTCCCTCTAGCACATAAGAGGCTCTGCTGATCCTGAGCCTGCAGGTCCTTTCCAGAGCTCCACCACAGCCTTGACTCGGCTGCCCCTCCCCCCGCCTTTTTTTTTACCAGAATCTTTTCCCTTTCCCTGCTCTTTTTTTGGTGGCTTTTTAAAAGGCTTCTTCACATCAGTTTTTTTCTTTTCTCCCAGGTTGTCAAATCCTATCTTTAGGGGTGTCATGACACGTCTCATAACAGGGACAGGCACTTGGATGATGAAGCTGTGTTCCCAATGCAGAGTAGGGAACAAACGTTCACTGTCTGTGATGGAAGCAAGCTCAAAGTCTGCTGAGGGTAGGACCTAGGAAGGAAGAAGAGGCCAGGTCCCCGGGAACCACCGAGCTGCTGCATTCTGCACCTTGGAGTTTACAATCCAGATGGAAAGGAAGTGGAAAAATGGGAGGCAGGACAGCCAGATTCAAGCTCCAGCTTTGCCATTAATTAGGTTGAGGACATTTTTCTCGGATTAGCCAGTCTCTAAGGTTCCTCCTAGCTCTAAAGTCTATGAACTTTGGAGGGGGAGATTCCCCTCTCCTCAATATAGGAATACCATCTCTTTCACAAAGCCTTTGCCAAACATAAAGCTGAGAGCTGGAAGGAAACTTAGAGGTCATCTAATCCAACCCGATCATTTTAGAGATGAAGAAATAGGCTCACAGAGGGGACCTGAACTTCTCAAGGTCATATACACAGGAAGCAGCTGATCTTGGATGAATTAGAATCTACTTCCTCTGACTCCAAATCAAGGGCTTTCCCCAGTATTCCCACTTTCCTCCCTTGGCCTTTTCCTAAGCTCTGACCCTAACCCCGAGGGTCTCTTTTGACCACCTGAATGGTCAACACTGAGAAAACCACAACCTTGGCTTCTCCATTGTTCAGAAGCAGGGAGAGAAAATAAATGATCTTTGAGGTCCCTCCTTGCCTGAAGCATATGGGGCCTGGGCAGGCCAGGAAATACCTGAGGGTTACTAAGCCATGTGTCTGTGGGGGCCTGCAGCTGGAATCAAACTTCCTTCCTCCTGGGGCCTGGTCCTCTCATAGACTAACTCCAGATGGGAGTTGGAGGGGGTGGATGGGTCCATCTGACCACATTGCCCAGCCCCCAAAAAGCACAGTAGAAAGTTTCTCAAGCTTGGCCTGTTATGGCTCGAATTCTCCTTCCTCTGCCCACTCTGTCCCTGCTGTTCTGACCACTCTCAAGCTTTCTCTGCTCAGCAGTAGCTGCTGTCAGCTTCTAGGCAGGAAATATTAAGTGAAGCATTCACTCCCTGTCACCCTCCTGCCCTCCCTCCTGGCCCCCTGATTCCACTGTCTGTCCAGGAGGCAGAAATCCATTATAGAAACTAGGCCAAGGCCATTCTCAGAGCACGGGCCATTTCCAAAGGGACCTAGAGACGGAAGCCACTCATTACCTCCTTCCCTGCCTGGGCAACTGGGCTCTAGGACAAAGGTGGCAGAGGGAGAGAGTGGGGAAGATATTCTGATTGCATTCCATATCCCAGCAGCCTCTGGGAGCCAGCCCTTTGGTACACTGGCTTCAGCTTTGGTCTGGGGGAACATGGGGGGAGCGACATAGCCCACCTGGTAACATGGCTATTTGTGATGAATAGCCCCTTATGTATATAGGTGAATGAATTGGTACCATAATGGAAAGAACCTTGGATGAAGAATCAGATAGCCTGGGTTTTTATCCTCTCACTAGCTGTGTGACCTTGGCCAAGTAATTTAACTTCTCAGCTTTTCCATCTACAAAATGGGACAATAATCCTGATCCTACCTCTCAAGGTTTGTGAGGATCCAATGGGTCAGTGTAAGCTAATGCACTTTTTAAGCTGTAAAGTTCAATGTGAATGTGACTCAGAGAAAGAGGTCTTATCTTCTCTCCTGTGAACCCTTGTTCTATCCCTTCTCATCTCAGAGACCTTCAGGGGCTCCCTACTGCCTTTTGAATACAGTTCAAACTTCTGAAACTAGACTTCAAGGCTCTTTACAATATGGTGCCACCCAACCCTTCTGTCCATATTACTTTATATATGATGGCCACACTCTATGACCGTGAACTCTCCAGTCAATGCTCCAGCCAAAATGGCTCAGTCTTTGCCCTCTGCACATGCTCTGTCTCCAACCTCCAAGTGTTTGCTCAGACCATATCCTGGAATGTCCTCTTTCTCCATTTTTGACTACTGAATTCCCAACTCAAGTGCTACCTCCTGCTGGAAGCTTTCTCAAGTCCCCTTAGTAGATGTTTCTCTTCAGGCCTTAGAGCTTTGATTTTATACCTCTTATTACTTATCACATAAGGTTGTATAGTCTACCTGTTCTGTAATCTTCTAAGTCTGAGTTCTATGAGGGCAGGGATATTTTCATAGCTGAAGCCTGTATCAGTTCTGCCGGGTCTTTGGTTCTCCAGGCCTCAGTCTCCTCAAATGCAAAATAAGGGAGTTGGGCTAGATAGCCTCTCATGTCCTTTCCTACTCGATTCATTATCGTAGGATTCTTGAGGTGCTTGGCTCACAGCAAGAGCTTAATAAATATGTGCTGTATTTATGAGATTTCCATTTTGAGGTCCAACTCAGTCAGCCAGCTAAAAGGCCTCTCAGCTCCAACATTCTACATTCTAAGATCCCTCCCAGAGCTGATCCATGTTCTAAAGTCTCTTCTAGCTCTAGCATTCTGTGTTCTGTGTTCCAAGATCCCTTCCAATTCTGACATTCTATGACAGACATTCTTCTCCAGCCTTAAAATTCTATGTTCTATGTCTTATGTCTCAAGATCTGAGACTTCCTCACCTCTACCATCAAGGTCAGGTCATCCCCCATCAAAAGATGAGCAGCTCAGAGCATAAGCACAGCTTTCTCTGCCTCCCCTTCCCCCAGCTGCAGCTGCATGGCTGGCAGAAATAAACACCCCCAACCTCCACAGGAAGCAGTGAACAGCCTCATCTGTCACCTGTCCCCAGGAGCTGAGCAATTTTCAGAAATGTCCATGCAGAGTTGGCTGGTGACTAATGAAATATAACCTGCAATTCAGTAGAGGGAGAGGAGTCAATTGCCAGTCTGAGGTGCAGAGAAGAGGCCCTTCTTCCAAGGCTCTGTCCCACCTCCCTTCCTAGGCTAACCCCTGCTGCTTTGACTGGGAGGTCAGCTGTTGAGCTTCATTCTGGTGTGGGCCTGAAGTCCCAAGGACCAGGGGAATCCCAGGATACAACTATCTGGGCTGCCCTTAGACCTCCCATCCTTTTGTGACTCCTTCTTAGAAATCTGCCCTCCTTGAAGCCTGTAAGAGGACGGATGGGGGAGTCCAGGAGTGATTAGGGGAAAAGTGGAATTCTGGTCATGGGAAGCTTTTAGAAGTCCTATGCACAAATAGGAAGGGGATACTGAAATAAAACTCAGAAGTGGGCTCCTCTCTGTTTTCCCAACTATAAAAATGAGGGGGCTGAGCTAAACGTTCCCTAAGATCCCACCTAGCTCCAAAATTCCCATTAAATGGTCCCTCCCTGAGCTGATATATGTTCTAAAGTCAATAGAAGATGGGATCTTTGCTGGGCTTTGAAGGAAGCTGGGGAGACAGGAGGCAAAGGGAAAGAATTCCAGGCATGGAGGACCATAAGTGAAAATGCCTGAAGTTGGGAGATGGAGTGTTTTATTTGAGGATCAACAAGGAAGTCACCACTAGATTAAAGAAAGGGGGAGGATGGGGCAAAAAGTATAAGAAGATTGGCAAATGGAAGATTTTGAATACCCAACAAGATTTTATATTTGGTCCTGGAGGTGATAGTGAAGCACTGGAGTTTTTTGAAGGGTGTTGGGAACTGGTCAGACCTATATTTTAGGAAGATCATCGTGCCAGTTGAGTGGAGGATGAACTAGACTGGGGAGAGACTTGAAGTGTCTCAGCAGCTACTGCAGTGGTCCAGGTATGAGGTGATGAGGGCCTGTACTAGAATGTGGTTGTCAGAGGAGAGAAGGGGGCTTTGTCAAGAGATGTGATGAAGGTAACATTGACAGGCTTTGAAAATAGATTGGCTATGTGGCAGAGAAGGGAGAGAGAATGAGGAGTCCAGGATGACACCTAAATTTCAAGACCAGAGGAATAGGAGAATGATGGTGCCCTTAACATCAATAGGAAGGTTAGGAAGATATGAAGGTTTGCAGGGGAAAGATAACAAGCTCAGTTTCGAACATGGTGAGTTGCAAAAGTCTACAAGATGTTCAATTTGAAATTTCCAATAGGCAGTTGAGATGCAGGTTTGGAAGTTAGCAGAGAAATTAAGACTGGATAAGTAGGGTTAAGATCATCAGCATTTGGATGACAATTTAGTTGATGGGAACTGATGAGATCACCAAGTATAATAGAGAGAGGAGAGACAGGCACAGAGCCCTGGGGAATACCTGTGGTTAGTAGGCATCATCTGGATGAAAATCCAGCAAAGGGACTGAGAAAGATTAGTGAGATGGGTAAGAGGAGAACCAGGAGGGAGTAATGTCACAAAAACCAAGAGAGAAGAGAGAAGCAAGGAGAAGAGGGTGGCTGAGTGTCAAAGGCTACAGACAGGCCAAGAGGGATGAAGATTGAGAAAAGGCCATTGGAGTAGTCCATTAGAAGGTCATTGACAACTTTGGAAGGAGTAGCTTTAGTTGAATGGTGAGGTCAGAAGCCAGACTGAAGAGAGATGAAAAGGGGGAAAGAGAAGCCTCCTCCCATTCCTTGTGAAAGTGATCTCATCTCTTAAATTTCTAAGGGCATCGCTTGGATGTTCCCTTTACATTGATTTCCCTCCCCTTGGACCTTAGGTATTTGTGTCCTTCCCATCAATACTCTGTAAACTCTTGGTGGGCAGAGCTTGTGTCCCATCTATCTCTATACCTGCCAAGCCTAGCGCAGTGACTTCCATGCATTTTTCCACCCAGCCCCCAAATCTGTGACTTAATCAATGTAAGGAAACTCCTTCTGTCCATATAGATCATCATCTCTGGCTATTATAATCTGCAATCATTCTGTAACTGGTAATCTTCGGTCAGTGGTTCTGAAAGAGAAATCCAACAACCCTTGGCCATCCCTGAGACCATTTTACAGGGTCTGTAAGGTCAAAACTTTTTCAGAATGAAACTAAGCTATAACTTGCCTCCCCTTTTCAACTAAATATCAATGTGAGGCTGGATTTTCTTCATCTATTTCAACCAAAACAATGTATCAAAACAGATTGAATCCAGTTATCTTCTGTTAAGCTAGAAATGAAAGAGATTGGCAAAAATATATTTAAAAAATGCTACTCTTCTCAACTAATTTTTTCACTTTGGAAAATAACATTATTTTTCCATAAATGTTATTTATATCAACAATGCAAATGACTATTTTGAATTGTTCTTATATTTTGGAATTAATAAACATTTCAAAAAATTTATCAGTTTAAATTTTGAATATGTTGAATATCTATACCTGCACCCCACATAAACAAAAGCTCTTTGGGTTCCTCAATAATTTTTAGAAGAGTAAAGGGGTCCTGAGGCCAAAAAGTTTCAGAACTGCTTAGTCTTAACTTACATGGAGTCACACAATCAGGATGAGTCAGATGTAGGACATGATCTCTGAAGCCATCTCTTTAACCACTACATCAGGTTCTTGCAAATACTTAATGCTTCACAAATGTCTACAGAGTGGTATTGACTTGAATTTGCTGGATGGGTAGAAATGGTTTGGCTGAATCCCTAGAGAACACATTGACATTTAATGAGGTAGCTTGTGCTTTTCCATCTGGAGGGAGCAGGACAGCTACTGACTTGACCAACCCTTGACAGGGGTCAGCATCCTGGGATGTTGTCCAACCTGCCTCTATGAAATTATATAGCTTGATCCCCACTTACCCTCTGCTCAGAGGCTTCATCTTGGGGATGGAGATAGTAGAGTGAAAAGAAAAGATTAGATGTTAATGGATATGGGTTCTAATTCTGATCTTATTTCCTGCTTATGTAGTTTTGGGCAATTCACTAAAGCTCTTTGGGCTTCCTTGTCTTTGCCTTTGAAATGAGAGGGTTGGACTGGATGATGATTTTAAAAACAAATTTAGGGAGCACTTCTATAGTTTGTAAAGCATTTTTAAACAGTGCATTATCTCATTCAGTAAATAAGTCAGGTGAGGTAGCACAAGCCTGTAATTCTAGCCAAGACTGGTGGATCACTGAGCTGCAGTAGGGCTAAACCCAGAAGGGTGCTGGCAGCAAAATCAGAACCTAAATGGCAAGTCCCTAGGAAGTCAGGTTGGAAGTGGAGCAGGCCAACGTTCTGGTACTGCTGTCCTTCCAGTCTGGGTGAGATAGAAAGACCCAGTCTCAACAAATGAAACAAGACAAAACAATTACAACAAAAACAAATGATGTAATACATAGAGTATATAGAGCTGGTCCTGAAGCCAGAACAACCTAGATTAAAATCCTGCCTCTGATACATACTGGCTGTGTGATCCTGGGCCAGTTACTTAGCCTCTCAGTGCTCTAGGCAATTTTAAAAAATAGAAATTGCAGAACAATTGTTAATTATGCCTTGGTGAAGGGAGTTGTTCACCAGAAATCAAGTGAAGTCAACAAACATTTATTAAGCACCTACTATGTGCCAGGCACTATGCTAAGAGCTACAGATATAAAAAGGGGTAAAAGCCCCCCCAAACTCCAAAGAACAGTCCCTGCTCTCAAGCTGCTCACAGTCTGGAGTCCTTATACTGATGAAATCACAGGTCTTGTTAAAAAAAAAAGTCTCACGTAAACATCACAATAATCAAATTGAAGCTCTCATGCTTACTCCCTTTATACCTTGGGTAAGTCACCTTCCTGGGCTTCCATTGCCTCATGTACAAAATGAAGGGGTTGGGATGAGGAGGCTTCTTTGGTCCCTTCCAGAACTAGATCTACGTATGATACAAGGATTTCACTGAAACCCAGTGGGGACAGGTACTGCAAATATTGTTATCCCAGCAGCAGCTGGCTGGCAAAGTGATTGAGTGATGTCACCATGGACAAGCCACTTAACTGCTGGCTGCCTCCATTTCCTCATCAGTAACATAGGGATAATAACATCTTACCTGACAGGGTTGTCATGAGGACCAAACCTTAAAGCACTATAGGAATACTAGCTATTATTATCATCATCCTCATTTTACAAGTAAGGAAACTGAGGCTCACAGAGTTTAAATGCCTTGCCCAGGGACACACGAGTGGGGGTCAGAGGCCTGATTTAAACTCTTGGCTCTGAGTCCAAGTCTCTTATTCATTACTGACTCTCAGACTCCCACTGCCAATTCTGTAATCTCTGCACTAATTCGCCACCCCCTGGGAGCTGGGTGGGAGGTGTTGCGCTCAAGAGCACCTCTCCCCTCTGCTAGTGGCTGGCTGGGCCGGGCCTTAGGTCCTCTCACCCTCCCCACCCCAGCCCCTACTCTGGCTCACCGTTCAGGAACGGCCTCCCCACCTTGGCCACAGACAAACTACCTCCTGCTCCGGTGGGGCCTGGCGCTGTCCAGCGTCTGTCTCCTGGAACAGAGGGCCCACTGTGAGCCGGCACCCGAGGGGGGCGCCTGGATCTCCGGCCCAGCTGATGCAGTCATTGTCTCAGGCAGTTGCCCCAGATTCTTCGCCGGGCAGCAGTGACCTCAGCCAGGCATTCAGGAGCCCGGCAGCTCCTGGTCTGACGTCATTGCCCGACCCCAATCCTGCCCGGCCGTGGATGGCTCACATGTCCCCCGCGTAGGGAGCTCTGGCTCTCTGCCACGCTCTCCCTGCTGGCCTCTGCGGCTGTGGTTGCCGGTGTTCACCGGGGACGGCCCATGCTTTTCCTTTCCAGCAGAGGAGTTTGGTGCTGACGTCAACAGCCTGATCGCCCTGGGGAAGGGGGTAGCAGGGCCCGGGCTGTCCCCTCCCCCAACACCTCCCCCTCCCCAGCTGACAAAGGCAGCTCTTTTTCCACAGTCCCTGGGCCTGTTTTGCCGGCATCAGGCTGCTCTGCCCTCTCCCCTGGCCTTCTGTGACACAGCCAATTCTCAGTGCTTGCCAGGGATATTGGGGCAGTGGGTCCTTCAGGGCGTGAGGGATGGAGAGGTCCTAAACCCACCATCTGACCAGAAAGCGGCCCACAGCATCTTCCGTCCCCCGCGGGGCCTCTTCAGGGGCCAGAGTCGCCAAATTCCTGCCCCGGGTGATAATCCCACAACCTGAGGGGTGTGTTGGGGGATGGGGTGGGGGGATGCGGCAAGGAAGCATTTCCTCTCCATGATCCGGGAAATTCTCTTCCTCATATCTCTTTGAGAGGCTGCTAGGAGAGGACTCCTTTTCTCCATAGAAATGGTTCCTGCAGCTCCCAAGTACTGTCACCTTTCTGGTGTTTCTCAGTTGCCAAAACTAATCATTTCTACCTCTGTCTCCTCTTTTATTACTTCCACAGCTGCCATCCTAGTTCAGGCTATCAGAACTCCTCACCAAGACTGCTGCAATCGCTTTCTAATTGTTCTTCCTGCCTCAGCTGTCTCCTTTCCAATCCATTCTCCCTCCAGTTGCCAGAGTGATATCCCTACCAGTGCAGATCTGACCATGTGACTGACTCTCCTCAAGAACTTCAGTGGCTCCCCAACGCCTCTAGGCTCAGAGAGAAACCCTGCCTGGCATTTAGAACTCTTCCCAGTTTGGCTGTTTCCTTCATTCCCAGTCTTCTTACACACTACTCACCTCCACACACTCTATGGTCTAGACATAATGGTCCACTTGCTCTTATACATAAGACACTCATCTCCCATCCCCATCCCTAGAATGCCTTCTCCACTCATCTTCAGCTCTTGGAATCCCGGTGTTCTTCAACACTCAGCTCAAGTGCCATTTTCTATGTGAAGTTCTCTTCCCCCCTCCCAATATTCTATTCCCTCCTCTTCTCCTATTTTTTATTGCTATTCAGTTGCTTCAGTCATGTCCAACTCTTCATGACCCTATTAGGGCTTTTCATGACAAAGACGCTGGAGTGGTTTGCCATTTTCTTCTTCTGCTTATTTAACAGATGAGAAAACCGAGGCAAACAGGGTTAAGTGACTTACCCGTGGTCACACAGCTAGTAAATATCTGAGGCTAGACTTGAACTCAGGAAGATGAGCACTCTATCTTGTGTTTGTTTTGTACAAATATTTTGTATATTTCTTTTGTATATTTTAAACATATGTTCAGGTTATCTCTAGATAGAATATAAGCTTCTTGGGGGCAGAGACTTCCACTATTGTCTTTCTACTCCCAGCACTTTGCAGAGGACCTGGCACACAGTAAATGCCTAATGAATGCTCAGGAATTGATGGACTGATTCATTGTTTTACCAGTTTGATATTTATCTACCTGTCACTAGGATTGGATTAATCAACTTATTAATGAAAGAGCATTTGGTAAGCCCCTGCTCTGTGTCAGGCACTGTGCTGGGATACAAGAGACTAATACACTGAGAGACTTCAGGTTAAGTCACCTCTCTGGGTCTTGTTTTCACAGAATGAGAGAATCTGAGAGTCAGGTCATACAGCCTGGCCTTTAGCTGAACAAGAGCCCTCTCTACAGAGAGAAAGAGACAAACCACATATCTGGAAAGTTGTTATCCAATCTTTGCCTAATGACCTCCAGTGTTCAGGGGTCTTATTCCTGTATGAGAGTAGACTATTTCTACTTTGGAATAGCTCATGTTTTTAGGCTGGTTATGTGATGCTCACTTTGGGCTGGTTACCAAATTCTTAGCCATGCTCCCAGGAGAGCACACAGGTCATTGGGTAATTACGTATTAGAAAGAATTTTCAAATTGGAACTTCCTCTTTATTGTCTGTTTGACCACCAGAAGGTATAGCCTCATTGGACCTTAGTTTCCTCATTTATAAAATGACAAAGTTGAACCACACAGTCTCTAAGATCCCTTTCAGTTCTAAATGTATCATCCTATGACTTTTGGTCATGGAAAACTCACTACCTGCCAAGGCAGCTCATTCCACTTTGGGATACTTCTATTCCAAAACTAGAGAGATTTTTCTCACAGAGCCTAAAATCTGCCTAAATCTGTCTTTCTACAACCACTGCCCTCTCCCCCAGAGCTCTTAGCTCTGCCCTCCGGGACCAACGAGAATGAGGCTAATTCCTCTTTCATGTGGCCACCCTTCCAATATTTGAAGATTGCTATCACATCTCATGTGACCTGGTCTCCAGGTTGTTCATCAGCTTGATGATCCTCCTCTGGGTTTTCTCTAGCATCCAATAGCACTATTCCAAATGTGTTCTGATCAGGGTAGAATGCAATGTAACTATTATGTCCCTTGTCCTAGACAATCTCTGTCATAAGCCTGTCTGAGATCACATTAGCATTTTTTGGCTGATGCATCATACTATTTACTCATGTTGAACTTTCAGACCAATAAAAACCTTGACACCTTCCTCCAAATGAACAGCTGTCTAGCCACACTTCATCCATCTTGTACTTGCAAAGTGCATTTTTTGGGTCCCAAATGAAAGACTTTACATTTATCCCTATTAAAATTAATCTCATTAGATCCAGCCCAGTGTTCTAGCTTGTCATTAACTCTGTGAACCCTGACCCTGTCATTCAAAGTGTTGCATAATCCTCCTAGCTTTTGGTCATTTGCAAATCTGATAAATTTCATAAGTATGCTGTCTGCACTTCTATCCAAGTCACTGATCAGAATGTTAAATGACACAGGGCCAATCACAGATTCCTGGGGGCACAGCATTGGAAACCTTCCAAGTTGATATTGAATGATTAATAATTACTTTTTGGTTCTCACAATTCAACCACTTCTAAATCTGGCTAACTGTATTATCATTTAGCTCATCATTAGCCACTTTGTTCATAAGAATCGCACGAAGGATTTTGTCAACTGCTTTAATTAGAGCTACAGTCACAATTCTCTTCTCTACCAGTTGATAAACCCTTCCAAAAAAAGGAAATGAGGTTAGTATAGCATGATTGGTTCTTGAGGAAAGCACGTTGGTCCCTCATGATCACTGCTTCCTTTTCTAGATACCCTCTAGCCATCCCTTTAATGACGAGTTCGAGTTTTCTGTGGAATCAAAGTCAAATTTGATTAACACTCTATCTCCCATAGATATTGATCATAGACTGTATTCTTCTCTTATTCTTTTTGGAGAGGGAATTGGAATGTTTACCTATCTCTAATCTTATGATGCTCCTCCTCTCAGAAGCCTTACCTAGATTACTCACAGTGACTCAGCAATCATATCGCCAGGTCTTTTTACATCCTGCAGTGTAGCCAATCTGAACACATCAAGAATGTTTAGCTTGCTCCCTTACTATCTCCTTACTTATCTTGGGCTTATCTTTCTGATTGGTCATTTTTGTTCTTTTTTTTCCCAGTCTCCCATTTTTCTTGGAATAGAAAATAGATGTTAAATGAGAAGTTAGGTGGTGTGGTGGAGTCTGGAGTCAAGAATACCTGAGTTCAAATCCAGCTTCAGATATTTACTCAGCTTTGTGACCTTGAGCAAGTTATTGTACCTCTAGTCCAGTTCTGGGATCCAAGATAGCAGAGTGATCAGTAATTGCTATCTCCCTCCCCTTGTTGACCTTAATGAGCCCAGAGAATATCTCCCCAGGAAAAACCCTGGAACAGTGGGAGCAGCAGAAGGGGTAAACAGACTCTTAGACTGTGAGGCTAGGAAAATTGATAAGGAGGTTCCCTCTTGCTGTGGCTGAAGGGGACCAGTGCAGCACCAGAGCTGTCTCAGACAGCCCCACATCAACAAACTAGAAGATCCTGAGCCCCGGGGGGAGGGGTGAAGCCAGCAACTGCCAACACAAGGACCCCAGGGATGCCTCAGCATCCCAGGGGAATTGGGAAGACATTAGCCCAGATGGGATCACCAACTGCTGAGCTTGCCAACGCTCTAGCTCAGCAGAGGAGACCTCTTGTGGCCAGACCCCTCCCCCACACTTAATGAGTTAGTTCCAGGGTAACTGCAGGGAAAACCAAAAAGACCTCACCTGGCCTCTGCTTTCCAATACCAGTCAGTTCAGCATCAGGTAAGCTGTAGCGTTTTAGCTTCTAGCTGAAAGAACCAGAGGCCACAACACACAAAGCCTCAAGTTTTAGGCACAAGAACTGTGGCACAGAGTTCCCTGTGCCCAAGATGCAGAGATCTACTTTAAAAGTCAGGAAAAAGGTTATTATTATGAGTAAGAAGCAAAGCAGAAAAGAAAAGACCATAGAATCTTTCTGTGGGGACAAGGACCAAAACAGAAATACCAAACAAGTCAGCACTGAGACTGTACTCCCATCTGAAACTTCAGAAGGGAATATGAACTGGTCTGAAGCACAAAGAGCTTTCTTGGAAGAGCTCAGGAAGAATTTTAAAACCCAAATTAGAGAAATAGAAGAAAAACTGACTAATGACTTAAAAAATATGAAAAAAGAAATCACAGAAGAATTTAAAAGGACAATTGGACAAATGGAAAAGGAAGTACAAAACCTAACTAGAGAAAATAACTCCTTAAAAGCAACAATTGGACAGATGGAAAAGGAGATGCAAAAGTTAACTGAAGAAAACAATTTGATAAAAAATAGAATTGGGCAAGTAGAAGCTAATGACTCTATGAGACATCAAGAATTGGTTAAACAGAATCTAAAGAATGAAAAGACAGAAGAAAATGTAAAATATCTAATTGGAAAAACAACTAACCTGAAAAATAGATCCAGGAGAGAAAATCTAAGGATTATTGGTCTACTAGAAAGCCATAATGAAATAAAAGTTATTTTTACCTCTGCTTGTCTCAGATGGCATCAAGAATAGCACCTCCCTCCCAGGGTGTTTGTGAGGATTAAATGAGATAAGACTTGTTGCAAAATGCCTAGCACTGTTTCCAGCATACAGTAAGTGCTAGATAAATGCTGTTGTTGTTGTCATTGTTATGAGCAGCTCTGCCTTCGGCTGGCCATCCATTATCATCATCCTATCCACTTCAATCATCTTCTTTTCCCCAATACAGTAAAAACAATAAATTGTTCCTTCTTGTTATGCTTCCATTTCCTTACCAGCTTCCATGCATTCTGAGCCTTAGCATTCCTGATGCTACTTTTCTAGGACCATGCCAAGATTTCATAGTCCTTCTCCATCCTCTGACATATCTTTTCAAGATTATAGGATCACAGATTTAGAGCTAAAAGGGACCTCAGAGGTCATTTAACCCAAGACCTTCTTGTTATAGGGGAGAAAACAGAAGCACATAGAGATTAAATGGTTTGCTCAGAGCAACACAGATAGCAAATAGGAAAGGAAGGATTTGGACTTCAGTCTTTTAACTCCTCATTTAGGGTTTTTCCCACTACATCATCTGGCTCCCTAAAATAAAGTTTCAGAGCATGGGCTGAAGTGGAAGCAAGGCTAAAGAACTCCCTTAGGTTCCTACTGGACAAAGTCCCAGGATGTTGGGCTGTATGGCTAAGTTTCCTCAGGCAGAGGCTCTCCTGTTTCTATCTCCCTGGTCTTTAAAAGGACTGGTTACTTTGTCAATCAATGTTTGCCCTCTGGGAATTCTGACATCAAATCCAGCACTTTCCCTGCACTACCATGATGCTTTTCAGTTCTAAGCTTGTAGATGAGTCTCTGTGCACACGTCAGCCTGTTTAAACAGTTCCCTCTTTTCTTCCTCAACAAAATTGTTTCTCTTTCTGTGTTCAGTTTCCATACTTGGGTGATTTGTTATCCCTTACAGACTGACATCTCACGTAAGAATTTGGTCCAAGGGAATCTATTCTTTCTCCAATTATTTTGAAATTTATTCTTCTCCAAACTAGGGTACATGACTGAGTATATCTAGATTTCCTCTGCTTTGTTAGCACAAATTCTAAGATGAAATTGCCATTGCTCCTCCTGTGCTACCTCCCCGCCCCCAAAGTCCCATCATTTCCATTCTAGCAATCAGATCTTCCTTATTGGCAAGATTCAGGTCCACCTTTTGAAGGATCAAAATGGTCATTAAGGCAAATAAAAACAATTATCAGCTCCTCTGGAGAGAGCACTCCAGATAACTAATGTTTTCTACCTCCCCCACCCTAGCAGCTCCCCATTTCCACTAGAATATTATGCTTTTCTCTTAGACTTTTGACCCATTTCCTGAATTCCTCATTTATTTCCTCTTTCTGCTCAGTCTTTAGTTTATTTCAATCATAATGTCATTGATTTTTTTCCCTTAATCGATCTTTACTCAAATATTCTTCCAACTATGCTTTCCTCTCTGGTTCTTTGGTTTCCTTCTTTGAAAATAGTTTAATTTACAATGATATTTTGCCTTACCTGTTCCTTTTGAAAAAGGTTTGCCCTTTTAGAGTCATATTCCTTTCAAGTTTCATCTTAGTGATACCCATATGGACAAATTTCTCTCCCTGTTTCAGGGTCTTTAGTTCAACTTATTTGCTTTGTGTACACAAAATGTTCATGCATTTTGGTATAGGTACCCATCATGTTTTTTTTTTTCCCCCATTGGCTCGCTTCATAGAGTTTATCTCTTGATTCCTGTTTATTTACTTCTCTGGAAAATGAAGTTGCTGACCATGTGGGCTTTAAGCTCCCTTCCAACTCTAACATTCTATGTTCTAAGGTCTCTTCTCCTTCTATTTGTTTAAATTCTAAGGTCCTCTCCATCTTTGATATTTAATTTGTTGTGAACTATTTCTCACAGGGGTAGGAGAATAGATTTGTAATTGGAAGAGACCTTAAGAAAGCAACAACTCCAATTCCAAATCCTCTCATTTTATAGATGAGAAAATTAAGACCAAGTGAGGTTGATAAAAGGTACACAGATAGTAAATTGGAGAGCTGGTATTTGAACCTAAGTAGCTCCTGTCACCTCACATTCAGTGCTCTTTCCATCATGCTGTATCCCACTAAATATTCTGGGCTAGATACTGTAGAGAATACAGACATAAAGAAGTCCCAAACCCTGCAGTAGAGGCAACATAATAAGGGAAGTTATTGATGCATTTATGCCATGGAACAAGTTATGATTTTAATGTGGTTTTATTTTGTGACAGCAGTGGTCATTTGATAACTCCAAAGTTTGACTTTGACCAGATTAAACTGGACTGAACTGGCTTATCACTTTTGGTTAGTTCTCTGTTGAGTACTGGATTTTATTGTATACACGCATATTTCACTGCCCTCTTTTATTGTGCTTTTAATTCTTTGGTTTTAATGAATGACTATTACTCCAGGGAAATGTACAGAAGTTTTATCTCGTAACAGCACACTTCAATGACTGTTAAATATATTGTTGTGGCTGTTAGTGTGGAGAAGTCAAGTATTTTAAGGATCATTCAAGCCCAAAGTGGAATAGGATTAGTCACACCAAAGCACATAGGAAAGTTGAGGCAAAAATAAAAAAAAAAAACAAGAATCAAGAACTATTGCAAAACAGTCCAGTGAACCCTCAGAAAACAAGCAAAGTTCTTCAGGGAGACCTGGAAGCTGGAGAGGTGGTTAAGGATTCATTCATAGTGTGGTGTAGGTGCTTGAAGTCGTTTGAATAGTGAGAAGCTGGGTGAAAAAAAAAGGAACTATTCACTATTGCTATGAAGAAAAGATGCTTTTCTTAGGCATGACAGTACAAAGACCGAAGTACTGAAGATCAGAAAAGGTAATTTTTTCTGGTGGAACAATTTTTAAAATTCCAGACTATAACAAATCTATTGTCAGAGGAAGTCTAAGTAAGCCTGTAAAATCTGGACACAATAATACCTAGCATTTATAAAACATCTTAAGGTTTGCAAAGCACTTTACAAATTTATCTTCACAATAGCCCTGTCAAATAAGGTGTTTTCCCACATTTTACAGGTGAGGAAACTGAGTATAAGAGAGGTTAAGTGACTCACCCAAGGTCATACAGTTAATGTGTGAGGCAGGACTGAAACTCAGTCTTCCTGACTCCAGGTCCAGTGTTCTATCTACTATGCCACATAACCACTTACATATGTTCATCAGGCTATAACATAACCATCCTTAAAAATCATTTGGGAGTTTTTAAAACTTTCACTGTACCTGTATCTTTTTTCTCCACTGAGATAATGATGAGCTCTGATAAATACATATAATAAGAAGCAGAATTGTTCCAGAATTTACAGAAATTCCTAAATGAAGATTGGTTACTGTCTCATTCCTTTGACATCATATTGTATATCATAAAAGATTAAGAAATTTATTTAAGTGATAAAGATAAACATACTTGAATGGTCTTGGGACTCACCTGAGTAATCTATGGGTTACCACCTCCTGACAAAAAGTGACAAATTTAAGATGAATATTTTTTGTACACAGTCAGTGTGGAAATTTGTTTTGCTTGACCATGAATATTTATTCCCTGGATTTTAGGGAAAAACCTGGGCAAAAATTCACCCTCTCTCCCTTAGCTCTGAAGCCAGGGGTAAGTCAGTTATAACCTCTCTGAGTCTCAGGTGACAGTCTAAATCAGGTTGCAATCTGCCTCAAAGGACTGACTTCTCACACTCAAATCTCTGATTTATTGATGTGAAGGATACAGCAGAATCAGAGAGTGGCAAAATCAGGACTCAAACCCATGTCTTTTGACACTATATCAAAGATCTTTTCCACTTGCCATAGCTCCTTCCTATGAAAAGGTCTATAGAACTGAAAGGGACCTTGGAGATTATTTAGGTCAGTTCCTCAGTTTTACAGATGGGGAAACCAAGACCTACAGCGACTTGCCCAGGGTTATATAAGTGGCAAGTATGCCTAGGCATGCCCCAGGAGGCGTAGGGATTTGCTGGTCATGCCTCCAATGATTCCTTGGCAAAGTGGCAAACCACAGAGTAAGAACTAGACTCCGTGTGCTTCAATACAAAATCAGTGTTATTTCCACAGAACTCCCCAAATGAGTCTAAGCTATGGAAGCTTGCCTAGGACTAGACCAGAACTCAGCTGTCTTGGCTCTCACCAATTAATGATCAGATCATGGGCTGGGAGCCAGAAGAGATCCAAGGGACCATCTAATCCAACGCCCTTCATTTTACGAGTGGTCAAGGGCACTTGCCTACGTAGGTAGCAAGTGATGGAGTCAAGATCTGAACCCAGTTCCTCTGACTCTGAAGCCACCACTGAGCCTTTCCTTAGTTACGGTGCAAAGCTAGCACGAGCATACAGCCTTGTGACCTCAGAGGTCCTGTTCTCTCTGTTCTGCCAGGCTGAGCACCTACAGACACAGCGCTGAGGAAGCAATCCCTCGGGGACCTGGGCTTTGGATTCCTCAGTGGAGTCTGTCTTGCCATCAGACAATGAGCTCAGGGCTGCTTGGCTCCATATTAGACACGCCTCAGCGGGGAAGCTGCTCAGTGTTAATTTTCTAGCCCCGAGAACTCTCCATGGAAGATGGAGCCTCCAGGAGCAGAGACAATCTGAAGGCAGGAGCAGGGCTAATCCATTTACCTGAGACGAAAATGGCATTTATTATTAATAATAAGAAAAAATAGGCTTAACTAGTGATGCCAGAAATCGTCCATGTCGGTCAAACAGAGCATGGAGCAGGGGGCTTGGTATTTAATCGGAGGTGGTTGGTTGGGTACTGGAAAGAAGGGGGACTGGCCAGGGATAAAGGCCATCCATTATAATGAGCATTACTCCACATCCCTCTTGAAGGTTCTGTGAGGTAGGAATCCAAGAATTATTATGCCCATTTTATTGCTAAGGTAAAGCAGGGCTTAGAGAAAGGAAATGACTTATCCTGAGTCACACAGCAAAAGGAAAAGTCTGGACTCAAACCTAGTCACAGTGTAATGGAAAGAACTGTAGCTCTGGAGCCAATGAAACTGGCTTCAAATAGCACCTCCACTGATTATTTTCTACTTGACCTTAGGCAAATCATTTAATGCCTTGGGCCTCAGTTTTCTCAACTGTACAGTGGGGAGAGTTGGGTTACTATGAAATCACAGAATATGAGAGCTGGAAGCAGGGGTGTGCTGACAAATGCTTAACAACTGAATGAAAAATGTACCCAAAATATACTTCTAAGTTTAAATTGCATTGTTAGCACATCCCCATCACTTTAAGTCTAGACCATCAAAAAAAGAATAAAACAAGCCTTGACTATAGAATTTGCTAATTTTCAAGGTGTAAATGTTCACATTTAAAATTTAATAATGAGATCTCATGAGCCAGTAGGAGGAGGCTCCAGCGCATGCCTAGTTGGAAGGGATCTCAGCAGCTATTTGGCCTTATCTGATAAGAATCAGCACCACAATAAATTCAACAAGTGGTCATGAAGCTTCCTGGATGGGGTCGGGGTGGAAGACTACCTTTGCAAAGAAAACAGCAGCCCCCAAAGGAAGGATAGTAGCTTTGACACACACACAAACTCACAGGAGACAAAATCTAAGAGAGGAGCCAGTGGTAAAAATCCATGGTCTCCAGTGTTTATACACAAATGTTCAAGCTCAGCACAAACAGGATCTAGAGGTCAAGTGGGCAAATTTGATCTCATAGGCATCACTGAGGCTTGGTGAGTTAAAAATCCATGACTTGACTATGGCTCTGGATAATACACTTTATCCAAAAGAAACATAGACAACGGGGTGTACATCAAGAAGGAATATTTCTGTGAAGAGAACCATGAACCAGACAAGGAGGAGTATGATGGAGAATATTTAGGTGAAGTCAAAGGAGGGAGAAACAGTGATCTTTTCTGATGAGGGAGGACCTCAAGTATACTACAGATACCTGGACAGAATGGAGGATGAAACGAGGAATTTGGGAAACAGATCAGAGGTCTGGCCAAGATGTATAGATAGGAGAATAGTGGTTGATTATCCAGTTATCTCTCTGCTTCTCTGCCAAAAATAGAGCAGCTAACAACTTCTTGACTTTCCAAGGGAAAATTTCATCCTTCAAAAGATAGAGAAACCAATCAGGGAAAATGCTAATTGCTGGGGTAGAAATGATGGGAGCCTTTCCAGGAAGGACCACTCCATCCGAGAATTTGTAATAGAGGAGTGGAAATAGGGCTATGGTCTGCCATTTGATGCAGATATTGGGAAAACTGATTTCAGAGAGTTCAGAAGAATGATAGGTAGGATCCCATGAAGTAAATAACATGTTCCAGGGGAACTCATTGCTGAAAGTAGGGAATATACTCAGGAATGAAATTATGAAGACAGAAGGGAAACAGTTCTAATAAGGAGGAAAAATGGGATTTGTCTAGAGACCAACGTGGATGCACAAGGAACTCACCAACCAACTTAGATTTTAAAAGAAATGTACAGAGGATGAAAACAAGTTGCAGTACTGTCCTGTAGTGTCAGGGATGCTAAAACTCAGAATTAAGTGAGGCAAACTAAAAGCAACAATAACAAGAAAAGGCTTTTTGGGAGTTATATTGGAAGAAAAAGGAGGATTGAAGAAGGAATAGGACCACTGCTTGGGGTAGATGGGCTGATGATAAATGAAAACAGAAAAAAGGGCAGAACTATCCAATTCTTATATTGTTTCTATTTTCTCTGCAAACTAGTGGCCATTACATTGGAAATGACAGAATAAAGATGATTAACAGGGACTTAATAGCTTTGATAGGTAAACAGATTATAGCTTTCCCTGATGACTTCAAGTCATCTGGTCCAGATGAACTCTATCTTCAGGTCTGGGAGGAGCTCATTGATGTGACTACCAAGCCACTGTCAGGAACGTCTGAAAGATGGGAGAGGTGCCACAAGATTGGAGAAGGGCAAATGTCCCAATTAAAAAAAACCAGGAAGATAGCAGAATCTTCACAATTTAAACCAGCCAGCATCTGTGCTCCTGGGGAAAATTCTAGAACAAATAATTAAAGAGTTGGATTGTGAATATCTAAAAAGGGAAGAGTGAAAAGCCTATGTGGTTTTGTCAAGATAAACTCATTCCAGAACAACCACATTTTGTTTTTTGACAGGATTATTAAACTGGAAGATGAGAAAAATGCTATGGATATGGTTTCCCTGGATTTTATCAAAGCTTTTGATGTTATAGGCTCCATACTATCCTCATGGAAAAGATGAGCAAGAATGACGTAGGCAGTAATATGATTAGATGGATCCATAAATGGTTGGATGGTTGGATTAAAATAGAAGCCATTAATGGTTCAATGTCAACATGGCAAGAGGTCTCCAGTAGAGTTCCACAGGGATTTGTGCTTGACCCTGGGCTGTTTTACACCTTTATTAATAGCCTGAATAAAGGCATAGAGGTTGTGTTCATTATATTAACAGATGACACAAGGCTAGGAGGAAAAACGTTAACAGTGAGTGATAAGAGTTAGGATTCAAAAGGATTTTAAGGGCTTTGACCAATGGAATGAATCTAATACGATGAAATTTAAAAGGTGATAGATGGAATGCCTTGCTCTTGGGAACAAAAAAATCACAACTTTATGAGAATAAGATGGGGGAGGCACAAAGTAACAGCAGCTGTTCTGAAAAAGTTCTGGGTGACTTTAGTGGGCAACAAGATTAATATATTCACAATGTGATGTGGACAGCTCCCCCCCAAATCCAATTAATACCATCTTGGACTATATTAAGAAAAGAATAGTTCCTAAAATATGGAGGTGACAGTTCTGTACTCTGCCTTTATCAGGCCTCATCTGGAGGAATGTTTGGTACAAGATCCAGTGGTTTGAGAAGGACATTGATGAACTGGCAAGTGTCCAGAGGAGGCCGACCAGAATGATGAAGGACCTTAAGAGTTATATGAGGGTCATTTGGAAGAACGGGGCATGTTTAGCCTGGAGAAAAGAAAGCTCAAAGAGCACATGATAATTGCCTTCATGAATTTGAAGGGCTTTATGTGGAAGACAGACTAGACATCTTCCCTTTGACCTCAGAGGCTAGAATTAGAAGCAATGGTTCTACTGAAAAGGGAACAGTTCAGACTGCATGTCCCAACAACCAGAACTGTCCAGCAGTGGAAAGGGCTGCCTCAAGAGATGGAGGGTGTCCTTTCTTTGGAAGTCTTCAAGAAGGGTTGGATGACTCACCACATGTGAGGAATGTGATTGCTAGATTCCTCTTGTGTACAGACTGTCCTACACGGGCACCAAGGCCCTTTCCAATTCTTTAGTTCTTGGTTTTGTGATTCTCCAGCTGATCCACCTATTCCCTAGGGCATGATTTCTCTTGATAATGTAAGATCATAATTACCCACTCAATCAACATTTATTCAACATCAGTTAGGTGCCAGGAACTGTACTAGGTTCTGGGGATACAAGTACGAGTGATGAAAAGATCCCTTCTGGAACGGATGTTATGTTCTCTTAGGATATAGAACTAGAAGGGAAATCAGATTGTCATCCATTCTCACCCCATCCTTTGACAGATGAAGAAAATGAGTCCTAGGCCTATCCAAACAAGGTCACACAGAAACCCTGATCTGCAGACTGATCCCGAGTATCCAGTTGGGGAATATGAGATTTTCTAGCATGTTTCTCTCCTTCCCCCATCTTTGTCTTCTCCCCTCTTGGTGAAAAGGATGCTGGAAGTTGCTGTCTGCATTCTCTCTCCTCTCTATATGGGATAGTTGGTGTTGCCTTTCAGTATCATTTAATTCCTTGTTGCCTTTGCAGCAAATCCAAGCAAGCCCTCAGGATGCTTGAGATTTATGTGAAGAGAGAAAAGCAAGTATAACCTACAGCAGGGCCTGGATGAGTCTTGTTCTGGGCCTAGATTGGGTTAGGACTAACTCATGCTACTTTAGAAGTGTATATGAGCCCCGGGACCAGTTCTACCACAAACTTTCTTGGGCAAATCCTTCCATTTCCCTGGGTTTCATTTCCCTCATCTGGAAAATGAGGGGGGTGGATTTAGATGGTTTCTAAGGTCTCCCCTTGTTTGGGCATCCTTTGCTCTAAGGTCACTCAGAGCTTTGGTGTTTTATGGTGTCTGTTGGAGACCCATCAGTCTTTGGTTTTTGTTTCAAGGTCTATTCCAGCTCAGACATTTTGTGTTCTGTGTTCTAAAGTCCTTCCAGGCTCTGATATTCCATGTTTTATATTCTAAAGTAATTTCCAACTCTGACATTTTGTGTTCTATATTTTAAAATTCATTCCAGGCCTAATATTATGTTCTTCAAGTCTTTCAGGCTCTGACGTTCTATGTTCTAAGGTCTCTTCTAGCTCCAACATTCTGTACTCTCTGTTCTAAGTCTCTTTCCAACTCTGACATTCTATGTTCTAAGGTCTCTTTCAGTTCTGATAGTCTATGAATCCTTCCAAAAATATTCTGGGGCCTTGAGATGGGACAATTACAATCTGGCCTTTTGGTCGAGATAGCAGTTTGGAATTTAACACAAGTCACCAAAAGGAACAAGAAACTGGGTGAGATGATCTCAGGAGGAGAACTGTGCCAGCACACATTGGCCAAGCCTGGATTTGGGCGGAACACAGACTAGAAGCAGAGACTGGAAGTGGGGCTAAAGACTGAAGTTTCTCCCTGGTCTCTGTGGGATATCAGACTCAAGGGTCAGGGTCTAGAGCAGAAGCCCTTTAGAAGGCTAAAGGAAGGGACTAAAGGTAAGGGCTGAAAAGGTCTCCTTGTCCTCAGACCTGTGGTTCCACTGTCTAAACAACTGAATCGATGAGAGAATGTCATGGAACTTTGAGCCCACGTGGGCAGGGAGGGCAGGGGAGCTGCTCTGGGATCAACGCTCACCTGCTTGGGTTGGTATCTGAGTCCTTCACAATCTGGCTCCCGCCTATCTTTCTAGAAAGATGGCGCCTTCCTCCTTTTCACATACTCTGTGTCTCAGTCAAGCTGGCCTATTTGCTGCTTCTTGTGTACAGCAGGCCATTCGCCATCCCCGATCTCTCACACAGATTGTCTCTCCTCCTCCCTAGAATGTCCTTTTTCTTCCTGTGCTTTCCACCTCTTAGAATCTCTAAGGCTTGTTTCTGGCATCGTTTCCAGATCTCCCAGCCCTAGTGTCTCCTCTTTGACTTTGTCTTGACTTTGTGTTGACTTATCCATGCATGTGATGCTTTCCCTCCAATAGAATGGAAGTTGTTTGTAGGCAGAGATTTTCTATTTTTGTCTTTTTATCTCTTGCACTTATCATTCAATGAATAGGGTTGAACAAATGCAGGAATTAATGAATCAATAAATGAAGGACAGAGGCTGTCCATCCCTGAGGAGAATCTGTAGCCAGTACTGGCCAGGAGAGATATGGCGCAAGGGCTGAGGCTGGAGAAAGGGTGGTGGACACCCTTTGACAGGGGGAGGGGGGACGATCAAATCAGTTCTAGGGTTGGCATGAATCCTACCATTTGGACACTCATTGTCTGTGTAATCCTGCTTGGAACAGGGAACTCACTGATGGCTTTTGACATTGTAGCTTCAACTTTGGAGTAAGAGGACCTGAGTTAAAATCCCATTTCTGACACTACCTCTGTAACCTTGGGCTAATAATCACTTAGGTTTCCAGCACTTACCATAGTGCTGGGAACATAGTGAGTGATTAGCAAAAATGCTTATTGACTTCAGCTCATCTATAAAGTTAGGAGGCCAAACTCAATGACCTATGAGGACCCTTACAGTTATAGATCCATGTATTGTCTGATGAGCCTATGAGCCTCAGACCTGGGTTTTAATGCCGTATCTGCTGCTTACCTAGAGGCAGTGCACCATATTGGATAGAGTGTTGACCTGGGATCAGCAAGGCCTGCGTTCAAAGCGGGCAGTATGGTAGGGTATTAAGAGACAATATAACACAGTAAGAAGATGGCTAGATTGAGAGTTAGAAGTTGTTGTTCAGTCCTTTCAGTCATGCCTAACTCTCTGTGATCCCATTGGGGGTTTTCTTGGCAAAGATACTAGAGTGGTTTGCCATTTCCTTCTCCAGCTTATTTTACAGATGAGGAACTGAGGGAAACAAAGTTAACTGACTTGTCAAGGGTCACGTAGCTAGTAAATATCGGAGGCTGGATTTGAATTTAGGTTTCCCTGACTCCAGGCCTGGCACTCTGTGCACTGTAGCACCATCTGGAGGCCCCCAGAGTTAGAGGACCTTTGTTTTCAGCTCTTCCTCTTACTACCTGCATGACTTTGGCCAAGTTGTTTACCTTTGTTTTGCCTTTGTTTCTTCATCTATAAAATGGGGGGCTTGGACTCCCTTGCTTTTAAGTTCTCTTCTATCTCTAAATCCAACATCCTACCTCTGATTTGTACTAGCTGTGAGATCCTGGGCAAGTCACTCAAGACCTCTGGGCCTCAGTTTCCTCCTCTGAAAAATGAGGACAATAGTAACTGCACTATCCAGTTCAAAGGGTTGTTATGAGGAAAGCATTTTGGCAGCTTGAAGGACCTGCAGAAATGGGTACATTGCTGTTCTCTTCCCCAGAACAAGATGGGCTATGTTCAGAGCAATGGGACACCTGGGCATGTGGTTGGGGCAAGAGGGCAAGGACAAACTTGTGATGGCTGGGCCTGCCTGCAAGTCAGGAGCAGACACACACACAGGCACATGGAGTGGACAGGTACACATGCCCACACCCATAGCCACTCACACCCACCCACCCACTCACAAACTTATCACCTCGCACACTTATCCACAACTCACAAACCTACTCATACCCACCCACTCACATACCCACTCATAAAACCACTTACACTTATTCACTTACAAACTTACACACCCACTCACTCACAAACCTGCTCACACCACCCACTCACAAACCTATTTACACACTGGCTCACTCACTCACAAACCCAGTCATATACCCATTCACACTCACATGAAAACACACACACACACATCCACACACACATCCACAATGAGAGTGTCTGTCTGGCTTTCTTTCCTAGGCAGGAGCTAAAATAGGTGGTCAAAGATCTGCCCAGAGTGGCTGTCACACCCATTAGGAAAGAAGCAGGAACAGCAGGGTGGGATGGCACTGGGGGATATCCACTCCAATCTTGGCCCTTTCTCTTGCAGCTCAGGGAGGGCAGGACTTCCCCTGGGGGATGGTGCTGGCACCTCCTAGCCAGGCACAGAGCTCCCAGTCTCCCCTGTCCTCCATTGCCCTCCTTGACAAGCTGCTCCTGCAATATTTCCTGATTATCATTTTATTGACAGACAGAGATATAACCGTTAACTCTAATGCATCCCTGAGGGTGGATAATTGGATGTGGGTTGTATTCTGTGCTGGGGAGATAGGTCTTAAATGCATCTAAATCTGAGAAATAGACTAGCCACTGATGGGCCTGAAGCAGAGGTGTGAGAATTATGCATCTGAGAGGATTACAAAGTGGCTTTTAATTTCATCATGCCTATCAACTTTTAAGTACGTCAGCCCTGCCATCTTCCCCCCTCACAAGTCTAAGGCAGAAATTGTGGTGACAATACAACAAATATGCCATGCATTTATTAAAAGGCAGTGTGAGGTGGTGGATAAAGGGACAAGTTCAGAGTCAGGAAGACCTCAGTTGATGTCCTCCCATTGATATATGCAGGCTGTGTAACCCTGGGCAGGTCATTTGGCCTGTCACTATCCCAGGCAACTCTCTATGACTATAAGTAGCAGGGTAGGTGCCAGTCTTCATTGGTGAGGGAGTTTCCTCACCAAGGCTTCCCTACATTGATGAAATCACAGGTCTGGTTTGGGGGGAAGGGGAATCACCTACTGTGTGCTAGCCATGAACACAAATTTGGAGGATCAAAGGGCCTGCTGTGCTACGGTAAGTGGGGTCAAGAAGAATCAGACATGACTGAACAACAACAAAATGTCCTAGTCATTAGGTATACAAAAATAAAATGAAAATAACTCACAAGAAGTTTACGTTCTGAGAGTGAGGGTGGGAAGTGGAGGAAATGTAGTATGCACATGGAGAAGTAAATGTAAAGTAATTTCAAGAGACAGAGAGCATGAACAGAATGAGTGAGGGGTCAGGAAAGGTCTCATGGAGTAGATGGAATCTGACACGTGCTTTGAAGAAACCAGGAATTCTACAAGGTTGAGGAGAAGGAGGAGGGCATTCCAAGTAGAAGGGACCTACCTGGGCAAAGACATGGAGGAAAGTGATAGCATGTTATGTACAGAGAACAATCAGCAGGCTAGTTCACCTGGAGCAGACAACATGTAAAAGCTAGCAATATAGATGGCCACACTGGTCAGTGATGTTCCAGCAGGGCTTCTTGGAGTATGGTCCCTTCCAGCTAGACGTCTGTGAATGAAGGAAGGTTTTTATGTCTTCTCTCTTTGTAAGCTCACTGGAAGCTGGGGCTTTCTTTTTGACTTTTTCTACCTAACTAAGTAATAGGATCAGCCATTAACTGACTAGGAGAGTTAACTTTGAAGATCATCTTCCATGTAATGTCTCTTCCAACTCTGGAATGCTCTGTTTTAGGCATTAAGACTCATTCTATAGTCTGTACTCTAAAATCCTGTCCAGCCCTAACACTCTGTGGTTTGCAGCATAAGGTCTCTTCCATCTCTGACATGCTAACATTTAGAGTCTGATGTCCCTCCCAGTCCATATATTCTATACAACCTATATTTGAAGGTCCCTTCTTGTTCTGAGATTCTATGGTCTATATACAAAAGTCTCTGTCAGCTCTAACATTTTAAATTCTATACTCTAAGGTCCTTTCTAGCTCTCATAGTCTATGTTCAATTAAATTGAAATTCATCATTTCAGAGAAACCTTGATCTAGGTTCGAGCCCTGAGGGCTTACTCTTTAAAACATTATCTAAATGTAAGTTACGGTATTATCTTCACTACATTTTTGTCCAGATAATGGAGGATTGCTCTCTCTCCCCTGCCCCAGGTGACTCTCCAGTAGGAAATGGCATTAGCCTCAAGTCCTGGCATGGGGAGAGGGGGGGTTAAGATTGCTCTAAAAGCCAGGCAGTTAGGAACTCCCAGGAAAGTGAACAAGAGATGTACATTATGATGACCAGATGGGACGCTCAGAAGAAGCCAACACAACTCCTTTGAAGCCCTTTCTGGTAATTTTCATTATTCCCCAACCAGAATGCTCCCTTCAAATGGCTCACTTTCCTCCTCCAATTGCAGAATCTTACACACAATTCTGCAGCAACAATCCCCGCAAGCAAACCAAACATCACCCCCAAACCCCACGAGCCACCTGGATGCTAACCAATTGGATTTCCAATTGCAGATAAAATATGGAAGGGCTTTGTTGGACTTCAGGGCTAGGGAGAGGGAGATCCTGCAGATTAGTAGTTTCAAACAGCCAAGCCATGCAGCTCACCCAAGCCTCTCAACTGAATTATCTGAGAAAAAATTGGATAGTAATCCCAGTGATTTTCAGGCAAACCCCTGCTGGGTCTGAAAGCCACGCATGTGTGGACTAGAGAAGGCTGCGGAAAGATGGGGGTGGGGTGGCAGAGAAGGAGTGGAGCAGGCTGAGAGAGTTGGCAATCGATGGGGCCGAGGGGTGCCCAGGATCAGAGAAGAAAGCAATTTGACAGTTCTGGGTGCTGTTCCATCATCCTCCTGGCAGGGAGATCCCACTCAGGCTCAGCGGACACTGAGGGGGAAGAGGCAGGGGGAGCTGGCTGATTCCCAAGCCTGCCCAGGTGTTCTGGGCTCACCCCAGCCAGCCCCCTACCTGCCTCAACCTCAGAATCACAGCAAACTCTGCATGGAAGGTTGTGGTGGGGCAGCTGGCCAGGTGGTCCCATTTGAGCTTCAGAGATAGAAGGGACTGCAGGGAGCATCTATTCCAGGCCCCTTCTTTTTACAGATGAGAGGGAAAATAACATAGGATCATAAGCTAAAAGATCTAGGGCTGGCACTTTTCTTCCAAGGCCCTCATTTTATAAATGACGTACCCAAGTCTCCAAGAAGAATTGATTTGCTTTCGGCACACAGGTAATGGTGGTAGATTCATGGTTCTAATCCAAGATCTCTTGACTCTGAATCCAGTGTGACCTTAGGCAAGTCCTTTTGTTATTCTGAGCCTCTGTTCCCTCATCTGTGAAATGGGTGGATAGATTTTTTTTTTTTTGCAAGGTTATCTTGAGGAACTCTTGAGAGTGTGGGGCAGTGGGAAAAATACCAACTGTGGAAGCAGGGGACTCTGAGATCCAACCCTGCCTCTCATGCTTACTGTGTATGACCTGACACATGTCACTTAGTGACTTTAGACCTTAGTTTTCTCAGTTACAAAGTTAGGGAGTTGTACATGATGACCTTATGGTCTTAGATCTATAGTCCTGTGAGCAGCTATATAGAACATTTTATAGACATCAGTTCTCATAGAATATAATCTTCTTGAGGACAGGTATTGCTTCATTCTCATCTTTGCACCCTAGTACCTAGTACAGAGCCTTGCACACAGTAAGAGTTAGTCAAATAAATGTGTTGCATTGAATTATTCACTGGCTTTTCAGCTTTTGCAGCATTACAAAGTCACAAGTCTGGCTGAAATGGTGGGCTGTACATATCCTCAAGGGGGGCTCCTCTGCCTTCTAGACTGCCATGGTTGTGTCCAGCTGCAGGTGAGAGGCATCCAGAATCGAGGAGTGGGAAAGTACAGAGCTGTTATTTTCCTTCAGAAGGGAGCATGAGCCATATCTAGGGTGAAGTAACAGGGGCTCCCTCCTAAGATGCTGAAATCTAGCCAACACTGATAACACTTGTACTATTTCTGCCACATAGAAATGACCAAGCATAGCACCTAGTTGGCAAGAATGATTGGTTGAAAGAAGAAGCTGCCAGGTAGCCTAATCCCCCAGCGTGGTCATGCACTAGGTGAATGTTTCTATGATCCATCCCCCCTAGACCCTAGGACCTCCCCAGAAGCAGTGTCTCAGTACCAGCCTCCCTTCTGGTGAATTACCCCAGGTTCCAAAATGGTAAGTTATAGCTTTGAGTACAGAGGGTTGGTTCTGAAGGACCCCAGCAGACTTGTTGGCTCAGAGAGTTCCCAGGCCCTGCAGGGATTCAGCAGTGGGCTTCTGTTTCCAGGGCTTTCACAAGGAGGCCTCCATTACTGTCAGTGGACATCATGTGGATCGCTCTGAGCATCATTTAACGTTTACACAGCACTTTGTAACTTAATGGGGTCAATTTTCTAACTCCCTCGCAAAAGAAGACGGCTTAATGTCAGCCAGGCTCAGTGAGTCCAACTCAACCGGGTTTCAACTCCTGCTGGCTGATGTCTCTTTCTTCGGAGCTGCTTCAGGAGACTGTCAGAGGGGAGGGAGCCCCCTCTGCTGGTGCCAGTCACTGGCTCAAGTGCTGGGGGGCAAAGGCTGTCAGAAAGGACTGTGGCTTGGGAAAGGAATGGGGTTACTTTGAAGTCCAAGATGGAGGATGCTGACAGGTAGCATAGGCTTCTGGATGCGGAAGGACACCATCAGGGCATTGGCCAACTTCGGTTGCTGTGTACTGTCAAGGACAAGAGTCACAGAGTGACCTACTTCCTGTAGGATCCTGTACAAGTCCCTTGGCCTTGCTGGGGTGCATTTTCTATCAAAAGAATAGGTTGGACTAGATGCTCTCCAGAGTCCCTTCCAGTTCTAAATCCATGGTCCTAGAACCTCGGTCATCTCTAAGGATTCTTCCACCTCTAAATTCTGAGATGGGAAGGGATAGGGTCTCACCTCTTTCTTTTACAAGAATAGGGTTCTTGTCCAAATCAGCTACACTCACAAGTACTCAATGATCCTTTGAACACCAATGGAATGTATCAATGGAGGATTAGGGGTTGAATTAGGGTTGACTAGTTTCCTAGTCTTACCACAGACTGTTTTGACCTAATATACTAACTCTCACCTTCATCTCCCTTACACTCTCCATTTCTAGAACCCTTTATGTGTTATCTGACTCCATTAGAATATAAGCTTCTCGAGGGCAGGGAATATATTTCTTTTTCCTTGTATGCTAGCACTTAGCACAATGTCTGGCACACAGTAAACACTAAATAAATACTCATTCTATCTTTCCCTCCCTTCCTCCTTTCTTCCCTCCTTTTTCCCTCCCTTCTTCCTTCCTTCCTTCCTTCCTTCCTTCCTTCCTTCCTTCCTTCCTTCCTTCCTTCCTTCCTTCCTTCCTTCTTTCCTTCCTTCCTTCCTTCCTTCTCTATCTATCTATCTATCTATCTATCTATCTATCTATCTATCTATCTACCTATCTATCTATGGTGAAGTCTAAATTGCTTAGGTTGGCATTTAAGACCCTGTATAAAAGGTCCCCAAACATACCTTTATAACCACTTTTCCCTGATCCTCTACAAAGGATCAAAGGTCTAGAACTAGAAGGACTCTTAGAAACTAGGGAGTACAATCCTCATTTCATGAAGTCCAGGAGAAGTGCAGTGATTTCCTCTGGGTCACAGAGCTCCTAGGTGTATTAGGAGGGCTTCATACCCAGTCCTTTCCAACTCAAGGTCAATGTTCTACCCACTGCACCATGCTGCCTGTCCCACAGGTAGACCTTTCTACTCAGTCTTCTCTGAATGTGCCTAGTGCTTTTCTATGGGTAAGCCTTTCCTTATTTCTGTTTCCTCATCTGGAATATCCTCTCAACTCCTCTCTGCCTATGCCAAATCCTAATCATCCTTTAAGGCTCTGATCAGTCCCCACAACCTCCAGGAAGCCTAATCCAAGCTCGACCAGAAGACAGTGGGCTTTCTTTCCTCTAGTGTCCTGTAGCACTGACAGTAGCTCTCTTTGGGCACTTGCCACACAGCACCTTGGGACTTCTTGGGTGGTGCTAGGTTGTTGTTTTTTTCCTGCTAGGCTAGTCTTGCTTCCACAAGTAAGTAAGCTCCTGAAGAGCAAAGAATTGTGATAATTCTTTGTATCTCCCAATAGGCCTAGGAGATGCTTGATCAATGGAAAATGAAAGAATGAATCCTCTAAACTCAATGACCTGCCTTGGATACTCTACACAATGTGGGGATTGGATGAGATGGTCTCTGAGGTCTTATCCAGCTCAAACAGGTTTTATTCTGTGTCCTAAGTCCCCTGCAGCTCTGAAATGCCAAGTTCTATGTTCTAAGACTCCTCCCAGCTCCACAGTTCTATGTTCTGAGACTCCTCCCAGCTCCACAGTTCTATGTTCTGAGACTCCTCCCAGCTCCACAGTTCTATGTTCTAAGATTCCTCCCAGATTCACAGTTCTATGTTCTGAGACTCCCCCCATCTCCACAGTTCTATGTTCTAAGACTCCTCCCAGCTCCACAGTTGTATGTTCTGAGACTCCTCCCAGCTCCACAGTTGTATGTTCTGAGACTCCTCCCAGCTCCACAGTTGTATGTTCTGAGACTCCTCCCAGCTCCACAGTTGTATGTTCTGAGACTCCTCCCAGCTCCACAGTTCTACGTTCTGAGGTCCTTTCCAACTCTGATATTTTATGATGTGAAGTTACTTTAGTATTGTAATTTAGTATTATAACTTTGATATTCTGTGTTCCGTGTCCTAAGGCCTCTCAGCTATGGCACTGTGTGTTCTAAGTTCCCTGGAGGCTCTGACATTCTATGTTCTGAGGACCCTCCTACTCTGAACTTCTGCATTCTAAGTTCCCTCCCAGCTCTGACCTTCTGTGTTCTAAGGACCCTCCCAGTTGTGCCCTTCTGTATTCTAGGGTCCCTTCTAGCTTTAACATTCTATGCTTTAAGGTCCCTTCTACTCATGGCATTTTGTGTTTAATAGAGGGGAACGGATTTCCAGAAGCTCCATTTTGTTTCTACATTGCAGAAGGAGTGTAAATGCTCTTAGTCACCTGTTGACTTCAGTATCCTGGGGGAAGCCCCTCTCACCATTCCCTAGTTATAGCATACTCCCCCCAGCTTTCCATATATGAGCTCCTTTCGGGTGCTAACACCCCACCCCATCCCATCCCACCCCACCCCATCTTTTAGCCAAATATGAAGCCAGAGCTGGAGGCTTGGACATGCACTGCCACCCTTGTCTACACTGTCCAGGACCACTGACTCTTCCCCAGAGGACCCAGCAGCTTTTCAAGGGTTCCCTGTCTGCTACAACTCAGCCCTGGTGGGTATATTTACTGGTTTGGAGATGTAATGAGGGGTGAGCAGGGGCAGAGTCCATGGGGCTCAGCCCGTTCCAGTCTTTTGGTTCTGCCCTGGGCTGGAGGAGGGAGGAAGTAGGGCTGATGAATAGTGGTGAACACTTCGGGCTCAGCCAGAGGCCTGAGCTCATTTTCATATAAATGGATCCCTCCTTACTCCTCTCTCTCCACCACTCTTGCTCTCCAAGGATAATTAATTGGAATGAAAGCCCTCGCTCAGGCTCCTCTCCTCTCCTCTCGGGGAGAATTCACAATTCTCTCCTCTGCTCTGTGCCCACGCTGCCTACAGAGCTGCTTTGCAGGAAGGTCTTTCCCCACCCCCTCCCCTTTCTCTAACCGCAGATTCCTTTGAAGATCTCCCTCCTCTCCCCCACCTTCCTCCCCTGGTTGGGTCCTGTTTCACTGAATAATATTTATTCAACAAACGCCCACAGGCCAGCAAGAGGGAGAAAACAAAAAGAAGAGGGGAGGGGGCCCTACTTGCCCCCAGGAGGAGCTACGCTTGGCCTGTCTCACAGCATCCCTCCCCTCCCCACCCCCCCACCCCACTACGGGTTGTGTAGGATATAGGACAAGAGGGAGAGATTGTGACTGGCTATTCCTGGAAGAGGAGATGGGCCAACAGCAACTTTTTCTGAGTGGGTGCGTAGCCTCCCCCTCCCCTTCCTTCTTCTCTGATGCCTGACTGAGCACTATGTAGTCAAAAACAGTACTCTGCATTTGGAGCCAAAGGCCCTGGGTCTGAAACTGGGCTTTGCAACCTACAGTCTGGGTGACCTTGGGCAGATTTCCTCCTGTCTCTGAGTTTCAGTTTCCTTATCAGTAAAGTAAGGGTGATCTCTAAGGTCCCTCCTACATTTAAGTCCTGGGAAATGCCCCCTTCTCCCATTAAGACCTCCTCGACCCTCCCTCTCCTCTCCCCTTCCCCCCCGACATGAAAGTGATTTCTGGTTGTTCTGTCTTTAAGAACTGGCATCATGTTACATTGGCCACTGTGGGCCACTCTGCCCTCTTGGACATTCTCTTCTCTAGGCTTTTATGACACTGCTCTCTCAGTTGTTTCCTCTCTGACAATGCCTTCCCAGGTTCCTTTGTTGGCTTATCATTCCCTATCATACCTCCTAATCATGTGTGTTCCCAAAGGCGGTGTCTTGGGTTCTTTCCCCTCCCTTCCCCTCTCCTCCCTTCCCCTCTACTCCTTTCCCTTCCTCTTCCAGTCCTTCCCCTCTCTTCTCCTCTCCTCTCCTCTCCTCTCCTGTCCTCCCTCTACACTTTCTTCCAGAATATCCTCATTAACTCCTTTAGGTTTAATTATCATCTCAATGTGGATGACTCCCAGATCAATCTATCTAGCCCTGCCTCTCCCATGAACTTCAGTCCTATAGCACTAATTGCTTATGAGACATTTCAAACTGGATGTCTCGAAGACATCTTAAACTCAACATGTTCCAATTGAACTCATAATCTTTTCCCCTAACCCCATCCCTCCTCCAAAACTTACCTCTTCTTGTCATAGACACCACCATCCTTCCAGCCTCTCATGTTTGTAACCTCAGTGTTATCCTCATGTTCTCAATGTCCCTCATCCCTCATGTCTAATCAGTTGCCAGTCTGGTGTTCCTATCTTTACCACATCTCTCCTATCCAACCTCTTCTGTTTACTCACAGCTACTGTCTTAGTTCTGATCATCAACACTCCTTGCCTAGATCATTGCTGCAGCCTCCTCATTGGTCTCCCTGTCTTGAGTTTCTCCCTACTCCAGTCCATCCTCCATATTGCTGCCAAAGTAATTTTCCCTAAATGGAGATATGATCACATGACTCCCCTACTCAATCTATTCTAGCATCTTCCTATTTATCACCTCTAGGTTAAACTATAAACTCTTCTGTTTAGTTCATGAAGCTCCCCACAGACTGGTTCCAGCCTATCTTTTCAGCCTCACTGGGCATTACTCTCCCTCCAGCATGATAAGTTTGACCTATGTGGTCTTCTCTTTCTTCCTCCTACACTATGATACTGCATCTCTTGTCTCCATCCATTTTCACTGGCCACCCCTCCATGCTTGGAATGTCCTGCCTCCTTACCTCCATCTCATAGTGCTCCCCTCTTCTTTTAATATGCTGCTCCAACACTATCTTCTGTAGGAAATCCTTTCCTGAACTTCCCAGTTGTTCCTGCCCTCTCTCTAGACCACCTTGTACTCAACTCCTTTGTCTACATATATTAATTTTGTGTTTTTGCTGTATGTGTTTTTGTACGTACTTGTCTCCCCTATCAAAATGGAAACTCTTCTCCAGTAGGGATTATTTCATTCTCTGGTGCCTAGCAATACGTCTGGCATATAGTAGCCACTTAATAGAGATTTCCTGATAGATTTATAGGTGCAAGGCACTGTTCTAGGTGCTAGGAATAGAAAGATTAAAAAAAGACAGAATTCCCTTCCTCAAGGAATTGACCCTGAATGGGGTTGGGGGTAGAACAAGACCTGTGTTCAGATAACTACAATACAAGGTAAGGAGTGACAGGTTACAGAATTGTAGATTTCACCCAGATGTCCTCTAGCTCAATCTCTTCATTTTCTAAATGAGGCAGCCAAGGCCCAGAGAGGTCATGGGACTTGACCTAGGTCCTAGTCTTTACCAGTAGCAGAGCTGGATCTTGAACCCAGACCTTTTGGGTTCACATCCAGCAGTCTTTCCCCAAGTGTTTGCTGCTTTACCAAAGGAGAAAGGTGCTGATGAGGCAAAGGAGAAATGCAAACAAAGTCCATTAGGAAAATGCAAAAGGGGGAGATGTTTAAAAGCAAGGGAATCAGGGAAGGCTGCACCAAAGGGGGCCCTCAACCAGGAGAAAAAAGAGATAGAGAGGAAGAGAAAGGGGATTCTCTTTTAGGATAGGGGGAATGACCTGTATAAATGCACAGGTACTGGCAATGTCATGTTGAGGTTGTGGAGCAACTCAGGCTGGCAGAAACATGAAGTTAGTGAAGAGGGTTAATATGGAATAAAGGAGGAGCCAGACAGCAGAAGGCCTGAAAAGCTAGCATTTATATAATATTTACTATGTGCCAGGCACTATGATAAACACTTCTCAATTATTATCTCCATTTTATAGATGAAGAAACTGAGGTAGAGTTTAAGTAACTTACTCAGTCTCATAGCTAGGAAGTAACTGAAGCTAGATTTGAACTTGGGTCTTCCTGACACCAAGTCAGGTGTTCTGCCTCTAAATGCCTTAAGTACCAGGCTGAGAATTTGTATTTTATTCTATGGACAATATGGATGGACAGATCAAAATGGAGACCACGAAAGCTTCCCTGCTCCTCCATCCCTTTAACCTCCAACTGAAAGTGATTTCTGGTTGGTCTCTCTTTTTCTTGGAGACAAAAAGATCAATTAAGAGGTTATTACATAGCTGATGTGAGAGGCAGAGAATTAAGGAAGCAGCAGGGTTAGTGGAGGGAAGGTGATGGAAGGGAGAGATGTAAATGTAGGAGGCAGAGTCAACAAGACCTGACAATTGGTTAGCTACGGGTGGTGAGGGGGAGGAAATGATCAAAGATGCCTCTGAATCACAACAGCAAGAGAGCAGGAGAAGGGATGGATGTGGAGGAAATATAATCAGTTCCATTTTGGACACGCTAAATGGGAGTGACCGGCAATGGGGGACTGGAGTTTAGCTGAGATCAGAATACAGCTGGACACACAGATTTGTGAGTCATCTGGTCAGAGATGATCATTGGACTTCCAACACTTTTGACGAGATAACTTAGGACAGCTCATAGCATCACAGGACTGGGAGCTGGACACCAACTACTCAACAACTGATAGTTGACCGACTGATGCATTCAAGATGAAAGAAAAAGGCAGGACGCCTGGGCCCTTGTCAGGGTCTCCCTCTTTTTATTTTTTGACTGCTTTGATGGTGGCAGAGTTTTCTGGAGGTCCCAAGACATCCCCATCCAAGGAGACATCCCTCCACTGAAACATAGGGTACATCATTTGTCCACTTACAAGCTTCCTAGGGATCTTCAAGCTCAAGACCTTCTGACCAGAAGGTGACTATTGCAGTTTGTCATGACTCTGTGACATACATTAGAGGTAGAGTGGGTTTGCTGAACTCTCCCAGCTCAGCTCCTAAGAGGAACCCCACACTGAGCTCCATACTGAGCCTCCCCTCCCAGGAACAGAGGATGGTTTCTGGACATCCTCTCTGGACAGTGCTATTCCCGGTGAGAAAGGACACATGTAGCAGTATGCAGATGGTAAGATACGCCAGGTGAATCTGGTTGGCTTAAGGGCCTTTAGTTTTGGGTTACAAAATGGAAATTATACTTGGTCTGCCCCCTCCCAGGGTTGTTGTAAGGATGAGATGAGGAGGTATCTTGGAAAGAGGAAAAACAAAGGGTATTTTTCATTATTTGGAGGATACTTAGATCACTTAAAAGCATTTACTCTAAAGGCCATGTGAGAGACAAAGTGCCTACCTTCACACAACTTGTGGCTTAACAGTTTTTGCTGTCTATGTGATCCTGGGCATGTCATTTATCCTAGTTAGGCCTAGGCCTCAGTCTCCTTATCTATAAAACTGGAGGCAGGGAAAGAGATTTGTCTAGATGGCTTCTGACAGCTTTAAATGCTGTGATCTGGGACGAGTTATTTACTCAAGGTAGATTAACAGGGAAAGAATTTAGAGGTCACACAGAGAGTTAATTTTCCTTATTTTTTTAAAGGGTTTTCTAGATGGCTTTTGTTTTTATATCACAATCATTTCTGTAACTACCTCAGCCTCTCCCTCCCACTCCCCCCACCTTTTTTATACTGAATCTTCCCAACATTCCATCTTCTGATCTTTGTTTTGGCTGTCTCCCAGGCCTAAATAATGCACTCCTTCCTTGCCTCCCCCACCTTGGAATCCTCATTTCCTTCAGAGCTCAGCTCACATCACCACCTCCACGAGGCCTTTCCTGATCCCTACATGTCTTAGTTCTCTCCTGTTCCCTCACAATAGCCCAGCCCTAATTTTCTATAGGTTGATAAACTTTTGTTTATTAGTCTTGGTTTAGCTCCCCAGGGTAGAGACCGTTTTACCCAACACAACGCTTGACATGGGTTTAGTAAATGCTTTGTTGATTGAATTAAGCAAAAATCCCAAATATGGTGGCAATGGATGACCATGTTCTGCCCTGGCAGACCCACTGCCTGACTCCCAAGAGTCTCATAAGCACACAATGTGAGCTGGAAGGAGCATCGGAGGTCACACAGGGAGCCTGGAATGGAGCTGAGATCTGAATTCTGACTCCCAGTCTGATCATTTTTCTGCTCTACCTGAGTAGAGAGGGAGAGAACTAGCACTAATCAAGTGCCTACTATCAAGTGCCTACACATACTGTACTAAGCCTTTCCAAATACTCCCTCATTTGATCCTAACAACAACCCTTCAAGGTGTGTGCTAGGTTAGTATTGTTCCTATTTTACAGTGGAGGAAATGGAGGCACACAGAGGTTAAGTGACTTCCCCAGGGTCACACAGCTGGATGCCTACTGGTCATTTAACCACTGTTTGCCTCTGTTTCTTCACCTGTAAAATGAGCTGGAGAAGGAAATGGCAAAACACTCAAGTCAAGAAAACCCCCAAACCTACAAAGAGTTGGACATGACTTAAAATGACAGAACAGCAACTTCCCATCTCTAAGACATGGAGTTCAGATACAGTAGATTCAAAGAGGGCTGGAAGCTCAGTCTAGGAAAGCCTGAGATGGTGGCATTTCATGTTTACTTTCAATTAACCCCTGCCGAGTCAAAAGATGGATTGTATCTTAGGCAGAGGAGGGACTTAGAAAAATATCAATTCAAATTGGGAGTTGAACTCTGTTTTTCCAAAACTCACTAAATATCAGCCTCATAGCTACAGTCTCTTGGCAGTGAGACCAGAGGCCAAGGATTCATCAGGAAATCATAGGATTTAGAACTGAAAAGAGACTTAGAATATGGATCATAGAGCTAGAAGTGGAAGGTGGGGAAGGGAATAAGAATTTGTATAGTGTCTACTATGCACCTGGCACTGTGCAAGGGTCTTTCTTGATCTGGGGAAAAAACCCCCAATAACTTAGAACATAGAATATTGAAGCTGAAAAAGATGATAATGATGACAACTTGCATTTATATGAAGCTTGAGAAATTTTTGGAATGGAACGGTAGACTGGAGAGCATCCAGAGAAAGACCATCAGATAACTGCCTTCAAGTCAAGCCAACAAGCATGCATTAAGCACCTACTATGTTCTAGATGCCATGTCTCAAGTTCAGGCCTGATGACAATTTGTTGAAGAAACTTGGCATGCTTTGACTGGATAAGAGAAGACACAGTCAGGAGGACAAAGGGTATCCTTGAGTGTGTGAAGGGCTGCCTCTTGGAAGAGGGATTGGATTCATTCTGCTTGGCTCCACAGGAAAGAACTCGGAATTATGGGCAGAAGTTGCCAACCTGGAACACAGAACATCAAATACTAGAAGCAGAGAGGGGCTTTGGAGATCACAGCATGATAGATTTTGAGTTGGTGGGGACCTCAGAGGGCATAAAGCCATGTTCCTGATGTTATAGAGGAGGAATATGAGACCCAGAGGAACAAAATAACTTCTCCAAGGTCGTAGAAAGGCAGCCCAAGTCCCAGACAAAGGAAGTGGGGATAGTGTTTGTCTTTGGGGCATCTGTCCCGAAGTTCTCTAAAGATTCCACCTCAGCAGTAAGAGAATCTGAGGCAAGTGGCATTGTCTTGTATGTGAGGCTGAGCCAAGCCAGCAGGCAGGCTTTCCAAGCACAGAGCAGGCGACCCCAGGAAGTCATGCTGGGGAGGTTTTATTTCAGGAGTGCCTTTTCAGAGTGCAAGAGGAGACATTTCCTTTTTAAAAAGCAGCATAAAAATAAACGTTACTGGCCTTTTGCCCATTATCTCCCTATCCTCCCAAGTGACCCAGCTAGAGGAACTTCCTACACCAGCAAAGTTCTACTTCGGGGAACTGAGAATGTAAAACACAGAATGAGGGATGAAAGAGAGATTCCCCATGTTTCCCATGTTTCCTCTGCCTCCAGTAATATATATATATATATGTATATATATATATATATACATACATATACACACACATACATATGTATGATGCACATGCAGAACACACGTACGCACATATAGTATTTTGCAAATCTTAAAGCACTACATAGATGTTAGCTAGAAGGTACAATGAATAGAGCAGTAGGCATGAAGCTGGGAAAACCTGAGTCCAAATCCAGCCTCAGATACTTCCTAGGTGTGAGTCACTTAACTGTTTGCCTCAGTTTCTTCAACTGTAAAATGGGATTAATAAGAGCCCTTACCTCCCAGGTTTATTGTAAGGATCAAATGAGGCACTATTCATAAAGTGCTCTGTAAACTTGAAAGTGCCATATAGATGCTAGCTACTACTGCTGTTGCTACTACTCCTATTACTGCCGCTACTGCCACTACTACTACTGCCACTACTACTACTATTACTGCCGCTACTGCCACTACTACTACTGCCACTACTACTACTATTACTGCCGCTACTGCCACTACTACTACTACTGCTACTACTGCCACTACTACTACTATTACTGCCGCTACTGCCACTACTACTACTACTGCTACTACTGCCACTACTACTACTATTACTGCCGCTACTGCCACTACTACTACTACTGCTACTACTGCCACTACTACTACTATTACTGCCGCTACTGCCACTACTACTACTGCCACTACTACTACTATTACTGCCGCTACTGCCACTACTACTACTACTGCTACTACTGCCACTACTACTACTATTACTGCCGCTACTGCCACTACTACTACTGCCACTACTACTACTATTACTGCCGCTACTGCCACTACTACTACTACTGCTACTACTGCCACTACTACTACTGCCACTACTACTACTATTACTGCCGCTACTGCCACTACTACTACTACTGCCACTACTACTACTGCTACTACTACTATTACTGCCGCTACTGCCACTACTACTACTGCCACTACTACTACTGCCACTACTACTACTGCCACTACTACTACTATTACTGCCGCTACTGCCACTACTACTACTGCTACTACTACTGCTACTACTGCCACTACTACTACTGCCACTACTACTACTGCCACTACTACTACTATTACTGCCGCTACTGCCACTACTACTACTGCCACTACTACTACTATTACTGCCGCTACTGCCACTACTACTACTGCTACTACTACTGCTACTACTGCCACTACTACTACTGCCACTACTACTACTGCCATTACTACTACTACTGCCACTACTACTACTGCCACTACTACTACTGCCACTACTACTACTGCCATTACTACTACTACTGCCACTACTACTACTGCCACTACTACTACTGCCATTACTACTACTACTGCCACTACTACTACTGCTACTACTGCCACTACTACTACTGCCACTACTACTACTGCCATTACTACTACTACTGCCACTACTACTACTGCCACTACTACTACTGCCATTACTACTACTACTGCCACTACTACTACTGCCACTACTACTACTACTGCTACTACTGCTGTTACTACTACTCCTATTACTGCCGCTACTGCCACTACTACTACTGCCACTACTACTACTACTGCTACTACTGCTGTTACTACTACTCCTATTACTGCCGCTACTGCCACTACTACTACTGCCACTACTACTACTATTACTGCCGCTACTGCCATTACTACTACTACTGCTACTACTGCTGCTGCTACTGCTGCTACTACTACTACTCCTACTATTACTATTACTACCACTACCACCACTACTACTAATACTTCTACTGCTGCTGCTGCTGCCACTACTACTACTGCTGCTGCTATTGCTACTATTATGACTACTTTTATTATTATGACTGTCTTCTGCCCCTAGAGCAGCGCTTCTATGAACTTAAAAATCATTTGGGTCCAAGTGACCTAGCTATTTGAAATCAATTTTTAAAACATTGATAACTGCATTTCAGTAAAGACTAATTTCCTTTGCAGTTTTTGCCTTATTTTGTTTTATGCATTTAAAAATATTGTTCTGAGCAGGAGCCCCCGGGCTTCCCCAGAGTGCCCAAGAGGTGCAGGATACACACAAGGTGAAGAACCCTGGATTTAGCCAGAACAGTCTTCCTGGACACTGAAGGAAGGACTCCAACCTCGCTGTTATTATTTTAGCTACTGATTTCCCAGCTCGTAGGATGCTAGAACTAGATGACACTTTTGAGATCATCTAGTACAACCTCCTCACCCCTCTTTATTTTACAGCTGGAGAAACTGAGATCCAGAGAGGGATCACATAGCAAATTAGCAGCAGAGCTAAGACTGTGATTCAGGTCTCCTGACTTCTGGTTGCAGGTGTTCTTGTCCACACTACAGGAGGCAGTCAGAGATGACAGATAGAGAGCAAGGTAGCCTGGTAGCCAGCAACACTTGTGTCCAGTTCCTGCCCCCAATACTGGCTTTATGATCTTGGGCAAGTCACTGTGCTCCAGGCAATAGTCTAAATTGCAAAACATGCCAATCTGCATTGGTAGATAGTGTGTCCTCACATGGGAGCTCCCTAAACCAGTGAAAATACAGGTCTATCCTACTATAGAAACAGCCCCAACAGCATTTATTCACTGTCATGTTCCCTGATGCCACCAAATGGCAAGATAGAAAGCTGAAGAATGTTCTGCTGATGTAATTCAGATCTATAGGGCAACTAGGTGGCACAGTGGATAGAGCTGCAGGCCTGCAGTCAGGAAGATATGAGTTCAAATCTTACCTCAGACACTTACTAGCAGGGTGACCTTGGGCAAATCACTTAACCCTGTTGGCCTCATTTGCCTCATCTGTAAAATGAGTGGGAGAAGGAAACGGCGAAGCACTCCACTATCTTTACCAAGAAAACCCCAGATGGGGTCATGGAGAATCAGACAGGACTGAAATGACTGAACAAAAACAACAAAGGACCAGATAAGACCTGCCCACAACTTGTCTTCCCAGTTCTGGTCAATGCCTTGTAGATTCCTGGAGCAGCAGGAGCTTTGAACCCAGACAGACCAAGATCCCCTGAACTCCAACCCCTCGCCCCAACACAATATTACAATGAAAAAATAAAGGATCATATAATAATTTGATTTATAGATAGAAGAATCCTTGGACATTATTTAGCCCAAAGCTTTCATTTTATAGATGAGGAAACTAAAGCTGAGAGGAGATATAAATGGCTCAAGGTTTAAGAAAGGGAAAGGGCACTTAAGTAGAAGAGTTAAATCTGAAACCAGGTCTACCTACCCTAATTTTATGATCTTTACACTTTTTGACTTTTATTTGCTTCTGAATCCTTAATTGCATGCTCCCATCAGGAGACTGGGATTCAAGAGGAGACCCAAGGGCCACCTGTGCCTCCCGGACTCTGCTCATCCCCACTCCTCTGGTTCTACTCCCACTAAGATCTCTCTCTCCCCAGGATGGCCTTTGTAGCCACTCAAACACTTAGACATCAGAAGCCCTGAACACTTAAATACCCTGGTGGAAATGAAGGCAGACATAATCAGTCACCTCACTTGGCAGCTGCTCCCCTGCCCCTCACTGGAGGAAGCTGCATGAAAACTTTCCTCTGCCTGTGAAATAAATGCAGCTTCCCTTCTCCTCTTGGCCTCTGAGCCAGCCAGAATCTCCTTCCCCTAATGGGAATGAACCATCAGGAATCCAAATGAAGGGGAGGGTGGACATCTAATGCCATGGATTCTGATTTGATGTCATGAACTTCGTGAAAGGGAAAACGGGCAAAGTCAGATACTTCTGAGAGGAGAGTGTGGTTTGGGGGCTGAGTCCTGAGGGATACAGCAAGAGAGGGAATGACAGGATTCTTAGAATTCTAGCAATTTCCCACCCTTGTGAAAAAGCAACACAGATTGGCAAATGGATCAGAAAACAATAAGGCAGGACCCTAGAGAACTCCATCTGTAAGCCATTAAGGATCTGAATGAAAACAGGTGGAGACCCATACTCCTTCAGAGTGATTCCTGAAGCTCTCTGTCAGAGGGGACCTTCATTATCACTGAATTACAGAATCTCCAGGCTGGAAAGTGGATGATTCAACTATCACCCTCTCTGCCACATCCCTGACAAAGGATCTTCCAGCTGTCACTTGAGAACCTTCTAGAAGGTGGAGCCTACCAGCCCAAGGCAACTCAAGCCATTTTTAGATTGGTCTAATTGTTAGGAAATTTGATCTTACATGGAGATGAAATCTGTCTCTCTGCAGGGTTGTCTGCTTGTGGATGGGACCTGTGAAAATCTCCATGGGCTGATAGATTCTGAAGTTATCTACATGGTTGTTTTGTCATATATAATAAGACTTAATTATGAACCCTGGCTCTATTAGACATACCTATCTACCTTCAATCATTAGTAACCAGAAAAAACAGTGATGTTTCTCTCTCTCTCTCTCTCTCTCTCTCTCTCTCTCTCTCTCTCTCTCTCTCTCTCTCTCTCCCTCTCTCTTTCCTGTCTCTATCTCTGTCTCTCTCTTTCACTCTCCTGTCTAGAACTGTGATGTTATTACTGGAGGGTAAGGAAATTCCCCTATCAATGAGGCCAGAACCCTCTCAGTAATTTGTAGTCTAAGAGGGTCCTCTGGAGCTCTAAGAAGTTCAGTGACTTGGCTAAGATCTTACATCCACTGTGTCAGTGATGGAACTCTTGTCTTCTGTTTCCTGGCTCCAAGGAAGAATGCCTTGTTTTTGCTACTTATTATTATTATTCCAAATAACGCCACAAGACCTACATCTAGTATGTATAAGACACTGTGAGGGCAGAAAAATCCCTTGAGTCCCGGACTTGACATTAGCTGTGTGACTGTTCCCTCATCTGAGCCTCATGTTTTCCATTGCCTGCCTCACAGGGCTACTGTAGGAAAGTGCTTTGTAAATTACAAATAACAAAGAAAGAAACAGCAACTTACAGGAAGAGAAAGAACATTCTCTTTTCTATCTCTTTCTTGATCTTCTGTGTCTCCCTCCCTCCCTCTCTTTGCCTCTCTCTGCCTCATTATTCCTCTCTCTCACTGCTCCTCCTTTCCTTCCTTCTTTTCTATCTCTTATTCTCTCTGTATCTGTCTGTTTCTCTCTCTATGTCTCTTTGTGGTTGTCTCTCCCTGTTTTTTGTCTCTTTCTCTCTGTAATAAGCTCCATTTTCCTGGATTGTCATACAGGAGGAGGAGGGAAATTATTCCTGTTCTGGTCCTGGAAAACTTTAAAATGTTATCTCCATGGAAACTGCTCTCTAGCAGCAATGGAGTATGCTTATGTGGTGATGGGGTGGGGGTGAGGGTAAGAGAGAGAAAGAGAGAAAAGAGGGAGTATGTGTGCTGCCTGCCTCTGAATTCTTACCCTGCCTGATTTAAGACTCCCAGAATCTCCGAGTTGGAAGGGACTCACCTAGTTCAACCCCTATTTGAATGGGAATCCCCTCTATCACATTCCCAACAAGTGGTCATTCAGCCTTAGCTTCAAGGGCTGTAATGAGGAGGAATTCATTAGCTCCCAAGTCAACCCACTCTATTTGGGGTCACTCTAATTTTAAGGATGTTTTCTCCCTGATATCAAGCCTTCATCTGCCTCTTTGCCACTTATTTCTACCTATTACTTCTAGTTCTACCCTTTAGGGTCAAACAGAACATATCTAATCTCTCACATTACAGACCTTCATATATACTTGAGCATGGCTCTTCTGTTCCTTTGAGTCTTCTCTTTTTCATCTAAATAGCCCAATTCCCTTCGACCAGTCCTCATGTGACACAGACTCAAAGCTCTTCAAGATCCTGATTGCCGCCTTTTGGACACTCCCCAGTTGTCAGTGCTCTTTGTAAAATGTAGTGCCTACATGAACACTACTTCAGATGCAGCCTGATCAAGGTTATCACCTCCTCCTTTTTCTGGAAGTGATGCCTCTCCTAATGCACCCTAAAATGGAATTAATTTCTTTTTGGTTGAGATATCACATTATTTACTCAAACTGAATGTGTGGTCCACTAAAATCTCCCAATCTTTTTCAAATTGTTGTCTTGTCAAGTCTTCCCCATCTTTAACTTGTAAAGTTTATTTTTTTGAACCCAAGTACAAGACTTTACATTGACTTAGCAAATTTCACCTTACTCATCTCATTTGTAAAATGGAGATATTATCAGCACCTCCCTCACAGGGTTGCTATAAGAAGCAAATGAGATAATTTATGTAAAGCATCTTGCAAACCTTAAAGTATCATTTGCACAATCACCATCACCACCGCCACCACCACCATCACCAGCACCACCGCCATCACCACACCCATCACCAGCACCAGCACCACCACCACCATTGCCACCACGACCATCACCATTACCACCACCACCACCAGCACCACCACCATCACCATCACCACCACCACCACCACCATTGCCACCACGACCATCACCATTACCATCACCACCACCACCACCACCACCACCACCATCACCAGCACCACCACCATCACCAGCAGCACCAGCACCAGCACCACCATCACCATTACCACCACCACCACCATTACCACCACCACCACCATCACTAGCACCACCATCACCACCACCACCATTGCCACCACGACCATCACCATCACCATTACCACCACCACCACCACCACCACCATCACCAGCATCACCACCACCACCATCACTAGCACCACCACCACCACCACCACCAACACCATTGCCACCATGACCATCACCATTATCACTGCCACCACCATCACCATCACCACCAGCACCACCACCACCATCACCAGCACCACCACCATCACCACCACCATCACCATCACCATCACCAGCACCAGCACCAGCACCAGCACCACCACCACCACCATCACCACCACCATCACTACCACCATTACCACCAGCACCAGCATCACCACCATCACCACCACCACCACCACGACCATCACCATTACCACCGCCACCACCATCACCATCACCACCAGCACCAGCACCACCACCATCACCAGCACCACCACCATCACTACCACCATTACCACCAGCACCAGCACCACCAGCACCAGCACCACCATCACCATCACCATCACCATCACCAGCACCAGCACCAGCACCACCACCACCACCATTATCATCATCATCAATATCAGCATCAATCATCAGAGATTTTTTTCTTCCTGTTTTGCTGTGCAGTGTCCACTCATGGGTGAGATCAAATAATGGACCAGCATCACATAAATGTGAACTTATTATGAGAGTTATTGTCATTATTATTAGATTCAGCCTAATGCTCTAGCCTGCCAAAATCTTTTTGTATCATGATGCTGTCATCCAATGTGTTAGCAATCCTTTCCAACTCCTGTGTCATCTGCAAATTTGATGAGCATCATTTATGTCTTTAACCAAGTCACTGATAAAAATGTTAAACAGTACAAGACCAAGCACTGATCCTTATCGTTGCCCTCTAGTCTGCTGTCAGCCTCTGGATGGTGTGACATGCTTTAGACCCAAGTGACACCTTCACATCTTTGGATGGGGCCAGATGCTCTAGTCAGAGTTCTCCTAGGTAAACCTTTGTTCCTTGGACCTCACACTGCTGTAGCTCTCCTATCATTTAGGATAACAGAATCATCTGCTTTAGAGTTGGAGACCATGCAGGGCAACCTTTTAGAACCCAGAACCTTTTACTCAGAAGCTAGTCCTCTTCCTACTACAAAATCCTCAATACTTTCAAATGAATATCATTGATATCAACAATGTAAAAAGCAATCCCATTTCACTCCTGCCCATTTTATATGACTTTCATGTCTGCCCTTCCCCTATACTTTAGTACTATTTTTTTTCCACTATAGTCACCATCGATACCACCACCTCTACCACCACCACCACCACCACCATCATCATCACCATTATTATTTTTGGAGATTACTTCTCCCTCACTTGCCTAAGCTGGAAGTGCAGCATCCACTCATGGGCAAGATCCCTTTTTGGATCAGACCTGGGCCAGTTTACCCCACCTTAGGCAGCCTCCCCACCCCCAGCTCTAGGACCCTCACTGTATTGGTTCTAGATAGGGTGTGACTTTAGCCCTACTGAAACTCAGAGAGCACCAAAGATTTACCAGCTTCCACCTCTCCTAGTAGCAGGGATTTTAGGTGTGTAAAACCACATCTTGGCATGCTATAATTATTTGTGTGAGTGTCAAATCCCCCTTCCACACACTATGGTTGATAGTGTATGTCTCATTCTGTACCAGTATCCACCACTTCTCTACTAAGAGGAAGGAGAGTTAGGAGGCATATTTCATTATACTGGCAGAATAAAAGTTCCTTGAGGGCAGGGACTGTTTCCATTTTTTGTCATTGTATCTCCAAACACTGGCACAGTACCTGGCACACAGTACATATTTAAGAAACACTTGTTGAAATAAATGGAATCAAATTGAATCATTAGTTCTCTGGAGTCATGGCATTAACCTGAGTTTTAACACCTTCTAAAGTAGTTTTCCTTTCCCTTATTGTGTTTGGTCCATATATTTTACCCTTAGTTCTTCTGACTTCCTTAGGCATCAGTTCATACATCTTCTCAAGAGACTGTTCTTCATTTTAAAAAATGGAATAATAGTCTTCCATCATATTCACACAGTTTTTTAGCTAGTTCCCAATCAAAGGGCATCCATTTTGTTTTCCTTCCTTCCTTTCTTCTTTCCTTCCTTTCATACAAAAAGTGCTTCTATGAATATTTTGACTAATATGAGACCTTTCCCTCTGTCTTTGATATTCTTAGGACATAGACCCAGTAGTGGTATCACTAGGTCAAAAGGTATGAACAATTTAATTTGGTCACTTTTCATGCCCAGTACAAAATTGTTTTACAGAATGACCAGACCAATTCACACCTCCACCAGCAGTGTGTTAGCTGGCCTGCCTTCCTACAGTCAATCCCTCTAATATTAATTTTTTTCAGTCTTTTATCGTTATCAATTTATTGGGTGTTAGGTGAAACTTCCAAGTTGTTTGCATTTTCTGCTACTTGTGATTTCTCTGAGTTTTAGCTTTCCCATCTGTAAAATGGGATAAAAGTCTGACAGTATCTCTATCACATAAGTGCTGCTTGAAAGATTTAATGAAATAAGGCATATAAAGTTTTTGGTAATTTATGATGTGTTACATAATTGTGAACTACTATTAGTAGACTACAAATAAGCTCTCTGGAGTCAGGGACTATGCCCTCAGGTACAGTAGGAAAGATGCTGGATTTGGAATTTGAATTTGAATCATGGCTGTGATCCTCACTGCCTTTCCAAGATCTATCATCTTATCAGGGCGAGTGCTATTGCTCAGGAGTTCCCACCAATTGTGCTCCCCACTGATTATCAATCACTCTTAAGTAGCTTTTAGGAAGGGATGTTCACTAAATATGTCCGGGATAGTTGGTAGAAAAAACAATCCACCCAAAGTTTAGGACACAGTCTACCACAATTATGCACAAGGTCTGGAGAGAAAGTAGACTCAAGCTTAGAGAGTTAGTCAAACAAAGGAGTTAGGAATAACTCACAGCGTTTTGCCAAAGGCCTCATGAAGCTCCCCTTGGCTGTTTCCAAGAGCAGTGACTTTGTGGAGTCCTAGAGTTTCTTTTCCTCAGTGTGTCTAGTTTGCCCTGACTAAAACCCACCAACTCCACAGGATTACTTCTAGAACCACTGAAGGGAAGAAATAGTCATCTCCCTTCTAGAGACCTGGCCTCCAAGTGTCAGTGAGAGGTTGAGAAGTAGCCCAGAGGCCTCAGGTGATGCAGTGGATAGAATACTGGGCTTAAATTCAGGAAGAACTGAGGTCAAATCCTGCTTCAGACACTTGCTAGTTCATCTCTGCCTCAGTTTCCTCATCTGCTAAATGAGGATAACAAGAGTACTTGTCTCTCAGGGTTGTTCTGAAGATAAGCTGAGATAATATCTATAAAGACCTTACCACAGCGCCTGCACACACTAGGTGCTATATAGATGCTAACTATTGCAAACTTTCCTTCCAGCTCTCATGTTTTTAAATGAATTTTTAATTAAATTAATTTAATTAACTTTTTCATTCTTTTATTATCTTCATCAATTTATTGAGTGTTAGGTGAAACCTCCAAGTTATGTGCATTTTCTGTTTCTTGTGATTTGTGTGTTCTAAGACCTTTCTAGCTCCAACATTCTTTATTCTGATAGAATGTAATCTCCTTGATGACAGACTATTTCTTTTTGTTTTGGGTCCTCAGTGCCTAGCACAGTACAGGATAGGCACTTAATACCTGTTGATTGATTAATGCATTCTAATTGCCCTTTAATTCTAAGGGCCCTTTAAGCTAGTAGTCCATAGTTGAACCTTAGGTCCAATTTAGTTTAATTCAATGGATATTTATTAAGCCCCTACAAGATGCCACATACTATGCTGGGCACTAGAGATACAAAGAATAAAAGAGAACATGCCCAGTCCTCGAGAACCTTCCATTCCAATGGGAGATACAATATGGTGGCAGATGAGTAAATACAAGGAGGTTTGAGGAAAGATAAAGTCCCGGCACCTGGGGGAATTGGAAAAGGCATCCAAGAGGAGACTACACCTACAGGAGCCTTGAAGGAAGCCAGAGATGCTGAAATGCAGAGTCCTAGCCTCCAGCAACATCCCTGACAGGTGGTCAGCCAGCCTCAGCTCATTCCCACCTGCTGCTGGGGATAGCATTTGCTCAGGAGGCATCTCAGTCTTTCTAATTATCTCTACCAGGTTCCCTTACCCAAGAGCCCACACATTACCAGAAATGTGGCGCCTGGAAATGTCAGAATGCTGAACGTCCTGGGTGTAATGACACTAGCGTGGTGGCGTGGGGCGGCTTGGTGGGGTGGTGGTGTTATTCTAGTCTTTGCACACGCTGGAGCAGATGGGCGCGGGATCTGCCAGCCTGTCTGCCTGTCAGATGGGCTTGGAAGCCTGAACACATATTACCAGGAAGCAAACTATACGTATGGATGGCTTTTTTTTTATAGTCTGTCAGCAAGTGAGAAGGGGCTTGTGCCCCATCCTCTCACTGTCCAGAGCCTGTCGAAAGACTACTCCCTGTTGGTCCTTCTGACCTTAGCTCCACGAGCTCAGTTGGGACAGGTGGAATGCACTCCAAAGGACCCGATTTTCTCCTCTCTTTCGTATGTCTTCAAACTCAACTCTCAGGAATCATAGAATCCTGGAGCTGGAATGACAGAATCACTGAATTCCAGTCACAAGGGACCCTGGTGGTCATTTGACCTAATCCACACTTGCCAGTTTCCCTGCCTACAGCTCACCCAATCCTGGCCATTCAGTCTTTGCTTCGAGACCTCCTGTGAGGGGAATTCATTGCTTCCTGAGATAGCCTGCTCCATTGTGGGAGAGCTCTAAAGGCTGTACACTCCTTCCTCATATCAAACCTAAATTTTCCTCTTTGTAACTTCCACCTGATCATTCTAGCAATTTATTCTCTGGAGCCACACAGACCAAGTATGATCCCTTTCCCATTTGACAATTCTTTAAATGCTTGGAGATCTGCTCTGCTCCCCTCCCCTCTAGGAACCTCCTCTCCTCTCAAGTTGAGACATCCCCAATCCCTTCAACTAATGGTCATCATATGGCATGATCTCTAGGCCCTTTCTCATCCCGACAACTGTGCTCTGGGCACCCTCCAGCTTCCCAATATCCTTCCCAAACCACAACACTCAGATATAGTTGTGTTGTCAACCATGGTTCAGGATCATGGGCTGTACTCCAAACCCTCCTCCCAAATCTCATTCTCAGTCAGGGATGCCAAAGGAATAGAGACTTTTCTTTGTCCTCAGGTGAGTTGCCTTGGAACTCTTATGAAAGGAAGAATCATAATCCCCAAATCCCTTTCTTGTCTTTCCCTCACTCTGCCACCTTTCCCTCCACAGGGATGGAATAGGAGATGTTTAAGCCCCCTTTATGTCCTGAAATTCTGGAGTCCCATTCCAGTTCCTGAGGCCAGGATCACAGACATAAACTGAACCTATCCAAGCTGGGAAGAATTAATTGATATCTCAGAAGAACCTTTAGACAAATATTCTCCATATTCAGTGTTTCTTTGTCTCAGAAAGAAAATTATATTGGGTCATTCTTCTACCATTTTTAAGAATGTCTTTAATCTAGAAGGCTAAAGGAAGAGTCTTTAAAATATTATCAAAGACAGGAGAAATCTTAGAACATAGGAAATCAGAGATGGAAGGATCTTTGGAACATAGGATCTTTTTAGAGTTGGAGGGGTCTCTAGCACACAGACTGCTAACTTTGGGAGGGGCCTTAGAACATAGGCTATCAGAGCTGGAAGGACAGAGAAGGCAGGATAACAGAGCTGGAAAAACAGAGCATATCAGAGCTGGGAGGGATCTTGGATCACAGAATGTCAAGAGTGGCTGGGACTTTAGAACATAGATTATTAAAACTTGGAGGGATCTTGGAAAACAAAATATCAGAAGCTGGAAAGATCCATATAACATAGGACATCAGAACCAAAAAAGTCCTTGGAATATAGGATGTCAGAGCCAAAAACGTTCCTAGACCACACAATGCTAGTTTTGGGAGGGATTATAGAACACAGAATGTCAAAGTTGGGAAGGAATCTTAAAAGACAGGATGTCAGAGCTGGGAGGAGACCTTAGAACACAGGAAGTCAGAGCTAGGAGGCACTTTAGAACAGAAAATGTCAGTTGGTAAGGATCTTACAACACAGAAGGTCAGAGCTGGGAAGAACCTTGGAACAGAAAAGGTCCAAATTGGGAGGGGCTTTAGAACAGAGAATGTAAGAGCTAGGAGGGACCTTACAATGTAGGATATTAGATGTAGAGGGAACCTTATAACAGAGGTCTGAATTGGAAGGAGTCTTATAATGTTGGAAGTTCTATGAATCTTATTCATTCTCACTTGTACAACTACCTGCAAACATACTGAAGTCTACCATCCTCTATCTCTCTTCTCTCATTTTCTATAAAACTTCCCTTTACTTCCAAACTCCTAGAAAGAATCATCTGCCTCCACTTCCTTCTTTCCCAGTAACTTCTCTATCTCCTGCAATCTGCCTTCTGGCCACTCGAATGAAATTGTTCCAAGATTCCCAATGATGTACTAAATCAGGTGGCTCTTTTCCAGCCCATCATTCTTGACCTCTCTACTGCTTCTGACAGTGTTGACTACCCCTCCCTTCTGGAGGTTATCTGTCTCTATGTTGATATGGCTCTCTGGATCTTCTTTTTAAATAGAATACAAGCTTCTGGATGGCAGAAAGTCATTTTGTTTTATTTTTGTATCCTTATAACCTTAAAGAGTACCCTGAAGACAGCAAACACTTAGTAAGTATTTGTCACATTGGAAGAAGGCTCCTGTCTTCTCTTCAACCTCCTTTACTGCATCAGTTTCCATATTTCTTGTCCTTAGCATAAGGCTCTATCATAGGTCCTTTCCCCTTTCTCTTCTTCCTTGTTTGGTGATTTCATCTGCTCCCATGAATTCAGGCATCAGTTCTATGTAGATGATCCCCAAATGTGTAAATGTAGTTCCTTCTGAAATGTATTCCTATATGCTAATGGACATCTTGATATTTTGGACTTTTAGACATCCTATAAGCTTTACAAACTCAGAGTGTCCCAGACAAAATTCATTATCTGGACTGCTGGATGCAGTGGATAGAGTGGTGGGCCTGGAGTCAGGAAGATTTGAGTTCAAATCCAACCTCTTATTAGCTGTGTGATCCTGGATAAGTCACTTCAACCTGTTTACCTCAGTCTCCCCATCTGTAAAATGAGCTGGAGAAGGAAATGGCAAGCCATTCCATTATCTCCACCAAGAAAACCCCAAATGGAGTCACAAAGAGTGGATATGACTGAAACAACTGAACAACAAACCCACCACTTGTCTTCTTAATTTTTCTATTTCCATTAAGAGCACCACCATCCTTCCAGTTCTTGAGGCTTGTTACCTTGGAGTCATCCTTGGCTCTTCCTCCTTCACCTGCCACCTTTTGGAAGTTGCCAAGTTTTGTGGACTCAACTTTCAGAATCTGTCTCACATTCATTACTTCTCTCCCCTCTTACCTTCATTACTTCTTACCTGGACTACTGTAATAACTTTCCTAATTAGTTTCCAGACTCTTCCTGCTCCAATCTTTTCTCTACACAGTTGCCAAAAGAATCTTCCTAAGGCCTGTGTCTGAATAAGTCACGCCCATTTTCCAAAATGGTCAGTGACTCCATACTTCCCTAGGATAAAGGACAAATTCTTAAGCCTTGCACCTTGGGGTCTCCACAATCTGACAGCAGTCTACTTTTCCAGGCTTTTTTTTCATGGCAACACTTTCTGGGTTCCAGTCAACTTGGACCATAGGCATTGCCTGAATTCAATGTTTTATCTCCTTCCTCTTCCTTCTCAAGGTCTCCCAGAATCTTTGCCTTCTTCACTCAGCTTAGTTACCTTGTCCTCTGTGGAGCCTTCTCAGTTCCAAGATCTCCTACCACTCTCTCCCTCCTCAAATTGCCTCGAATTTACTTATATATCTTCACATTGTTCTCTGCTCTACCTCCATCCCAAGCAGAATGGAAACTACCAGAAGGGAGCCATTATCTTGTCCTACCTACTCCTCAAACCTAGCATCATGCTTTCCTTGGGTGTAGCAGGCATTTCATAATCTCTTGCTGGATTGAATTAAAGGGACATTTAAAACCCAGAATGTCAGAGCCCAAAGGGATCTTGAAGTTCATCTATCTCCACTGCCTCATTTTATTTTTAAAATTATAAACCTAAAAAGCAACAAACATGAGCATTTCAATATGCAAAGGACAGAGAAACAAGCTTGTCTATAATGAATATTACATTAATAGATTGTAGAAGATTGTCCATGATGAATTTCTATCGCAGATATTATGCATTCTTTTTAAAGTGCATATTAAATTTAATATGATAGTACCACGACCATCCTGCTTATCTGTTATTTATGTCTCTTTCTGAACTTCCTTTTGTTTTCTTTTGAGTAATTTCTAATGTTTCATCGATATTATGTTCTTTCTTTTCATCTTTTTCTTCCTCTTTTACATTACTATCATGGCTGACCTCATCCCTCTCCCCTCCTACCAACTAAAGATAAAAGCTCTCTCTTGTTATGAATAAATATAGCCAAGCAAAATGAATTCACACGTATACTGAGTCCATTCCTTCTCAGCTAAGATATAGGAGGGATGCTTCCAACTGCCTCCTTTATTTTTACACATAAGAAAACAGACGCAGAGAGGTAAGGTGATTTTCCCCCAGTCACACAGCTATGAAACGACAGTCTACTCTAGGACCTGGGTTTTCTGTGTCCTAGCCTTTCCTCTTCTCCTTTCTATTGTCTATTCTGAGAAGAGGTTCCTTCTTTTTTAACAACCCTCCCCCCCCAAAGGGTCATCTGTCTCTTGGCCCACCCAGATGGCTGCTTCTGCTAAAGCCAAATTTTACAAATCCATCTCCATGTCCAGGTTTTCTCCCATGGTGCCTCTACCTCTCTTCCCATTCTCTTTCTAGTCTCCTCTCTCCCATTCTTCAGTCTTGGAGAAGGATATTTTTAAAAGATAATTTCATGCCCCTTTCCTTCCTCTCCTCTCCTCTCCATCTCTACCCCAACCCTCAACTGTTGTAAGCCACATCAGGTAGGCTTGGTGAACATTTGTATTGCTGTCAAGTGTATTTAGAAATAAACAGGTCTGAAAAGCATTCCCTTGGGCTCAGGTGCTGAGGAGGCTCTGCTTGAAGGCCTAGCCTGCCATAGCTCCAGGGGATTATGTTGATGGCAAACCCATCAGAGCCACCTCCAGGCCACTGCACAGCTATGACCTCTGATAGATTCCTTTATATAATATGAGAGAGAAACCAGGCCTATAGTCCTTCCACTGTCAAAGTGGGAGAAGAAGAGAGGAGAGATCAGGGGGAAGGAGAGGAAAGGGAAGGGTCAGGCTGGGAGGTCAGCTCCCCAACAAGAGAGTCATGAGCAAGGAGGAAGGGATGGGACCAGACAGGAGGAAGTCTGAGGACTGGAGATCAAATCCCAACTCTGCCCTTTACTATATACTTGACCTTGAATTAATAACTTGCCCTCTCTGAGACTTAGTTTACTCAACTGTAAAGTAAGAGAATTGGACAAGAAAGCCATTAAAGTCCCTTACAACTTTAGATGCACCAGCCTAGTACAGGATGGGGAGTGACAGGTCTACAAAACTGAGAGTTGGGAAGCTCAATGATATAGCCTCTTGCTAGCCTGCTCCGTCTTCCCTCTCTTGCCTTTGCTCTTGTCTTATGACAACCATCAAAACAAAGGCAGTGGGAGGAGGATTGAGACAAAGGGGATTTGGAGTCAGAGGTGTTTGATTGGGAAGCCAGAACATGAACTTGGTGAGTGGGGTAACAAGATTTAAAGCTGGAAGAGACCTTAAAGATGATCTAATCCAACCCTCTCACTTCACACAGGAGGAAATGGAGAACCAGGAGGTTCTATGCTTTGTCCAAGATCACATAAGTAATGAGTAGCAGTAAATTATAAAACCACATCCTCTCTTTCTTCTCTCTCCTCTTCTCTCTCCCCTCCTCTCTTCCTCCCTCCCCCCTCTCTCTCTCCCCCCTCTCTCTGTCTCCCTCTCACTCTCTGTCTCCCTCCACTCTCCTCTGTCTCTGTCTCTGTCTCTCTGTCTCTCTGTCTCTCTCTCTCTCTCTCAGAGCACTCATCAGATCTGGGGGCGGGGAGAGGAAGTGGGTCTTAGAGTTCCCCTCAATGCACTTCATTTTTTAGATATAGGATACCAATGCACAGAGGAGTTGGGACTGACCTGACATCATCCAGTGGTAAAACCAGGACTATAAGCCCAACACCTTGGCACTCTTGGCAGATCCTCAAATTTATTTTCTGCCAGGTGGAATGAATAATATCACTGTTATGTGAAAATCTCTAGGAAGAAAATGGAAACTTAGGAGGGGCCAAGAACATCAGCACACTAACTGCTCATCAGTCAGGGTTAGGAAGGTAATTCGTTTTGGTTAGCCTCATTTGCTGCTCCAATTCCTCACCTTTAGCAGGCTTTTGAAACGAATGGTTTGGTCTGAGCTGCTGTCACAGGATCAAAAGGTTCAGAACTAGAAGGGATTGGAGAGATCTTTTAAGCCAATTCATTTTAGACGTGAGCAAACTAGGAAGGTGAAGGGAACTGGCTCAAAGTCATCCAAATAGTAGAACTGGGATTTGAACCCACATCTTCTGACTGAATCCAGTAGGGAGGCTACCACTAGCCTGACTACCGATCTTGTCTCAATTAGCTGCTGTTGAGTCATTTTTCAATTGTGTCTGACTCATTCATGATCCCATTTGGGGTTTTCTTGGCAGAAGTACTGGAACAGTTTGCCATTTCCATCTCCAGCTCATTTTACAGATGAGGAAACTGGGGCAAACAGGGGCAGGTGACTTGCCCAGGGTCACACAGCTAGTAAGTGTCTGAGGCCAGATTTGAATTCAGGAACGTGAGTCTTCCTGACTCTAGGCCCAGCGCTCTGTGCACTCTGTGCACCTAGCTGCCCTGATCAGCTGTGGTGATATCTATTTTCTCAGGACAGCCCTGTCCTGCTAAAGTCTAAGTGGCTACATCATTCATTGAAATAGCTCTGCCAGGGTGGGTTCATGGCGCTTCTGGACTCTGAAGCATCATAGGATCCAGAGCTTTCACCAAGCTGACCTTAGAGGCCCAGCTAGCCCAACCCCCTCATTTTACAGAGAAGGAACCTGGGTCCCAAGAAGGTAAAACATTAGATTTTGAAGGTGGGGGGAATGTCATATGTCACTGTTAATTCAAATCGAACATGAAGCCCATCAGATTCCCCAGGTATTTTTGTAACCAGCTCTCTCTCTCGAAGCCAGTAGTTGTGAAGTTGATTTCTTGAACCTGTATATGTATATGGGTTTCTACGTATTTCATTCTAACACAACAGTCTGACATTAGGCTCTCATGATCTTTTGGGATGCTGAATAATTTATTTTATTTTTTAGGTTACACATATATAATCATATTTCCACATTAGTCACGTTGTGAAAAATATCAGAACAAAAGGTCAAAACCACAAAAAAGGAATAAAAAGATAAAAATAGCACGCTTCAATCAACATTCAGACTCCACGATCTTTTCTCTGGATGTGGATAGCTTTTCCCCACATGAGTCTTTTGGAATTGCCTCGGATCACTGTGTGCTGAAAAGTGTCAAGGCTATCATAGCTGATCATTGTTACAATGTTGCTGTTACTGTTACAATGTTTACTGTTTACAGTGTTCTCCTGGTTTTGCTCCTTTCACTCAGCATCAGTTCACATAAGTCTTTCTAGGTGTTTCTGAAATCTGCCTGCTCATCATTTCTGATAGCACAACAGTATTCCATTACATTCATACACCACAACTTGTTCAGGCATTCCCCAGTGGATGGGCATCCCCTTGATTTCCAATTCTTGGTCATCACAAGAAGAGCTGCTATAGACATTTTTGTTCAGGTGGGTCTTTCCCCCTTTTTATGATCTCTTTGGGATACAGACACAGAAGTGGTATTGCTGGGTCAAAGGGTATGTACAGTTTTATAGACCTTCCAAATTGCTCTCCAGAATCAGTTCACAACTCCACCAATAACGCATTAGTGACCCAATTTTTCATATCTTCTCCAACATTGTTCATTTCCCTTTTCTGTCTCATTAGGTGCTATTTTAGACAAGTTCACAGGGTTATAGCTGTAGAGCTGAAAGGAAACTTAGAGGCCACCTAGCCCAACAACTTCATTTTATAGATGAGGCAACTGAGGCCTATAGAAGGAAAATAACTTGTCCAAGTTCACACAAGTAGAAAGCATCAGATGGAGGTTTTGAACCCAAGTGCTTCCTCTCTACCAAGGAGCCCTGAAGGTCATCTGTAAATGACTCAACAAAGGCAGGGCTGGGAAAGTGAAGTAGGTGGTGTGTGTGTGTGTGTGTGTGTGTGTGTGTGTGTGTGTGTGTGTGTGTGTGTGTGTGAAATGCAGATCAGTGGAACGGAAAAGGACCTGAGTTTAAACCCTGGCTCTGCCACTTATCACTTGTGGAACCTCAAGCAAGTGACTTCCCTTCTCTGGGCCTCAGTTCCCTCATCAATAAAAACAAGGGGTCGAGGTGGATGAGCTTTGAGGCGCTTTCTCACTCTTAAATCCTCTGATCCTATTCAGAAAGGAGCATTAAGACAAAATAGAAAAAGAAGTAGTTTCTTGGGAACCCAGAGGCCAGACTTGAAAAGAAAGCTGAGGAAATAAGGATCATTTATCTCGAAGAAAGGAAGGTTGAAAGGTTCCTTAATAACTGTCCTCAAATAGCTCAAGGGTTATTACAAGGAAGATAATGACTGCTTATTGTTTTCTGAGGACAGAACAAAATGAAATGAGTTTCAAATGAAGCAAGAAGGATTTAGGTTAGATATAATTTCTGCTGAGGGCACTATCATCCTCCTAGTCATTGAGGCTAGGCTCAAAACCAAGGAGTTATCCTTGCCTCTTTCCTATCCTTTACTCTGATTTATAATATTGCCAAGTCTTGTTGATCCTACCTTCATATCATTTCTCACATCTGCCCTCTCTCTTTTTCATTCATATGGCTACCATCTTAGCTTAGACTCTCAATACCACATTCATGGACTACCAAAGCAACCTCCTCATGGGCCTCTCTGACTCCAGTCTCTCCACTCTTAAAGACCAACCAGATGCTAAATGGCTTTCCTAAACTATGGGACTAATTGTGTCACTCCCTAGCTCAAAAGCCTTCAAGACTCCCCCTTTAAGTTCTCCAGACTACTCCCCTAAGTAGTATTCCTCCTTGCTAACTGAGTGTCCACAGGGTGACTGCACCTTCAGATTCTTTGGATAACCCTGTGAAATGCTACTTCTATTACTATATCTCAGACTCCCACTAGCCTCCTATTGATGATAATTTTGTAGATTAATTATCTTGAATCAAAGACATTTTCTAAGAACCTACAGTAAGAACAGTTGGTTCAAACATTCCCTCCCCAAACCTGGGAAGCACTTTCACAAAGAGAAACTGTATCTATGGGGAGAGTGGGATTAAGCTTAGAGTAAAATGGTAGCAAGGGAGAGATGTGGGATACAGGTGAAGCAAATTTGTGACTCTTAGTACCACCAGTCCTGGAAATTCCTTCTCCATTTGTAGGGTCTCACACAGCTCTCCTTGGGCACATCATCTTTCCTTACTGGGTCTCTCAACTGAATGGTCACTAAGGTCTCTTCCAGCTCTGACTTTCTGTGTGCCAGGAGAGGCAGGGAAACACAGTGGAAAGAGCAGTGAATTTGGATTCAGGAGACCTGGGTTTGAATTCTGCTTGACTCCTGGTGGATTTTGAGCAATACCTCTATTTCCATTCTCTGGACTTGTTTTCATGTTTCTAAAATGAAATGATCAAAGGATAAGTCTCACTGGGATGAAGTCCCAGGATCTAAACTTTCCTTGAGCCCATTGCTGTCTCTCTTTGGGGAGACTCTTTGAAGCTGCTTCCTCTTATGAGTAATCATCTCTCTGTATCTGTGTCTCTCCTCTGTTCCTGAATGAATGTATTGGCCCCTACTGGTCCTGTAGCTGTGAAGACATGGCCAACTGGGGACAAGTGAGAGAAAGTTTCTCCTAACCTCTATGCAGAGGTCTCCCTCACAAAGCCCTCTAGAACCTCACATTCTTCATCTCCAAAACTGGAACTGCTGAAATCCATCCAGTTATTTAAAGATCCCAGATGTGTGGTTAGCTTGTTTGCTTAGACGCTCTTGCTATTCCCAGAAGCCACAGGTCATAGACATGTCTTGTTTACACAATGAAACCTCACTATGTCTTACTACATCACTTGAGGTGAGGAGGAAAACTCCTTCCCTTATACTAAAGTAAAGTACAAACCTTTCCTCCTGGCATTTAGGCCTCAAGCAATGTTTTACTACCTTAGCTCACATTGTTCCCCTTCATGAATTCTTTGTTTAAGTCAATCGTACTATTGGCTATTCCAAGATCTCTTCTTGCCTGCTTCTGCCTCAATGCAGCGTGTGCTGGCCATCCACCACACATGGAACAAAATTTTGCAATCCTCCCCCTCCTTCTAGGCTCAATCCCCATGCTATCTCCTCTATGAAGCCCTCAGTAGTTTCTCCTCTCTTCTTTAAAATTTTCTAGTGCAGTTTTTCTAGATCTCTCTTTTGCCCTATCACATCCTACTCTGTTTTTAATCAATCAATCGACAAATACTTATTATAATTTTACTTTGCTATGTACCAGACACTGGGGAAATGACCCCTACTAGCAACATATATGTAGATATATGTATATATATCTACATATATGATAAATATAAAGTTAATAGATACAAACATACACAAAGTAGTTTAATACAAGGGAGGGCATTAGCAGAGAAATAGGAAACACTTATGTGTTTATCAGTCATATTCTCTACCTCCTCTCCTTCCAATCTCACCAACAATAGACTAGAAAATAAATGCTCCCTGTGGTCAGATAATGAATCATTTATAAAATCTTTGTATCCCAATGAGATTTGTCTCTCTATCACCTCAGTTTAGAGCTATGGAAACAGAAGCTCAGAGAAGGGAAATAAAGGTATTGTTTAAAGTTATACCAGGTGTTAAGCAGGATTCAGATCCAGGTCCCCTGAATGCAATTTCACTACTCCTTCTGCCTTGCTGCCCTGCCTCTTCTGGAACACAAAAAGTCAGAGTTGAAAGAAACTTTGAAGACCAAATGGCCCCTCCTCCCTCACTGCTTCAGTACTTGGATGGACTGATGCTCTTATCCATCACAGGTTTAGACTACATTCTGCCCTCACCTTCCCTTCCTGTGAGGCTTCTGTCCCTAGTCTCTCCTCAGCCCTCCACAAGGAACTGTCCAATGTGCTGAAAGGCTTTAGGCTTTTTGCATCCCTTGGGTACCAGTGCAGCCTCAGGGCCATCAATCATCACACCTCAGCCAGCTTACCTCCCTTTCCAAGTATGACTTTCATAGGATTGGATATTGGAGTTGGAGGAGATGTCCAAGGCCTTTCCCTTCATTTTATAGAGTAGGAGACTGAGTCCCAAAGAGGGGAAGGTACTTGCTTGACCAAACTCACTCCAGTAGTCAATGACAGGGCCAAGGCTAGAACTCGATCTCCTGGCTCCCAGTCTGATGCTCTTTTTCCAACATGAAAGCTACTTTTATATTGTAGGATTGAGGAATCACAGGATTTAGAGCAGGTAATGGTGAGGTCAGTGTTTTAAGATAAGTCTGGCCCAGGATCTAGCAGGGTCTAAGGGTCAGATAAAGAAAGCCACCAGTTTAATTTTTGTTCATATTCTTTGCTACTCAGGGATAATAAGCATCATCAGTTTGTGAGAAGGGGCCTAGATTGCTGAGTAAACAGGAGTGGGTCAGGCTGGCACCTAGAGGCTTGTTCAATCAGTAGTGTATTTTTTTTTCAAATTAGACACCTTGGTTGGATTTCCAGTCACCTCAGCTCCTTATCTCCCTTGAGAAGTAGCTGTGTAGCCTGGGAATAGGTTAGAAGGCCATGGTGCCTCTGAAGGGAAAAACAGAAGAGTTTGGGAGCAGGAAGCATAGGATTTAGAGCTAGAAGTGACTTTAAAGGTCATCTAGTCAATCCCCTGACTTTATTATTATTTTTTTAAAAATTCATTTAAAAACATTTTCATGCCTGTAGTGTTGCTATTCTGTCCTGTACAACTCTTCATGACTCCATTTGGAGTTTTCTTGGCAAAGTTAGTGGAGTAGTTTGTTATTTCCTTCTTCAGCTCATTTTGCAGATGAGGAAACTGAGGCAAATTGGGTTAAGTGGCTTGCCCAGGGTTACCCGGTTAGTTAGTGTCTGAGGTCAAATTAGAACTCAGGTCCTCCTGACTCTAGGTACAATATTCTGTGTACTATGGCACCACCTAGGTGCCCTATGTGTCCATAGTATCTCCCTCCTGTCTTTTCGTCCCCACCTCCTACGAACTGAAAAAGAAAGAAAAACAAACCCTTTGTTGTAAATTCAAGCAAAACAAATTCCTGCCTTACCCACATCCAAAAACAATCTCAATCTGCCACTGAGTCCGTTACCTCTCTTGTCAGGAGGTGGGTAGAATTTTTCATCATGAATCCTTTTGAATCCTGGTTGGCCATTATGTTGAGCAGAGATTTTAAGCTTTTCAAAGCCACCACTCCCCTTTAAAGATGGGCAAACTGAAGCCCCAGGGAAAGAAAGTGACTTGCTTGAGTTCATGAGGAGCAGAGCTAGTATCTGAACCTAAGGCCTCTAGGGAAAATGCAGTTCTGATAGAACCATGCCACAAGCTCTTTTCAGAATGGCAAAGGATTAACAGGAACAGAAATTGGGTCAAAATTTAAAAACTAAGACATTTTAGAGATGGGTTAGGTCACAGGAGCAAAGATTTAGGGGCCTCAGAGGACGTGTAGTCTTCATTTTACAAATGAGGAAACTGAGGCTCAGAAAAAGTAAGTAACTTGCACAAGGGGGGAGGGTGATGTGTGCGGGTATGTTGGGGAAGGAGGAGATGAATAATATGAAGGATACAGCTGGTCCTTCCTGGCCACTTCAATCATATTATTTCCCTACTCAAAAAAATCTTCATTTTACCTCCCATTGCCTAGAGAATAAAATACAAACTTAGCCTGGCCCTCCATCATTGGGCACCAACCTAGTTTTCCAATCTTATCTTATGCAACTCATCTTTCTGCATTCTACATTCCATCCAAACTCATCTACTCATTGTACAAGCAGCCTATAGCTCAGGACTTAGGCCTGGGCTACAGTTGCAGTGTGTGTGTGTGTGTGTGTGTGTGTGTGTGTGTGTGTGTGTGTGCTTAAAATGAAAGTAAAGACCAGTGTCATCAGGGACATGATGGAAGGAGGTAGTAGATTTGCACAGAGATAGGGCAGAGGGCTAACTGTGCTAGGATGAGGGAAGTGAGGTCTATAGGCTGGCACTAAATGTGTCAGCTTGTTGCCTTTCTGCCTTTCCTCCTTTTATCTTGTCCTCTTCCTCTTCTTCTTTTTTCTCCTCCTCCTCGTGCTTTACTTATTGTGTTTCCCTGCAGCTCTGGTTTGTGTTCCCAAGGCAGCCTGGTACCCATCTACCCTTCCTCCAAAGGGCGGGTTCAGAATCTTTGCCTAGAGGTGACTCTGCCAGCTCCTGCCACTCCATAGCAGTTGGGGCACAGTTTTGTTTGGAAATGGGGGCAGCAAATCATTCCTCACTAACCCCCTCTATATACTGTGGAGATCATAAGAGGAGACCACCCGAATTGTACTCGTAAGGAGCTTATAGTCTAGTTGGGGAGACAAGATTGATACAGGAATTCAATTCAATTCAACTCAAGGATTTATTCAGTGTCTAGTATGTGCTAGGGATTGGAGATGTGAAAACAAAATGAACCAGTCTCTGATCTCAACAACTTCCTGGTTGAGGCAGCAAGGAACTCCAAGGAAGAGAGAGAAGGTGGCATGTTCCAGGTGAGTCAAACCGTAATCACCATCTCAGCCCACTGCCTGCCCTTAGACCTTAATGCAGACAAGTCAGGACTCTGAACCCAAGTGTCTTGGGAAAAGTGAGACCTCAACTCCTAGACCAAAGGTCCTGCCCAGCCTCTTCACAGGAACCAACCTGCCTCTATGGAGATACAACCTGGCAACTACTTCTGCCCCTGCTGCTGTCCCTGCCTCCTCAGCAACCACAGCTTGTGAAGACCCAGAAAAGAAAGCTTTTGACACCAAAGTTCTTTATGTCATCAAATAGATAAGTATCAGAAACATATGAATTTATCCATGGAATCAACATTAAGGAAACTGCATTTTTATCAGCTTTTCTGTCGCACCCTAAGGACCATTGGACCTTTCTTTCTCCTTGCTGCAGAAACCTCTTAGATGTGCTACTTCCCCTTATCCCCAAGGAAGTCCCTCCTTGACAGTAAGAACTGTCTTTTCTATCTGATTCCCCAGAGCTTAGCTCATGAGCTTTGCACATAGTAAACACTTAATAAGCACTTTCTCCTTCATTCCTTCTATTGGAGGGAAATGACAAGGTACACCTGTCAGAAAACACAAAATATGTACAAAGAGATATCTAGGAGGAGGGCACAGATCCAATATGACGATGTTTGTCAGCAACAGAACAGTAGTTCCTAAGGGCATGGTGGAAGGGTACAGAAGAAAGAACTGGAACAGCAGTAGGATGGAGCTGACATGAGTAGGGATGAGGGAAGCAGCGAGTAGGGGTCAGGGAGATGAGCTTTGTCCTGGGTAATCTGGAAAGAGTTAGAGTAGGTAGAATGATTGATTTATAGCTGAAAGGGACAGTGGGGTCATCTCACCCAGTCCTCTCATCTTGCTGATAAGGAAGCTAAGACTCTAAGGGCTAAGTGATTTGCCCAAGGCCATATAGGAATTAAGTGAACTGTTGCAATTTGAGCTTAAAATCTAACACCCCATTGGGCTTTTCTCTCAATGGTACAAGCTGGGCACTGGATGGAATATTATTGCTGTGAGCTCCAGAAGGGTGGGGACTAAACTTTATCTAAATATTGTATCCTTTCTGGAACCTAATACAAGGTTATGCACACAGCAGGAGCTTAATAAATGTTCAACTGAATAAGAGATTCAGACTCTTAGAGCTGTAAAGTACTTTAGAAGAGGGGCTCTTGGGCTGATGAAAGTGAATTAGAGTTGATACCTAAGTTCAATATCCATATTTGACAGATCAAGAAACTGAGGTCTAGAGAGGGCAATGAAAATAAACTATCAGCAGGACTGAGACTATATCTACAGAGCCTCACTCCCTATGGGGGGGGGGCTCTTTTTTTACACACAGTTTTCTTGGTTTTTGTAGACAAATACTTCCCTTACCCACCAATTAGAGCCTGATATTCTCTGGGAGCATTATTCAGTACTGAGTTTAAGGCTTCTAACAGAGAATTAAAGTGCAAATGTCTCTGGGAGAGGCCACCTTAAATTCAAAATCATTCCCATTTCACCAATGTGACAAACTGAGGCAGAGACAGACAGACAGATACACAGACATACACAGAGAGAGACAGAGAGACAGAGAGAGACAGACATAAAGAGAAGAGAGAAAAGGAGAGAGAGAGAGAGAGAGAGAGAGAGAGAGAGAGAGAGAGAGAGAGAGAGAGAGAGAGAGAGAGAGAATGTCAGTGAAAAAGTGAACAAAGACAGTTTCATTTTGCCAGCAAGAAACAATACCATTCAAAGAACAGGTGGGGAGGAGAGAAATTGACTGCAGTCACATTATTTTTGTTTCCAAATTGAAATTAAAGATCATTTTAACTCCAGATGCTAAGAAATCCGAGGCTCATTACTCCCTAGCATTTTGTCCATGCTCTCATTCTCACTTCAATTAAAGCCATTTATTGTAATTAATTAAATTTGTTATTCGATTAATAAAGATATAAATTCTGTTAAGTCACTGAGCAGGATAAGCTCCAGTCTAGATTTGTTTCTTGGCAATTATTGGAAAATTCCCCCTTCTCTCCCCACTCAGCTCTCAGATCATTGATTTTCCAAGTCATCTCAGTTCAGGGCTGGAAGATTCCCTCTCAGAAGTAGGTAGCAGGTCCTGCAGCTGGACCCCTTCTTTACTTTTAGAGACCACCAATGAGTCAACTCACAGCACTTTATTAAGTACTCATTTTGTTCCAGGCACTATGCTAAGTAACGAGGATACAAACCCAAAATTTAAGAGTCCCTGTTTTCAAGAAGATTCCATTCTCCTGGGGAAGGCAATGGATACATCTATAAATATATGCAGAACAAATCTGAGATACATATAAGGTAGTTCAGGGAGGGATGGAGGGCTCTATTCCCTGGTGTGGTGGGGAGTGGGGAATCAGAAGAAAACTTCACAGAGAGCATGAGCTGAATTCATCTTGGTTACTAGTAAGGGATTTTATGGAGAGGAAGGGAATCATTCCAAACAGCACGGCATAACGGACCTAGTGTTGGCTTTAGAATCAAAGAACCTGGGTTTGAGTCCAGCTCTAAAGGAGCCCATGACTTCTTACCTATGTGACTATAGACAAATCACATTATCTCTCTGATCCTTATTTTTGTTATCAATAAAATGAGGGGGTTGGAGGGAAGAATCATTTATTAAGTGTCTACTATATGCCAGGCACTGTCATGAGTGTTTTGCAAATATTATCTCATTTGATCCTTACAATTATGGGAGGTTAGTGTTATTATTATCCTCATTTTGCAGTTGAGGAAACAGGCAGACAGAGATTAAATTACTTGACCAGGGCCATCCAGCTATGTAAGTGTCTAAGGATGGAGTTCATGTCTTTTTAAATCCAGGCACCCACTGCACCACCCAGCTAGTTGCTTCTTGAACTAGTTGATCTGTTAGATCTTTTCCAGTTTTCCAAGAAGTGAAGAGAGAATTAAAAGCATAGCACAAGAGGTACAGGAATTCACACAAACAAGAAACTTCTGGAAAACTAGAATGAACTGAATAGAAATTAATGACTCCATGGGATAACAAGAAATGTTAAATGAAGTCAAAAGACTAAAAATATAGACTAATATGTGAGATATCTCCCATCAAAAATGACTGACCTGGACAATAAGATCTGGGAGAGACAATTTAAGAATCATTAGACCCTCTGAATGTCATGACCAAAAAAAGAGTCTAGACATAATATTTCAAGATATCATGAGAGAAAAGGTGCTCAGATCTCTCAGAACCAGATGCCCCACCCAACATCAACAAAAAAGACTTTTAATGAAATAGATGACTTCTATGCATTCCTTATAGAAAGACCAGAGCTATGAGGAAACTTTGGATACAAACACAGGTGTCAAGAGAAATATAAAAACCCATCCTGTGTGTGTGTGTGTGTGTGTGTGTGTGTGTGTGTTCGTAGGTGTTAAGTAACACAGGAGGTATGAACAAGACAGGTCCTGGATGGGCAGAAATGAGTAGTTTGCCATCCATATCAAAGGAGAGAACATCTACTTCACCAACAAGACAGCAAACTCATATGAGTATTTAAAAAAATTAATCAAGAAAAACAAGCCAGTGACAATACATCAATTGTTGATAATGTTTTTCCTCAGTACTATACTACATGAACATTTGATGTCTAGAAACAGTGCTCTAAGCCAAAGCAGAGATACTAATTGTAGGAAATTCAAGCCACTGACAGTCTGGGGTGGAAGATCCATCAGGCACCTTTCAGATCACATCATATACGTGGCAGACTCTGGTAACCAATAGCCAAAATCTTGCATGGTTTCAACATTCTGCCCAAGACATAGACGTAATAAATAATTGTAAAGTGATGAGCACAGTTCCTGTCACATGGTACGGTAAGCACTTTATGAATGATATGTGACTATAATGATGCCCTAGTTTTCAACCCGTTTTTATACAACCTTTACAAGAACAAAACAAAAAATAATTATATTAAACAGGCATTCCTCAATTTACACTTAAGTTCTTTCATAACATTTATAAAAGCTATGTCAGCTGTTATAAATGGTACCAAGGCTCTCGGACACAAAAGCTTATTCAATGATAATGTACCTTAAATACAGTAGCATAGTTTTTCAACTATTCTAAACTACTATTTATAACGTAGTTTCTATGGCAAAACTCACTCTGGGTTTGAATTTAGGACACATAAAGAATATCATCACTTTCCTCAATGTAGTGACTGATCATGATTCCAGAAGCCCAGTGATGAAGAACTTCTCACAGAGAAGTGAAATTAATATGCAGAATCAGACAAATTTTTTGGACATGGTCAATATGAGAATTAGTTTGACTTGACCATACTTATTTGTTACAAGGGTTTTGTTTTTCTTTCATTCTTCCCCCTAAATTATCAGTCATTTATTTTTATAATTTTTAAGTGAGGGGAAGGGGAGGGGAAAATGCTTGATAATTGAGAAAATGAATTTTAAAAAATCCTATTAACCTTTTACTTAAATCTCTCTGGGATTCAATTAATTTTGCATTAGTTTCATAAGTCTATATCATTAAGGTGTCTTTCAGCTTTAAAATCTTAGGATCCTACTGACTGACTGGAATTGAAGAGGAAGAGAGAGTTGGGGATGGGGAGCATTCACTTCCTCATTCAGGAGGAATGAATGGAGAAAATGGCATGGAGAGAGGAAGGAGAGAAGACCAGAAACAAACTTCATGGTTTTATGCAGGGCAGAACCTAATGAAGAGGTTCAACATTTGACTTGATTGGGAGGTCATGGCTTCCGGATGTCCCACTTATGAGGGGGTACAGACTGTTCTTCCTATCTTCCTTCTCCATATCTTCTTTATCCCCAAAAGGGTAAGGGCCTGGAGTGGACTTTGAACTTGAAGGAAGCTTAGTGATGTCCTTTAGGCATCTCAAACCCAACATGTACAAAACAAAATTCATCATCTTTCCCCCAACTGCTCACCCCAATTCTGTTCTTGTTTATTTCTATTTCTATTAAGGGTCCCACCATCCTTTAAGCCATCCAAGAGGGCCACCTTTGATTCATCCTTGACTCACCAACACCTCTTATCTCCGTTCCCTTTTCTCCACTCAAAGGGTCAGACCACCATAGTTCTGGACCTCCTCATCACGTCTCTGGATTATTGACACAGCTTTCTAATTGGTCTCCTTGCCTCAAGTCCCTCCTCACTCCAATGCATCCTCAATTCATTTGCTAAAGTACAGGTCTAACTATGTCCCTCTCCTGCTCAATAGACTCGAATGACTCACGAATACTTCTAAGATCAAATGTGATGCCTTGTCATTTAAACATCTTCACAACATGGCCCCAACGTGTCTTCCTAGCTTTATTTATTTGCTCTACCCTTCACAATTTTTTTCAGTCCAGTTGAATTGGTTTTCTACTGGTTCCTTACACATGACATTCCATCTTCCATCTCTGTGGAAGATGCATAGGCTGTCTTCCATGCCTAGAGTGTACTCCCCCCTTCACATACCACTTCTTAGAAGTTAACGGGGACACCACCTACAAGAAACTTTTCCTAGTTCACCAACTCCAGGTGCCCTCCCTCCTCCAATTATCTAGTATTTATTTGTATACATCTTACATATATTTAGATATGTTCATGTTGCCACAAGTAAGCTCCTTGAAGGCAACAACTGTTAAATTTTTGTTTTTGTACACAGAAGGCACTTACTATATGCTTGGTGACTGGCTGATCAATCATCTACCCAACTACTTCATTAGAAGGAAGCAGGTCACAGTGGCAATAAACAGCAGAGGGGAGATTAGAACTCAAATGCTCTGTCTCTAAAGGTTGTGTCTTTTCTAACTTCACCAAGCTGAGATTGTGGCCCGGACTGATGGTAGAAGAGGATGGCAAGATGGAGAAATTGATCCAGTCCTTTCTACTTCCTTATGCCAAATACTGGTTTTCCAGACTCAAGCATTTCCAGACCAGAGAAATTGGGACGAGCTCTTGCTCTGTTAGAGAGGTGAGACTAGTTGTCCTCTAAGTTTGTGATTCCAATTATCGAGATATTGGGGAACCTTCAAGGCTCCTCTACCTAGCATGGTTCTCATGTCAGGGATGGGTAATACTCTGAAAGGTACTGTCCAATGGCAAAAGGCTTCTTAGGTAAGAGAAGAAAAGGTTATAACAGTGTGGCAGGGCCTTTCTGAGAACTGGGAGGGAAGCTGGCGATTCAGAGCCTGAGAATATCAATCAGGCCACTTGTGGAGAAAGGAAAGAGTTATCTAAGCACAATTTTTCCATGGAGTCATTCCTATTGGCTGCCCCAAATCAAAAAGGAGCCCAGTGTGATGGATGTTCGAGTGAGGCTATTTTTTATTTAATAAACAAGTAAGGCAGGTGCCAGAGAATAATTCATCACTCCTTCCTCTCTGCTTGCTAAACAGCTTTTTAATAGCCAAACAAAAGACCCTTTAAAATCTGAGATCTTCATCATAAAGAAGTTACAGCAGGCCCAGGAGGCAGAGTTTCTGGACCTCTTCAACAACCCCCAAGGATTTATGTAATGGGGAGGGGGGAAGAGAAAAAAAATCCAAACAATGAACTAGGAGTCTGTGGATTTTAGATCTAGGTAACTCACTGAGGCCATAGGCAAGTCACTACAATTCATTGAGCCTCAATTTCCTTATCTGTAAAACAAAGGGTTTAAATAAGATGATATCTGAATTCTCTTTAACACCCTATATTCTAATGTCCCTTCTAGTTCTTTCATTCTGTGTTCTAAGCTCCTTTTGATTCTAGCATTCTCTGTTCTATGGTCCCTTTCATCTCTAGAATTCTTTGTTCCATGAGCCTTTGCAGAATAAACATTCTAAGATCATTCGATGCTCTCTGCTTCTAGGTTCTGATTTCTTTTCCAATGATAACATTTTATATTCTAAGGTACATCCCAGCTCTAAAACTCGATATTCTAAGGGGCCTTCTGTGTCTCACGTTTTGTTCACCTGTCTCATTTCAAGTCTTATTGGACATTAGGAGAGAGATGGGACTAGATGTTCTCTAACATCTAGGTATTTGGGGTACTTCAAGGGTCCTCTAACCCAGTATGGTTCTTATGTCAGGGAAAGATCATGGTATGGTGGACAGAACACTGGGGCTGGAGGCAGAAATACCTGAGGTCAAATCCAGCTTGTGATCCTTACCAGCTGCAAAACTCTGGGCAAGTCACTCAACCTCTGTCTGCCTCAGTTTCCTTATGTTTTAGGGCAGGTGGGCGGTACAGTGAATAAAACACTGGACCTGGAGTCAAGAAGACCTGAGTTCAAATCTGACCTCAGGTACTTCCTAGCTGTGTGACCCTGGGCAAGTCATTTAACTTTCTTTGCCTCAGTTTCCTCATTTGTAACATGAGCTGGAGAAGGAAATGGCAAACCACTCTAGGATCTCTGCCAAGAAAATCCCAAAAGAGGTCATGAAGAGTTGGATGTGACTGAACAAAAAAACAGTACATTTGGACTTTATTCTGTAGCTGGAGCTAGAAATAATTAAATTGCAAAAAACCAACCAAACAAAAAACCAGTCTCTTCTTCTTCCCCAAACCCACTCTGTCCATCTTAGAAACTAATAGATACCAGAGGACATAGCCCCAGGAAAGGTGTGTTTGGGCTTGTTTTTCCACCAAAGCTACAAAGAAGGGTAAAGAGTTTATCTACCTGGGCAAAGATTTCTTCTAGAGTCTGCATGGGAGAGGAATGCCAGGCCCCAGGGCCTCGCAGAATCAGGCCTGATAAGAGAAAAGAGGTCAGCCAGGAAAGACTGAATGTAGGCACCTCTTGCCTGGAGATGTCCCTGACCTCTCTTTGTCATAAGCTGTTCTTTGGGGTTCATACCTTCCTGAGCTCTTTCATCTGGACCTTGGGAAGATCAGATGCTAAGCACCGGCTGTTGGCCAACCTGCCCTATGAAGGGTTACCCAACTGATCTAATCCAACTCAGCAAGCCTTTATTAAGTGATTTTATTTATTATATATTATCTCTTATTTTGTTATTATACAATATTATATATTATTTATTAAGTGATTACTGTAGTAATGGCACTGTTCTAGGTGCTGGAGATATAAAGAATAAAGAACTAAGAACAGCAAAAACACCCTGGTCCCTGCCTTCAAAGGGTTTACACTTTACTTCAAAGCAGATGCACACATACACAAGTAAGTAAATACAAGACAGTTTAAAGAGAGAGATAGCACTAATATCTGGTGGGTGGATCAGGAACAAGTTCCTCTAGGACAAGGTCTATGGGTCTGTTTTTATGTTGCCCCCAGTTAGGAATGGTTTTTCATTTGTAAACAAAGTTTCATTGTATTTTAAAAAATATTTTATATATTTCATAATATGTATTTTATGAAAATATATTTTAAAAATATTCATAGCTTCTTAGGCCCTACAAAAATGGGTAGAAGCAGATCTGACTTTCCACCTTAGTCGACTCTAGGAGGAGGTACCTAGACTGGACTTTGGAAAAAGCCAGGAGTTCTAAGAGTTAAAGGTGATGAGGGAGTGCCTTCCAGGCATAACAACGAAAATAAAATTACCAATAACAGTCATAATGATGCTTTGCCAAGTACCTTCTACACATGACTGCATTCCTTCCAGCTCTATATTCTATGACCTTATGACTTAGGTTCCATGCCATCTCTGACTCTGGGATTAATAATACTACCTTCCTCACAGGGTTGTTGGGAGGGAAGTGCTTTGAAAACATGGGCTGCAATCATTATCAGGCAGATTACTTGGAGCACCGTTTCCTAATCTGACTGGACAAAGATGCAGAGTGATTTGATGGGGAGAATGATGGACCTGGAGTCAGGAAGATGTGGGCTCCAGTCCTGACCCAAACACTCCTAGATGACCCTCGGTAAATCATGTAGATCATGTAGCCTCTCTGAGGCTGAGATTTTCCATCTGTAGAATGGTTTGGTCCTGAGGACCAAGTGAGATACTGTACATTAAGTGCTTTACACACTTTCAAGTGCCATATGAATGTCAGTTATTATTAAATTTTTATTTTTCAAAATCTAGAATCTTAAAATGCTTGACTCCTTTTTCTCCTCATTTTCATTTTCTTCCTCTCCCCTTCATTTCTTTCTCTCTTTGTTTCTTGAGGGCACAAGATGTTTCCACAGAGCACTTAGCACACTGGGCACATAGTAGGTACTTCATAAATGCTAATTTAATGGAATTCTTCCCTTTCCCCATCCTCTTTCTTTTCAACCTTCTCCTTTGCCTCTCCTTTCTTCTTCCACCTTCTTCTTTCTCCTCTCTCTTTCTCCTAGCTTCTGTTTCCTCTCTTAAGGAGCAGACAGTCCCTGGGGAGGGTCTGGAGAGAATTGAGATGCTTACTATCACAGTCTAGTTTGAGTTGGGAAACAGTGAGTTCCAGTGTGGAAAGCATTCTCTCCTGTGGGAAGCAGGCAGGCTGGGCACACAGGGGTCAGGATGATGGATGGCACTCCTGTCTCTCAAGATCTTTTTAGCCAGAAAGACCCCCCTGGGCTTGTCAAGGGTGACCTAATAATCCAGGAAGAAACCCTGGAGAGGGGACCAAGCCCCTTACTGTTTTTTATGGGTCAGGAGAGAGAAAAGTTTACTCTGGACAGATAAGGGCAGCAAGCCAAACTTGTCAGAGCTAGAGGAAGAGCAGAGAGCCCTAGAGGGCAGAAGAGCAGACTGTGAGCTCCTATGGGAGATAAAATGCCTAATAATCCATCAAGGGACAAGAAGATGAGTTTTGGATTATCCGTAATGTACAGACCAATTTACTGGTCCAAACACAGACCATATTTCCTCACTCTACCCCCTAGTTTATGTACAATCTAGGCAGACCTATAACTATGTTTTTTTCTACCATAGGATATTTTATTCTAAGAGTATGGTAATATCTAAGAGTTTGGTAATATCAAACAACTGGGCACTCTAAGACAAGAAAACTGAGGTGAAGCAGGGGACTTGGAGAGAGGGACCATGGCGCATCACTTCAGGGGCCCCAGGTACCAAGAAAGGTTGCTTGATGACATTAGTTGACTGGGGACAGGATCTGGAAATGGAGTCTGCATGGAATGAAGGGGTGAGTTGAAGAAGATAGAAAAGCAAACCCAATCCACTTCATGGCTTTTTGGAAACTCAGGCCAAGTGATCAATATCAAATATCAGGTGGCCAGTATCAAATCAGCTTGTCTCTTGTCCTTACTTATACCCTTATCATCAAATTAAAAAAAAAAACAAACAAACCAAAAACATAGGATGTTAGAACCAAAAGAGGATTTAGAACCTAAAACAGAGAAGGCCAAAGCCAGGAAGATCCTGAGACCATTGACCACAGAATGTGAGAGCTGAAAGAGAGTTTAAACATCTCATTAGATCAGGAGTACTTAACTTTGTGTCATGGACCCTTTTGAAGACTGGTGAAGTCCATGGATCCCTTCCTAGAGTCATGCTTGTAAAGGCATAAAATAAAACACAGAGGATTATAAAGAAAACCAATTATATTGACATGCAATTTTCAAAATAATTTTTAAATAAGTTCACAGGTCCCAGATTAAGAATCTATATGAAGAAAATGAGGCCCAGAGAACAGAGAGGCCTTGTCCAAAGTTAGACAAGTAGAAAATAGCACAGTGTGTGCTAGACCCTAGGTCTCTTGAATCTTAGCCTAATGGCTTTGATTATAAGCCTATGTAGCGTCTCCCTTCGAATCTGGGGGTGCTCATTCACATATATGGATTGGTGGTGGGAACGCTGAGCCAGCACTGAAGAAAGATGCTGAATTTCTAAAGAACACAGATTGCCACTGATTCCAAAGTTCCCCTTTTCCTGGGGTGGAATGCCCTTTCACTACGAAGCAAATCACCTCCTCCAATATATTACTTTCTTCCCAGGAAATTTAAAATGCACACCAGTGTGTGTGCACGCTACCTAGCCCAGCTCCACATGTCCCAACTCCACCGCCTTCCCAGCAGCAGCTAATTAAATACTCTTCCAACAGCTGAGTTCGGGTGAGTGAGGCTGCCACCCGGTCCGCAGTTGGAGCCTGGACAGAGAAGTAAACAAAAGAGAAACGTAGGTTGGCTTGTAGTACTGGGACTAAGCTGGAGAGAAAAGCCTTTGTGGCTGCCCGCTAAGCAGAAAAGGGAGCAAACGCTTTATTTTCAACTTTGGAAGGTGTCATTAAAAATAATTCAGAGGCTAATGCCCTGGTAAGAGAGGCAGCTTTTCAAAACAGACCTGTTGGAGTGCCCTGGAGGAAGTGAACTGGCAACGAAGCCAAGGCCGTTAGGAATGGAACGCTACTGTTATTTTCACTGTTGTGTCAGTAACCACAGCATCACAGCATCTTAGAGTGAGAAGGGACTTTAGAACATGGAAGGACCTTAGAACTTTAAAAAAGAGCTGGAGTAATGGTTTCATGGATTTAGAGCTGGATGATTTAGAAGGCATCTCATCCAACCCTTTCCATTGTACAGATGAGAAAACTGAGGCTCAGAGAATTTTAATGATTTCTCCAAGGGTCACATGGATAGTGACCAAGGTGAGATCTGTAACTTCAAAACCAGTGCTGTTACCACTTTATCCTAGGATCATAACCTTCTAGAACGTTAGAACTAGGAGAGACCTTGGAACACAGAAAGGGAGAATGGGAAAGGCCCTTTTCTTGGAGAGGCAATATAGTATAGAGAAAAGAACATTAGACTTGGGAATAAAAGACCAGCTTCAGTGTTTACCAGCTGTGTGACTATGAACAAGGCACCTAACTCTCCCAAGCTGTTAGCCCATCTATAATGTGGGGCCAATAATACTTGGTCATTACCTATTTCATGGGGCTGTTATGATAATCAAAAGAGACAATGCATGACAAATGCTCTGTTTAAGTTGAAAGATTATATAAATGTTACCAATTTTTTCCCCTTCCCCCAGTGGTTTATGATCACTGGATGGCGTGGGGTAGATGATTGATATTATGAGGGTTGTAGTCTCTACTGTTGGTTCTCAAAGGATTAGACTGGGGACTGTGGGGCGGGTGGGTTGAGAGGATGCTGTCCGTGGTCCTGATCACCTTCATTCTTCCTGGAAGACACTACACAAGCATTATTCACCTTGATGGGCCTTGGCTTTCTGCCTTATAAAGGCTGGTTCAACAAATGAGAGGTGTCTAGTCTGGAGAACACTTCAGAGGGTGTGTGTGTATGTGTGTGTGTGTGTGTGTGTGTGTGTGTGTGTGTGTGAATACCTTCAATTATGTGATGGGTTGTCACATAGGAGAAGGATTAAGTTTGCTCTTCTTAGTCCCAAAGGACAGGACCAGAAGCAAGGGGTTAAAGCTGCAAAGAAAAAGAGTTAGGCAGGATGTCAGGAAAAATGTTCAAGCAATTAGAGCTCTCAGAAAAGTGAGATGGGCTGCTTTAGGAGGGAGTGGTTCTCTCCCCCCCCCCCCTCTCTCCAGCTTGCCATCTTTAAGAAGATAATGCATGAGCACTTGATAGGTATTTTGTAAAGATACTTTTTCAGGAACAGGTTGAATTAAATGGATTATGAAGTCTCTTCCAACTCTGAGATTCTGTGTTACATATTTACAGGAACAGAGGACTGCAGGTCTCTCATTTGGTAGATTTCCCATTTGTATGGCTTCCTTTTCTATTTTCTTGTTTTCTAAACTGGATTGGATGGAATAGTTAGGGATGGGAAAGTTGTTTCTCTTTCCTCCCTTCCTTCCTTTCTCTATACCCCTGGTTAACCTAACTCCTAATACCTTCCAGTGAGCCCAGGCTGTCAGAGCCTTCACCTTCTGTATCCATGGCAACTGGCATCCCTGTTAGGGTGTGGGAAGGTCAGAGGGGCTGTCAGTCCCACTGTCATTGTTCTCACTGAGGGAAGGAGAAAAGAGGAGAGGAGAGAAGAGGAGAAGAGAGAGAGAGAGAGACACACACACAGAGAGAGAGACACAGAGAGAGAGAGAGACAGAGAGAGAGACAGAGAGAGAGAGAGAAAGAGAAAGAGAGAAAGGAGAGAAAGAGTGCAAAAGAAATAAATTGGAGCTTGGAATATCAACCTTCCCTGCCTTCCCCCTCCAATGACTCACTGAGTTATGGAGCTCACCCTGAGTTTTCAAAGACCACAGTGGAAGTACATGTAGAGGGTCTTATCAATTTGGAAAGGATTTGAATAGAAGACTACTGCCAAACATCCACTTGGTCATTAAAGGACCAGCTCTCCTGGCTCCTCACCAGAAAAAGCCTTAGAATGGGGAGCAAGAACATCAAAGTTGAAAGGGGTCTTTAGAATATTAGAACTGAGAGGGACGTTAGAACACAGAATGTCAAGGGAGAAAGAGAACTTCAAATACAATGTGAGAGATGCTTGGAATATCAGATACTAACCTAGTAAAATATTCCAGCACTCTCATGCTCTCGATGAAGCCCAGAGGAAGGAAAGTGACTTGCTGAAAGTGACCTGACTGGTTAGCCACCAGGCTAAGCCTAGAACCCATGGTCTCCTGCTTCTCAGTCTGGTGCTTGTTACACTCTCTGCTCCATCCCACAAACCCACATGCCAGGATGACGTTTGCTCAGACAGTCTGCTGAGATATGTGAGAACATGCTGAGCTATGAAGTAAGTACAGCAACACTGCTGTTCCACTTCTCTGCCCCATAGATGACCCAAGCAGAGAATTGGCCTTTCTTTAATTGCATAGCTGTGAGCAAGGGATCCCTAAGGAAACTGGGAACACCACCTCCTCTTGGATTAGCATTTTCTACTGCCCAGAGCAGGTTCACATTTATTATCTCATTTGAGTCTCACAGCATCTCTTGATGAAGAGAAGCTAGAACTGGGATGCTAGATGAGTTTATTTTCATACCCGGATCTTGCCTCTTTTTTTTATCCTTCTTCACTTTTCAGAGTCTCCTTCCCACCTATGGGCTTCTGGTCTATGGTTGCTTTGGGAAAAGGTTGGACCAACTCATAGAATTATAGAATGTCAAAACTAAAAGGGGACTTAATGAAATAATAATACTAATATAAATAATTTTAATTAAGAAAGAATTAAGAATTTCTCAATTAAGAAATAATCTTAATAAGAGGAAATTGAGAGTTCGAGGTGGGGAGAACTTTAGAGCATAAAACATTAGAACTTGAAGGAATCTTACACCACAGAATATGGGTTTTAGGGGACATGAAAGTTGAGGATGATATCTAGGTGGCAAGCCTGAGGATGGGGGTGTCCTCTACAGTAACAGGGAAATCAAGAAGAGGGGAGGTCTTGGGGGAAGGAAAGTAGCTTAACTTTGGACTTGTTGAATTTAAGGTGTCTATGAGACATTCAGTTCAAGATGTAAAAGAAGCAGACGGATATGTGAGACTGGAGGTTAATGTTGTACAAGTAGATCCGAGAATCATCAGCATAGAAATGATAATTGAATGCATGGGTGCTGATGAGACAGTCAAGCAAAACAGTATAGAGGGAGAAGAGAAGATGGTCCAGGAGAGAGTCTCAACTGACAGCCATAGGGAGTGGGAATGATAATCCAGGTAAGATGAGAACCAGAAGAGAGTAGGGTCATAAAGACCTAGAAAAGAGAGACTATCAAGGAGAGGGAGGTCAATAGTGTCAAAAGCTGCAGAAAGATCAAGAAGGATGAGGACTAAGAAACCATCCTTAGATTTGTTGATAAAGAGATCATTGGGACCTTTGGAAAAACTAGTTTTCTTGCTGATCCTTTCATTAGACACTCCATCTCCTGATTCTAGGAATGTTCATTGGCTCTCCCACACTCCTGGAATTAGCTCCCTCTTCATCTCCACTTCTTGGTTGCCCTGCCTTCCTTCAAGTCCCTGCTAAAATCCCACATTCTGCAAGAAGTCTCTCCCAATCTTCCTTAAAGCTTCACCTTCCTGCTGTTGATTATCTCCAATTTTCCTGAAAATATCTTGTCTATATATCTATATATATACATACATACACACACACATAATACATATATGGAGATACAGAGAGAGACACACAGAGACACACACAGAGTCTGAGACAGAAAGACAGAGACACATACACAGAGAGATACAGAGTGAGACACACAGAAGAAAGACACACAGAGAAAGAGAGAGAGAGAGAGAGAGAGAGAGAGAGAGAGAGAGAGAGAGAGAGAGAGAGAGAGAGAGAGAGAGACTCTCATCCTCATTAGACCAAGAAGCAGGGACTGATTTTTGTTGTTGCTGCCCTTTCTTTGTATCCAATGCCTAGCACATAGTAGGCACTTAATAAATGCCTGTTGACTGACCAACTGGAAGGGACCTTACACTATCGAATGCCAGAGTTCAAAGGGACTTAGAACACTGAATATTAGAGCTGTGAAGGACCACAGAGCACCAAGCATAAGGTATCACAGCTAGAAGGGAACATTATGATCACCCAGGCCAGTGGTTTTCAAATTTTTTCATCTTAGAACACCTTTACATTCTTAAAAATTATTGAGGAACACCCTCACCTTACCCCCACTGCCACTGTAGGTTTTAATCTTATCAATATTTACCATATTAGAAATTAAAATATCTTAACACTATTATTAAAATAGTTTGGATCTTTCAGACCCTATGAGAGGGTCTTGGGGACCTCTCCTGATCACATTTTGAGAATTGCCCGTCTAGTCCAAATTCTTGATTTTACAGATGGTCCACTGGCATGTATATAGAGTTTTATGGGTTGCAGAGGTTTATTTAAGAGTGAGGCTCCACCCTAACCTCAATCAATCAATTAATAGAGTACTAAGTATTGAGGAATTTTCCTACAATCTCATCACAACATCTGGACAATTCACTTCATCAGGATGATAAGACTTTTGGCCTTTGGATGATGATGCCACTAGACTGGACTAATGCTAAGTTGACCTCAGCTCTGGACTCACTGGCCAAGAGGTGCCACTTGATTTTTTCAACCAGTCATAAGATATTTGCTTTTGGGAACCCAAGATTCTGATGCTGGGATGAGACAATTATTATAGGCGGGGGGCTATAACATATGCATTATCTCACTTGGTCTTCACAAAAATTCTGTGAGGTAGGTGCTCTCATTAGCTCCATTTTACCAACAAGGAATCTGAGGCTAAGAGAAGGTTAGTCAGTCTGCCCAAGGTTATGTGTCACATGTGGGATGTGAACCCAGGTCTCCTAAGGTTCCTTCCAGTTCTGAGATTCTGTGAGATGATATAATTAATAGAATAGAATAGAACAGAAATTACATTCCATTAAGAAAAGAAAGATCCAAAAACCTCATTCACACTAGGGACTTCAAGCGTTAACTCTTATTCGGAATCCTGGCCTATAAAAAAGAGATTTAAGCCCTTTATTTGCCTTCCTCTAGCTCAGAGACTCAAAGATTTAGAGGTGGAAGAGATGTAAGCATTCTTCTAGTCCAGTCCACCCATTTTTTAAAAACAGATCAGGAAACCAAGGTCCAGAAAGGTTAGATCGCCTTAAGTTACATGGGTAGTAAATGGAAGAGCTAGGCTTTGAACCCCCAGGTCCTCAGACTCTGAATCCATCATTCTTCCTGCTACACTCTGAGAATATGCCACAACTTGTCATTGTCCCTCCTCAAAATTATGGGGGATTATCTGTCCTGCTCTTTAGCACTCTCCGTTCACAGTCACTTAGCCCTGGCAGGGCTTGGCAGGCTGAAGCCCTTTGTCTTTAGAGGGAAAAAAAATCCATCTCATTTTTTATGCCACAAACTGCATTAGTCATCCCTTAGCTTGTGCAGACAACCCAGCCCCAGGTATTGTTTTCTGACAGGCAATCATGCTTGGTAACTGTGAGCTGCCATCTTCTCTTATCAGAGGTAACAGCTCTCTCTGTGATCCCCAATTAATGGAAAGAAGAAAAAAAAGGACAACACCCTACTCAGGGGATTTGAAAGCTACCTTAGGAAGGAAGGGGTACATATTTTTTAAAAGCAATACTTTGGATGCCATCTTCTTCCTGTCATAGGACCACTTTCCCCTAATTATCATCCCAATGACTTTTTGCAAATTAGCATATTCGCCTTCCAGATTCAAATAGCCTGGTCTTCTGCTAGCACTTTCTCTTTTGATAAGACAAAGGTTTTTCAGTATCTGATATCTCAAGCCAGGGTTTGGACATATTGGAGTTCTTTGGGGGTGGAAATCCTCTTGAATCAAAATGTCAGCAATGGAAAGGACCTTAGTATTCAGATCATGGCATGTTAGAGCCGGAAGGAACCTAAAAACAGAGAATGCTGGAAGACAGAAGTGAACTTTGGTTGTTAGATCTCAAAGCACTATCTCCTTTCCAATGGAAGGAATTTTGGGGATCATCTAATCCAATTTTCACATTGTACAGATGATGAAACTGAGACTTGAGAAGTTGTGACATCTAAGGTTGTGCTTTAATAAAGCTAATTAGGAGACATAACCTACGTCCCTGGATTCTTAATTTAGCCTTCATTTCACTGTATCAGACTTTCTTAGTCTTCTTGGATTAGGTCCAAAGAGACCCTCTTCATTTGCTGGGGAGGACTCCCCAATGCTATTGGCTTTTCAACTGTAGTTCTCCCAGGATCTCAAGGACATCTACTCCCGGGGGCAGGGCCTGCAGTTCTAGGTGCCCCTCCCTGGAAATGCTATCTCAGGGGCCACTGACTTTCAGGTTTTTCCAGCAAACGGATCTACTAATGGCTCTTGCTAACAATCTCATACATCACAAAATTCTGGGCCACCTTGTTCCAGCTGCCTAGTGAATCCTCATCCCAGCTTCTTGTGATGGAATGAGATCTCAGGGCAGGTGTGTGAGATGTTCTTCCTTTCCCTTATGAAGACTGATGTTTTTTTGGCCATGATTATCCATAACAATTAAGATCTGAGCAAAATGAAATATTCATGCCCCAGTGGATGCATAAAATCCCTGAGACCTTAACATGGGGGAACCTCTCAGACTTTACTTCTCTTGGCCATCGATGAACTGCACAGAATTTCAGAGCTGGAACAGACAGAGGACTTGGGTCTAAAGCCCAATTGTTGTCTCGGACTAGCTATTTGGCCTTGGGCAAATCACTTAACCTTTTGTGGTCTCAGTATCCTACTTTGTAAAAGGAATGGTTTGGATGAAATGAGCTTTAGGATCTATGTTCCACAGTTCTGACTGCTACTGAGCCATCACAGGGTGAGCAAGGATGGGGGTGGAGTTGGGGGGGGGATGTCTCCAAGAGTGAGCCTTAGGGGATAAGGCAAGGTAAGTCTTGTTCCAGACTATGCCCCATAAAGGCTCCCGTAGGAGTCACTGGGGACAAGAACACTTCCCGTATACTTCCTACCTCAGAGGCTTGTTCATAGATTCACAGGAGCATAGGTTTAGCCCTGGCTGCTGAGTCTAACCCCCTTCTTTCACAGATGAGGCAACTTAAGGCTGCATTATCATAGATCTAGGGCTGAGCCTCCTCATGATTCATCTAACATCAGACAGTCAGTCAATGGCAGAGAAGACCCTACAAACTGATATCAGCCAGTGGGCGCCCACTCTGGGCAGGTACAGGGCTAGGAATCATGGACACCAAGATGTAATGATAAGCAGTCCCTTACTGTCAAAGAGCTTATCCTTTACTAGGGGAATACAACATGCGTGTTTGTAAAAAATATATATTATATATAAATACATACATATATGTATAAAGTGCGTAATATAATAATATATGAAACAAACATTGCAGAAATTTAGAATGTATAATACCTAAAGCATACAAAACAGCCCATATAAATATACATACAACATATATAGGCATATATGGAGAGCTAGTATATATGTTTATAGATATGTGCATACATTTGTATTTGTAGAATAGTGTTCAGAGATTGTGTATTTTTTATGTGTACATGTATGTTTGGAGAATCGGTATATGTTTATAGGTGTGTGCTTTATATGTGTATATACATGTGTTTGTAGAATAGTATATATGTTTATAGATTGTGTTTTTGTGTGTACATGTATGTTTGGAGAATCAGTCATGTTTATAGGTGTGTGCTTTGTATGTGTATATACATGTGTTTGTAGAATAGTATATATGTTTATAGATTGTGTTTTTGTGTGTACATGTATGTTTGGAGAATCAGTTATGTTTATAGATGTGTGCTTAATATGTGTATATACATGTGTGTTTGTAGAATAGTATATATGTTTATAGATTGTGTTTTTGTGTGTACTGTATGTTTGGAGAATCAGCACATGCTAATAGATGTGTGACTTATGTGTGTGTGTATATGTGTACTTGGAGAATTAGTATGTTGCAACGCACTGAGAGCTGATCTTGAATCAGGAAGACTTGGGTTCAAGCCTGACCTCTGTCACAAACTGGCTGGGTGACTCTGAGCATCTACTTGTCCTCTTGGTACTCAGCGATGTTCTAAGCCATCACCTGCAGAACAAACAGCAGCCTATGTTGGTAGAGGGATCTTCTTCACCCTAGAGTTCCCTGTGACAATGAAATCCCAAATCATTTAGCTGGGGAGGTGGGGAGGGAGTGAGGGCATTCTAGGCACATCTTGCAATGGGACAGAGCTGGTCTGTAGGGATGGGTGTCAGCAAACAGGCTGGAGAGTGTGAAATGATGTGCAGTAAGCTAGGGGAGAGAGGCTGGGGCTGGATTATTAAGGACTTGAAATGCCAACCAGAGGCATTTGCATTTTATCCTGGAGCCAACAGGGAGGCTCTGACCTGATTCCTATCTTGAAGAGCTCTCCATGACAACAGGCTGCTTTCCTTCATTCCACGATCCCTAATTCTAAGACCAGGTCCCCAAGTAAAGAGGGAAGGGCAGAGTGGGACCATTTTGGAGTCACTCTGGAAACAAAACACTTTTTTCCCTTGAAAAAAGTGTGTACTGGAGGGTCGGTTTCACTGGTTGTATAACCATGTCATGAAAATTCCCTTGTAGAAACTCAGGGCAAGGGGTGGGGTGAGGAGGGAAGGGGAGGGGGGGTGGAGAGGAGGAGAACAGCATCCCCCAGAATCAAAGCTAAAATACTTTTAATTTTCCTACAAAGCAAGGCTATACTTCATCATGCATAGATTCCCCACAATGAGCTGCTTCCAGGCTGCTCTTAGAGACCAGTGAAGGAGGGAAATGTCCTGAGGCATAGTTTTCCCTCCTCCCCCCGACTTGATATAATTGCTTCATCCATATTTAAAACTCATGATTGGGAAGCTCTCCCGGGCAGGGCCCGGACTAGATGCTAACAGCTTCCCACATCTCGCTTTGCACCAATCTTCCTTGCTTTCTATTGTCCAGATTATTTGGAGCAAATTAAAGTGAGGAACTCCAGCCAAGGGCCTACCCTTCTTGGGTTGGCTTGCTTTCCCAAAGGTTCTTTCCTGCAATCCATTCCCAGGCTCCTCTGGAGCCCCATCCTTGACCAGTCTAAGACTGCAGCCAGGAGAGCTGGAGTTCAGGTCATTTCAGATGAATGGGGCAGTAGGAGAGGGGAGCTAGTCTGGGGAGACATGTGGTCAGAGGAGAATGGGGCCCAGGAAGGGGAAGAAACAACAGTAGATACACAGGCAACCCATAAAATAGAACAGCTTTGTTTCAAGTTCCATTGAGACCCGTGTTTAATGGATTTTTAACTCCAAACTGGTCTGTCTGCTTCTAATCTCTTCCCTATCCAATCTGTCCTGCACATAGCTCAGCTTAATTGTCCTAAATCGAGGCACTGCTCATGTCGCTGCCCAGATCACGAGTCTTCAACAGATCCCATTGTCTACGTAGGCTCTTTGGACAGACATTCAAGACCCTCCACAATCTGGCCCCTTCAGCCCTTTCTGGCCACATCCCCCCAATGGTCTTCTTTTCATAAGCTGTCACTGTCAGGCAGGTTAATTTATACTTCTCTCCTCATTTCTGCCTGTTTCCTTAATGTTTTACTCAGTCTGACCCCCAAGTCCTTGTACAAAATGTTCTCCCTGTCTTCTCTGCTCAGTACCATCACCACTGTGGAAGATGCCCTGCTCCCAGGTGCAAGACTAGATGGTCCCATTCAGACATTAAGAGCTAGAGGTAGAATCTGGGTTCATAGTTTCCTTGTTGCCCTCCAAATACACCTTCAGGTTTGCAAAGCACTTTATAAATATTCTCTCTTTGATCTTTATAAAAACCTTGAGGAAGGTGCTATTATTATCCCCACTTTCCAGATGAGCAAACTGAGGCAGAGAGAAATTGCCCAGGATCATAAAACTAGTAAGTGTCTGAGGCTGAATTTGAACTCAGGTCTTTCTGATGCCAGGTCTCATCGCTCTATTTGCTATACACCCAGGTGCCTCTGAAAACACAGAACATAGAATTTTGGAGCCTAAAGGGACTTGAGAAATAGTCCAGTGTCCTCTTATTCTTCACCTCCCATCCCCTAACTTCTATTTTACAAGTGAGGAAGGCAAGGCCAGGGGAAATTAAGTGATTCAATCTAGGTCATATAAGCTTAGCGGAGCTGGACCTAGAACTCAGGTCACCTAACATCCAGACTGGTAAACCTTCTGCTAGAACTTGTTAACAGATTAATTAACAATAGCCTTGTTGGTTTCTTTTCTTCCTACTCCCCATTCCGACCTTCAATGAAAAGACAAGAAAACTCACCACAGGAAAAAAAAAAAAAAGAAGCTCAAAGCTTGTGGTATGATTGACAAGGGGAAGAGAGGGGGAAAATAGAGAAGAAACACGATTCTTTACCCAGAACCCTCTGTCTTTAAGAATTAGTGGCTTTGGAGACATAACAGTGTCTCTCGGATGGAACAGAGGTAGGGCCCATAACAGCGAGGACCTTGGCCTCCACGAAGCTTTTCCAAGGGAAACAGGGATATTAAAGCCACTTTCACACACAATTGATAAAAGGCTACAAACTGTCTAAGCCCCAGTCAGGGGTTGCAAAGCTCACAAGGCTTATGAAGAATAAGGAGGCAATTCTGGGCCAATCAGCTCGGTCTCATCGTCGGGGACTATCCGTCATTATTACATCTCCTGGATTCCTAATGGGCTCCAGCAGCTTAATAATGATTGCAACACCCTGCCTAATGAGGTTGGTACAGCCACTCTGATGTGAATATTCATACATCGGGGGTCCAGGATGGGCCGGTTCTCTTGATTAGCAGGTTGTGGGCCTGCCCGAAGTTTCCAAGACATCTTTTTGAAGCCAAAGGGGGGAACAGGAGGAGGGGGAAGAGGGAAGAGAGAGGAAATCAAATTAGATCCCTGTTTCAAGCAGAGTAAATGAATTTGACTTTATATGATCAAAGCGGGGGGGGGGGAACTTCTTAATTAGTCATGGAAGCAATCACACAGGGACACAGAATCTGAACACGCCTCTAGCCCCCACCCCTTCCACCTCCATCACTTTTGAGATAAGTGTTAAGGATGGGAAATGAAATGTAATTAAAATTCATCAATCTGATGCACTTTCCATTGATGGGGTTTGATATTTCAGCTCTTATTTGTTTTCCTTCTTTCCCCTCTCTCCCCCTTTTAGCTCCCTGGCTCCTACGGATGCTCCTTTTCCAGCCAATCCCTTGTCAGTAGGGAGGAAAAGCACAGTACAAGAAACAACCAAGGATGGAGGGAGAGAGGCTAACCTGTTTGGTTTGATGCATTTTTGTTTTCAAGCACTATCCTAGAACTAGGAGCATAGGCTTTAGAATTCAAAGTGATGCTAGAGTCAATTCCATTCAACAAATATTTACTAAGTGCCTACTACGTGAAAGGTACTGGGCTAAGCTCTGGACATATATAAACATGAGGAGGGTCTGTGACTTTCTAGGGCGGGAAAGCTCCTGATTCAGGGATATCTGAGATACATATCTCAACTCAGAGAGTTCCTTACCCTGAGGTATTTGCACTTATTAAATTTTTTTTGACAGCTGTATTCTGTATAGTTTGTTTCCTTTGTAATCATTTATTTATTACATTTATTTAAGACTCCTGAGAAGGGGTCCCTAGGTTTCACCATCTTGCCAAAGGGATCCATGATACAAAGTAAGAATCCCTGATCTAAAGGCCATGGCATAATGGTATAATGGACAGAGTGCTGAACTTAGGAAGTTGTTGTTGTTTAGCGGTACCTGATTCTTCATGAACTCCTTTGAGGTTTTTTTTGGGCAAAGATATTGGATAGGTTTGTGCCATTTCCTTCTGAGACAAACAGAGTTAAGTGATTTGCCCATGGTCATACAGCTAGGAAGTATGTGAAGTCACATTTGACCTCAGATCCTCCTAACTCCAGGGTCGGTGCTCTATCCACTTTGCCGCCTAGTTGCCCAAAGATGTGGGAAGACCTGAGTTTAACTACTTCCTCAAACACTTACTAGTTATGTGACCCTGAGCAAGTGACTTAACCTCTCTCAGCCTCAATTTCCTCATCTGTAAAATGGGAATAATAAAAGTACTTATCTCATGGGGATGTTGTGAGGATCAGATACGACAACATTTGGAAAATACTCTTCAATCTTAGAGAGCTATGGAAATCCTAGGTATCATCATCATCGTCGTTGTTGTCATCTTTATCATCTAGGACCTAGGATTTACCAGTGTGGAGGAACTCCCAGAGTGGAAAAATCCTCCATAGATGCCAATTGCAACCTATCTATAAGATGATAAATATGTCCTAGGGAGTTGCTCAAGGCTCATTTTCTTAGAATCTTACAAGCTACTAAGTTTCAGAGATGAGATTCTCAGCACCAGGTTACTTCTACAGTGCTGAGGTTTGGAGCTGGAAAGACAGAAACAGTACAGTCCCTGCCCTAAAATCTTAGGGAACCAACATTTTATTGGGGAGAAGGTAGAGAATGGTGGTGATGGTGGCACAGATAGGCATAAGACAAAATAGGGAATGGTGGGGGCAAAGGAGAAGATGGAAACAAAGCGTACTAAGAAAATTTAAGGAGGAGAATGGGGTGGGGAGCTAAAAATTCATTAGTCCAAAGCTTTCACTTTCCAGATCAAGAAACTGAGATGGAACCAGTTTTGGGTAGGATGGTGAGAGTATGTCCTTTATCTTTTTGACTCCTACCTCTTCTCTTCCTTTTCAGTTTCCCTTTTTTCTTCTCCTTCCCCCTATTTATTTCATATTTCCCCTATCACTTATCACTCAGCAAAGCATCTCCTACACATTGTGCTGTAAGAGGTCTTGTAAACTGTTCTTTGGGTTCTACGAGCTAGCTGTGGGAATGGGAGCATCTCACTTGACATTTCTGAGCCTTGGTTTTCTCTTCTGTAAAATGGGATAATATTGGTGCTGTCTCCCTCATGGTGGCCATTGTCATGAGGATGAAATGATGTAATGGATATAAAGTACTTTGGAACCATAAAATGCCATAGAAATGTGAGTTATTATAAGATTCTGGCTTAGGGGAAGGCAGTCAACCAGGTCATATGATAAAGATGGGGAGAACAGATCAAGAAAGGCTGTTTAACATGACATAAATGTACACGCTTCTCATGGAAACCAAAGGCTATCTTTGTTTGAACATGGATATTCTTCTGGTAATGCTAAAAAGCTGGAAAACATGTAACACTGCTGAGAAATTAAACATCGCCAAAGAATGACAATGTTGGCTGTCCTAAAGGGCCACGAAAGGGATGAGTAGGCTGCTGCATGCAACTAATGAGACAGAATGAAAGATGTTACCAAAGAAATGTATAGTGAGTAGTCATGGATGGAGAGGGGGATAGGGCAGTGTGGGAAGGGGAATGCTATGAAATAAGACAGGAGACGTAGGTGGTTTTTACCAGACTGAAGGTTTTATATTTTATATTAAATGGAATAGAAGGATACTGAAGATTCCTGAGCCACTGTGTAGGGTCCCCATGGAGGATTTATAGGAAAACATGGACAAGAAATGCAGGATGCTGGGAGACTTTGATGGGACCCAAGTTAGAGGGACAGAGCATCCATATTAGTGAAAAGACAAATAGAAAAGATTTAGGGTTAGAGTTAAGGGAGAGACTTTACCTCTCTCCTCCCACCCAAATTCCCATCCTGTGCCTCCCAGTGCACTCATGGCTGGTAGCCTGGGTCTCCCACTACATTGAAGGCTAGACCTATGTGCTTCCCTTCACTCCGCCAATGATTCAGATGTATCCTCTGGACCCCTTTTCAGTGTTTGAACCATAATCAGATCACCCCTATCACTATTTCTGAAAAGAACGTGTTGATCTTCTCCCCTATGACTCCACGAACCACTGCTGTAATTTTCCAAGCCAAAACACCACCATTGCCCCTGAAGTACTGGAGCAGAATAGGGCAGGGGCTATCTTCACCTGGACATCCGAATCCCCACCACTTAACACATTGCTTGGGTTATTCTAAGGGCTTTCCCATTCATTTATTAATATAAAAAATACATTTTTAGTGCCAGAAAATTCTACTTTCTACGAGTTCTAGACATTGATTTGGTGATGAGTTAAAAAGAGGAACTGTGAGGCTCTGGATCTGGGTTTAAATTAACTTGGTAACCATAGGCTTCAGTTTTCTCATTTGAAAAAGGAAGGGATTCAATTAGATAATTTCTAAGATATTTTCTAATTCTGATATTCTCTGCGCCATGTTCTAGAGTCTCTCCCAGCTCTGACATTTTTTTGTTCCAAGGTTCCTTCTAGCTCTGATAATGTTCATTCTAAGTTCTTCTACAGCTTTAATAATCTACGTTCTAAGGTTCCCTTAACTTCTGGTACTCCGTATTCTAAGATCTATTTATTCTATGACTATGCTGCAGGGCACAATGGAGAAGTCAGGATTGACCAGTGACAATGACAGTGCAATGAGGTTTCAGCTTCCAGATTTTGTAAATGAGGGGGGGAACCATTAGGGCTTTGCCCCAGGGCTCAAGTCTCAAGGGGGTGATTTTTCACCTTTCTTCCTTTTGCCTCCTCCCTTGGCTAGCCCCAGGTGCTACCCCCAAGGGTCTTGGCATCTGCCCCTTTCCTGACAGAACTATACCTGATCCAGGAGTAGGCTAACCCATTGCATTCTTCCCCCAAATTGAATCTGCTTTAGGGGCTGGGCCACCACATTCACTAGCTAGAGCTCTGAGTCATTCAGATGAAAGAGGGAACCTGGTCCAGTAGATAGGAGACCCTGATTTGTTTAATTGGGAAGTATTGAACAGAGTGAGTCTTTTCTAGTACTCATGCCTGGGAATTCTTCTAGGAATGGGTAGTGAAAGTTTGCCAGAGGTTAATTAACAGCCTCCCTGTTTCATCCCTTTGTGTGCATCCACATCACCATTCTCTGATCCTCTGTTCTCACCCCTCTATGTACCCAAACTGCTTCACTGTGACGGAAGGGGAGCAGGAAGGGAAAGATGAGGAAGGAAAAGAGGAAGGGAAAGATGGAGAAGGGGAAGAAAAGGAAGGGAAAGGGGAAGAGAGAAGGGAAAGGAAAAGGGGAAGAAGGGAAAGATAAAGAAGGGGAGGAAAGGGAAAGGAAAGGGAAATATGAGGAAGGGAAAGATAGAGAAGGGGAGGAAAGGGAAGGGAAAGGGGAAGAGGAAGGGAAGTTGGAGGAAGGGAAAAATGGAAAAGAGGAGGAAAGGGAAGGGAAGAGGGAAGAGAGAAGAGAAAGGAAAATGGAAAGAGGAAGGGAAAGATGGGGAAGGTGAAGGTGGAGGCAGCCCTGTTTACTCCTGATCAGTGCCATTTAGAACTCCTGGCACGTAGGTGCTCCAATGCAAGAGGCGTTTGGTATCTCAGCGAGCAGATGCTGTGTCACCAGCAGACTTTGCAGGCTGCAGACCTGGGCTGGCCTCCTGGAGACCACTAGGGGCCCGAGAGCAGATGGCTTATCTCAGAGTCTAATTATCAATGCTGACTGAAGCCTCCAGCCGGGCCTGCTCCTCAGCTCACAACAGAATTGTTTTCTTTCTTTCTTTCTCTTTCTTTTATTGTTTTTCCTTCCAGGTGCACTGAGGGTGGGAGAGAAGAAGAGGAAGGCAGTACAGCAGAGGGGAGAAGGCCAGGTTGGTCAGCCCTTGCATTTCTAACAAGGGTGGAAGGTGTGAATGGGGACTATACCTCTGAAGCTTTACACGGTGGTGATTGGAGCACCTTTCCTCATGAGAGAGGGGTGCGATTTTCTCCCTGTGGCTTCTTGGGTCCTCCACTACCCTGTGATCAATAGTCCCTGAGTTAACCATCCTCACTTTCCCCCATCTGGGGCCCACTCCCATCAACATCACCGTAGGGAGAAGGAATAGACTCTCAGGAGAATGGCTCCATGGGCCCCTGGCACACATCCCTTTCAACTGAATTTGCCCCAGCCACAAATATTACTCATTTTGTCTCTAGTGTGGGAAGGGGCGCTCTAAAAGGAGAGGACATGGAGGATTTGGGGGATGTTTTAGGGGGAGAGGCTGATGAGAACTGACTGAAGATTATTTCATTTAGATTCTATACAATACACATTTATTAAAAATATGCTCTGGGAATGTTGGGCTATGGTCACATGAGGATCTGCTGGGGGTGGGAGTGGGCAGTGGATATTTAGCCTGGAGAAGGGGGAAACAGGACAGCTCTCTTCAAGTATGTGAAGGTCTGCCCTGGGGAAAATATGATGTCAGGTTTGTTTTACTCTGTCCCAGAGGACGGAAATTGGGCCAGAGGGTCCAGAGGGGCTGGGGACAGCTTAAAGTATAATACAAAGTAGAAATAACTGGGGCAGAGGAGAGCCAGGGTAAGTTTCTCATGGGGAGCTTCCCATACAGATTCGGCTCTGAGTGAGAGGGCATATGGCTGGAATTACCATTTGGTTTGCTGGGCTCTAGGATCCTGATCTGAAGACACGCAGAGGAGAATGTATAGAGCATGGCCAGACAGGGTCAGAGCAGTATCGTAAGTGCTGAGAGGGACCTTACAGGTGGTCATTTACAGATATGGAAATTGAGGCCCAGAAAGTTTACATGCTTTGCTCAAAACTATAAAAGTAGTAAGAAGAGCCAGAATTCACACCCAGGTCTTGTAGCTACAAATCCAGTGCTCTTTCAGCAAGTTAACCAACTTCTGCTTGCCTCAGTTTCCTCATCCATAAAACAGGAATAATAAAAACACCCACCTCCCAGGGCTGTTACATACAACAGACACACAGATAAACAAATACAAAATATATGCTGAACATACAGTAATCCTTTGGGAGAAAGCAAAAAAGACCTGTAGGAGCTGGTATTTAAATTAAGCCTTGGAGGGAGAGAGGGGTTTCATGAGGCAGAGCTAAGGAGGGCTTGGGCAAATTCGGGGAGCTAGTGTGCTGCGTACAGGAAGGGCAAAAACCAGGACTGAGTAAAACTTGGAAGGAGGGCGCACGCCAGTGCTATCCCTGGGTCTACTTCCTCACTAGCAAAATGAGGAGGTTGAATTTTAGATGATTTCTAAGTTCTCACTGCTGACATTCCATTTTCTTTTTTTTAAACAATATTTTATTTTCCCCAATTACATGTTAAAACAGTTTTTAAAACATTTAAACAAAAGTTTTGAGCTCCAGATTCTATCCCTTCCTCCGCTCTCCCCGCCATGAGGTAAGCAATCCTACATAGTTACATACAGCATTCCCTTTTCTAAGGCCCCTTCCAGCTTGGACTCTGACGCCCTATGTCCTTTGGGGCATCTCCGATTCTTCTCTTGTCCAAGTTTGATTGTGGCTCTCTACTCCTTCCCTTAGATGCTCTCTTTCCTGCCAGTGGTTACCAAACAAAAATCCCCAGCCCCTGCTTCACCCCAGTCCACACTGATCTTATTTGCCATTCCCTGGAGGGTTTTTCTGTCCATTAATTCCCCACTATGGTGTTACTTTATAGTAGGCTTAAAGTGTTACTCAAATGAATTAAGTGCTCTGAAGTTTACACACACACACACACACACACACACACACACAAATATCTACACACCTATATTGGTTGGTTGTTGTCCTTCATTCTTGAAGAGTATGAAAATGACGTCACTACGTCGGGGTCAAGGTACAGCATGTCCAACTGTCGCTGCTCAGGCCAATATGAGGACCTACCACAGGTCAGGAGCAAAGAGTCCACGTGAACGTTAGGAGTGGAGATGTCTCTAAATTTGTGCCTCTCTTGTTTCCTTTAAGCTAAGGCAATTCTTCTTTGTTCATAGAGTACAAGACTTCTCTGTATGTGTGTGTACACATACACACACATATATGTTTGTATGTATGTTTGCCATTAATATTGCTGCTATTATCTTTATAGGGATTTCTCACTGGAAATTCTTTAAAAAAGTCTTTAAAGGACAAAGGGCTGACTATCCAATAAGGGAGTTTTAGGCATGAGGGTGGACAGTGGGGGAGATATTTTTAGAAAGAAGCTCTACAAATCCCACTCTTAGGAAGCCCCTGATTCCTGAGACCAAGCCAGACCCTTTATTTCTCTTCTTTTTCCAGCTCATTAGTCTTCTGGCTGTTTTATTGCCAGGGAAGTTGAGCAAGGACGCAATAAAAGAAGATTCAAGTCAGTCTGATCAGCTCTGTAGCAGCTGCTTTAGAACGAATAAACGTTTCATGGGGAAGGGTCTTGTAATCAAGGATAAAATAAAGTTTTCCAGGATTTCAGCTCTGAAGTGGAATTGTGGTTTGCATTAACGCTGTTATCTATGGGTAATCAACCAATGAAATATTTATGAAAACCTCCTATGTGCCAGGCGTTAGGGATTCAAAAATCAAAATGAAGCAGCCCTTGCCCTCTTGGAACTCACATTCTGTTGGGAGAGATAATGTTACACCTAAGTAGATGTCAAATAAAGATAAATAATTTTTTTGGAGGAGGATAGCACTAGCAACTGGGGGAATCAGGAAAGGTTTCCTCTCCAAAGGTGACCTTTGTGCAGAGTTTTGAAGGAAATAAGGGATTCAGGTAAATAGACAGATTATTTCAGTCATGTGGGACAACCATTGCAAAAGTTTGAGAGGCAGGAGACCGAGTAGGGAGGCTGAGTCACTTTGCCTTTCCCAGACTCAGTTTCCCCATTCATAAAAAGGAATAAAATGTTTTCATTTCCTACCCTACATGGCTATTGTGAGGAAAAATGTGCTTCCACGTAGAAAAAGCTAGGGTGATGTGCCTTGCCATTAAGATATCAAATCTCCTGGAACTCCCAATCCCCCATTAATAATTGAATAATTCAGAGCTGTGACAGAAAGTTCAGAGAGTGAGAGAGCCAACTTGGGAAAAGCATTACAGTTTTGTACCTTTAGAGCATCACTGGAAACAACGAAGGAGGGAGGGGCTGGGCACAGGGATTTAGAGGGAACTGCCCTCTTGGACTCTCCCCTGGGTTCTCATTAGGGATGCAGGTGTATGTGGAAACAGGTCACATTGTGGCATGTTAACACTCCTTTTGCCGATCCTTCGGTTGGTCGGAGTTCATTTTCGGATCTCTCACTGCACTTCAGTGCCCTGCTTTCCCTTCCCCTCTTCTGCTCTATCATCATTCCCTAATAACCAACACTTGGGGTTTGGGGGAGAGCCAGTGCAGAAACAGGTAACTTGGAAGAAGGACCGACTTGGTCCAGAGGAACAGAACCAGCTCTGGATGTGGAGTCCAAGGTGAACATTCCTGCTCTCCTACAACCTGCCTGACCTTGGGAAGGTCACTGGCCTTCTCTCACCCTCAGTTTCCTTAATCTGTAGAATGAAGGAGTTAGCTCTGTGTTTTCAGGGTTCTAGATCTCACAATATTATGCAAGATTGTAGGAGGCTAGAGTTCCCAACACTCTCAACTCAGTTGGCCTTCCCATGCCTTATCTGGGAAAAGGGACCTGGTTTGACTAGCCTGCATTACTAGTCAAATAGGGATCCCATTTTATAGCTGAAAAAATTAAGGCTTAGAGATGAAGTCATTTGCTTAGGTTGCAGCCTGGCCCAGCAGGGGCTATATTTGGCATCTCTGCTGAAATCTTGCCTCTGTCATACTGTGGGACTCCTGATTTCTCTGGGACTCAGTTTCCTCATCTATAAAATGACAGAATTAGATTAGATAACCCCAGAGCTTCCTATTGGCCCTTCACGAATCTAACCCTGTGCCAAATCCTGTGAAATGACCTGAGGCTCCAAGACCAGCATTATTTCCTCCCCACTACCCACTCCAAAGGAAGGAAAACAGCTCTGTCTTTCTTGACTATAACCCATGTGAGTAGTGAAATTAATACAGTCCTCCAGGATTTGGAGTTCCTGTAACTAGTGAAACCTGCATGCAAGGCTAAGCAGAAGCCCAAGGACAAAAACCTTAAAAGACCTCTGAAGACACACTAGAACATATTCCCCCCAACTCCCTCCCTTGCTGTCTCTATTGCCCCAATGACAGAGACTCCCCCAGGGCTTCTGTCCTCCAGAACAATGTCTTTCCCCAGGTTTCTGAACTTCTGATGAGAATGATTTCTGACTCAGTGCTTCAGTGGGTAGCCTTGGCTCCCTTGCAAGGTGGCAGGTAACTTTCCATCAAGGGAGTGGAGGTGGATGTGTCAGGTTGGGGGCCAACAGGCTTCAGATGGTTCAGGAAGCCTGTAGAAAAGCATCATCCCGGCAAAGCAGAACCTGCAGAAGTGTAAATTACTGACAGTCCACAAGCTTGGTGGGAGTGTACAGGACTCCAAGTTAGGAGTCCAGAAGGCCAGAGTTCAAACCTCAGCTCTACCCACACTAACTGATGTGACCTTTTGCAAGTCACTCTGAGCCTCAGTTTTCTCATTTATAAGAGTCATAGCTGTAGTACCTGTTTCACAGGGTTATGTGAGTATCCAATGAAATCACAGAGGCAAAGTGCTACATATGTGTGAGTTCTTACTGCTCGAGCATCACCACAATCTGTTTTTAGACAAACAGGGATGATATACACCTGTTTTGTAAGTGGGGAAGTAAGTCACACATAGTTGCTTGGTGGGTCTCAAATATTGGAAGGAATATCCCAGTTGCCAACTTTTCCCAGGTGGTGGCAGGGGGCAGAACCGAGTCAGCATGGGAAAGCTGGAGGAAAACCAATTTCAACTCAATATTGAGAACCACTTCCTAGCAGTGAAAGCAGTCTGAAGATAGAACAGGCTGCCTCGAGGGGCAGTGAATTCCCCATTGGCGTGTGTACCACTCGCTAACTGTCTGACAGAGACATTGTAGGGGGTTTCAGGTTTCAGGAATGGATTGGATAAAGAATTTTAACCTGAGGTCTATAGCCACATTGCTGGGGGTCCATGATTTGGGCTCTAAAAATACTTTATTTAAAAAAATAGTTTCCTTTGTAATCCCATGTATTTTTTCTTACACCTTTTAAAACATGATTCTGAGAAGGCATCCCAGCGCTTCATTTAATAGCTGCTTGAAGAGTTAGGACACAGAAAAGGGGAAGAATTCCTAAACTGTAGCATCTCTGGCATTCTGTGTGCTAAGTTCCTTTCTTGCTCTGACATTCTTTGTCCTAGTCTCACTGGTCAGAGATGAAAGGGACCCTAGAAGTCACCTAGTCCAGGGTTTCTTAAACTCTTTCCACTCATGACCCCTTTTCGAGGTTAGGCAGTGTTTGTTGGCATTGTGTGTTCGGAAGGCACATGCAGTGCAAAGTGTACATGCTTTGTGTTCAGAACCAAGGCTGCAGTGAAGTTGTGTGATGCAACACGGGCAAGTGCTGCCAGAAACACCTTCATCACGCGTATGATGCTTAATTAACTTTTGGACCCCATATTGAAGTTTAAGAAGCACTTGATAGTCCAATCCTTTCATTTTACAGATGAAGAAGCTGGGGTCCAGAGTGATTTCTGTTAGATCAGGAGCTTCCAGAGGGGGAGACACTGCCCTAGGCTTCTTTGTGTACCCTGAGTGCTTAGCCCACTTCCTGGCATGCAGTAGGTACTTCATAAATGATTACTGACTGCCTGATTTGCCCAATGTCATGAAGGCAGCAAATGGCAAAGTCAAGGTTTGAATCTTATCATGGAACTCCAAATCCAGAACCTTTCCCACTGCACTGGACTGGCCTTCCGGGCTAGCATGTGTAAAGATCCCTTCCAGGTCCATTCTTTTTTGGTTATTGGCCACTACATGGAGACACAGGAGCGTCTATTTTTGTTACATGGCTGAGGTCCTTCTATTAGATATAATCTGAAAACAACGTCACTGGAGTGCCTAGAATCTCACTTGTTTCTTCCTCTGGTTTCTTGGTGCAGGAAGAAAAAAAAAGCAAATCTTTAGATTTTGTTTTTTAGGATTGAAGACATAACAGACAGAGAGATAATAGAGATAGATGGTAGACAGATGGATAGAAGGAGATGACAGAGAAAGATGATAGAGGTGGATAAATGGATAGTTGCCAGTTGACCCCTTCTTTGCAATTTACGCTAAGAATTGCCCAGAGCACTGAGAATTTTAAATGATTTTCTCAACATTACATAGCCAGGATGTGTCATAGGTGGGATTTGAACTCAGCTCCTCCTAGTTTCAAGGCTAACTCTATTCTCTCTCTTTGCTTCTTTTCCTTTCTCCATCCCTCCCTTCCTCTCTTTCTCTCCTTCCTTCCCTCCCTCCCTCCCTCTCTCCATGCCACCCCTTCCCCCATATGTGTGTGCTGGACTTGGAGTCAGAAAGACCTGAGTTGAAATCCAACCTCAGACACAGATGAACCATGAAACTCGGGAATCACTGAACCTCTCTACGTCTTAGTCTCCTGAGCTGTAAAATGAGGACAATAATAGCACCTTCCTCTTAGAGTTGTTGTGAGGATCAAGTGAGATCATATTTGAAAAGTGCTTTGCAAACTTAAATCACCACATAAATGCTAGTGATGATGATGAGGAGGAGGAGGATGAGGATGAAGAAAATGACAGACTGGACTAGATTACCTTGGAGGTCAAAGATCCATCCCTCCAACCACTGTGCTACTCAGCTGTCTTACAACTTTGTGATGGAGGCACGGTAAATATTATCCCCATTTTACAAAGTGAAGAAGTTGAGGCACAGGCAGCTTAGGACAGGAGAGAGAACTGGTGTTAAAGTCATAAAGACATAAGCTCAGCCCCCACCTCTGGCATATCTTGGCTGTTTGACCCTGAGCAAGTCATTTGACCTCTTGAGTGTTCTCAGCAATTCTCTAAGATTCTAAGCTGCAGAGCAGATACTGACCTTCATTGCTAGAGGGAATTTCCTCCCTATTTCGGGAAAGATCATACAATGAAATACAGTTACAAGTCTTATCCATATTGCTGGTAAATATTTGAGATGAGACATGAACCCTGGCCTCTTGAGTCCCCTGCCCAGTGTTCTTATTACCAGACGATACTTCACTTCTAAAGGAGATAACATATACAAATGATTTACACACCATAGAGAGATAGAGACATATATTATAAATGTTAACTATTATTATTATTTTATTTGTCTTATATTTTTCAGTGGGGCTCAGATAGAAACAGTCTTGGGACAAGTTGGTATCCTGCTAAAGTTCTATGGACTATTGCTCAGGTAGATTAAAAAACCCCACAACATTGTTTTTGGTAGTTGAATAAAAGTATCAGGGTATCAGCCCATCTCCTTTAGGTGTCCTGCCAGCATCCTTAGTACAAATGCAGCAGTAGAAACAGACAGGATGAGAAGTATAATGTATACACAGCCTCTTCCCATATGATTTTAGGACTCTAGATTTTGAAAGAAATATTATTATGATTTCTGTTCCTATTGTCATTATTTTCATCTGCTGAATATTCAACTCAACAAGGGTTTCTGGGGTCCCTACTATGTGCAGCATGCCATACTAGGTGCTGGACAGCTAGCCATATTCACCCTCTTTCCCCTAAATAGGTTGCTCCTCCCAATTTTCTTTTTTTTTTTTTTTTCTGATGGTATGGCCATTCTCCCCATCATCCAGGTCCAAATCCTGGGAGTCCTCTGAATCTCCCTTCCTCCATTCTCCCTCTGTAAGTTACCTTGCTAAGTTTCATCTAGTCTACCTCCATATTATTTATCATTTCCATCCCCTCCACTGGTCACAACAGTTCAAGTTTATTATTATAACAGCCTCCTGGTTGGTCTTCCTATGTGATTGCTTCCCTTTAGAACCTATCCTTCCTAGAGCTACCTACTGAGCTTCCTCATGCTCAGGGCTGCTCATGTTAACAGTCTGCTCCAAAACCTTCCATGGCTCCCCAGCACCTTAACTAGGAAAGAGCTGAAATACCTCCCTGGCATTTGAGATCACTCACAATCCGGCTTTGACCTATCATTCCAGCCTAACTGTGCTCTGTTTTTGCATGCTTTGGACACAATATGTATGTTTTCCTCCCAGATCCAGCTTCTCTGTGACTCCTCTAGTGATCTCTCTAACCTTTAAAAGTTTTCTTGAGGATCAGGGGTCAGGGGAGACTCCGCAGATGAGGAAACTGATTCTCAGAGAGGGAAAGTGACCTGCCTGATGTGACCGGGAGGTCTCCCACTTCTGTAGGGCTTTAAGGTTTGCAAAGCATTTTCATCAAAACGATTCTCTGAAATGGGTAGAGTAAGTAATATTCTTCCCATTTCACAGATGAGGAAATGAATATTTAGAGCGCTAACTGGACTTCTCCATGGCTATGGTAACCACAGGATCTGTTTTTAATTTTATTTTTTTTCAATGAACAAGCATTTATTTCTTTCTCTTCCACTTCCCCCACCCTAGCTTGGGGAAGAAAGGTAATAAACATGGTAATAAATATAGACAAGCAAAACAAAGACCACGTTGGCCATTCATACTCATATATGTATATGAATGTACATGTATATATACATAGATAATGTATATATATGTATATGTGAATATGTATGAATATATGCACAGGTGTAACATATTAGATCTGTATGGGTATGTGTATATGATATACAATATATTTTATAACTGTGTATGTATGCATATATGTTATATGTATATATAAGCATGTACACACATATATGCATGTTATATACACACATATCTAGGCAATGCAGTGGATAGATAGATATGAATTCCTGACTGGAGTCAGGAAGACTCATTTTCCTGAGTTGAAATCTAGCCTCAGACACTTACTGGTTGTGTGACCCTGGGCAAATCACTCAACCCTGTTTGTCTCAGTTTCCTCATCTAAAAAAGGAATTAGAGAAGAAAATGGCAAACCACTCTAGTTATTTCTGCCAAGAAAAACCAAAATGGGGTCATGAAGAGTTGGACACGACTGAAATGACTGAAGAACTACACACACATACACTCACATGCACACTCACACACACACATATATATGTGTATATACATACATATATACACATATATACGTATATAAACATATACACACATATACACACATACATATATATGTATAGAGAGTGAGAAAGAGAGAGAGAGAGAGAGAGAGAGAGAGAGAGGAGAGAATGAGAGAGAGAGGGAGAGAGAGAGAGAGAGAGAGAGAGAGAGATGAGAGAGAGAGGGAGAGAGAGAGAGAGAGGGAGAGAGAGAGAGAGAGAGGGAGAGAGAGAGAGGAGAGGGAGAGAGAGAGAGAGAGAGGAGAGGGAGAGAGAGAGAGAGAGAGAGAGAGAGAGAGAGAGAGAGAGAGAGAGAGAGAGAGGGAGAGAGAGAGAGAGGAGAGAGAGGAGAGAGAGAGAGAGAGAGGAGAGGAAGAGAGAGAGAGAGAGAGGGAGAGAGAGAGAGAGAGAGAGAGAGAGAGAGAGAGAGAGGAGAGAGAGAGGAGAGAGAGAGAGAGAGAGAGAGAGAGAGAGATGAGAGAGAGAGAGAGAGAGAGAGAGAGAGAGAGAGAGAGAGAGAGAATGCACTGGTTTTGGAGACCTGAATTTGAATCTTGTCTCAGCCACTTACTAGCTGAGTGATCCTGGAGAAGTCCCCTTATTGATTGATTCATCCTCCAGACAAGGAATGGCATGTATGGTTGAATTTCCACTGAGCAGGGCCATCTTCAATTAACTTAGTCCCTGATTTAAGAAAAACTTGCATGGAGAGTCAGCAGAACCTAGGTTTAAGTCCTGTTTCAGACGTGTGACTCTCCAGGTAAGTCACTTAGCCAACTATGCCTCAATTTCCTCATCTGCAAAGTGGGGTTGGGGTTGGAATCAATGTCCTCCAAGGTCCTTCTGGCTCTAAATCTATGATCCTATGATTCAGGTTTGGCCATGAGCTCCATGCTTGTGCTTACCTTGACTAAGCCCCTATGAACAAACTCAGCAGAGGGTCTGTCTCTGGCCTGAGGGCTGACAGGTTAAAAGGCTTGCATTTTGCACAACCTTTCGTAATAATTGGAATGAAAGTTCTGTCTGGTGGTTTCCTCTTCCCCATTATATCTATTTTTAAAGAGCTGCTCCCTCCCAGAGGGTCTTGGGGCTCTTTTGATGTCTGGCAATTTCCTTCTGCTGGATGGACAAAGAGGGGGTAGGTTTTCAGAGTATTAAGTGAGGATCCAGCTGTCTGACCCCTCATTAAAGCCAATAGTCATGTGGTGAGTTGTTGGGGAGAAGCGCTGTGATATGTTCCGATGTATAATTCATATACCAAGCCCTGGCAGCTCAATACTGCATTTATCTCCACAGCTCAGGAGCACAGGGCAGGCTGGGCACAAGAATTCAGCCCCACTTGCTCTCAACACACACACACACACACACACATACACACACACACACACGATTCTAGCTTACACGCTATCCTTTATCCCCCATGGAATTCTACTTCTAGGTTCAAAGAAAACATTGAAAACCAAGCTTACAAGAGGGATGGACTTAGAAAATGTCCTCAACTCTTGTGGATAAAGAAGCTGCAGGGCTCCCAGGACCTGTCCCTAGACAAAGAATTTGCTACAACATGGCAGCTGCAGGAAGTCAGAGCTGAGGCTCCTTTCCTCCCTCTTGGTGCCATTTTGTCCTGTTCTCTTTCCCCTGATTCCAGTTTTCTAACCATTCTTCATAGGATTTATAGAGTAGAAGGAAATGTAAAGATCATCTAGTCCAGTCTTTCCCTAATTAATAGATGAGAGAAAACTTGAAATCAGGGGGAGAGAGGTAGTAGCCAATACTGACACAGGCCTTAAAGTTTGCAGAGCACTGTATATGTGATCTCATTTGAGTCTTCTAACAGTTCTGGGAGGTAGGGGCTTATTGTTATCTTTATTTTACAATTGGAGAAACTGAGGCAGGTTGTGATTAACCGACTTGCCCAGGGTCACAAACCCAGTAAGTATTAGGGCCAGGATTTGAACTCAGGTCTTTCTAACTAGCATCCAGCCTTCTACCTATCCAAGGTCACACAGCAAGATCTACTATGCATCCTTTTAGTCCAAACCTGTCCCTCTTTCTACTGCACCATGAACACTCTGGGCCTCAGTCATGACAATTGGGTTTGGATCTTGGCTGTTGCTTACTACCCACATGGCACTGAGCTACACTCCTCTCTGGGTCTCAGTTTCCTCATCTGTAAAAAAGGGGGTTCAAGAATGGATATCTCTAAGGTCCCTACCTTATGAGGATTCATAGAGGAAGTGGGGGGAGGGTAGGGACTTGAGCTGGGCTTTAAAGGACTGTCTAAGCAATTAAACAGCACCCTGTGCTACATATATTACATTGCATTGTTAAACGCCTTACAATTATTATCTCATTTGACCCTCATGACAACCCTGGGAGGTAGGGGTTGTTATTATCCTCATTTCAGTTGAGGAACCTGAGGCAGAGATGTGAACTGCCCAGGGCCACCAGGTTAGTTAATTTCCGAGGCTGGATTTGCACTCAGGATTGAATCCAGGTTCACGTAGCAGAGTGTCTTTACCATGGTAAGTGCTGAATGAATGTTTGTTGGTGAATAGGTTGCAGAGAAAGGGCAGCTAGGGAGTTCAGTGGATAGCATGATGGACTTAGAGTAAGGAAGACCCAAATTCAAATCCTGTCTTAGTCATTTATAATGTATAAATGGCCCTGGACAAGTCACTTAACTAACCAGTTGAAGCCTCAGTTTCTTCATCTGAGCCTGCTAGATGATGTAATGGATAGAGTTCTGGATCTGGAAATTTTGTGATTATGGGTTTAATGATAACTTATAGGACAGTGAGGGCAACTAAGTGGCTCCATAGTGCATAAAGCTGTGGGTTTGGAGTCAAGAAAACTCATCTCCCTGAGTTCAAATCTGGCCTCAGGCACTTACTAGCTGTGTGACCCTGGGCAAGTCACCTACCCTTGTTTGCCTCAATTTCTTCATCTGTAAAATGAACTGGAGAAGGAAATGGCAAACCATCCCAGTATCATTGCCAAGAAAACCCCCAATGGGGTTATGGAGAGTCACACACAACAAAAACAACTGAACAACCTGATGGCAAGAGGATGGGTAGGGTGGGGTGGGGAAAAATGGCTTAAATGTTGAGAGGGATGTTACCAGCTATGGCTTCCTCTGTTTGGGTCTCTCTCTCATGGCACTTTGTACCTTTCTTACACATCTAGGTCCTGAGGTTATCACAGTTTCTGTTTTGTCTTCTGTACTGAAATGAGCATCTTTAAAGGGAGGAAACTTATTCTCTGGAAGAGGAGGAGTCAGAAACCCTGAGTTCAAGTCCTGAGTGTGGCACTCACTAGACTGGTGACTTTGGACAAACTGGCGTCAAGTAGAGATAATGATACTGACCTCAGGGGGCCACTGTGAGTTTCAAGTACTTCTAAACTGTCAAGTATCAAATATATTATTGGATAATAAGAAGCATCATATCTCAGAAAGAGTTCCATGACAAGCAAATGAGATAATGAAGGTAACCCTTCTTTACTAACTTTAAAAGGACCATAGATGTAAAATAAATCCACAGGTTGCTTATGCTAGAATGTAATCTCCTTGAGGCTAGGCACGGTTTTGCTTTTCTTAACAAAAGTTCTTAACACTGTTTCTGGCACATAGTAGTGCTTGGTGATTGATTGGTTGATTGATTAATAAGATATCACTGCCTCCAGAGCCTTGTATTTAATACTTTGCACCATGAACATACTAGGTGCTTAATAAATACTTATTGACTGAATGACTGACTGATTATAACTGGTAAGTGCCTAAGGAATAGCTGTTGAATTCAATTTGATGTGTAGACTGACAATAATGATGAGGTGCTTGGCAAACACATGATGGCAAACACATGATGGATTAGCCACCAAGGCAGAACAAGGAGCAGTGTGTGGATAGTGTAAAGAGACAGATTTCAATTGAATGTTTAGGGGAAAAAAACCCAATTTCCTGACAATTATAGATGTTGCAAATTGGAATAAGATGCCTCAGAAAATAGTGAGCCCCTTATCACTGGAAGGCTTCAAGACAAAGGCTGGAAGACCATTTGCTCAAGGAGGCTGTAGGAGGGGATCTTGTCCCGGTTGGGTTGGGTTAGATTGGATAGCCTCTGGAGCTCCTTCAGATGTTGGGATTCTGGGCTTGGAGACATGGCCATTCTGAATCTGTTGTGATAAATCTGTATTACAGGCTATTTTATTATTTTTTATTAAAGGCCATTCCAGAAGAAATGTCGTTTTATTCTGTTTGAGCACCCACAGTGCTTCTGTGAGAAGCACAGCTGTCATTGCCAGATTTCACTCGTTTTGTGGCCTAATTTCTCTCTGACCAAGGCCCGCAGGCCTGTGCTACCTTGCAGGGCTGCATTAAAAGAGCCTGGCCGCTCAGTGAGGATGATGCTGCCCTCTGTCCTGTTGCCATAGAAACAAATGCATTTGGCAGAGGACAAAGCACAAGAGAAACAGGAGACCAAGAGATGGACGAAAACTCACAAATGTGGTATGTGGTGTTGAAGAAAAGCCTCCTTCGAGGCTGTGGGGGCCAATAAAGGTTTTATTGCTACTTTCTTTTAAAGGAAAAATTGTGCTGCACCCATGGGTAGATGGATGGCTTGTCTTTGTTCTCCTGGAAACAGATGCCAGTCAATCACATCCTGGGAGCTGCTAAGCTCAGAGGTATTGGCACGATTCAGCCACCCTCTCACCAAAGCTGGTTTGCAGCTCAGGCACTGGATTCTGGAGCCCTCAGTTTGGAGTCAGTCACTTGCTAACATTTCTTATATCCAACCCCTTCTCTCCACTCACAGTCACCATGCCAATGGATACCGTAAAATTAGTTATTACTCTAATCAGCCTTGGTGGTCATTGTGTCCAATTCCCTCCGTAGGAAAATTAAGATTAACTTAGATGACATGCCCATCAGTGGGCAAAGTAGGTAGCAGGGGAGGCTCTTTCTACTCTGTATTCATCCCTTTCTTGTCCTAGGGCCATGGACCTGTGCTAGTTTAGAGAGTTTTTATTTTAAAGTCTCTGAGTCTCTTTGATTGCCCATGTGAACTATAAGGTAGGGCAAACTCTGCCAAGAAGTCCCATTCAGGCCCTAGAATGTCAGGTTACTAAGCTTTGGTCTTCTCCATAGAGAAGAGAAGATGCCCAGAAAATAGACCATTTCTTGTCTTTCTGGTACATGTTAGGTGCTCAGCAAAGTTTTGATGAATGAACATGTGGAATGAATGAATGACTAAATGAATGAATGAGTGGAGTGAATGAATGAATGAATGATTTGCTTTGTGTCTCTAGAGGCTAGCATGGTGCTTGTCACAGAGTAAGTGCAAAACAGACAAATTCTTGCTTCCTTCCTGTCAAAGGTTCAATGATCCAGATCTCTAATTCCAGCCCTAATCTCTCGTCTGAGCTGTGGTCTTGTATTTCCAACTGCCTAGTGAACATTTACAGCTGGACCTTCTACAGGTAACTTGAACTCAACACATACAGATCAGAACTCAAGCTGCTTGTTTTCTGAGCTTTCCTACACTCCCAGAAGCTGTTTCCATCCTTCACAGCCCCAAGGTCATCTTCAGCAGCTCACTCTCACCCACAAATGGAGTAAGTCATCCTTCCTTCCCCATCCCTTGCTTCTGTTCCCTGAACTCTCTTCATCTTGCCACAATCCTACTTTCAGCCGGAGATGATCCTGGAAGGCTTCATGGAGGAAATGGAATCTGCATCAGACTGTAAAAGACTGTAGTGATAATTGGTGGGGGGTATATGGTGGAATCCAGGCAGAGGAAATTGCCTAAATAAAATAGGATCATATAAGTCATGTTCATGAGTTAGTGAATAAATTAGTTTGAGCAGAGCACAGGATTCAGAGAGGGAAGAAGCAGGTAAGGTAGATTGGGGACCAATTAGAGAAGGCCATGGAAACAAGGTTAGGTGATGGAGCAGATGTTCATGTGTTATAGGACCACAAACCTTTACAATCCAGTTGGAGTTCCCCACTTCCTCTGTGAAGCCTTTTTTTTTTTTTTTTTTTTACCAAACTAGAGCTAAGGAGGGCCTTAGAGACTATCTAGTCCATTGTTTTCTTAACTTTGGGTCCATGAACTATTTTAAAAATTAATTTTTAATTAATTAAATTTTTATCCTAATGAAGATCTACCTTCTTTTCTTCTATTGAGAAAGCACAAAAACACAAAATCCCTTGTTACAAATATGTACAATCAAGCAAAACAAATTCCTGTGTTGTCCTGAAAAATATATGTCTCAGTCTTCATTCTGAACCTATCGTCTTTCTTTGGGAGGTGTGTAGTCTGTTTCATGATGAATCCTCTGGAATCATGGTGGATCATTGTGTTGATCAGAGTTCCTAAGATTTTCAAAGTGGATTATCTTTACAATATTGTTATTATGTAAATTGTTCTCCTGGTTCTGCTTACTTCATTCTGCATCAGTTCATACAAGTCCTTCCAGATTTCTCCAAAACTGCTCCTTTCATTTCTTATAATAGTAGTATCACATTCATATACCATAATTTGTTTAGTCATTCCCCTATTGACAGGCACCTCCTTAGTATCTAATTCTTTGCCACTGTACACAGAGATGATATAAATATTGTTAAACAAAAGTCCTTTTTCTTTGCTCTCCTTGGAGTATAGGTCTGGCAGTGGTATCTCTGAGTTAAAGGTAACGCACAGTTCAATAATTTTGGGGGCATAGTTCCAAATTGCTTTCCAGAATGGCTATACCAGTTCACACCTCCCTCAATAGTACATTAACGTACCTGTTTCCCCATAGTCTCTCCAGCATTTTGCATTTTCCCTTTGTTGGTAAATTTTGACAATATGATGGGTAGGAAGTACATTTCAGAATTGTTTTAATTTTCATTTCTTTAATTTTAGTGATGTCTGTTAATAGCTTGAATTTCTTTCTCTGAAAATTGCCTGTTCAAATTCTTTGACCATTTATCAATTGGGGAATGGCTCTTATTCTTATAAATTTGAATTCCTATATATCTTAGAAGTGAGATCTTTCTCAGAGAAACATGTCGCATAGATTTTTCCCCATTTCCCCACTTCTCTTCTAATTTTAGTTACATAACCTTTAAAATTTTATGTAGTCAAAATTGTCCATTTTACCTTCTGTGAACCTTTTTATCTCTTATTGGTCATTCATTCTTACCCTAGCCATAGACCTACTATCTAATTTGTTTATGATATCATCCTTTATTTCTGAGTCATGTACCCACCTGAAGCCTATCTTGGCTTAAAGTGTGAGATATTAATAGGTCTATATCTAGTTTTTACCTGACTGCTTTCCATTTTCTCCAACACTTTTTGTTTAATAGTGGATTCTTTCCCCAATAGCTAGGATCTTTGGGTTTATCAGATACTAGATTACTGTGCTTCTATATATTGTGAACCTCATCTATTTTAAATCTCTTAACCAGTATCACATTGTTTTGGTGATTACTGTTTGTAGAACAGTTTGAGATGTACTTCTAGACCCACTTCCTCTTTTTCCCTCTTTATTTTCATAAATTCCCTTGAAAACCTTGACTTTTTGTTCCTCCAGATGAAATTTATTATTTTTTCTAGCTCTATAAAATAATCCTTTGATAACTTAATTTGTATGGCATTGGATAAGTAAATTCATTTAGACAGAATTGTCATTTTGTTATATGTTGAGTAGCAATTAACATTTCTCCAGTTTTTTATTTTTAAAAATATTTTGATAACTACAATTGGTTTCTTGTGTAATCCTATGTAGTTTATTGTATGCATTTAACAACAATTTTCTAAGAAGGGGTCCATGAACTTCACCAGACTGCCTAAGGGATACATGACAGAAAAAAAAAAAAGATTAAGAATTTATGATCTAGTCCAAACCATTCTCTTGGGAGATTGCCCCCATTATAAACATGACAGATAATGTTTATTCCCCTTCCCTTCTCCTTTGACAGTGCACACATAGATGCTTCACCTCTCAAAAGTTGTATGACCTTGGGTAACTGTCTTCCCTTGTCTGGGACTCAGAGGGTATTACTCTGTACAGTGAATAAGTACAGTCAAGGTCCTCTTGTGTCTCAAGATTCAAGTTCATGACAGCTGTTTGGCCTTTAAAAGAAGGCTCTCCACAGCTTAGAGAAGACTAAGAGAGACAGACTAGAGAAGACTTAGAGAGAGAGGTCAGGCAGAAAGGAAAGGGGTTGTCCAGAGATATTGACTTGCTTCCCTGCGAGAAACATGCATAACCAGGTGTTTCTGCCCTACCCATTCCCTCTCTGTTCATGACCTCAAGATGGCAGCAAACAGGGGTTGAGGGGAGAGGAAGCAGAGGACTTCTGGGTCAAGCCTGGAAGGATATGACAACAGTAGACCTGCAGAGCTGTTCTTAGACAAAATACAATAGTTCCCAGTGCAAATCAAGGACCTGACTTAAACCATGAGCTGAGGAAGCTGGTACACAAAGCCACTGGCAGGTAGAATAAATGAATATTCTGTCCTTCACTGGTACTGTGAGTTATTCACACAACGCAGGTCTGCAGAGCAACTCCCCAGTAAGCCCAAGGTTCTTTCTTTACTGGGGAGAGGAGGGCAATCTAGTAGGAGCTGAGAGTAACTACCTAGACTCTTAGGGAAGGTGGGATCCAGACTGATTGTTGATCAATCCTTTTATAACAATACTTATACTACTAAAAGTAGTGCTTTTCCCTTCTATGAGTACTCCTCCCAGGTTAATGCTATAACTTTAGAAGATTCCATAGGTTCTTGAGAAAGATAGATCCATTGAAGAGGGAAGAGGAGTTGATTTTATGGTTATTGGCTGGTGTGTGTCTTTCGTATTTTCTCTTAGGTGAAGAAAACCTGCCCTATTTTTGATATTTTGTTAGTCTGAAAACTTGCATGGTTTGGGAATCTGATTCTGATGCTCCCAGAGGAAACTCTGGGTCAGGGTATAAGCCAAATGGAAACTTTTAGAGAGAAGCCCCAAAGGATGACCTGAGACTCAAGTCCAGAGTTGAGTACAGGACATGGGATGGCATCTGTAGAATGAAGAGGCCATCCTAGGTGGCCAAGGGTCTTTTCTAGCTCTAGCATTGTCTATTTCGTGTTCTAAAGTTCAGTGCCAATATTTTATGTTCTCAGATCTTTTCCAGGCTTGGCATTCTGTTCTGTGTTCTAAAATCCCTTCCAGGTATGGTGGTCTATGAGTTCTGTACCCTCAATCCACACACAATCCCTGTCTCCCGTGATGTATCACTCAATAAGATCAAATCAAATCAATCAAAAACATTTACTACTTGCCAAGGATTGTGCTCCATAGGCACGGGGGTTCAAGGACAAAGATGAAAAAGTCCCTTCTCCCATGGCACTTCCATTCATTTGTAAGAATAGCAGTAGCTGTGTGCTCCTCATTCTCTCCCCATAATGTCTGCACTGTACTGTCCCTTGGGCACATATTCTATACCACACAGCTATCCCCTCTTGCATACACTATAGCTTTTTTCCCTTATGTAATTCCCTTTCATTTCAGTTAAAGCCTCATGAAAGCCAGTACGTGAAAACAATTAAGTTTTCATTTTAATTGGAAGCTTTTATTTATCTTTTTTCCCTTATAAAGAAAGCAACCAAGGAATTGTCTTCCTGCTGGCAATAAACTGTTTGGCTGGCACTCTCTTTGAAGTACATAGACGCCTCCACCCTCCATTTGCCGTCCCCCATCCCCACTGCTCCAATTGGGAGGTGTCCACAGACAACTGTTAAAAAAGCCACTCATTCCCCAGCTCTGAATACTGGTGACCTCTTTCACCAAGGGCATTTCCAAATGGAAGCCCTCTACTCCCACACCCCCCTCCTCTCCACCCCATCCCCATGGCCCCAGGAACCTGGGCTCGATGACAGCACCGTCTGTCATGATGCCATTGCCTTCATTCACGGTGGGGAGGGAGAGTCAGGACAGGATGGCGAACACGGATTCATGACTCTCATTAGGAAAAATGGCACCGGGCAAATCCATTTTTCCAGATCTTGCAAGGTTGGGCTTTCTAATTACGCCATCATTAGGCAGCTCACTGATTCCATGGCTTCAAAAACCCCTTTACCCTGAAGTGCTGGACTCACAAACAAGGCCCGATTTAATGAGGCCTCATCCCAAGTTGCCTGGAGTTTCTGGAAGAGGTAACAAAACAGTCTGTGTTCTCATCTTGCCCCCTGGCTGAGCCTTCTCTTCTTATCTGCCTCTAAGGCTTACTCTTTTTTTTCCTTCTCTTATTACTACTCCCCCCTCTTCCACCTCCACCCTCATATACTTTCCTTCATTACTTATTTTTTTCTGAAAATCTTATCCATGCCACGTGCTGCTTCTTGGGACTGATTAAGAATACAAGTGGTGAGGAAAGGAGGGGTCACAGACAGATGAGGAATCCAGGGAGGGTAGAGGTAAATAAGGAGCAAAGTCTGAGGCTGCTGTCTTCAGGAAAGTAGAAAGGGGGGTCAGGAAGATTGACCCAATGTATCCCCAAGGAGGCCTTTCTTGCAGCACCTACACAAGGTGTATGAAGGATAACATTGGGTATTAGACTAGAAAGAAGATTCCCAGGCTGAGAGCCTGGGATCTGGTGCTAGTCCTTTCCATGACTCACTGCATGATCAAGAAGAGGTCATGTTCCCTCTCTTTACTCACTTGCTCATGTGGAAAATCAGGGAGCTAAAGGATTTTGAGGATCCTATCCAACTTTAGCATTATACCTCATGAGCTACGTTGTTGTCCATCCTTCACTCTTGAAAGAGACAAATGACATCATGGGTGATGTCTTGACTTGCACATGAATTGGATTTAAGTGAGGCAGGGCTGTGCAGAGTCATCAGTCTCACTCTTTCCTCCAGCCATCAAAGACTAGTGGCAGGACAAAAGTCAAGAAAACTAGCAATGTTATGGAATGACCAAAATTATCCAGGAAAAAGAGATGAGAAAGGTACCTCTCTCTCTTGTTTGCAGAGGTGGGGGACCATGGGGGTGAAATACTGTATTTATACTATTATATTCAGTGGATATGTTGGTTACTTTTGTTGGATTCCTTTTTTTTTTTTTTTTTTTGCTTCCTCTTTTTCTCTGTTACAAGGGTGGTTCTCTGGATAGGGAAAGGAGGAGGAGGATATATTTGGAAAAGAAGATGATATAAAAACAAAAGATGTCAACTTGCAAACCCTATATTAATGCTCAATTGCATTCCCAGTTAGGTGGTATAGTGGATAGAGTGCCAGATCTAGACTCAGGAGGACCAGAGTTCAAATGCAGCCTCAGACACTTCCTAGCTGTGTGACCCTGGGCAAGTCACTTAACCCTGTTTACCTCAGTTTCCTCATCTATAAAATGGGTTGGAGAAGAAAATGACAAGCCACTCCAGTATGTTTGCCAAGAAAACCCCAAATGGGTCACGAAGAGTAGGTTGTGATTGAACAACAACAACATAGTTGTTGGCCCTGGAGTCAGAGGTCCTGGGTTCATGCCTGACGTCTGACACTGGCCAGTTTCACTTTGCTTTGCTTCACTCCCACCTCTGACATTCCACGTTCTAAGGTTCCACCTACCTGTAGAAAGAGGTGGTTGGACAAAGTGGTCTTCAAGGTCCCTTCCAGGTCTATGTCTTCTGTTCCCCAGAGGGGCCTTATATATAGGTGACACTTAATCAGGGTTTGATTAATTAATCTGAATTGAACAAAACTGGACTCAACAGATGGACAGTGATGTAGAAGACCAAAATGCCCGAGGGCAAAGACTCACCCAGAGTCACTGAGGGAGAAGCTTATTCAGGAATGGCACCTTCTCGAGACAAACATATTTCCCCAAACCCTTTGACAAGATGGTAATTTCCCCTCCCCTGCTCCACACCCTCTTTAGACAAACAAATGTGCAATCTGCTAAGCAAACCTGGTTTGAGTGATTAGTGTTGTCATACTAGAACTTCTTCATGTAAAATTGATCTTTATTTTTAATTTTCACATCACTTTCTGGGGACAGCCAACTTCCCACAGTGCCCAAGATCTGCCAAAGCTTGAAGGAACTTGAGGGAAAAAAGACAGGACCTAGAAGAAAATCTGCTTGGGTGGATTCACTGACTCCCTTTCACCATCTCCTTGTCTTTTGTTCTTCTGAGGAGATGGATGTTTATAGGCCTTCCTCTGTTCCAGTTGCTTATTCCCCTGCCTGAAGTCACAAACCTCCATTGGGGATGACGTTGCTGTTTCCCAGGCAACCTATCATGATGGATTGAGTGGATGCTATGAGTGTAGGTCAGGGATCAACAACAGGAGAGGAGGGGCTCTGAAGAGGAAGGATGCCAACAGTAGTCTTGTTGGCAATAAGGAGGGGGCAGAGAGGTGGATGTATGGGCCAGGGCAGAGGTGGTGTAGAGCAGGAATGAACCCAAAGGATCAACAGCCTCATTTTACAGGTGGAGACACTGATAGCCAGATAGAGGAAGTATGGCAGAAGTCTGGAGGTCTGGGCTGTAGAGGCCCTGAGGACAAACAGACCCATGGGAGAGGGAAGGGAGCTTGGCTTGATGCTCTGCTTACATGAGAACTGAGGGCCCTTTTCTTTTTGCTGTGAAGACTGAGACAAATTGAGATGCTCCCAGGGCATCCCTGGGTGGGGGCATGAGACAAAGGGAGATCTTAGTGAAAAGTCCCCAAGATTTAGAGATGTTCGGTAGTAGATGAAGAGATGAAGTCTTTCTAGGAGGCAAAGCGAGTAGAATGTTGGAGAGAGGGCTGGCCTGGGAGTCAGGAGGACCTGGGCTCAAGAGCTGCCTCTGACACACACTGATGCAAATTGTCCCCTCTCTAGTGCACGTGGCATCCTCAAGATGAGCTCCTGACCACATGTTAGTTGGCAACAGTAGAAGAGACCACCTAGCAGGGATTTCCCAACAACTGCCAACTCTGACATTCCATTTTCTAAGCTTCCACCTAGCCCTAATATTCCATGCTCCAAGGTCCCTTCTAGCTCTGGCATTCCATATTCTAAGGTTCCACTTAGCTCTGATATTCCATGCTCCAAGGTCCCTTCTAGCTCTGGCATTCTATACTCTAGGGTCCCATACACATCAGGAGTGAGCGATAATACAGGGATTCAAACCCAGGTGGCCTTTGACTCCAAACTCAGTGAACTTTCCACTATACCACATTGCAGCAACCATGTGTGCCAGGTGGTGACCAGATTTTTTTTGTGATTCTGCTTCCCAGAGACACTAGGGAATTAAACAAACACACTCATAAGATGCTGGTGATCTCAGCACTCCTTACCCAGCTCAGGCCACGCTGACTCTGTAGTCTGCTCCTCCATTCAGAACAAGGGTTGACATTTGGACCCATCACGTCTACATCAAGAGGTGCTTTTCCATCTGATTGCCCCTTTGACCATCCCAATGATCCTGTGATGGCTGAGGGGAGGGCTCATCATTCCTATTTTCCTGATGGAGGGAACTGAAATACGTATGAGTGAAATAACTTTGCCTAAGTTGCCCAGCTATAAGGGCCAGGACCAGGATTTGAGCCCAGCTCTTCTGGCCTCAGGTCCAGAGCTCTTTTTTACTAGGCCTAGATACTCATCCCCTTCAAGACAAGGGGAAGTGTCATAATTGCCTGCTCAAGATCAGCATTTAAGGTTCACAGATATCTTCTTTGTGTATTAATTTGTGTGGGCCTCTACATCAATTATTGCTATTTACTCATTTTTCAGGTCAGAAAACTGAGGTGCGGAGAGATCAAATGATCAAATGATGTGCCCAAGGTTAGGATTCAAATTCAGGCTTCCTGGTATTAATCCTGAAGCTCTCACCACTGTACCATCCTGCCTCTTCCAGTGTAGAATCTTAGATCTGGCAGGAAGCCAAAGAGAAGGAAGGCTTTTCTCTGAGAGTGGCCCCCACCAGAGTCGGGCTTCATAGACAGCTGACATCCCAGGAACACAGATTCCATGACTGAAGGGATTTTCTCACAGTCTGAGAGTCTGGCCTTTCATTTTACCGTCGGGGCTACTGACCCCCACCCATGGAACCTGCAGCTTTCTGGAACCAGAGTGTCCCTTCCTGGACTTTCCCCCATTAGATGCAACACTTTGCTTTTGGACTTTTACTTTTTTTCATTCATTATAAGACTCTACCAAGGTCACAAAGAGAGTGTCAGAAGAAAGATTTGAACTCAAATTCAGATCTCTGATTTGATATCTGTCCTTGTCCTCTTACCAGGGCATCCCCACCAAAGCGCATGACATCAGGCTTTCACATCAAGGCATACATTCCAGGACACAGCTCAACCTAAGCATTTCCAAATCTGCTGAAACAGGAATTTTAATGGACTGAGGAAGGCCTCACCATACATCATAACTAGGAGTTTGGACACCAGGGAAAAACTGATTAGGGACCCCAGGGACACCATGTGGTATGTGTATATGTATGTGTCTGTGTGTGTATAGCAAAGATAGTGATCCAAGGCTTCCTTTCAGGGAGCAAGAGAAGTATCCTTGGGTGCCCCAGAAAAGCCCACTATAGTTGGGTACAGTCACATAAGGAAAGGAGATAGTCATTCCCCTAGAGTCACTAGCCCATGCCCTGCAGGAAGCTGACCCTATGAATCCTCCACTTCTAAACCATGGGAACTAGATAGTGGGGGAGATGGCAGGTCGAGGAAGGTCATGGTGAAAAGAAAACCCTTAAAGGAGTACTATGGCATTAGGACTCCAGGGGCAGCAGCCCAGGCCAGGTAAGGGAGCAGGGGTACCATGAGGCAGACTGGCAGGCAACCCACCATGATGGAGAAATATGGCGTCAGGCTGTCTTTGTGCCAAGGCAATGATCCAGTCACATGGCCTAGAAGTCCCTGATGTCTGAGGTGTTCTATGGTCTCTAGACAAAGTTCTACTATCATAATGTGTTATGAAAATAAGAAAAGTCAAGTAACCACAAGACAGCCGAGTTACAGGCTTCTCTTCAATAGCACTAAGGTTGTGGTCAATTGATTTTTCCTTCTGTCCATGTTTTGGACTCTCCTGCTGCCTCCATTCTCAGAAAATCCTGCTATCAATCCTGCATGTCAATGCTATCTATGCCCTGGTGGCTTGCATGAGCTTTTCCTTGGCTGCCCTCACAATTTCTTTCCGGCCTCTCTCTTGGTCACTGAAAATCTCCTGGGATTCTGTGAACATATGTTTCATTGCTGGGGAGCTCCCAGTCCACAAAGATTGAAGGCAAATTCATATCATAGAATACTGAAGATTGGGGGGAACCAAACCATAGATGTTTGGAGATGGAAGGGACTTTAGAACAAAGAATGTCAACATTCAAAGATATCTTAGGATATAGAATGTCAGAGCTAGAGGAGGCATCAGAACATTTCAGAGCTGAGTGGGACTATAGACTACAAAAGGTCAGAGTGGGAAGAGACTTTAGACTATAGAAAGTCAGAGCAGAAAGGGACATTCCCCAAAATCTAGATTGTTAGAGCGAGAGGGGCCTTAGAACACAGAATGTAACACATGGAAGGGGCCTTCAAACACAGGTATAAGTATTGCAAAGATCTTAGAGTAATATATCTCAGAATTGTCCAGACCTTAGAGATAGTCTGTTCTATTCCCCATTTTTGGAAAATAAAGGCTACCAGGGCTAGAGAGGTGAAGTCAGTTGCCCGGATGATTTAGCTGTGGAGAGAGGAATAGATCCCAGGTCTCCTGGCTTTTAGATCAATGCCTCACTGGTAAAGATGAAATGTAGAAACCCAGGCTGGAATGCCCTGGGGGTGGGGGAAGAGAGCAGGACTGCTCTATCTTTATGGTGGGATTCCAAATCCGTTTTCTGAGCAAACAGTGGAAACCAGATGGGACAGAGACAAGAGACTCTTTCCAAATCAGTCTTTAATAATTTAGTTTAACAAATTGAATCTAATTAAGTTGCAGTGGCTGAATACACATTGCTGTATATCTGAACAACAGTCAGTATCAAAAAGGGGCACAGAATAGATGGTAAGGTCATTTTCTATTTCTTCTAAGATGTTCAGAGAGTGGTTCTGATTAGGGCCAACCCTCCATTATTAAAGGACCAATCATCCAGGTTTATGGCTATCTAGGCCCCAAACCTGGTCAGTTCTAGTCGCTTGCCTCTTTGCCACTTACATGCTCATGAGAACTTAGACCTGTCCTGGTAATGATAATTCATAGAATGACCATTTGCTGAACACTTACCAATGTACTGTGCTCTTTTCTCAGGAGACAAAGATGATGAGGACATAGGCTATACCTTCAAGAGGCCTCCAGTCTAGTAGAGAAGAAAGGATATAAGTGGTGTAGCAGAGTGAGTACTGGCCATAGGGTCAGAGGATCCAGGTTCAGCTTCCCCACTCTGCTCCTTTGTATCTGTATGATGTGAGGCAACAGTTTCCTCTTTTATAAAAGGAGAGGTCTGGACTACATTTGATTCCCCTAACATTCATAAAGCCCCCAACCCTTTTTACACAACATGAGATGGTCTCTGAGGGGCCTTCTGGATCCCATGTGTTTGACTCAACTGCATCCTTGGACAGAGGATATCACAGAGGGCCAGATAAAGTCACACAGCAAGCACGTGGCAGAACTCATATCTTGTGACTCCTGTCTTCTCATCCAGTACTCTTTCCACTCCCCAGCAGACCCTCCTGAGGTCCCCTTCTACTTTCTTATCTTCATCACTGTGTGGGACCCTTCCTCACACACTATCTTATCTTCTCTCCCCCCAACTCCATGCCACCCATCCCACAACATTAACATCTGACCCAACAATCAGACTAGAGCATCTCTCAACACAGCCCTTCTTCGGGCTCCTTTCCTGGCTCTGTCTGGCAAGCTGCTTCTCTGTGATGGATCGCAGTTGAATCACGGTATTCTTTATAAAGCTACCCTCCTGACAGCCCATCTCTCCCATCAGCTCTGACTGGCAAGTTTACAAGGTAAATTTTAAAATCTCCTGGACCAGGGAGTTAGTTTACATGCCTTCAGGGGCTTGCGTGGCTCATAGGTTTATAATGAAAACAGACTTGTGATTCCAGGGGGAACATGAAAGGCTGAGTTACTTTGTAGTCAAAGGACACGTGCTTTGGAGAGTGCTGTTTGGCGGGGTGGTCTAAGCTGTGGGTCTCTGAAACAATGGGGGCCCCAGAATCAAACACAGCTGGCTCTGCCCCCATCCCTCTCACTCACACTGACCAATATACTTATTGTCTGCCCCTTAACCCTGGTAATTAGGAACTTCTCCTTACCCTGATAATACATTAAATCAATTTGTATATACTTTGTGTTTACTTATTGGGGTAAATCTCTCCCCCTGCCCCTGCAACTCTCATCCACTTCTCTCAAGTAGAGTATAAGCTCCTTGAAGACAGGTATTGATTTTATTTTGTCTTTGTGTCTCTATCACCTAGCACAGTATCTGGCACAGAACAGATAAATGTTTGTTGAATAAATGAATGAATGAATGATTGTTCTGTCCTCATTCCCAGAGAACTATCTTCAACAAATTTATCCAGAATGCTTTGTGTAGTACAAGAATTAGGAACAATGAGTGAGGAATCTAGGCTCTGACCAAGGAGTCTACGCAGCAGAGCTTGCTAAAGAAAAACAAAAACTAGCAAAAAGGGGGAAGAGGGAAATCAGGGACACTTAAAAGGCTCCCTTGGAAGGGACCACCATGATGCGGTGAGCCTGGGAATGAGTCTGGGAATCAGAAGGAAGGAGTTCCAGTCTAAACTCTGCCCTGTCGGTGTGACCTGGAACAAGCTGATTTTTTTTTTCTCCTCTGGGCTGGTGTTTTCTGACATTGTATCAACTGAACTCTGACATTCTCTGTTACTTGTCAGCTATGATGTTTTAAGATGCTTTCCAGTTCTAACATCTTGAGGTGTAGGCTCAAAAGCTCCACCTCACTTCTGACATTCTGTTGTAAGGTACCTCTGTTACTTTAAATTCTATAGCTCTTGCCATTCTGAATTCTATAATCAAAAGTCCCTTTCAGTTATAATGTTCTTGGTTCTAAGGTCAAGCCCAGTTCTGACATACTAGGTTCTAAGTTCTCTTCCAGTTCTGACATTCTAGATTCTAAGATCTCTTCTAGTTCTGACATTCTAGGTTCTAAGGTCTCTTCTAGTTCTGACATTCTAGGTTCTAAGGTCTCTTCCAGTTCTGACGTTTTAGGTTCTAAGGTCTCTTCCAGTTCTGACATACTAGGTTTCACTGGTAGAAGGGCTGACTCCAAACCCACCCCCTTTCTACTGAGCTAACCTTCTAAGAACAATAAGAACCAAAGAGCAACAGAGACAAATATGGGCCTGCTGCTTGGCGCCCCTGCCCCTGGATTTCCAAAGAATGACACAGAGCTAGTTAATGGGAATGAAAGCGAGTGGTTCACCTTGACTGAGGGACAGATCAACTGGAAAGAAGATTAGAAGTTTGAAAAGAAAGAAGTCCTAATGAGCAAAGAACAGGGCTTTACGTGGATAGGGGGCAAGTCGCTGATTGAATGAAGAATGAACATGTACAACTGTGCAGTCAATGCATGAACAGGCCTTGTTACTGGCTGATGAAATGTGATTGCCATCGCCTAGATGGCCCATTAAAACTTCAAAATCAGAGATAAGCATTGGAATTAAGAACTGGGAGAGTTCAAGGAGAAAATAATCCAAATGAAATTCAATTTAAGGATTCAGTGGTAGCACTTTTTCTTTAAGCTAGCCTTTGATGACTTAAAATTCCTCCAGGTGTGAAAAGGTTCAGTAGCACCGGAGGTGTTAGGTTCAAATCCCAGCTCTGCCTCTTCTAGCTTTAAATCTACGATCCTCTACATCTGAGAATCCTTGTGGCTCTTCAAGTATTTGTCCTGACCTTACAGGGCTACTGTAAGAAAAATCCTGTACAAACCTTAGTCTGGTGATGGAAGGCAGCGCATAAATGAACATATGTTATATTCAGTTCTAAGCAGATTGAATCCAACCTTTGATGTGACAGAAGGCCCAACACCTTAGTCTCCAGTTGGTTCTGCTTATGACCGGGAACTTTACAGAGAGGAGATAAGTAACACTTGTGAGCAACCTAGGGCTTGGGTCTCAAAGAGCCTATGAGTAGGTTTCTGTGCTTGGCTTATGGATAAGGGGTCCACCTTCCTTTTCACTATCACCAGCTGCTGACCAACTGTTACAAACTGGCTGTTGGGAACTGGAGTCATGAGAGTGGCAGAAACCAGACTACTGGTCCTGCTTCCAGCCTAGCCCTCATAGCCATCACCTAGGGGAGCAACTCATGTAGAGAGTCCATCCTCAACCAATTGCCAGCCAGGGCAGGCAAGCCAGCCAGATACCCTGAGGGGGAGACAAGAGGCAGCAAGTGCTGGGCAAGTCCAACTGGTCACCACTTCCCCTTTGGGAAACAGCCCAAGAGCCTTGGACAGAGTCATGCTTCTAGTCATTATCCTGGGAAAGAGTCCCTGTGGGGATGTAGCAGGGCCACTGCTCCTCCAGGGTCTACAGCCACACCTTCTGAAGACCCAGCACAGTAAAGTCTGGCCACTAAAGTCCTTGGACTTTATGATGGAAAAATGATATAATTTTATGGGCAGAAATGACATTAGAGGAGAGGCATGACTATCTGCTTTGCTGCTATAACTGACCTCTGGCTTCCTGCTAAGTCCCAGCTAGAATCCCACTTTCTGCAGGAAGATTTCCCCAAACCCTCTTAATTCCACTGCTTTCCCTCCCTTATTTCCTATTGATCCTGTATATCTTGTTTGGTGAATATCTGTTTGCATGATATCTCCCTCAGTAGATTATAAGCCACTTAAGGGTAGGGCAGGGACTGTCTTTTGCCTTTTTGATATCTCCAGAGCTTCTATGTATATATATACGTGTATATATGTATGTATATATGTACGTGTGTGTGTGTGTTGTCTATAGGTGTTGTCGTCTCTCTCTACCCCCCTATTAGAATGTGAGTTTCTAGAAATCAGGAGTTGTTCCCTATTTGCATCCCAGGTCACAGCACAGTGCTTTAGACATAGTAAGGGCTTCATAAATGCTTTGTTCACTTATTCATTCACCCATTCATTCATTCATTCATTCATTCTTTCAGTGCCCTCCAGTGGCAGGGTATCCAGTCTTCTCCTACCCTGGTCACCCTTGTTGGGACCTGCTTTGACCTGTCTTTTCTCAGATATGGTACCTAGATTTAAACCCAGCACTCTAGACCTTGTCTTGAGTCTAGTGGGATTTATGGAGATTTCTGTAGTCCTGAATGCTAGACCTCTCCCTGAAAGCAGCCTTTTGGCTGCCTTGCCATAGTAATGACTCACTTTGAGTCTGAAGTTCACTGAGAGATACTGAGGGTTGCCTCACGGAAGTATTATCTAGCTCTCTTTTTCCCCTTTTGGGCTTGGGAAGTTGATTGTTTAAACCCAAGTATAGGATTTTACATTTATTCCTACTGAATTTCATCTTGTCTGATTCGGCCCATTCTTTTGGATCCTTTCTTGATTATCCAGCTCATTAGCTACCCCAACATTTGTGCCATATGCAAATTTGACAAACATGCTGTGTCTTCACCTGAGTCACATCACTTGATCTTAAAAATGGCAGTTGTGTGGGTATATGTGTGTGGAAGGGGTGTGACAGCCTTAGTCAGGAACACAACCTCTTGTTTCTACACTTTTCCTAATGGACTATCAGATTTGATTTACACTGTTTCAATGTGCAATGCCTTTTTCAGGAACATATCCCTTCTTACAGTGAATGTCACTTGCCCTAGAGGGGGAAACCGAGAACAAAACTACATATGTAGATGTCTTACCAATGGAGCAGATCAGGGACATTTTCTTTGTACACAAAAGACAACAGGTTCTCCCTGTAAACACAGAAGTACACCTTGCAAGAAATGTGTAAGATCATGGACGAGTAATAAGAAACTCTGGGCAGGCTGCCCAAAGGCATCCAACCCAGGCTAGTGGCAAAAGATCAGGCAGCTTGGACTTGTTGGTGAAAAACCCTCAGTTTAGAATCAGGTGGCTTGAGTCTGAAGACCAGCTCTCCCACTTACTACCTGATGGGCCTTAGTTAAGTCACTCTAGGCCCAGGTTTTCAAAGTGGGAATTTAATTAGATGACCTTGAAGCCTCCTTTTGGATCTAAGTTAGGTAACTCTAGATTTATGGTTTCATCTAAAGTAAAGGTCTAAGGTCTGAAGGACATTAAAGCCAATTCTAAATGAGAACAAAAAGACAGGCAGGGAAGCAGCACAAAATTGATACAAATGTAAAGTGGGACTCATGGGATTGGGGCAGTATTTCTTCAGGCTGAAGTTGCCATCAGAGCAAAGGAGATAATGCATGGAAAGCGCTTTGTGTCTGTGAAGTACTCTAAATATGTGAGGTGTTACTATTGCCAGGCTATCATTAAGCATGGAGATTCAGAGCGAAAATATTTGTCTTGCATAAAATTAGATTGTGTTGGAAGACTGAGGAAGGGGGAGAACATGGCACACTAAACATCCTGGCCTGGAATTAGGAGGTCAGGGTTTATGCCCACCCCTGACACTTATTAGACATGTTCTCTGGAACAAATCACCCTGACATGTATCCTTTTCCCTCTCCCAAAACTCATATCCAAGTTCTTTGACCTGGGGTCCTGTGACCCTCTTATCTCATACCCTTGTGCCCACCCACCCACCCTCACACATTTAGCACTGGCTATTTTGGAACTCAAAGCTTGAGGGTATGTATAGTTCAGTCCCCTACCTTATCACAGACAAATGTCTTCAAAGCAGAAGTCTCCCTTCCCCCTTTGTTCCCTTCTTTCTATTTTCCTTCCAGTCAAACTAATGATTTGACTGGTGCAAAACCAGAGGTACCTCCATCTACTCAACCTCTAAAAGAGCTGGTTCTGGTTGGTTTTGGACTGCGGCTTAAACACAGGAATGAAAAGGAGTGACCCACTTGGTATCTCTGAGGCCCAATGTCATCATCTGTAAAGTGGGAACAATGATCTGACTAACAGTCACAGGACAGCTGTGAGGAAAGGACAGCTAAATGACTACAGAAATGGAAGCGTGGTGGGAGCTTGAAACCTCATTCCAAGGCTCATCTAGACTCTTTGAAGTATGTTAAGTAGAACTGATGAGGAAAGGTGAGGAACGCTGGGCTTTTTCTCCCTGTGCACCCAGGAGATAGCAGACAATGTCCAGGCTCTAGGTGACTGGTCATTTGTTTCATGAGGCTCATGAGGGTATTGAATGAATGAAAAAAACATTTATTAAGTCTTTAGTATGGCTTTATTAAATCAGAAACTGTGCTTGGCAAAGAGAAGGGGGGGGGAAGAGAGAGAGAGACAGAGAGAGAGAGAGAAAGAGAGAGAGAGAGACAGAGACAGAAAGGGGGGGGAGAGGGGAAGAGAGAGAGGGGAAGAGAGAGAGAAGTGAAGGAGAAGTGGGAATCCTCAACTAGGAACTAGACCATGGCAGGCAGAGTAACAGAAAGGAGCAAAGGATTGGGAGAGAGATCAAGCATGACTTGGTCATTAGTTAGGTGTAGGACCTTGTATGAATGGCTTCCCTTCTCTGGGTCACAGTGTCCTCTATCAGAACTAGATGGAACCTTAGAGAACATTTGTTTTAACATTCCTTAATCTATTTTCTAAAATCCTTTCCAGCTCAAATATTTGTGGAATTTTCAGTTCTTAGGCTTGGCACACAGCAGGAGCTTAATAAATGCTTGTTAATTGAGTGATTCTAAGATTCACTCCAGCACTAACATTCTGTGTTGTATTCAGTGGCCAACATCAGCTCCAGTGTTCTGTGTTCTAAAGGCCTTTCCAGCATTGATATTCCAGCATTGATATTCCATGAGTCTGTGAGTCAAGGAAAGAGTTTCTGTTTGGGAATTTGCCCATTGATTGAAATTATCAGACTGGACATGCTCACATTCACTCCTAACTTTAGACTACCAATTACTTGCTTTTCTTTTTTTAAAAGGGGTCTTGGATCATAAACATATTGATTTTACATCCAAAGGACAAGCTGGACAATCACCATGAACAGAACACTCTGCAGAGAGGGGAGACACAGCGGAGACCTTTGGTTTTGCTGAATCATCTTGGAAAATGTTAACGCTGCATTGTGAAAGGCCAAAGGGACTTGTCTGTTTAATTCAGGTCTGAGCAATAACAGGGGCTAAGCTTTTTTGCTGTCTTTATTTCTATAGGACCCTGCTGATTTAAAAAGAAAAAAGCTAGGAACTTTGACAAGTTTTACTAGCAAGGGCAACACCTAGAGGGCAGGGGGATCGTAACTTAAGGAAGCCAATCACCCAATATATTCTCTCTTTCAAGTGTTTAGAAAGGGGGTGATCCTTACTACTGCGTAACATAAGCCCAACTGAATTGCAGGGAGTCCAGTTCCTGATGATGCAGCCTTAAGGGTATCAGTTGGGCATCAGACTGGATGTTAGGGGAGAGAAGCATCTTCCTCTCCTTATTCCTCTTCAGGTCGGTATTATCTGTAATGCTGGGGAAGGAATGAGAAGGTGGCAGGAGCAATAGGGCAGGACCCAGGGGATGTGACAAAAGATGAGCTAATGCCATGTAGCTCCTGGACTCGGGGGTGGGGAAGAGGTGCCTTCAGTGAGAGTATCTCCCCTGCCCACCTTGCCAGTGCCCCACATGGGCCAATCAGGATTGATTTTGCTTTTATTTCTGCAGCTTGTTAATGTGGAAGGCCAACTGGACTGGGTATCAGGAGATCTGGTCTAGTCCCCAACTTTGTTACTCACTCACTCTGTGATCTTGAGTGAATCACAAAGAATTTTAGCATCTTGTCTGCGTGGGAATCTCTTCTACATCATTTCCAACTAACTGTCTTCCAGCCTCAGCCTAAAGACTTCACCGATGGGGAGCTCACTACCTTCCCTGGCAGCTCATTTACTTTCGCACATCTCTGGTGGTTATGGTACTCCTTTTTAAATTTACCTCTCTGCCACTTTCACTCGCTGCTTCTAGCTCATATCCATTCTCTAACCCTCAGTTTTACTCGTCTTACAAAGTGGGCAAAATGACAGCAGTAGTTTCATAAGGCTATTGTGGAGAAAAAGTGACATGCATTTAGGGTGAAAATGCTCTGAAAACAAAGAAGCACATTAATACACAGTGGTCCCTGGCATCAGAGATGGTGCAGGGCATGCCACAGAAACTGGCCTTGAAATGGATCTCCATGAGGCTAAGTTGAAGTGGGGCTGAGAAGCCCCCACCCTGCTCCTCTCCTTAGACTAGCTGGGCTGCTACTTTCCCAGGGACAGGCCCCTGTGATGGGCAGTGAGGGCATCCATCACATATGTGGAACCACAGGAGCTTAGAGTTGGAGGAGACCTTAGATCTATTCCAATGGCGTCATTTTTCAAGGGAGGAACCTGGAGCTCAGAGAAATGACCTGACTCAGCTGCCCCAGGCAGGTTCTTATTCTGGGGTTCACATGGACAGAATTTTTTGGGACAGTGGCGGTCTGTAACCTTGGATGGGGAAAAGTTTACATTATTTTCACTTATTTTCTACATCTTGATTTTCACTGACCTCTAACTGAAATTTAGCATTTCCTTCAAATGCTTTAAAACATTATTCTGAGATGGGGTTCATAGGCTTTGACAGGTGTCAAACCACCAAAGGGGTCTACCGCACTAAAAAGGTTAAAAACCCCTGCTCTGAGACCATTAGTTACACGTGAAATTGGCCACCTGCTCTGGTGGAGGGAATTTAGCTCTGAGAGTTCCCCACATTCATGAAGTCAGAAACTGGCATCCCAACCCTTTTCCCCTCCCCCTCCACAAGTGAGGTTAACTGGGAGCCCATTTGACAGATGAAGGGACTGAGGTTGAGCATGGTGGGGGGAGGAGGTAGGGCAAGGCAGGAATGCATACTCATACCCACGGGTAAAGATTGGAGAGAAAGGAGCAGAGCAGGAATCCCATTTTCTCTGATGTTGTTCCTTGGCCCAGGTTTTCCAGTGGAGAAATGGTCTTGCCACATGGCACCACAGGAACTGTGGAAACCACAGAGCCCCCATTATCTGAAGTGCAGGACTGATGGGAAAATATAAACTCCTGATTAGTGTTTTAATTTTAAGGATCTTTAGAGGAGGCTAAACAGCATGGTAGGGCCAAGTGAGAAATGCAGCATTATTAAAGCTATAAATCCACTCTGAGGCGGTGGAAAGGGAGAGACTGGGAGAGGAGGTCAGGCAGGCTTTCCTTGGGAAACCCTGGGGGTGGAGAGGAGAGCGAGGAATTTGGGGGGAGCAGGGTTGGAGAGGCTCAAAGGAGATCAAGGATGGCCAATGGACAGGCCCCTGGTCTGGGGGCTAGTACTCTTCTACTCTCCATTCCCTACTGACGGCTTCTTCGTTGAGCTGCTCTCTGATATTAGGAAAGTCACCTCTGCTTCTTGGGTCCAGCTCCTCGTCTCTAAAATGTAGCCCCATATTGTGAGAGTAAATGAGAGCATAGCCAGAAAGGTCTTTGATGACCAAGAAAGGTAAAGGGATGGGGGTGTTGAAGCTTCATTTCAAATTCTTGAGGAATGTCTTTGTCCTGGGCCCTCAGTGAATTAGTATCCCATCCAAGAACTGGACTACCTCTTGATAGAGCTGTTGCAAAACACCACATGCTCCCTCTCTTGTACCTCAAGCAGTCTTCAGATTAGCTAAGTAGATTAAGGTGGTTGAGCTCAAGAGGCCAGCCTCCCTATTGTTTTCTCACTCTCTGGTCTGAAAAGTAGAATGATGGTCCTCTTAGGATCATGGTGGAGAAGAAGGGAACTGGAAGTGGTTATTTCTGTTCTTTCTCCAGGAGTTCCAGGAACTCCTTCTCCTATCCCTAATAGTGTTGATAGCTCCATCCCAATGTCAGAGACACAGAACAAAGTTCAGAACTGGGAGGCATCTTGGAATCCAGAATATCAGAGCTGGGAGGGGCCCTAGCACACAGAATTAAGAGCTGGGAGGGACTTTAGAACACAGAAGGTCAGAGCTGAGAGGGACCTTAGAACACAGAACACTGACTGTACAGGGGCTCAGCACAGACTGGCACAGTGCTCTCTACATAGTAGATACTTAACAACTATTTGTTGATTGATTGTGTGAATAAAAATAGAACGTGGAGCTCGAAGGGACGTTAGGAATAGTTTAGCTTCATCCCTTCATACTCAGGCCTGATGAGGGGCAGCAGTCATGGCGAGGTCATGTCAGAGCCAGGACTTGAACCTGGGCCTCCTAATGACCATTGCAGGCATCGACACCTCCTTGCTCTGCTGTGCTTTATCTACTTCTTGCGTCACAGCAGGGTCTGGGGAGCATGGCTCTTCTCCAGTCCAACAGCCCACCCTCTGAGGAGCTCTTGCCCAGCTACCTCTGTCTCTCTGTTCCCATCACACACCCCTGTGAACTGTAGAGGTCCGTACTCAATGCGTCTTTCCTTCAGTGCATTCCGGGGTTAGAGAAGTGAGAGTAAAGGGGGAAGCAGAGGGAAGGGGTGGAGGAGATTGTGAACTAGGGACCTCTTTCTTGAGGGCTACACTCGCAGCAAAATACCTTCATGGAAGAAGTTGCTTGCCTTTGTGTGTGTGTGAAATATGAAATAAGGCTGGGGAAGGTAGTCCAGAGCACATGAACCTCACCCTACCTTGCCAGCTTTATTAAACATTATTCACTTTCATAACAAGTACAGTCCAGTCAAATTGACCTCTCAATGCTCCTCACACATGGCCTTCTATTTCCCATCTCTGTGTCTACACTGCCTGTTCCCCATGCTGACCCACCTTTTCTCACCAATACTTAAGAGTCCCAGGGCCCTTAAAACCTTCAGCTCAAATGCTTCCTTCTACACGGAAGCTTTTCCTGAATTCTCCAGCTGCTTATGCCTCCCCCACTCCCATAATTCTGGATATGAGAGACTGTATGCATATGCATGTGCACACACACGTGTATACACACACACCTATGTGCACACACGTATGCATGTAAGCACATACATGTACAGTGCACACACATGCATATACATATGCATGTGCACACAGTGTATGTATGCATGCAGTATGGTATGTGTGAGCATGTATGTATATGTATATATGTATGTATATGCATGATGTTTCCCCTGTGTTAACGTGGGCTCTGATGGCAGGTGACACTTCCTTTCTGGTCTGGTTCCCCAGCCTCTTACTAAGTGCTGGCTGACTGACTGATTTTGACCTTGGATGCCAGCTGTCACGTCCTCTCTTCTCCAGAGTGATGACCTCCCCAGTTTCTTCAACCCTTCCTCATGTGCCATTTTCACATTCCCCCTCAACACTACCCCCTGAATTGCTCCCCTGCCAGTTATGTCCTCTTTGTTCCTTTCTACTCATGAAAATCCTGCCCATCTTCCAAGGCCCTCCTACACCATCATGGTGCACGGAGATCTTGTCAGGGTGATGTTCTATCCCACCCAAGAGACTGAAGAACTGCTGATTTCAAGGGTCCTCAGAGGCCAGCAAATTCAACCTCTCATTTTACATAAGTGGAACTGATGTCCAGACAGGTTAAGTAACTCACAGGGCAGGATGAACAGAGTAGGACTGGAACCCAAGCTTTTTCTTTTTCAAGTATAATCTCCTTGAGGTCAGGGACCACATCTTGGGTATTTGCACCTCCAACAGGGCCTTGCACCTAATAGGTTCTGTCTACATATCCTGAGATCTGGATTCGAGTCCCAGCTCTGTGTAGAACTGACTGTGTTACCTTGGGCAGGTCATTGCCCTTCTCACCCAGTATGCTGGCTCACCTGTGCAATGAGGCCAGCAGGTTAGTGGTCCTCTAAGTTCCCTTCCCTTCAGTCTATGGCATGCATGTTGAATAGTCCATTGGGGCATTTGGGTTGTTTGGAATTGTTCATTTCAACCCAATGTAACAGCAAAGGTTTACAAAGAACCACTCATGAGCCAGGTATCTGTACTCAGGGGTGGGGATGGACATAAAAGACTGTCCCTGCCTTCTAGGGTTCTACATTCTACCTGAGGGTAGGGTGGTGCTGTCTAACATATGTCCAAAGGAGTAAATGCAAGGTATGCAAGAAGTAATTTCAAGGAGGAGGGAGTCTTAACAACCAGCAGAGAGAGAAAGGCCTCAAGTAGGAGGTGGCATCTCAGTTGGGCTTTGAAAGAAGCTAGGGATTCTGGGGCAGCAAGGTGACTCAATGGAGAGACTGCCTGGCCTGTCAGGAGTTAGGAAGACCTGAGTTGAAATTTGGCCTCACATACTTATTAGCTGTGTGACCCTAGGTGAGTCACTTAACCTGTTTGTCTTAATCCACTGGAGAACAAAATGGTGCATTGCTCCAGTAACTTTCCCAAGAAAACTCCATGGATAGTATAGTCCATGGGGGTACAAAGAGTTGGACGCAATTTAATAACTGAATCACAATAAGAGATTCTAAGAGGGAGGGGGTTCTTCTTAGACATGGGGGAGGGGCAGCCTGTGCAAAGATACAGAGGAGCCTTTTTGTTTTTTCTTGTAGTGGCTCAACTTTAGCCTCTAGTTTTACAGAACAAATCCTTTTATTAAGGGGATTTCTTCTGTGAAGTTTAGATTCAGTCAAAGAACCGCACTTGAAGACCTGAAGGGCCATGTGTGACCTTGAGGCCACAGGTTCCCTACCCCTGGATTAGAAGAAGAGTGGGGTTTCAGGGTCCCACAGATACTTTGTTTTAAATCTGGAAGGGGCTATAGACCTCCAGCCTCTGGTTTGAGGAATGAGGAAACAGTCCCCACAGAGTAAAGTTCATAGGTGACAGAGGGTGGACTTGAACCCAAGATTCACTGGTCCCCAATGCCAACCCTGCTCCCCCAGGGAAACTCATTTGATTTCACTTTAGGAAAGGTGCTTCTCCATCTCCTCTCCCACTGATTCGTAAACCGCTCCTCCCTCTCCAACACCCTATGGCTGCCTCTGCTGTTGGCTGTCTGTCACAGGCTTCTAAGCAATCTTCTGTGCCTATGTGATAAACAAAGTAAAACTCTGCCTTTCTGTCAGGGCCTCAAGAGAGAGGAGCTGTTCACAGCTCCCCAGGTTGGCAACTTTAGAGGCATACAGAAATCCTTCTTTCAGGGGAAGGGAGCCAATTGCGAAAGGTGGGGCTGGTTGGGGAGCCGGATGAGGCATTAGGTTGTGAAGGGGCTCCCAGAGCCATCTGTGTGAGGACAAGAGCATGGAAGAGGCAGAGGTGAGGCAGCTCCTCATTGACTCTGCCCTTCCTGCCCCTTCCTTGTCCCAGAGAGAGCCAGAGAAGGGACACTGTATTGCTAACTCATTTGGCAAACCTCTAGCCTCAGTAGTAAACCCTTAAAGATGATGAGGCTGGATTAGCAGCCCCTGCTTCTGTTCCTCTTTCCATGATTGGTAGGAACTGATTTTCTGGGTTACAGAAGAGTAAGATGGCGCCAGGCAGGGCCTTTCATGGTGGCTGTGGATTTTGCAAAATGCCCAGTTCTGCACCCCCCACCCCAGACACCAGCCACTTTAGATAATGAGCTGGATCCAGGCACAATTCCAGGGTTGTGTGATCTCCAACTGCCACGCTTGTTCATGGGAATCTCGTTCTGTACCCCACCTCCCTGCCCCTAGCTTCGTTCCTTTTTGAGCTGCTCATTGCCGAATGGTGAAAGAGACCAACGAAAAGCCTTGATCCTGCTTAATAAGGGGGAACTCAGCATGACACATGGGATGGCCATGCAGCACAGGCTGCTTCCTTCAGACTCAAAGGGCCTGGCTCTCCCGGAGCCATTGGCAAGATTTCACAATGTTTTTGAAATTGCCTTTTGAACAGAATTCTTCCCCATGGAGAATGTCTGGTTGGGCCTGGGGGCACAGGGATGAAAAATGGCTATTAAGGTGGAGGGAAGCCCAGCTCCAGAGAGGCAGAAAGGAGAACGGGGAGCCTGGAACCCCAGACAACAACACCTCTTAACCCAGACAGGGCCAGATTCACAAGGAGGCAGAATGGGGACCACCTGCTTGGTGTGGAACAGAAAGGAACTCCCTCTTCATTATACAACGTCCCCTTGCTAAGGTGTCCAAGAGCCTGAAACTCCACCATCAGTTAGTTATTCATTCCTATATATCCATCACTGTTTGTCTTTGAGCAGATCTCTTCTGTCTAGGCTCCAGCTTCTTTATCTGTGAAGTGAGGGTTCTTTAGGTCTCTTCCAGTCCTAGCACTCCTTCCGAGCTCTGACATTCTATGATCTAAGCTTCCTTCCAACTCTAGCCCTCCATAGTCTAAGGTCCTTCCAGTTTTAACCCCCTCAGTCCTAAGGTTCTTTTCCAGATTCAGCATTCTATAATCTCAAACTCTTGTCTTCCATGTTCAGCAAAAGAGCAGGCTGGAGAAAGGGTTAGGGAGGGGAGTTTGGTGCACAGAGTGAGCGACCTAATGGAGCCTTTCCTACAGTCACTGGGATGGTTATAGATGGTTCAGCTGCAAAGTGAAGAAAAGACTTGGACTGGGTGATCTCTAAGGTTCCTTCCAACTCCAAAAAACAGACTTTTCATGAAAGAAGAGCTGTCTTCCTCCTCCGAATTTGGTATAATCTTGCCTATCCTACAGATGACATTGGAGCCAGGCACTCTGTACCCCCATATCCCTCCCAGGGCCTAGCAGAACACTGCAAACTCATTTTGCTGCAGACCTCTGGGGGGTAGGGGTAGGAAGGGCATTAAGAAAGGGAGTCGAATCCTCTGCCCTTTATTTTGGCCCAGCTTGGTCTCATCCTGGGGCAGTAGTGGGCAGGTTGCCACATATGGAGACAACTTCCAGAACCTCTCACTACTGCTGAACCAAGGGCTTAGGGACACATCTGACTGGTGACCATCACGCTCTGGAATTCTGAATATATTATCTTGAGGATCAGTGGGCTTTTGAAAGCATCAGTCAACATATACTGGGGATGCTGTCTTTAGACTGGCTTCAGATCCCTTAAGAAGCGAGACACTAACATCTCATTCCCATCCTGCTTGCATAATTTCTCAGACCCAAGTCAGCATGTATCTGTCCATGCCCTGGGGCACAGCAATAGAAGCCCATCTTATCACTTTAATTTACTTGATACCTTTTGTTTGTCTCTCACCTTCACTTATGAATACAGCTCCTTCCCTTACCTAGTGAGCCATCCTTTGTAATAACACATTAAATCCAAAGAGGAAAAAAAAAGAGGCAGCTTGGCAAAGTTAATCCACAGATCTACGAAGCCCATCAGTATAAACAGTTTACCACATCCATAGCCCCCCACCTCGGCAATGAAGGGAGGGAAGTGAATTTTCCTAACTCTTGTCCCAGAATGCATATCTTTTTTTTTTTTTTTAATACAAGTATTCTACTGGTGTTGATGTGGGTGATGAGTCATGGAACACTATAGTGGTTGAAAAAGTTTAAAGCTTCTCCCAGAGAGCAATGGAGAGGTTCATGGCCAGTGTGAGCAGGCTGTGACACGTGATAAGGCAGAAACTGATAAAAACAAACTGAAGAAAAAGATATTAACTGAGTAAATGTATGACTGAAAAAGCTCACGAGCTGATCTCATAGATGAGACTTATACCAACCAATGGCATGGGTATTTGAAAGAGGGAGAGATCTCTTCTTTTCATGAGAAGTTTAGTTTTTGGAGTTGGAAGGAACCTTAGAGATCCCCCGTCCAAGTCCTTCCTTCACTAGACAGCTAATCACAATCACCCCAGTGACTGTGGAAAAGGTTCCATTAGGTCACTCACTCCATGAATCAAGCTCCCCTCCCTGACTCCTTCTCTAACCTGCTCTTTTGCTGAACATGGAAGAAAGGGGTTTGAGATGGTCACTGATAACTTATGGGTGGCCTGCATGCTCCAAGGGTATCCTTGGGATGTCAAGAGAATTCAATGAATGCCTGGGGCATATTGGGTAGATCAAGTCATAAAGGATGGGAAAGGAGGGATGCATTGTGATCTGCACTGTTGGAGGGAGCACGAACATCATGGAGAGCCCAGGTCCACTGGAGTCTTTAAATAATTGTTGCCCCATGGTGACCAGGACACTGAGATTCAAAGCATAGCAAGTCCTTCTGAGGACAGGCTGGGGCAGAAAGCTGAACACAGGGTGCTCAGCTGGCTGATACTATTGTGCAGACAGGGATGGGGTGGGGACAATCCCTTTGACAAGATGATTTAATGGGATTCAAGGAGGAAAAATAGGATTGTAGGGAAGGGAGCTGGCTCATAAATGAACCTTTAAAAGAAGGCACTCCAATGACTACATACAGAAAGAGCATCTTAGAGCTGTGTTTTGTGGACTTCTGAAATACTGTGCCAGGCCCAGGAGTAAAAGAAAACCACACATACACCCAAGCACATCATGCTTCAATCTATTCACCCTGGATACCAACATTGGGAATAGAGATTTTTAGGATTCTGGGGACACATCGTATTTATTCTCTAGCTCTCTGAGCATACGACTTCCGAGGGAGAACCGAGGCCTTTCAAGGGTTAGGGAAACATTGGACCCTGCACCATCCCCTGTTGTTTCCTTGTATCCTAAGATACAATGTAAGTTCCTTGAGGGCAGGAGCTGACTGGTTCTGTATCTATAGACTGTGTTGTAGTATTTCAAAGTCTGAAGGTAACTTGGAAATGCTCCAATCTGATTCCTGTCCATACAACACCTCTGAGAAGAGGCTCCCTTTGAAGGTCTCTGATGAGGGAGAAGCCACAAGGCATCGCATTGCATTCTGGGATGACTCTAAGGAGTAGAGCCTTTACACTAAAGCCTAAGCCTGTTTCTGCTTCTCTGCTGCTTCTGCTTGCTGCTCCTGGTTCCACCCTCTGGGGCCAAGCAGAACCAGCTAATCCCTCCTACACCTGACAGCCTTTCAAACACTGGAAGAGAAGATCTTGGCACCTCTCCCATTCTCCACATCTTTCAAAAAATCACTGACAGCGGTTCAGCAATTGCAGCTGTTCGTGCTTTCAGGAAGCAGGATGCAGGCCTGGTGACTTAAGCTCATCAAGGGCAGCTAGCTGCTTTCTCACTGTCTCTTCACATCACTTGGATTGAGGCTGCATGTTAACCCCTAATTTGTTTATTCTGTCTACTGCAGGCCAAAGATCATGCGTTTCCTTTGGCACAGAATGTGTGTGTTCGTCCTTCATTGCCAAAGAAGACCATGCCATCAGAGAAATAATGACATAACTCACACTTGACTTTGTTTTGAGTGAGGGAGGCTGTGCAGGTCACCAGCCTCACTTCTCCAGAGCCGTCTGGGTCCAGTGACCAGATATTCATCAGGATGACTGGAGATGACCCAGGATGAGGCAATTGGGGTTAAGTGACTTGCCCAAGGTCACACAGCTAGTGAGTGTCAAGTGTCTGAGGTGAGATTTGAACTCAAGTCCTCCTGCACTGGTACTCTATCCACTGCATCACCTAGCTGCCCTACATTTGGCAGAGAATAAAGCAGCAAAGAAAGAGTAGTTTTGCCTTCTTTCCATTGTCCTATCCACCTTACCAGAATGGCCTTGTCCCTGTCTACACCTTCTTCTTTTCCTGGCATGGCTATAAAGGCTCGTTTGGCTGTCCTTGGCCTAACCCACCACTCCTCAGCTCATCCTGAGTTTTACCCCATTGGAGGCACTAACCTAACAGGACTGTTCAACTCTGACTTTCATCTGCAGTAATCTGTCCTTGATTCCATCTTCTGAACATGTCTTTAAATTCTCAGATAGTTGATGGGCTCCCTGGGCATCCACATTAGTCTTTTTAGGTAGCTGCTAGCACCCCAACCCTTCCTCTTCATTGGAGTTTTCTCTCTGCTGATTCTCAGTTCATAGATCTCATAACACTGTGATTCTTCCTTGAGGTGCCTATCACACCGTTTAAGGACTCCATGCCAGGCTGGGGGTGTTTCCCAGATTCCTCCCTTATTTCTTCCTCCTGTCCAGGTGGTCTCTATGATAATGCTTCTCCTTCTCCCTCTGTTCATCTTCACCCAAATATTCTCCACAGGCTTTCTATCATGAGTAAATCTTCTTAATAAGCAACAATAAGCATCTTCTTCCTCCCTCCCCCAGCTCTCCTCTTGAATGGAGGGTATCCTTTGGAAGTCACATTCTAGTCAGGTTCCATCTCCATGAGCTGCCTCTTTGGGTTATGCTCTCAGGTTCATCTTGCTCATTATCCCCTCTTTGGGAAAGATTGGGGTGATGGAGCAGATAGAATACTGGGCTTGGAATTAGGAAGACCTAGTGGCAAGGTCCACCTTCTATTCTTGCCAGCTCTGTTACCACAGGCATGTTCTGTAAGTCTCAGTTTCCTCATCTCTAAAATAATCATGGTAGTTACCTTATAAGGCTGGTGTGAGACCCAAGTGAGATAATGTTCATAAAAGTATTTTATCAGTTATTATTACCATCATCATCTAGAGATCTGGGGCTATGAGTTTTTATTGATGTTTCTTCCTTCCCTCTCTTCCTCCCTCCCTCCCTCCCTTCCTTCCTTCCTTCCTTCCTTCCTTCCTTCCTTCCTTCCTTCCTTCCTTCCTTCCTTCTTTCTTTCCTCCCCCTCCCTTCCTTCTACCTTTTGTTTGTCTTCTCCCTCCTTTCTTACTAAGGTAGAAAAATGAATAAAGCATTGGGTCTGAAGCAAGAAAGGTCTGAGTTCAAATACAGCCTCAAGCATTTGGGCAAATCATTTTACTGTGAGTCACTTTAATATTATTTATCTCAGTTTCCTCAACTGTAAAATGAGAATCAAAATAGCATCTACCTCCCAGGGTTGTTGTATGGCTCAAAGAAAATAAGATTTGTGAAGTGTTTCGCATAGTGCTTGACATATAGTAATGAATACTTTCTTCTTCTTCCTCTCCTTTCTCCTCTTTCTCCTTGGTCCTCCTTTTTAAAAAGATTTTGTTTCCTGTGAATTACTGGACTTTTCTACTGCTAGCTTTCTTCCTATGTTGTAGCTGCTACTCTCTATTTTGCCCCCTTTCCTTTCTACAATCCCTTTTAAAGTTGAGCTTCTCCTGAATAATCTCAGTCCTCTCTGCTTTCTAATCCATTCCCTACACAACTGCCAAAAGAATATTCCCATGAACAGGTCACTCCAGTGACTCCCCATTGCCAGCAGAATCAAATATCAGCTCTTCTGTTGAACCTCTAAAGCCTTTAAGAACTTGGTCCCTTCCTTCCTTTCTGATCTCATTACACATCTGTGTACTCTACTGGTTCTCCTGTTATCGCTCACACATGACATGCCATCTCCTGTCTCCATGGACAAAGTCCTCATGCCTGGAATGTACTCCCTCCTCTCTTCTGCCTCTTGGAATCCCTGGCTTCCTCCCAAACTTGAGTGCTATCTCCTATGTAATGCTTTTGCTGATTCCCTTGGTTTCCATAGCTTGCCCCAAATTACTCTGTCTTTATTGTGTAAATATTTATATTGTACATGCTTCTCCTGATAGAATCTAAGCTTCTTGAAGGCAAGGATTGTTTCGTTTTTGTCTTTGTAGCCTTAGAAGCCAGAACATTGCCTGGCACATAGAAAGTGCTTAATAAATGATTGTCCCTTGATCCAGTTTATAAGGCTCCAGGCAAATATATTTGGATTAGCTCATATTCTGTGCCCTCTCCTTCTGTCCAAGAGCTCACCACTTCATGATCCAAAAATCCAAAGTCCTGTTCTCAGACACCATTATCAACTAGCTGCTCATTGAGTTAATTTCCATCTCACTTCCAAAGCCCTCCCTTCCAACATCTTTGCCATCAAGGTCTCTACTTTATTTTCCAAGATTTCAGAATACCCAGAAATACTTTCTAGATTTTTCTGGCAGTATCATTTGTCCCTATGAGATTTACTAGAAGAGGGAAGTGGTCATAAGGTTTAAAAGTTCTCTTTATTATTCTCCATGAATAGAATGTCACCAATAACTGTCTTTTCTTCCAACTCTTTTGGGAGGATCTCTCTCTCTTTTATATCAGTTGTGCATCATCAGCATCTTCAGCACTGACTTTTCTACAGTTCTTTTTCTATTAAAGTCACAAAAATGCTTTACATAAACATAGTTTCAAATTATTTAGAGGTTCTCAATCTGAGGTCCATAGGTCTGTGGGACAGATTTCCTGGGGTCCATGAACTTGGATTGGGGGGAAAATATCAATCATTACTTTAATATAATTGGCTTCCTTTGTAATCATATAAACTATATTTTGTGAATTTGCCAACATGATTCTGAGAAAGGGTTCTTAGGCTTCACCAGACTGACTGTTCAAGGGGTCCTTGATACATAAAAGACGTTCAGGCTAAAGAAAGGCTCCCAGTGTGTCATATGTATTCATTAGAGCATCAATTAAAACATTATTTAGTGCTTAGTGCTTACCAGATACTGCCAGTTGTTGCCCTAAAGAAGCTTACATTCTACTGGGATTATATGCAGATTATGAGAAGGGGAAAAAGGATTTTGATTTATTCAGTCAGAGGCACTGCTCACATTCGAGTCCATACATTTAGGGCTAGAAGGGACCCTTGGGGTGATGTAGCCCAATTCTTTCAATTACAGTTGCAAGTGACTTGCTACAATTGCACAGGTAGTGAGTGGCCCAGAGACAGAATTGGAAAGCTGGTCCTCTGACTTCAAACCCAGGGTGTTTTCTGCTGCGGCCCCATGCAGCTTCCTTTATCCCCTGGAATGTCACAGATATACATCCATTATGCCATTTGATCTTTACAACAACACCATGAAAAAGATACTATAGCAGTGTTTGGAGTAAGGATGGACCTTGACTCTTATTAGCTGGGTAATCATGAGCAAATTAAGCTCTCTGAGCCTCAGTTTTCTTTTCAGTAAACTGGGAATATTGTGATAATACCTATAGTATCTTTTTCACAGAGCTCCACAGGGCTCTGCTCCTCCTCAGAGTATAGCTCCATGAGGTCAGTAAGGAGAGAACCTCAGACCTTTGACATAGCTCCAAGTGTTTAGCAGGTCTTTCTTCTGTCCTCTCCTGGGCCATCTCTCCCTCCATCCCCTCGTCGTGATCCAGGCCAAGGTTCCTTTCTGTCCCTTTCTATTTATTTCTCTTTGTTATTCCTCAGAAGCATTTCCACCATTCTTTCATGGAGCTTTTACATCCTCTCTAGTAGCCTGGTATGGAGGTGAGTCATTCTGTCAGCTCCCCTGTCTTTCCTTCTAGGAAGACAACCAACCTGGGCTCTGGGCACACTTAACAGCTGCTGGCAATGGCAGATATATGTGCGTGCTGTGGAGGTTGTGGCCATGCTCCCCTGGTCCTGCATTCTTACTAACTCTAGCCAGAATCCCTATTCTACAGATGAGAAAACCAAGGCTCATGTGCAGTTAAATGTCTTATCCACAGTTACACAGCTAAGTATCAGAGGCAAGACTGAACTCTAGGTTTTTCCAGACTCCAAATCTATTACTGTTGAATTGAGTCACCTTCCTTGTATGGCAGTTAGTGCAAATATTATTATTCTCATAAGTGAAGCTCAGACAGATTGGGGGTTCAATTCATTTCAATAAGCACCTACTATGTGTCACACAGTGGGCTATGTATGGTAGGTGATGCTGCATAGTAGAAGGGCACTGGAATTGGGAGCCAACTTGGATTTGAATTCCAGTTCTGCTACTTCTGCCTTTGTGAGCCTGGGCCAAGCCCTGTGACCTTCTTGGCCTCATTTTCTGCATCTGTATATGGGGTTGATAATACCTAATAATAGTTGCTTGGCTTTGTATGGTGATTTGAGACTGGCCCAGCACTTTCCTTTCGCCTTCAATAATATTACGGGTTAGGCCTGAGCTTTAATTAGTATAGAAAACCCCCTCTATCAGTCCAGGGCTCTTTCTAGTGTGGTATCTCATCCCCTAATAGAATGTAAGGTCCTTGAGGGAAGAGGTGGCATTCTTTTTGTCCCTGTATCTATATGTCTGGCACACAGTAGTGCTTAATAAATGTTTGTTGATTGATCCTATTGTCAGTAGGAAAGCAATTTGGCAAACATTTGTTAAGCCCCTATTGTGTGCCAGGCACAGACCAGTCAAGATGATCACAAAGGCTCCATCATCATTATCTCTTCAGATCCTGTCTCTTAGTTGGTCACTCAGACCCTGGAGAGCTCTTTACAAATAGGTAAACAGAAAAGTCTGAGGCCTTGGTGTTTAAACAATGGCTAAGGGGACAAAGTGATGTGGATAAAGCATTGGCCTGGGTGCCCAGAGTTCAGGCTCTGCATCTGACTCCACTGCCTGCCAGCTGGGTAACTTTTGTGTCCTTACATCTCTCTAGACCTTGGCTGCCTCCTCTGTAGAAGGAGGAAGCTGGAGAACATGATGAGTCTGTGATCTTTAAGGTCTCTGTCGATTGACATTTTACATTCTCAAGGCCATCCGACTCTAGCACTCTATGTTCCATGTTCCAAGGTCTCTTCCAGCTCTGCCATTCTAAGTTCTGTGTTCTGGGTCTGTGTTCTAGGGCTCCTTGTAGCTCCTACAGTCTATCCTCCAAATTCTAAGGTCTCTTCCAGCTCTAACATTCCAAGTTCTGTGTTTTAATTCCCCTTCCACTGCCTACATTTCTATATTCCATGTTTTAAGTCTCTAACATTCTATATTCTGTGTTCCAGGGCCCCTTCTAGCTCCTAATTTTCTGTTTTCCATGTTCTAAGGTCTCTAATATTCTACATTTTATTTTCTAGGCTCCTTCTAGCTCCTGCATTTCCTTTTTCCAGGTTTTAAGTTTCTAACATTCTATATTCTGTGTTCTAGGGGCCCTTCCAGCTCTGACCTCAAACATTTTAAGTCTAGACCACATCTCTCCCTCTACTAAAAGGGCTGGAGACTGTGGAAAGCACAACAGACAGGGTGCTGTGCTCAACTGGCTGACATTTCAGCTTCCAAAGATCTCTCCCCTAGGAGCCGATCTAATTTCCGTCCTGTGAAAAGCTGTTGTCTCTCACACACATGCACAAGCAATACCCTCTGTGGCCACAGATAGCTGCTTCAATAGCATTTAATTTACCTGGGAGCTGAAGGCAAGGATGAAAAATATGTATCAGAGATGGTGTCAGGATTGGGAGCCATGATAAATGTAAAGTAACTCAACCTTATGTACTGGGAGTTCTTGGGTGAGGGAGGCTACTGGGAACCAAACCATGTGTGTGCATGTGTGGGGGAAGAGATGGGAAGCCTCAGAGGAAGCTGGCCCAGGATGAGGCTTTGAAGGCACCAGCAGCTCACAGTAGCTCACTGTGAAGTCCCTTTCCTTTTCTGGGTCTCATCTGTAAAATTAGGAGGCCAGGCTACATGGTATCTAAGGTCCCTCTCAGCTCTTCCATTCTCTGATCTCTGTTCCAAGGTCCCTTCCAGCTCTGATATCCAAAGATTCTATGATTCTGTGTCACAGTGGTGTGCAGGCAGCCCTCAGGAAGAGTGTATTTCATAATGGGTGAGGTGGAATGTAATTCAGTTGTCCCCTTTCTTCTTCCACGCAGTCCCTGGGGGTGGTGGGGAGCAAGGAGTGTTAATGGCCTCCCTCCATTTCAGGGCACAAAAGGAACTTCATATATTATCAGATAGCAAAGTGAAGGGGACACTTATTAAAGCACCCCCAAACACTCCCGGGCCTAAAGGCTGACCTGGATTCTTTGGTTTCCCCTTTCTCCCTGCCCTCCCCACCCCATGTCCCTCATCAGCCTGGAGGCAGTGCAGAACCACTGTAAAGAATGTGTTGCGCTGGACCGAACTCTAGTTTTTGTCCAGTGCACAATTCAGGCCCCCACAGGCTGACCCAGGGCTGTTTGCTGAGGTGTGCTCCTTCAAAAAACCTTTATGACAGCCACAACCACAAGGACATTCTAGAGTTTTATTTCATAGGCTGTGCAACCATAAAAGACCTTTGAGATCATCTTCCCTCCTAAATTTCCAGATAAGGAAATTGAGACCCAGGAAGGTTCAGTGACCCTAATATTATATGGGTAGTAAGTAATCAGCAGAATTAGGATTTAAACTGAGGCCTCCTGACTTCACTTCCAGTGTTCTTTCTGCTTTTTCAACCTGTTCTTTCCCCTCACAAGTTGTACTTTCTTTTCTCATGTTAAATGCTCTGTGAAAGTGTAGATATTCCTGTGGACATACCTGTACTGGCAGGTAGGTATCTCCTGGGCTTCTAGATACATAGTGGAACTACAGTTCTAAAATTCTAGCTCATGAGCCCCCACTGATGGGCATCCCTTCAATGGTCAGAGTATAAAAACAGCTAACTCAAAGCAAAAGCATTTACCGAGATGGCCTTAGAGCAGGGGTTCTTAACTGAGGGTCCATGAGATTGTTTTAAAAACTATTTTGATAACTTTATTTCAATATGATTGTTTTTCTTTGAAATCCCATCATATGTATTTCATTTTATGCATTTTTGAACATTATTCTGGGGTCCATAGACTAAACTAGTCTGCCCAAGGAGTCAATGATCTTCGGGCTTTAGAGCCCTCTCTGACAACCATCATTACAAAGCATTCTCCCACAAACCAGGGGTATGCTCTCCCACAAACATGCACAGCATCCGTGGGAAGAGTGCATATGCAAATAGAGCACACTGATAGGGCAGCATGCACTGGGGGAGCATATACGACCTAATGTCTGAGATACTGTGGGAACTCTGGATTCTTTCTCTTTTTGGTGCCAAGATAACCTGAGTTCAAATCCTGACTGACATATCTTGACTGAGGGACCTCGCATTGCTCCAGGCACTTCTCTAGAACAATAAGATGCAAAAGATGTGACCTGCATTAGTGGAGGGAGTTTCCTCACAGAGAAGTCCCCTTGAGACTGTTTTGGAAATAGAACTTTACTGCTTTCAAAATGTTTTTTGTTTTTTGTTTTTTTTATCATCTAGGCAGCCAGGTGGATAGAATGCTGGGCCAGGTGTCAGGAAGACCCAAGTTAAAATTTGGCCTCAGATATTTATTAGATGTGGGAACCTGAGCAAGTCACTTAACCTCTCTCCAAGAGTTGTTGTGAGGATCAAATGAGATAACATTTGTAAAGTGCTTAGCACAGTGCCAGGCACATAATAGGGGTGATATAAATGATGAGCATTTAGCAAAGCCTCTTTCCCTCTCCTGCTCCAAATACAAACTGTAAGCCTATACTTGCCTACACCCTTTGGTCCACTTAGTCTATGAATGCCTTGCCACTAGGTGTACCTATCGACTTTCTGGGTGCTATGCAATCCAAACCCACAGATTAGCCAAGAAATGAGATGGCATGGCTGTGAGACGCCCATCTTTGGACACAGAAGTGAGGTCTTGTAGAGGTGCATGGTCCCTTAGCACTGCAGTGGTCTTGGCTGAGGAGGCCCCCTGGTTCCCAGGCTGGAAGATGGGCTTGCTAACCACAGAGGTAGCTGGATCTGTACAGATGCCCTGAGAAAACTCCCAGCAGCCAAGATCTTAATGAAGCCTTCCTACAGCCCCAGAGGCAGTGACGAGCCAGGGAAGACAAAGTAGAACCTGCCTAGGAAGTTTTCCCTGGAAGATACTTTTTCCCAAGACCTCATTTCCATCTATTTTGCTCTGGGAGGGGAAAAGAATGGGAGTGATAATTCCAACCTGGAGCCTGAGGAGAAGAGCCCTCAGGTGGAAAAATGAGGAGAAAGAGCCCTGGTCTGGAGGGAAGAGACCTTGGTTTTAGGTCAGGCCAGGGTCTGTTACAAATAGTAAGAGCTCACAGGGGCTGGCCTTGGAGGCTGGAAGAGCTGGGTTCAAGTCTCGCCTCTGATCCATACTGGTGACCATGGGCTAAGTTGGTTAGCAGATGGTATGGTAAGAACACTAGTTCTGCAGTCTGAGGACCTGCGTTGAAATCCCACCTTAGATGCTTAATACCTGGGCTACCTTAGGTAAATCACTTCAACTTTCTGAGCCTAAATTTCCTCATCTGTAAAATGACAGGGTTGGACGGACACCTCTAAGGCCCCCTCCAGCTCTAGACCAGACATTACCTCTAAGTTGCAGCAACTTCCCAATCCCCAACCCTCCACCACCATCAGGGTGGGGGAGGGGGGCATGTGTGACTCCCCACTATGAATTCTCTCCATGGATAAAATCATATGTCAAGACCATAGGGCAAGGAGACTTAACCTGGGGTCCATGGACTTGATAAGCATATTTCAATACTGATTTCCTTGGTAAACCAAAGTATTGTCATTTTATGCATTTAGAAATATGATTCTGAACAGGGGCCTCAGGCTTTATTAGACTTCAAAAGGTTGACATAAAAAAGGGTAAGAACCTCTATAACAAAGAAACCTGACATCCTGTATGGACATATTGATTATGATACTTCTTTATGCCTTTTTTCACAAGCAAATCAACATGTTTTATGTTCTGTGACACAAGGCGCTTTCCATCTCTGAAACTCTTTGTTCTATCACTGAGTGTCTAATTTTATCATTTGTATACGAAAATAAAATTTGTATATAAAAGTAATTTGTATATGAAAATAAAATTTGTATATAAAATTGTAATATAAAATGCTTTGTATATAAAAATAAAATTTGTCTATAAAAATTGTAATATAAAATAATTTGTATATAAAAATAATTTAGGTGCCTGGGGTACTGAGAAATTAAGTGACTTGCTCAGGGAGACAGGAGGTGAGGTTCGACCCCACGTCTTCTAGATTCTTTATCCTCTTCTCAGTTGTTCTCTAAGGTTATCAGTCACAGAGAAGCTGCTTGTCCACAATGATAGAGGATGTTCCTCATAAGAAGATTTTTCAACTGATGAAACCATAGGACCTGTAAAATAGATTTTAAATCTAATGTGTGTGTGTGTGTGTGTGTGTGTATGTAATATTGGATATTATGTCCAACCTTCTCATCCTCCCATATGTCATTTCATCTTCAGAGTCCATGTCTTTGTGCACACCATCCCTCCTGCCTCACATATATTATCTCTGTTCCCCTCTCCCCTAACTTCATGGCTTGAAATCCCCAGCTTCCCTCCATTCAAGTGTCATTTGCTATAACAAGCCTTTTCCAATTCTTTCAGCTGCCAGTACCTCTGCTCCACTCCCCCAATAAACCATCCTTGTATACCTTGTATATATTGTTTCTCTTTCTTTCTTTTTTTCTTTCTTTCCTTCTTTCTTTCTTTCCTTCCCTCTTTCCTTCCTTCCTTCTTTTTCTTTCTTTCTCTCTTTTCTTCTTTTTCTTTCTTTCTCTCTTTCTCTCTTTTCTTCTCTTTCTTCCTTCCTTTCTTCCTTCCTTCCTTTCTTTCTCTCTTTATTTCTTTCTTCATGTACACACAAACACATAGATATGTATACATGTGCCCATGCAGATTATAATCTCCCTGAGGGCATAGATTGTTTCATTTGTTTCCTTATTGTCCCTGGCACTCAACACACAGTAGCTGCTTGATAAATGCTTGATTCATTATTTCCATTTTAAAGATGGAGAAACCAAGGCTTAGAAGAAGCTAAGTGACTTGGCCAGGGTCTCACAACTAAAGAATATCAGAGTAAGTATTTGAATCTGGCCGTTTTTTTGATTCCAAGTTGAGTCTTGGGTCTCATTTTTCTTATCTTGTGAAATAAAAAGTTGGATTATATTAGGGGTTCTTAACCGTGTGTGTGTGTGTGTGTGTGTGCGTGTGTGTGTGTGTGTGTGTGTGTGTGTGTGTGTGTGATGGACTCCCTTGGGTAGTCTGGTGAAGCCTGTGGATCCCTTCTCAGAATTTTAAACGTATAAAATAAAATACAGTACCAAGGAAATCAATTATATTGAAATAAAGATGTAATTTTTTTCCTATCCAATTTCATAGCCTCCTTGAAATCCATCCAAGAGCCCCTTGGGGATTTGCTGACCCCAGTTTTAAGAACCCTTGGACTAGAAGGTCCCATCTGGTGTTTTATGTTCTAATGTTCTTTCCAATTTTAATAATGTTCTAATGTCCTTTCCAGCTCATCCTATGGTCTACGGTCCCTTCCAGCTCTGACATTCTCTGTTCTAAAATGCCTGCCAGGTCTGACATTCTTTGCATCTAATGACAAAAAGGTGGCAAACAGTGGCTCTTCCTCCCTCACCCCCCAACATGGCCTGCTTCCAACGTAGTCTGTTCCCAGGCCTGACGGATGAAAAGGTAATTCAAGCAACTGATGTGCACAAACAAGTTGGCAAAGTGCTTCGCAACACAACGGAAATTAAAATGTAGAGTCCTGATTGATACGGTGAATGGAAACAGCAGCCGGCTTGGCTGATGCAGTGCTGAGACAGTGGGCTTAAACAACACTTCAAGTCAGTTTAATGAATATTTCCAGACATCTCCTCTACCTCGGAGCAGCAGGAGCGCGCAAGGAATAGGGGACCTGTTAAAACTATTTATACCCTACCTGCCAATTGACAGGGTAATCGCATTTCCTCTCTGCCTTGACTTTTATTCTCCAATGGTATTTTGGGGGAAAAATCTAAGAAACTCAGCTGGCAAAACTGGGAGCCCCAAGCAAGTTCTCTTTGGAGAGAGTCTGAAAAATTTAAAAACAACCCTGGAAAAAAATACAGGAACATTGGATGGAGTCAGGAGAGCTAGATTCCATTCTTGGTGTGCCACTAACAAAGAGGTGTGGGGGAACTGGCACCATCCTTGAGCCTCTGTCTCTTCACCCATAGAGCCCATCTTGAAGGTATCTGTTGGCTCTGAGGGTCCATGTTCTATGTGTGGAGAACACCCTGGGATCTAAGAGTCCTTTCACACCTGACATTCTATGGTGATGGTCTTTGGCTCCTCCTAGCTCAGACATTTTGTGTCCTGTGCTCTAAGTCCCCTTTCAGCTCCCTTTTCCCTTGTGTTTGGAACCCACCCTTGGGCACATACATTCGTTCCAACATCATCAGAATCCCACTCTAGGGACCAGCACTGACCAAGCCTTGTAACCTCACCAGGAGCCTGGACATGGCTCTCCCTCATTGAGCTGCACTCCAAAGGTAACTACAGGCAAGCTGCCCTCAGCAGCCATGAACCTTGTTCTCTGGGAGGTGAAGGCCCCCTCTTTAATTCCCATCAGGGCAGAATTTGGCAAGCTAGCTGCTAGGATGAATAGGATTTGGAAGAGCTGTTAAATATCCGAGGCCCAGAGAGGTGCCCACTGCTCAGAGAGCAGTACAATACGTACTCACAGGGACTTAGAGATGGGATTGGAGTCACCCCTTGAAAATTTCCTTGGTGATAATAGGAGCTTAATGTTACTTTAATGTACATAATCCTTGCCCAGACATTGCTCGCACCTCAAACTGTGCCCAGCACAAGCTGACCTGAAGAGTTGGGCTGTCATCTGGGGTAGATGACACTCTTTTAGAAAGTGGTGGATTTGGTTTATCAGATGCTGTTTTCTTCTCTTTCTCTGAATTCCCTATCTCGTCTACTCCAGGGCACAGTTGGAGGGGCCTTCAGAGAAGGCACGATAAAGCTATTCATCAAATCCCCCCCAGCTCCCTACTCTTGTGACTCACAACAACAGTTGCTATTTGTGCCTGAGGACAGCCAGGCTGAGTCACTCTCATCTCCCTAGTCCAGAACCTCACCCCACCCTCCAAGATCTTATGTGGGCTGAGAGAGGACAGTAACAGGTGGGGCCTGTCAACTAGGATCTCCAAGTGCTTTAGGAATTTGCTCCGAGGCCTGGTGCCCAGAGAGAAAAGTGCAGCAGGACATCTGTGACCAAATCTTGACTCTGCTTTTCCTAGCTCATGATCTTGGGAAAGGTCTGTGACCTGGCTGGGCTTCAGTCTCCTTATCTGTAAAACAAGGGTGGAGATGATGGGCCGTTGAATTCTCTGATACAAACACAGGGAAAGTCACAGGATGTTAGAAGCAGCCCCAGGACTCCTGAGGCACTTTCCTCATGACAATCCAAGTCGAAAAGTTATCACCGGCAGAATGAGGGCTCCCTGGGGGGAGCAGACCTTTGATTGTCATCATGTCCCCACCACCTTATGGTGCTTTGCATATGTCGAGAACACAAATATTCACAGAACTGAACTGAATTTAAACACAGCTGAGTAAACTGAGGCTCAGAGAGGATCCCATACAGCTCATCATAAGCAAACAGAGATACTATTCTAACTCAGGTTCTCTGACTCAGCATACGGGACTTTCTATTACATCGTAATAGCTCCTAGTATTTTATGTTCTATGTACTAAGTTTGCTCCCGGCTCTGACATTCTCTATTCTAAGGTTCCTCCCAGATCTGTCCTTCTGTATTTGAAGGTTCCTCCCAGCTATGTGTAAGGTCCTTCCTCGTTCTGACCTTCTCCGTCCTAAGGTCCTTCCCAGCTCTGACATTCTAGGTTTTCAGATACTTCCCATTCCATGTAGGAAGCTAAGTGTCACGTAGACAGAGCACTGAACCTAGACACAGGAAGATCAGAATTCAAATACTTCCTCAGACACTTGTGTATGACCCTGGGCACACTCACATGCTTTCTGCAGTTTCCTCATCTGTAAAATAAGCGTAATAATAGCACCTACCTCCCAGGGTTGCTGTGAGTACTGAGTGAGATCATACATGTAAAGGACACAGTAGGCAGGACATAAGCGCTAGCTAGCTAGAATGCTGACGACAAGGGGATGTGTGATGATGTTCTAAGGTTGCTTCCTAGCTGCGAGATTCTGGTTCTAAGGAATCTTCCAGCTCTGAGAGCCTGTGTTTTACAAATGAATGATAAAGCTTTCAACAAGCACTTACTATGTGCAAAGCTCCGGGCTTCAGGTTTTCTACCCAAACTCCTCCCTCCTCTGTAAGGGCTCTGTAGAGCAATGGCCTACTTGTGATCACCTGACAAGCAGTCCCCCAGCCAGCCCTTCTCTTTAGAAACAAATCAGCAGATAAACAAGAAAAAAAAACCCTAGAATATCAGTCACCAACAACTGGCAAGGCAGAAGCCTGCCAACAGCTGGGGCTGGGGGTAGGGGCATCTCCTAAAGCCTGGCAAACTGCTTGGTGAATTTAAAATGCTGATCACTGGCCCAGTCTTATTGACAGGGATGTCTTGTTTCCTGCCAGAGTCCCTGGAGGGGGTCTTCAGTTGCACGGCATTACTCTGGCATGGAGCAGAAACAGAAGCTCACAGGCCCAGATTCACTTGCACACACACAGTCATCCTGGCACAGCCTCTGCTGCCCACACTTACAGCAGCCCCTCAATTCCCACCCAGCAGGGACTTGCTGCCCCATCAGCTCCAAGGTGGGCAGGCAGAGCCAATTCTGGCCTGGCTGCTGGCTCAGGAGCGAATGAACCCTGTGGACTCACTATAGCCTGACAACAATAATATTTTTATTGGGACTGGATCTGTGATTTCATCGCCTAGGGAACTACTCACAAGAAAATATCCTTTTCCAATGCACATCAGTATCTCCTACGCAGTTCTTTACGGGGGAGGGCACTAGAGAAATGGCCATTCTCCTGACTCAGCAGTGGTTTGTCTCTGGTGGCAGAAGCAGGGCAAAGTTCTCTCCATCCAATCCCCAGATCAGGATAAAAGGCTTTGGGTTTAGAAGGGTCTTCAAGATCAACTGCTGTAACCCCTCATTTTATAGATGGGGACCACTGACATTCAGAGACTTAACCAAAATCACATAGATAGTGTGGAAAAGAGCTGGGATTTGAACCCAGGATCTTCAAGGTCAAATCTAGTGTTTTTCTTAAGTCAGTACATTGAGTTGTTATCAGGAATCAGGACGGGGAGAATCCCCCTAAAAGTTGGAGGACTCCAGTGCAGCTGCACTAGCTGCTCAATCAAGTTACATCCAGGACAACCTTGGGAGATCTGGGGTTATCCGAGCTCCAGGAACCTGTCACCATCATTCACTCCTATGTTCACAACCTTGGGGTTATCACTGGTAATTTCTTCTCTTTTGCCCTTTACGTTCAGTCAGGTATCAGTTTCTACGTTTGCCACATCTGATCCTTTCTCTGTTTCACCACTAGCCACAAGATTCCAGACTGCCCTCTCCTTCCTGGGGTCCATCCTTCATGTTGTCTTCAGGCCAAATTTGGTTGGTTCCTTCTCGAAGAGTCAAGATGACATCACTATGCTAGAGCCAAGTTTCAGTGTGTCTGACTATGGCTGATCAGAGCAAGATAAGCTTGGAATGCTCTACCACAAGTGTAGCACAGATCGTCCTTCTAAACGTCGGAAGGCTAAATATACTTATACATGAATGTAGAACATGGTTGGGCAGGTAGGTGGTGCCATAGTGCAGAGAGCACTGGGCTTGGAACCAGGAAGACTTATCATCATGAGTTCAAATCCCGTATCAGAAGTTTACTAGCTGTGTGACCCTGCACAAATCACCTCATCCTATTTGCCTCAATCTCTTATCTGTCAAATGATCTGCAGAAGGAAATGGCAAACCACTCCAGTTTCTGCCAAGAAAATCCAAATGGGGTCATGGAGAGTTGGACACAACTAGATGACCCAACAACAAGAACATGGTCATATCACAAGCTTTAGTCATTACCTCTTGCCTCCTAGGGAAGCCCAAACTTTTCTTCCTTAGCATTCAGTTCCCAGCTGCCCCATACAGTGAGTAGGTTGCACATGGCATGCACTTAGCATGTCTGCTGAATTGAATTCCATGTACAAACCTGTCCTTTGAGATGATGGAAGGAGGGCAAGGCTTGGGGGAGACATTGTTCATCTTACTGATAGAAATGAACACACACACGGAGTCTTACTAGCTTAAAACCCCACTAAGACTTTCAAGTAAATGAGCTGTGCTTAGCTCAAGAATGTAAAGGAAGGATGCATCACTCTCCAGGCTGAGCTCTAGTAACAATAATGGCTAGCACTTCTAGCCATTTTAAGTTTAAGGCATATATGACTTCATCTGATTCTCCAAACAATTCTGTGAAGTAGGTGCTAACATAATACTTATTAAATAGCAGAGAAAGCTGGGGCTGAAGGAGTTAGGTCACACTGGCTCCAGGTCACACACCTAGGAAGGACCTGAAGGGGGGCATGGTCTTCCTACCTCCAAATCCAGCAGTCTGTTCACTACATCAAGTTGCTGCTTCTTCAGTGAAATGACTGTTGGTTCATTAATTGATGGAAGAGGAGGAGATAGAGGAAGAAGAAAAATCAAAGAGTAAGAAAATGAAAATGGAGAGAAAAAAAGATAAAGAAAAAAGAAGAAAAATAAGAAAGAAAATAAGGAATGAAGGAAGGAGGAAAGAACAGGAAAGAAAAATAGAGATGGAAACAGGTAAGGGTGAGTAGGATTCCTATCCTGGCAGGGTCATTCACTAGCTGTGTGGACCTGGGCAAGTCGCTTTATGTTTCTGGGCCTCCAGCCCTACTCTGTTTAAGTGAGGTGCCTAGGGTAGAAGACCCCTACACACCTGACAATTCTAAATCCCATGGTGCAGTGGCATTCGGGAGAAGTCAGAGTGGGAACTGTATTGTGGATACACTAGTTAGACCCATTCCAAAGTTCTGGGGCTTTATGTTGAGAGAGGAAAGCAAAGAGTGCCAAAGTGACTCCTCAATCCCTTTCACAACCTTGCCAGAGAGGTCGGAAATCCCTCCCTGGGAAACAATAGAATGGAGAATGCAAGGGTTAGAAGGGCCCATAGAACACAATAATGGGTCAGAAGGGCCCTTATTAACAGAACAGGGAATGTCAGAACTGGAAGGGTCCTTAGAATACCAAACATATGATTTCAGGGACAGAAGTGGCCCTGGGTCACAAGGCATTATGCAGAGAACACAGTAACTGTAATTTAGAGTCTCTAATTTAGAGACCAATTAGTCTAACCCCTTCATTTTAAAGATGAAGAAAATAAGGGGAGAAGTGAGCTGGAAGCAGGCCTCAGGTGTCCTGACTCTCACTGGGGTCCAGAGCTCTCCTGAGCTGCTTGTGGCCTGGTAGGAGAAAGAAAGAGGCAGCCAACCTTTCCCTCATCATGAGTGCTGGAACCAGTTTTCAGGAGAGGCAGAGGAAAGAACTGCCTTTTCACCCCCACAGAAGTAAACAGGAACATAATCCTAGACCATGATGACATGACTTTAATGGTAAGGTCTCCTGGCAGCTACAGAGCATCGGCCTGGGCAGCCCAGTTACATTTATAGAAAAAATCTACATCTGAGCACAAAGAGATGAACGGTGGGATATTTTCTGATTGGTAAAGGCCTCAATAGCTCAGCTTGCCCCCTGGAGAAGTCCAAGTTTAACACCACCTGCTAACCAGGGGATTCTCTGCCTTTGGCCGTTGGTGTTGCGTTCAGCATCAGGAGCCTGAGGGGCAGGCACACTTTGCGCTAAAGCCCAGCTCTAGAGAAGGTGCCAAACCCTCACCTCAGCCAGGTGTTGTACTACCTACAGTCATAATTTGAACAATAGTGAACTCCCATCTCTCAACCTCTTCAGTGTCTCCATGGACCTCTGGTCCTGTCAATGTGAGAAGTCCTCTCCCTGGTGCCGATCCCACTCCTCTCACTCACTTCCATCCTGTACCACTGCTTTCCATATCATCCAAAAAATCTTTTCTAGAGGACCCATCTGGAAATCATCTTGGAAGCCTATTTCTGGATTTTAAAGTTGACACTGGATCATGGGACCTTTCTAACTGACTTAGAGCTGAAAACTCTTATATTTACTATTTCCCCCATTAGGATGTGAGCTTCCTGAGAGCAGGGAGTATCTGGCTTTTCTGTTGGTATTTCTAACACTTAGTTCAGGGTTTTGAATATAGTAAGTGCTTAATAAATGCTTTTCATTCATTCATTTGGATTGTTCATCTGCTACTTCCTGTTCCTGTATGTGACCAGCACATCTCCTTTCTAGCCCTTTTTGGGCCCACCTGCTTATCCACCTTTTCTTGAGCACAAGTCATATGTTCTACTTACACTCTTTATGTGTCTGTCCACTGTCCTTTGGGCAATATTGATTTTTTCTGAGATTGCAGCTGTCTATAATTCATGGTCACATAATGTCTTCAGGAGAATCCCAGTGTCAAAGAGATAGGATTTTGTAGCACCAGGCATTTTTGGACATTTGAAATGTGATCTCCTCTGGTATTTTTCTCCTACTCAATTCAGGGCCATCTCATTTTCTGTCTACAGTGTCTAATAGAATACATTGCCCAAACAAGCTAAGTGTCTCAGAGCTCAAGGTCATGCAACCAACAACTGGATTTGAATCTATGCCCTTAGATTCCAAATTCAGGGCTTGCTCCACTGATTAGGGGATACACCATGACTTTTCATTTGTGAAGGATTATCACATGGAAGAGAGTTCAAATTTTCTCTGTTTGGCCTGGGAGAGAAGAGTAGTTGCCTGACTGAAAGGAAGGTTTTGACATAATATGTGAAGATGGGGGCAGCTAGGTGGTACAGTGGAGGCTGGGAGTCAGGAAGACCCATCTTACTGAGTTCAAATCTCAGATGCTTACTAGTTGTGTGACCCTAGGCAAGTCACTTAGCCCTGTTTACCTCAGTTTCCTCATCTGTAAAATGACCTAGAGAAGGAAATGGCAAATCACTCCAGTATCCCTGCCATGAGAAGGGTCATGAAGAGTCAGACGTAACGAAAAATAACCGAACAGCTGCAACAACAACAATGAAGATATTGCTTAACAATTAAAGCTGGATAAAAATGGACTAGACTGCCTTACAAAGCAGTGAGCTCTCTATCATTGGAAGTACTCAACAGTGGCTTGGACCCTAAGGTCCCTTCTCTGATCTTATCGCTCTAAGTAGGGGCTGGATATGACTTTGGGACTTTGGGGTAAAGATCTAGATGGGATGATACTTTGGATTAGGGCTGGACTAGGAAATATCCTAATGTTTCTTCTATATTAGGAATTTGAGAGTTCTATTCTAATCAATCAGCATAAATAAAGAAAAAATGAGCAGAAAATCTTGGGGTTAATTAAGGGAAATGTAGCCTGAACGTCCAAAAACTAAATAAAGTCAGTAGAAGAGTTCTTGGTCAGGGAAGGAATGTTCCTTGTCCAACATGGTGGCTCCTGGCAGGGAGGCTCTAGCCTTGCCCACCAAAGAGTGAGATGTTAAAATGTTGTCGGGTGAGATGGGCAATGCAATATGTAAACACTGTAAACACTGAATGGGGACCAGAGGCCCTGGGCTCACTTACAGCTCTGACACTGACTTTGTGCCTTTGGGCAAATCAGTTTACCACTCTGCTAGAATGTGGAAAATAACACTTCTGTTATCTACCTCAGTGGGCTGTTGTAAGGAAATGACTTCAGGAACCTTAATGTACTGCACAGATATGAGCTGTTATAGATTCACAGAAACATGAGTTTTCAGGAGTTAGAAGAGGGATCTCGGCAGTCATCTAATCCAATCTATATCCAAAGGGAATCCCTACCATAACATGTCAAACAAGAAGTTGTTCAGTCTCTGCTGGAAGACCTGCAGGGAGGGAGAACCCACTACCTCTCAAGGAAGCCAATTCCATTTTGGGGGACCATTTTAATGGTCCAAGAGCCTTTCCTGACACCCAACCTTAACTGATCTCTTTGTAACTTTCACCTAATGCTCCTGGTTCTGCCACCTAGAAGTCAAACAGACTAAGTATAATCCCTCCCTTCAAATGAAAGCCCTTCAAATATTTGAAGACATCTATTGCCTTCTTTTGTCCAGGCTAAACACTCCTAGTTCTTTGAAACAACATTACTATGACATGGCATCACAGCCTTTCCCTATCTCAGGTGCCCTCCTCTAGACACTAGACACTCCCCAGCTTGCCACTATCCCTCTTAAACCATGGTGCCCGGACTGAATGAAACAATTCAGATGAGGTATAAGTAGGGCAAAGTACAATCACCTCCCCTGCAGGCTATGCCTTGCTTAAGACTGCATTCACTTTTTGAGATACTATGTCACAATGCTAACATATTGAGATTGCAGTCTACTAAGACTCCAAGATCTTTTTCTGAACAAGTGCTATGAATTCATTGCCTCTTCCATCTCATGTTTGTGGAGCTGATTTTTTTTGTACTTAACTGCAAGATTTTACTTTGATCCCTATTGACTTTTATCTTATTGGATTCAGCCCAATGCTCTATAGCATGTCAAGATCTTTTTGGATCATTCATCTATCATCCAGAATGTTAGATTTTCCTCACAGCTCTGTGTCATCTGCAAATCTGAGACGCATGCTGTTTATGCCTTTCTCCAAGCCATTAATAAAAATGTTAGACAATACAAAGCCAAGCACAGATTCCTGGGGTACAATACTGGAGATCTCCTGCCATGTTGACATTAATGACTACTCTTTGAAGTCCAGCCATCCAACACTTCTGGACCCACCTAATTGTTTGATTATCTAGTCCACATATCATCATCTTCTTCACAAGATATTGTGGAGATAGGAACATTTGGCAACTGAGTGGTTATGTGAAGTGAGGAAGAGTGGGCTGTCAAAGATAATGCTGAGGTTGCAAAGCTAGGGAATTGGAAAGATGGAGCTACCTTTGACAGAGACAGTGAAGTTCTGAAGGAAGATGAGTTTGAGGGGAGTACAATGAGGTTTATTTTAGACAAAATAGACAAAGATAAATCTGAGATGTCTAGAAGACAGTCTGAAATGTACACTATGTGATTGGTTATATAGGACTGGAGTTCAGGGGAGAGACTAGGACTGGATATATAATTTTGGCAGTCATCTACATAGAGATCAGTAAACTCATGGGGCCGATGAAGTCACAGAGAGTATATAGAGAAAATTATGCAGAATAGAACTTTGGAGGGTTTGAGACAGATGATGAACCAGAAAAGGAGGATGAGATCTGCCAAAATAGAGTCTCAAGTAAATGGTGAACCTTAAGGTACAAGATGCTTTGTACTCTGGAGTCATCCCTGAGTCCAGGCATGGCAAGGCCAAAGGGAGGTGGGTTCAGCAAGACAAGACGCTGAGTTTAGAGGTAAAAGAGAAAGAGGCAGATCAAACTGAAAACCCAGGAGAGCTCCTGGAGATCCAGAGACCTACAGAATAATCATAACTACTGGGGCTGAATGCTGCTTTCAGCAAGGGTCTAATGTGGACTTAGAAGACTGTATGGACCTGTTTTGAGGTCTGCTCTGTCCACCCTTGTTCTCAAGGTCTCCTGGTATTTAAAGTTTTTAATTTCTCCATTTAGATAAGAACACAGAGTATAGAACATTGGTCCTGGAAGTGACTGTAGCAGAGAAAGCTTAGAATGTCAGAACTGGAAGCTCTTTCTTTCTTTTATTATTAATTTATTTGTTTTCAGTTTTCTGCAATCACTTCCATAAGTCTTAGATTTTTCTCCCCCTCAAAGAATACAATTTCAATGAAGTAAGGACAAGGATGTAGGAATTTCTAGGGTCTTGGAATTGTGGGATTCAGAGAATTAGGCTTCAGACCCTGGGAACCACTAAGTATGTCCTTCCCACGTTATAGATAAGGGAACTCAAGTCCAGAGAAGGGAAGAAGTTTCCCTAAGTTCACTGTCTCCTGAGTTCAGTGTTCTGTCCATTATTCAGAGGGCTGCAACTCTCAGGACTAATGTGGAAATGATATATTCTGGGTTCACAGAATCTGGAACTGGAATTTAATTCCATTAAAATGCTTATTAAGCAAGCCCTCCTTGTGTCCCAGGCACCATGCTAAGGTACTGGGGCTATGAAGACAAACATGAATCCATTTTACTGGAGGGATGCCACATATACACACAGATTATTAAATCAAAGATAACTGGAGGAGGGAGACAACACTAACAACTGGGAGGGAGCAGGGTCCGGGAAGACGTCATAGAACACGAGGGACCTAAGCTGAACCTTAAAGGAAAGAAAGCAAGGATTCTAATTAGAGATGATTGGGAAGTATATTTCAGGGAGGAAAGAGGAATTGTATGAATGCACCAAGGTGGGAGTTGCAATGTCAAATCTAGTAAAAAGCAAGAAGATGATTTTGGCTAAAATGGAGAACACTTGAAAGGGAGTCAATGGAAATGAGCTGGAAAAGTAGGTGGGAGGTATACTGCAGAAGATCTTGAACATCAGGCCAAGGAGTTTTTATTGTATCTTAGATTCAAGAGTTTTGAGAAGGGGAGTAGTATGGTCAGATATATATATATTTTAGGGGGGAAGTATTTTGTCAGTTGTGTGGAAGATGGATTGAAGAGAAGGGAAATGAATTAGGAGGCTATTTCAAGAGTGATGGGGCCTGAGGTGGGGCTGTGGTTATGGAAGTGGAAAGAAAGGGATGAATCTGAGAGCTGTGGTTGAAGAAGTAACTTGGCAACTGATTGGGTGTGGGAGGTGAAGGAAAGGAAAGAGTCTAGCATGATTCCAAGGTTATACACTTGAATGACTGGGAGGATGGTGATGCTCTCAAAAGGAATATGGGAGTTTGAAAGAGTAGATAGGTAAAAGGAAGAGAAAGAAGTCATGGACAGTGTCTCTTGAGGTATTTATGCTTATGGGGTGACAAAGGAGACTAAGAAGAAATAGTGAGATAGGAAGGGAGCTAATCAGAAGAGAACGGTATTACAGAAGCCAAGGAGAGATGGTATCCAGGAAGAGGAAGATAGTTAACATTATTGAAAGCAGCAGAGGGGTCAAGAAGAATGAGGAATGAGAAAAAAACAGCCTTTGAATTATTGGTTGAAAGACTATTGGCAAATTTTTGTGTTAGCAAAAACCTGAAAATAAAGTAGATGCCCATTGACCAGGGATTGACTATACAAATTACTGTACATGAATAGAATGGTATATTACTGCATCATTGGAAATAATGAATATGAAGGATTCAGAGAAGCATAGGAAGACATATAAGCAGAATCAGGAAAACAATATACACAATGACTTTAACAATGTGAACTGAAAGAATGAAAAAAGTCTAAATGCTGTATAATCACAGTGACTAACCTTGGCCTTGAAGAAGAGATGAGAAATATATGTCTCCTTGCAACAGTGTGGTACTATGAGTGGGGGGCATTGATTATACTATCAGATTCTGTTGATATATTGGTTAATTTTGCCAGACTGCTTTCTCTTTCTCTCTTTTTTTTAATTCTTTGTTACGAGAGCTAGCTTACTGAGTAGGGGAAGAAGGAGGGACATATTTAGAAAAAAAGATGATGTAAAAACAACAACTCAATATAAAATTTAAGACTATTCGTGGCCTTGGAAAGAGTAGCTTCAGTGGAGTGGTGGTGTGGGAAGTCAGATTACAAGATGTAGAGCAGTAAAAGGGGTGATGAGGAAGTGGATGTAGGGACCTTAGATATCAACTCATCCAAACGTTTCCTTTTACCAAGGAGAAAACTCTTGGAGTTTTCCTCCTACCAAGGAGGAAAGACTTGCTGAATGTCACTCAGTAAGGAGCAGATTCAGAATTCAAGCCCAGATTTCCTCACTCTAAATCAGGACTAACTGGGCCTTCTGTGTGCCAGAGGCCAGCCAAACTGCTCCTCATACACATCAGTCATGCCATCTACAATCTCCTCTCCACACCTGTGCCTGCAATATGCTTCCTTCTCACCTCCAGCTCTTGGAACCCCAGCTTCCTTCAGGGCCGAGTTCTAGCTCTACCTTCTACATGTAGCCATTTTGGATCCCACCCAACTGCTATACCTCCTTTGCCCCAAATGGTCTTGGATCTCTTTGGTCTACCCCATCTATGTGGCCTTCCTCAGCTGGACTAGAAGTGCTTCAAGGATAGGAGTTGTGTCCTTTTTGTATTTGTGTCCCTGGTACCTAGCACAGTGCCTGGCACTTAATTACAACCAAAACAACAACCAAAAGACCAAAAACTCATTGGTAGATTGATCATAGGCTCTCTGTCACTTTCATGGAGTGACTTGTCACATGACATTCCTTTGCCAGTGTGAACTCTTACCCAGGTTGGAGAGATGCGGGGATGATGGGGGAAGCCATGGATACAGGCCTCAGAAGAAGGTGACTGCCTTAATGTCACCCTCTCATGCAAAGAAGTCCTCAGAGATGGACAGCAATCATCAAGCTGACAGGATTTCTCCCATGGTGAGTAGGCCAATTAGGAGGTGGGAGGAAGGAACAATCCACCAGACTCAAGCAGATGGGATGTCTGTAGCCTGAAATGTAACCTCCAACATGGTTTCACTTGGATAAGAACCACAAAGACTGTGGGGTGGAGCCAAGATGGCAGAGTAGAAAGACATACATACACTAGCTCTTCTCCCACAGCCCATAAAATACCTGTAAAGAAAGACTCTCAACAAATTCTAGAGCAGCAGAAGCCACAGAACAATGGAGTTGAGGAGATTTCCAGCCCAAGGTTACCTGAAAGGTTGACGGGAAAGATCTGTCACACTGGACACAGAGTGGAGCCCAGCCCAGCCTTGGCTGCACAGCACGGTGCCAGAAGGAGGACCCAAGCTGTCCTAGGGGGTGGAATCCCCAGCAGCAGTAGAGGCTGTTTAAAGATCCCTCAACCCACAGGAGCCAAAGGTCAGTGAGAGGGTTTTTTTCAGCTGGCCAAGAAGGAAGCAGGGTCTTCCCATAGCTCCGGCCTCAGGTGGTGACAGAGGCTGCATCAGGCCACAGCAGCTCCCACAGCAGCCCACATCCATTGTTGGATGGTAAACACCTAGCAGAACTGAGCAGCTGATTCTTACCTCAGCCCTGTGTGGCAGCCCTTCCCCCACCTAATGCTCCTGGAGAAATGGAGCAGCTGATTTTTATCTCACATAGAATGGTGACCCTGCCCCTGCCTAAAGCCCCTGGGGGAACTGAGCACTTTATCTGAATCTTAGCCCCTAGTGTTGACTTTGTGGAACTGGAGGCCAGATGGCTGTGGAGAGGAAATTACTACTCACAGATTCTGGGCACAAAAGTTTCTAGTTGCTCCCAGACCAGTACACGCTTGATTGTGCCACTTTGGAGGAAATGAGATCTTACAGATCCCCAGGGTATACTCTACTCTTGACAAAGAACCCAAAAGTCAAGTAATTGGTTGGAAAAATACCCCAAAAGGAAAAAAAAATAAGACTACAGAAGGTTACTTTCTTGGTGAACAGATATCTTCTCCCATCCTTTGAGATGAGGAAGAACAATGCTTACCATCAGGGAAAGACATAAAAGTCAAGGCTTCTGTATCCTAAACATCCAAAATAAATATTCAATGGTCTCAGGCCATGGAAGAACTCAAAAAGGATTTTGAAAATCAAGTAAGAGAAGTGGAGGAAAAATTGAGAAGAGAAATGAGATGCAAGAAAATCATGAAAAGCAGGTCAACAACTTGCTAAAGGAGACCCCCAAAAATGCTGAAGAAAACAACCCCTTTAAAAATAGGCTAACTCAACTGGTACAAGAGGTTCAAAAAGCCAATGAGGAGAAGAATGCTTTCAAAAGCAGAATTAGGCAAATGGAAAAGGAGGTTCAAAAGCTCACTGAAGAAAATAGTTCTTTAAAAATTAGAATGGAACAGATGGAGGCTAAAGCCTTTATGAGAAACCAAGAAATCACAAAACAAAACCAAAAGAATGAAAAAATGGAAGATAATGTGAAATATCTCACTGGAAAAACAACTGACCTGGAAATTAGATCCAGGAGAGACAATTTAAAAATTATGGGACTACCTGAAAGCCATGGCCAAAAAAGGAGGCCACACATCATCATTCATGAAATTATCAAGGAAAACTGACCTGATATTCTAGAACCAGGGGGCAAAATAAATATTGAAAGAATCCACAGATCACCCCCTAAAAGAGATCCAAAAAGAGAAACTCCTAGGAACATTGTAGCCAAATTCCAAAGTTAACAGGTCAAGGAGAAAATATTGCAAGCAGTTAGAAAGAAACAATTTGAGTATAGTGGAACTACAATCAGGATAACACAAGATATAGCAGCTTCTACATTAAGGGATCGAAGGGCTTGGAATAGGATATTCCAGAAGTCAAAGGAACTAGGACTAAAACCAAGAATCACTTACCCAGCAAAATTGAGTGTAATACTTCAGGGGAAAAAATGGTCTTTCAATGAAATAGAGGACTTTCAAGCATTCTTGATGAAAAGACCAGAGTTGAAAAGAAAATTTGACTTTCAAACACAAGAATCAAGAGAAGCATGAAAAAGTAAACAGCAAAGAGAAATCATAAGGGACTTACTAAAGTTGAACTGTTTACATTACTACATGGAAAGACAATATTTGTAAATCTTGAAACTTTTTTCATTATCTGGGTAGTTGGTGGGATTATACACACACACACACACACACACACACACACACAGAGACAGAGAGCGCACAGGGTGAGTTGAATAGGAAGGGATCATATCTAAGAATGAAATTAAGGGGTGAGAGAGGAATATATTGGGAGGAGAAAAGGAGAAATGGCATGGGGTAAATTATCTCTCATAAAAAAAGGCAAGAAAAAGACTTTTTGATGGAGGGAAAAAGGGGGAAGGTGAGAGGGAAAACATGAAGCTTACTCTCATCACATTTGACTCAAGAAAGAAATAAAATGCACACTCATTTTGGTATAAAAACCTATCTTACAATACAGGAAAGTGGGGGAGAAGGGGATAAGCAAGATGGGGGGAATGATGGAAGGGAAGGCAATGGGAGGAGGGAGCAATTAGAAGTCAACACTCTTGGGGAGGGACAAGGTCAAAAGAGAGAACAGAAGAAATGGGGGGCAGGATAGGATGGAGGGAAATATGGTTAGTCTTACACAACATGACTATTATGGAAGTCATTTGCAAAACTACACATATATAGCCTATATTGAATTGTTTGCCTTCCCAGTAGGGATGGGTGGGCAGGGAGGAAGGAGGAGAAGTTGGAACTCAAAGTTTTAGGACCAACTGTTAAGTACTGTTCTTGCATACAACTGGGAAACAAGAAATACAGGTAATGGGGTATAGAAATTTATCTTGCCCTATAGGACAAAAGACAAGATGGGGATAAGGGAAGGGAGGGAGGTTAGAAAGGAGGGCAGATTGGTGGTAGGGGTAATTAGAATGCTTGGCATTTGGGGATGGGGGGAGGGGAGAGATGGGGAGAAAATTTGGAACTCAAAATTTTGTGGAAATGAATGTTGAAAACTTAAAATAAATAAATTTTAAAAAATAAAATAAAAAATTAAGCCCCCCCACAAAGATTTAAGCACATAAAAGTCTACTCAGCCCCTACACAGACACTGATGCAGGGATCCCCATACATGCACACATGGGCACGGGTATAAATTTTGTACACACTCAAATCCACATGTACACACACACTAAGGGCCCACTGTTACACACATATATACATATACAGACATGCACACTTGTATGCATTTCCATATTTAGGGGCACAGATACAAAGACTTATACACATGCCCACATTTACACAAACAAATACATGCTCACAAATGCACATAGAATCCTTTACAGACCTAGAAAAGTCTCCTTTCTTATCTAACCTGCCACTCCCTAGCTGATGAAAACCAAGGAGGAGAGCAGCTATTCTGCTCATCTTAAACCAGTTCTGGGCCTTTCACAAAGCCTCATTCAACTGCATCTGCCTGAAGACCCTCAGTGTCCCACAAGGCAAATGAACTAGCTTCTTTAATGGAACAGGGCAGTGCTGGGGGAAGTTCTGGATTCTTCCTAAATGTCTTGCCCAAAGGCCGAGAACCCATATCTGATTGTGGAGAAGGTTGGCTGGGAGGTTGAGAAAACTCTCTCCTTTTGACTTTCTTCTTTTCCTAGCTCACAAAATGGATGTAGGAGAGCATGTCAGCTCATTTTGCCAACAGAAATCAACTTAGTCCCCATCTCCCACCCCTACCTGCGTGTCTTCCCTGGAGCACCCCTCCTCTCTTGCCTGAGAGTATCAAGAGCCAATTTGAGATTTGCAGTGTGGGCTGCAATTGTATTTTCTTGAAAAATGGGCTTGTTTGGCTCACAAGGGGCAGCCCAGCTTTAAATGAGTCAGAGCAGAAACCGACATGCAGCAGGTCAAGGCCATGGCATATGAACAGAACTCTGGAGTTATGGAACCCCTACAGCTCTTAGCCTGGCTGTCATCAATCATGAAAAGAGCATTGGGGCAGCTGACTCATCACCTGTCTATCAGTCAGCCTTTGGGCTTGACTCCCTCTTTGTGATAGGCAGGGAAGATCAAACCAGCAGCCTGTACCAAGAGCTAGAGAACTGTCGGAGCAGTGAAGACTTTACTGAGATGAGTAATTAGTTAGATCAACTTACTTCTATTAACACAGAATGTTTAACACATGAAGAACCTTCAAACAAAATAGAATGTGAGAACTAGAAAGAACCTTAAAATACAGAATATTGATTATCAGAGCTAGAAGAAGTCTTAGAACATAGAACAGAGAATGTCAGAACTTAGAACAAAAAACAGAGAAAGGGCCTTAGAACATGAAATGCCAGACTTAGAAAGGACCTTAAAACACAGAACAGAGAATGTCAGAACCAAAAAGGCTTTAGAACATGGAAAGCCAGACTTGGAAGGGACCTTAGAATATAGAATATCAGATCTGGATGGAAACTTTGAATATAGGACACAGAATTTTAAAGTTGGAAGGAACTTTAGAATATAAAAGCTCAATCTTGGGTTATTTCCACTATCCACTTTCTCTACTTCTTTGACCAGTGGACACCAATAAGAGAATGCCACAACATCTATGAATAGTTTCACTACAAATGTGTGTTTGCTAGTAACAACTAGGTGCCCACTGCTATATAGTAATCAATCCTTCTTCCATACTTTTCTTTCTCTCACATACGGTAGCTATTCCAGAACTCTTTCCCAAGTCCCTTACCAACTCTACTTCAGCAGAAGTCCTCCTAAAGTACTGAGAAATGAGAGGCCATGCGTCATGGGCTCCCTCTACTCTCCCACTTGACACGTAAAAAGCTGTCTTTGCTCTTCTCTCCTCTGACCAGCTCTGACAAAGAGGTTGCCCTTTTCCTTGCCCAGCCAGTTCTAGCTTTGTCCTGGGTCCTCCCCTTCCCTGTCCCCTCCAAACTTTCCTCTGTCTTATCTGGAGCCTTTCCTTATCCAGAGGTTTGTCCATAATCCACCAACATGGCTAGGTCTTTCTCTCAATCTCTCCTCAAGCTTTTGTGCCATATTGTTTTCTCTCATTCACAGTCAAATCCATAGAGTTATTTGCTCTTGTTTCTCCAATTTTATCACCTCCCACTAAACCCTTTGCAATCTGGCTTCCGATCCTAACGCTTGACTGAAACTGCTCTCTCAAATTTAAACAACAACCCATCAGCTGCTAGATCCAATGTCTTTTTCTCAGTCTTTATCTTCCTAGTCTCTTTTAGGGTTTTGGAATTGTTGACTGTCCCCTTTTCTGAATACTCTCTCCTCCCTTTACTTCCAAGATATTGTCTCCTCCTGGGTCTCCTCCTACCTGTGTGCTGGAACATTTATCTGGGTCCTGCCCAGTTAGTATGGGTGTATCCCTAACCCTCTTCTCTTTTATTTCTATACTTTTTCCCTTGTTGCCCCTTTTAGTTCAATTACAATCTCTATGGAGATGTCTGTCAAATCTTTAGATTCACTAATCTCTCTCCTGAATTCCAGTCCCTTGTTGACAACTGTTTCTGAACATTTCTACCTAAAGTTATCATCAGCATCTCGAACTCAACATTTCTAAAACAGAACTCATCATCTCCACACACTCCCTGCCCCCACCTTCCACACACATGGACATCTTCCAAATGCCTCTAGTCCAATCTTCTACGCTTTTTTAAAAAATTATTTTCCAAGTAATAAGCATTTAAAAAAATTAATCTATTCCTCCTATTTCTCAAACTTCCATTCAACAAATTAAAAAAATACAAAAAACCAAATCCCCTAATACAAATCTATGTAGTCTGGCAAAACAAATTCCCCTGTTAGTTAGCCATATCTGGAAATATATGCCTCCCTGCATATGAAGCACATTAGCTCTCTGTCAGGAGGTGAATGATATGCCTGATGATCTATCATCACTTTGATCAGTTTGAAAGTCTTTTGAAGTTGCTTTTTCTATAGTGTTATTGTATAAACTGCTCTTCTAGTTCTCCTTACTTTGCTTTGCATTGGTTCATAAAAGTCTTCCCAGCTTCTTCCGAAATTGTCCATTTGATCATGTCTTCTGGCACAATAATATTGCATTACATTCACATCCCATGATTTGTTTAGCCATTCCCTTTGTTTCCCATTTGTGGCTACCATCAAAAGAGTTTCCATAAATATTTTTGTACAGACAGATCTTTTTCCTCTTTCATTAATTTTTAAGGGGGATATCAGTCTAATAGTAATATAGCTGAATATGCACAAATATTTCTCAGCATATTTACAAATTACTTTTCAAGATGGCTCGACTAATTCACAGCTCTACTGATAGTTGACTAGAAAGGCAGAAAGAAAGGAAGAAAAGAAACAAGCATTTATTAAATGCCTACTATGTGCCAGGCATTGTGCTAAGAACTTTACAAGTATTATTGCATTTGATCCTTAAAACAACCCCGGGGAGGTAGGCTGTATTATTATCCTCATTTTGTAGATGAGGAAACTGAGGCAAACAGGTTAAGTGACTTGCCCAGGGTCACATAGATAGTATGTGTCTGAGGTTAGATTTGAACTCAGGTCCTCCTGACTCTAGGCCACCTAGCTGTATTAGTATGCTCATTTTCCCAAAGCCCCTCTAACATTTTCCTTTTTTGTCATATTGCCAGTCTGATAGGTATAAAGTGGAACTTGAAAGTTGCCTTAAATTGTCTTTCTCTAATTATTAGTGATTTAGAGCATTTTTTTAATTTGCTTATTGATAATTAAATTTCTTTCTTTGAAAAGTTCCTATTCATATACTTTGATCATTTATCTATTGGGGAAAGGCTTTTAGTCTTACAAATTAAAATCAGTTCCTTATAAATCTCAGAAATGAGACTTTTATGACAGAAATGCACTGCAGAGATTTTTCCATTTCTAATTTTTATTAATTAGATTTGTTTGTGCCAAATCTTTTAGATTTTATATAATCAAAATTGTCTATTTGTTTACTCTAGTCATGAACTCTTCCCCTGTAATTAGTTCCTAAATGTAATTTCCCCTCCGCTCTTCTAATTTACTATGTGACTTTCTAAGTCATGCGCACATCTGAAGACTTGCTTCAATTTTTCAACCTCAGTGTCATTCTTGATTCTTCTCTCCAATATCCATCCAGAATCCAGAATCCAAGTTTTCAATTCTGCTTGTGTCCAACTGCGTCTTCTCACCACACATGTGGCCACTATCCTAGATGGGGGCATCTGAATTACCCTGGACTACTGAAGAAGTCTCCAAGTTCCTCTACCTGCTTCCCATTCCTCCTCTGACACTGTGCCCACATAAACACCAAATTCTTTTCTTAAGACCAAGGTCTGAGTACTTCTGTCCTCCCCCAGGCTCCAAAGTCTTCAATGGTTTCTTCTTGCCTCAATGACAAGAAACAAACTTGACCCTCCATATCTGACTCCCATTTGTCTTTTCAGATGTATTTCACATTACTTTCCTTCATGAGCTGTTTTAACCAAATTGGGCTGCAAGTTATTCCCAGAATCAAATATTTTACAACACAGAATTCCAATCCCTGTCCTGTGTCTTCTCACTGACTGCTCACAGGACTCAAATACAGTTTTTCCTCACTCCCATGACCAAACTATTATGCATACCTACAGACTTACATACATGCATGCATAATACATGTATACACACATATATGTGTGTATATATATATATATATATATAGGCTCTCTCTATAACAATATATAAAATTAAAAAATTTTTAATCCATTACAAATTGCTTTATATATACATATATAAATATATATATAACTATGACAAATATAAAACTATATATCTAAGTGTGTGTATATATATGCAAATTAGTCCATTACCAAACTACTGTGTCTATGTTCATGTCTATATCTATGCCTATGTCTCTGTCTATGTCTGTGTCTATGGGGCAGCTAACTAGGTGATACTCTTGGAGAGAGTACCAGACCTGGAATCGGGAAGATTCAGTTTCCTGAGTTCAAATCTGGCCTCAGACACTTACTAGCTATGTGACCCTGGGCAAATACTTAGCCTTGTTTGTCTCAGTTTCCTCACCTGTAAAATGAGATGGAGAAGGACATGGCAAACCACTCCAATATCCTAGCCAAGAAAACTCCAAATGGGGTAATAAAGAGTTGGACATGTCTGAAAGAACTGAGTAATGTATGTGTATATATATCTCTATGTGTGAATATATCTATATCAATATAGACATATACATATACATACACATACATATAAAACTGTTCAGTTGTTTTTCATAAAACCCCAAAGAGGGTCGTGATGAGTCAGACACAACTGAAATGACTGAACAAAGATATATGTGTATGTGTATATAACAGGGCTACGTGACTCGCTGTAATGTTAATGGGATATAAGATCTTCCCCACCCATTAACAGACCTCACATGGAGCCCATTTGGGGAGGGACTTGTCTAAGTAGGAGCTTGCTTAGGGGAGGCTTGGTTGTGGTAAGGCTTCCACACCTTTTGGTACTAAGTTGATTAGGCACTGAGTCATGAAGGTGATACCTTTTAGCTCTGAGAAGTTTACATATACTCTGAGTTGGTATTTTGCTTTGGGAGCTCACTTATGAGAAGAACCTTATGATTCCCTGGTCAAGACTCTGGATAGCCATATGTTCAGATCTCATGACTACTTAGATGTAAAGGCTCTCTGGATCCAGTGGTGTATGTAAAGTGCATAGCAACATTGCTTTGATTCAGGTAGTTAGAGCCATGTTTGTTGGTCTTTATGCTAACTTCTCTGTATTTTCTCTGACATTCAGAGTGCTGACTTTTTCCCTGAACTAGTAAATGTAATTAAAGAAGATTGTTGACCCCTTAAAAGTTGCTTTCCTTTTAGAAAAGCAGATCCAAGAACCTGTGGTAGCAGGTCATCCTGGGTGTCCTAGGGTACTTGCTGTTATGCTCACCCAGGGCCACATGGCTACTACTAAGTGTCTGAGGCTGTATTTGAACTCAGGAAACTGAGTTTCCCTGATTCCAGGCTCAGCACTCTATCCATTGTGCCACTTAGCTGCCATATATAACTACTTTATGTGTATGTGTGTGTGTTCGTCCTTCATTGCCGAAGAAGACCATGCCATCAGAGAAATGATGTCATGATTAACACTTGACTGTTTTTTGAGTGAGGGAGGGCTGTGCAAGGTCACCAGTCTCACTTCTCCTGCAGAGACATCTGAATCCAGTGACCAGATACTCATCAGGATGACTGGAGATGACCCAGGATGAGGCAATTGGGGTTAAGTGACTTGTCTAAGGTCACACAGCTAGTGAGTGTCAAGTGTAGGAGGTAAGATTTGAACTCAGGTCCTCCTGACTCCTGCACTGGTGCTCTATCCACTGCACCACTTAGCTGCCGAATGAATGAATAAGTGAATGAATGAATCTACTCTCAGGGAGATGTAATGTAATGCTATTACTTTATTTTATGCATGTAAAAACAGTATTCTGAGAGGAGTTCATAGGTTTCATCAGACTGCTAAAGGTATGAATGACACATTAAAAGGTTAAGAATTCCTGGTCTAGCACATAGTAGGGACTTAATAAATGTTTGTTGACTGATTAATTAGCCTACATCTGCTGCTTTGATGCTGTGGGACCAAAGAAAAGGGATTTTCACCTCTCTGTACCTCAGTTTATACAGATATCCAAGAAGCTGCCTCTCCTTGGGTATAATCTTACCATCTGACATCAGGAGCACATTGTTTTTATGAGCACAGCTAAGAAATTAGTGGGGGAAACCCAGAAAGGAAATATAACATGCACTTCATATCTCCCACAGAAGTGCCCTTTCCCTTTGGACAGTAGTGGATGAGGTGGTTTTGTTTTTATTTTTTTCATCCTCTCTTAACCTCATAATATCTTTAGCATTGCCAGAGCAATTTTGCCATTTCCCCCCATAACTATATGGGTATTGTGTGTATGTATATACACATGCACATATACATATGCTACATATGTATATAGAGACATATCTACATATAAAGCTATGAACTAGTCCATTACAAACTACTTTATATAGACGTGTGTGACTATGATAAACACAAAGCAACTATATGTGTGTGTGTACACGCGTGCATGTACATGTGTGTACAAGTGTGTGTACATGTGTGTGTGTAGCTGTGAACTAATCATTACCGAACCACTACATACATGTATGTATATATATATTTATAGACATCTATGTAAATAACACTGATATTCACTTTGTAGTTGCAGTCACCTACCCCTTCACTGGAACATAAATGTAAACTCTTCAGATGGGTATCCTGAGTGAATAGCAAAGTTCCAGCACATAGTAGGCACTTAATAGATCTCGTTGATTGATTGATGAATTACCGTAGAGCACAGAGCCAAGGATCAGGCCTGGATGCCATGCTCCTTGGCTGCCAGAGTCTGGCGCTTTCCCCCCAGAACCATCCCTCCTCAGCAGCAAGGGCCATTTTGTCCCTCTAGGTTGTTTTTGTCTTCATCCGCTGAGCCAGTTCTCTTCCTCCTATTAATTTGATTTATTTACTAGTGTTAATTACCATCTGCTGCTCTCCTCCCTTCAGAAGTTTCCAGCTTCCTGCTCTGCCTGGCACTGCAAGGGCAGAGTGTGTCACCAGCTCAGGAATGCCTGCGCTTACCAGGGACGGACCTGGTGGTTTTCCCAGTGGGTGAAGTAGGCCTTTGGATGACCTGAGAGGTACTTGGCACAATTCTATGTCCTTCAAACACCTTCTGACCTGGGCACCAGAGGGACTGAAATGCTATTATTAGAGATTCATTTTTTTCAGGTCTAAAGGCTTTTTGGAATTTGAATCAATCAATTTGATTCAAGAATACCTATTAAACATCTACTATGTGTTAAATACTATGCTAAGCACTGGGGATACAAAGACAAAAGCCAAACAAAGTTTGACCTTCAAAAGGTCAGACATAGCATATAATCACTGTTCACACACACTATAGATGGTCCAGTCAAACTGGCCACACCTGACACTCCATCTTGGATGTCTCACTCCTGGAATGTTTTCCCTTCTTACCTCCACTTCCTAGAATCCCCTCTTTCCTCTAGATTTCAGCTCATGTCACTTCCTACATGAGGCCTTTCCTGACTCCCTCCTATACCTGCCCCTTCCCCGAGCTACTTTGTTGATGGAATGTAATATCCTTGAGGCCAGGAACTGTTTCTCTTTTGTCTTCACAGCCCCAGCATCTAGCATACTACCTGACACATAGTAGGTGCTTAATAAATTTTCTTGACTGTCTGATTTTTGAGGGGGACAACATGAACACAGAATTTTGGAATCCCCTATGAGGAAGCTAACAACCTGGGAGTGGATCAAGCTCTTAAGTAGAATAGAAAAACTCTTAACGGGGAGATCATCTTCAGACGGGAACCAGTGAAGTACAAGGCAGGCAATGTGGTCAAGGCAATGGTGGGAGAGTCCTGGAAGAGGAGACACTGAGCACAAACCTGACCTTTTTAATAGTCCTGCCTACAGCTGGGTCTAGAAGAGTGGAATGGAAAGAGTCATGAGCCCTAAACTAAGGTCCTGATTTGGCAACCACCCCTCATGGGAGAGGCCTCAGTTTCCTCCAGGGTAAAATGAAGATGGTGCACTAGATGATTTCTATCTCATTCTAACCCTCCACGTTTCACGTTCTAGGGTCCTTGCAGTTCTAACATTCTTTGTTCTAAGGAACAGACATCCACTGGTAGATGTTGTAAGCTCCTTTCCAGCTCTAAAACTCTATGTTTACACCCTAAGATCATTTCTGCTTCTAATATTTTATATTCACAGGGCCATGGATTTAGAACAGGAAGGAACTTAGATATCATTTAGTGTGTCCCCCCTTGCTTGACAGATTAGGAACTGAGGCCTAGAGAGAAGAGAGTTTCTTGGGGTCACAGAGGAGTCCGGGTTCAAGGCCAAGTCTTTCAGCCATAAAACCAGTACTCTTTCCTTTGTCCTATGCCAAATTTCCTTCCAGTTCTGACATTCCATATCCCTCTCAGCTCTAATGTTCTAGATTCTAAGATTCCTCCTCACTGTGACATTCTGTGTTCATTCTAAGGTCCCTTCCAGTTCCAGATGTGGATAATACTAAGTGCTTAACCTCTAGCTCTGCCTTCTGTAACTCTGCACTTATAAAACCTGTGAAAGACAACAAGATGGTGGGCATTGGTCAGATTCCAGGGGGAAGGGCACTATTCAGTACTTCAGGATCTTTATGGGCTCCATATTGACTTAGTTTTAAAATAAAATAATATCATTTATGTTATATTATATATTTTTATTTATCTTGTCAAATATTTCCCAATTACATTTGTATTGGAAATACTGAACCACAACCACACACCCCGCTCACTGAGCCGGTACAGGAGTGAGGATAAACATGGACTCAAATCCTGCCTCTGAAACAGAGTTCTGTAACCTTGGGCGAGCTATTTAACTATTCAATGCTCCTGGACACTCCCTGAAATCAAACGATGCAGAGAATGGGTGAAATAGATTGGGCAAGAAAGTTCCGGGACCAGTGAGATCAAAGGTCTTTTTCCACTACCATCGGCTTCCTCCAAAAACCTATGGAATAAAGAGAGGTCTAATTTTAAAAGGGTCCCGACCCCTCGCCAAAGGTACAGGTGATGAGAATGACTCTGTTCACATTCCTTTGAACTTGTATCCCTGGTGCCTAGAACAGTGCCATGCACACAGTAAGTATTTAAATACTCAAAAGACTGGGCTGGACTGGAACACACCATCCCTCTTAGACGGTCCCTTCCCTAGGCTGGCAGCATTAGCTTCACGGGCAGAGAGGAAGAGCCTGGCAAGCCGATCTCCTCCCTGGCTCCTGACCACGCCTTGCTCTAGCTACTCCATGGGCACTGAAGACCAAGGCTGCTGTCCTCTCTTTTTCCCTCATCTCATTTGTTTTTGTTTTTCCACATTCTGCTCTTATAATTGTATTGATCTGCTGTTTTCTGATGTAAGTTTGCAACCTCCCTCCCCAGAAAAGTACAAAAGAAAATAGTCCGTACCAAAAAGGGGGGGGGGGGGGGCAGTTGTAGTGACATGTGGTTTTGCTCATTTCCTGACTCCCTGGACACTGTTCGAACATGGTGCTGCATTTTAAATCTGCTGCTGGGACTAGACTTTCTCAAGCCAATGAGAATGAGCTGGACAAATAGGTTGTCAAAGGTGAAAGATTGCTCTCCATTTGTCCTGACATTCAAACATGCTGAACACCTCCCCACATGAAAATAACACTGAGGATCTGTCAATCAGAGCCGGGCCATGAGCCAGAGTCTTGGCCTGAAGGGGAGGGGTGGGAGCATCAGCACCCTTCCCTCTCTCGACCTCTGTCTCTCTTTCTCTCTCTCTCTCCCTCTCTCTCTACTTTCTTTATCTGTTTCTCTCTCCCTCTCTCTGCATCTCTATGTGTGTTTCTCTCTCTCCCTCTCTTTCTCTGTCTCTGCCTCTCTGTTTTTGTCTGTCTGTTTCTCCCTCTTGTCTTCACCTAGATTCTGTGGAGGCTTGAGTATGAGGGCTGCCCATGAACTCCACATCCATGGACTTGAGAGGAAGGGAGTATAATCTATATCCACTCCTCTGTCCCCACAGCACTTGGACCCAACCTAGGAGCTGAGCATCTCTGTATGCTTCCAGTTGGACAATAGCTGATTGAAAGATGTGAGAGATCACTTAGTCCAAATTCTGTATTTAACAGATGAGGAAACTGAGGCCAGAGAGAAGTGACTTGGGTTCGAGGATGAATCCAGGAGCCTGAGCTTTCCTAGAGATGGATTGTATAGAGTTTGAAGAACCCTTAAAATCATCCAGCCCAGCAGATCAGAACTAGAGATCTGGAATGTCCTTGGATGCTGAGTCCTCCTACCTGCTCCATGCTGTCCATACAACATTTATGTGCTTTCCAGAGCACCTGGGATCACAGGATCCTTGTAATACATTTGTGATGTACAAAGGACAAGAATTACTGGGCAGGCAGCACAATATAATGAAAATTGTACTGGCTCTAGGGTCAGAGGACGTGGGTTCGAATCCTGCAGCTCCTGATGTTTACTTTTGTGATCTTATTCAAGTCATTCAACTTCCCTGGCTCTGTTTCTCCAACCATGTCTTGGGCAGCAGGACCAAATAGATCTTGTCTGAGATCCCTATCAGCTCTAGACCTTTAACTTATGATCTTCATTTTACAGGTAAAGAAGTTGAGAGACACAAGGTGCTGTAGCTGGCTGGTGACACAGTCAAGAGATAGACATTAGTCTCCTGACAGTGGGCCTAGGAGGAGCCAAGCTCGGTCTCTGTCTCAGTCTCTCTCCCTTCTGCTTTTCCATGGTCCCTCACTGAGGTGGCATTCTCAAAGAAAGTAGTGTGCAGGGCAGGAAGGCCCCTCGTCCTCTTCTCTGCCTCACTCGTGGCTGGCTGCTCTAGCCATGTTTTCCTTTACTGTCCCCTCCTATACCCCATCTCCTAGCATCTTGCCACTAGGTCAGCACCCTGCTACTGAAAAGTGTGTCAGTCTACTTTTCCATGCTCTATTCCCCATTTCTGTCACTTTCCAAACCAAAATGCCTCCTTTACAACAATTTCTGTGTATTTGTTGTCTCCCCCACTGAAAGCAAGCTCCTTGAGACCAGGGGCTATCTTTGCTTTGTTTTGGGTTCCCTGATGTTAGCAAAGTGCAAAGATCCATCCATCCATGCATGCATGCATGCATCCATCCATTCATCCATTCTAGATGTCTTGGGAATTCTTCATAGAGCAGGGAATGAAAGAGTGAAGCATTGGCTCCTAAGTAGGGATCGTTTCATTCTTCGTATCATGTGAGCCTCCCCAATCCACTGCACAAAGAAGCCTTTGGGGAGTCGCAAAAACCCCAAAGTCACTCTGTTAGATTAAGACCTGCAAGAATGGCCAAAGTCTCCTTTGAATCCTGACTGGCCACCATTTTCCCCTGATCCTCATCTTTGAGCATGAATCAGCACCAGTTCTAAACCTTCCCTATATACCAAGTCCAAGATCCCTGCTCTCTGCCCCCAGTTCCCAATTCTGCTCAATACACTGTGAGAACTGGAATGGACCTGAGAAATGGTCTTGCCCATTGTTTTCATTTTATAAAAAGGGAAACTGAGGCACAGAGTAAAAGACATTTTTTCAGTAGTTAAACTGTGCACCAGTGGCCAGAAATAAGACCCCAACAGTTTCCCGCTCCTTCAAGGGCACCATGGTCTCTCAATGGTGGCCTAAGTATTAAGGGGACCTGCCCTACAAGTGCCCTAATCCCTGTCTGCCCCCTCCACTTCCCAATCTTCTCATTCTCAGAATGGCTGCTCACTGTTTAATTGTCTCTGTGTCAAGTGTATGCTTTAAAAACTGCTGCTAGCAGATGTTAGCAACATCAATTCCCTACTTATCTGGAGTGATTGAAAAGGCGCTCTCTCTCTCTCTCTCTCTCTCTCTCTCTCTCTCTCTCTCTCTCTCTCTCCATCTCCAACCCACCCCAAAGAAAAATCCATTTAGGAATTAGTACCACTTTGTGTAGATGAGGGTGGAGTTTTCACAGGGGCCCCAAAGGAACTAAGAGCACTTACTTTGGTATCTACAGATCCAAAATGTCAGGTGGTTCTTTTCCAGAAATAGCCCATCAGTGTAGCCTGGCTTCAAGGCCACTCCAGGGCCATCCCCTACGAGTCTCACAGGTTCAGCTCTTCTCCCTAACCTTTGCTCCTCTCCTTCCAACTGGTGGAGGTTGGAGAGTCAGACAGAAAGCCCCATTGCCTCTCCTCACTCCCCGCCCAGTGAGCCTCCAACAGATGACAGACGATTATGGTTTCAGACAATGAAACGGATCATTTCCTCCTATCTGGAGCAAGGGTCATTAGCCCTCATTTCTGCAGACCACATTTCTGACTTATTTGTTGTTGTTGTTTGTATATGAAATCATTTCAATTAAAGATAAGGGGAAACATTTCCCTCCATTTCTTTAGCTAACAGAGTCTTATTACCTCCCACAAAAATGAAAATTAAAAATCCCTAACTAAGGACAGGCAGGCTATGGGTGAAAGGACATTTATATATAGTAACAATATTGGCAAAAACACACCTGCCATCCTCAGCCATAAGTCACTGGACAGACACACTGACTGTAAGAGCCCAGAACACTCAAGCTGCACAGCACAGAGAAAACAGTACTGACTGTATGATGGAAGCCTGGGTTCAAATTCTGCCTCCTTGGGCAGGTCATCTAATCTTTATGAGCCTTGGTTTCCCCTTGTGTAAATGAGGGGGTTGGACTAGAGGGATGTCTCAGATATCTTCTGGTTCTAAATCAAACAAGATATTCAAAGGCAGCTAACCAGGTGGCACAGCGGATGACACAGCCAAACTTGGTGTCAGCAGCCTCTGAGTTGGAATCCTGCCTCAGACTTTGCTAGTTGTTTCGCCCTGGATAAATCACAACCTTTCTCAGTCTCAGTTGCCTTGTCTGCAAAGTGGGGCTCATAATATCCCCCACCTCCAGGGTTGTTGAGAGGTTTAAGTGAGGTAATATTTCTAAAGCTCCATCGAAACACCAGTTATTATTGCTATCATGATGATGATGTCACATTAAATCCTACAGAGCTCTGAGGGACCATACTATCTCCTTACTTATTTTATGTCATTAGCAGAAACCTCGGTCATTAGGCACCTTAGCAAATCCTTTTCAAGATCCTTGAGAAATTTAATGGTGTCTAGAACACAGAACACATAATATCTGAAGTAGAGACAAAAGAAGAAACAAAGTTCAACCTCTTAGGGGCCTTCACATTTAGAATAGAGCAAAGAATGTTAGCGCTGGAAAGGATGCTACATCACAGCACTTTAGAATGTCAAGGGGCCTTAGAACACAGAACAGGGAGGACAGCGTGCTCCATTTCGAAGGGGTGAGGGAGCATCCAATATCAGAGTTGGTCATAGAAGGCTGCAGGGTACAGGACAAAAGCACTGACTGGAGGCAGAGGAGTGACCAGAATTCAAATCCCACGTCTGAGGCCTACCACCTTCCTGAGCCTCAGTTTCCCCACCTGTAAAATGAGGGGGTTGGATTAAATGGCCTCTGAAGTCCCTTCGAGCCCTGGATCTTTGGTCCTATGAATGGCAAGAGACCTCAGAAGACAGTCCATTGACGATTAGGGTGGAGAGGAGCCTGAGAATATAAAATGGCAGAGCTGGGGACAGATGGTCTGCTTTCCTCTGTTCTACAAAGAGCCTTCATCCTTCAGAAATTCAATGCCGCCTTAACATGGGTTCCCCACCACCACCCTTTAAATATGCCTACTCTGCAGCAGCAACCTTAAATCTGTCCCCTTTATTAATGAACCCGGCACAGCCTAAAGAGAAATGGGAAGGGAAGCTCTTTCAACAGAATCATTATGCATTAAAAATTAAGGGATCAAGTAGGAAGCACAGCTCAGCACCCTGGTGATAAACACACTCCTCATTTGCATAGATGGAGTCAAAGCTCAGTCTCCCACGGGGGCAGCTGGTGGTTAAGCTGAGAGCTGCTCTTGCCACCATGGGACTGTCCTCTCTTCTCTTCTAGGGCAGCTATGGGGAGGTGAAGAAAAGCGGCCTGGATGATATACTTCAGGGGTCTCCCTCCCATTTCTCCCTTTCCTGCCAGCCTGGCATTGTTCTCATGTCACATTGACCCAGGCCACAGTGGGGTTATTCCTCCATCAGGGCTGTGCTGACGAATGAATTTCTCTCTGCCTAGCCCCATCCCTCATGACAACCATTATTTATTAAATGCCTACCATGTGCAGCATGATGCACTAGGTGGCATATGTGTGTATGGAGATTTAAGGTTGAATAAGACAGGGTCCAACATGAGTAAGATACATATAGAATACCTGATGTCCAAGAACTTTAAATGTATGTGTGTATATATATATATATATATATATATATAGATAGATAGATAGATAGATAGATAGATAGATAGATAGATAGATAAACTCTATCTATCTCTAATGGACTCTAATGGAATTAATTTCCTTTGTAATCCTGTGTGTTTTATTTGATTCATTTAAAGATATTATTCTGAGTAGTCCATAGGTTTCAGCAGCCTACCAGGGGGAGGGGAGGTTTGACACAATCAAGATAAAGAACTCTGGCTTTCAAAGACAGACGGAAATTTCATAGGCAAATTGAAGAAAGTACCTGCCAGAAGATTACCTTGCCTGCCAGTCCATATTTCAAGCTCTTATCACCTCTCACTAAAGCTCCAAGAATAGTATTCTGGTCTCCCTGTTTCCAGTGTCCACCTTCCTTAATCCATCATCTGCTTAATGTCTTTCTCTGGTTGTAGCATCCCACTCCCCCTCCCCTACTTCCACCATCAAAAACATTCAATGGTTCCCATCAACTAGAAGATAAAGTCCATTGTTCTTAGCCTGGCATTTCAGACCTTCCATGCTTGGACCCAAACCTACTCTTCCATCCTTCTTACCTTTGCTCTCTCTCATGTACCCACATTCCAGCTAAACTGGACTACCCTCTGTCCTTCATTCTCATACTGCCCTCTCTGTAGTCATATGGACTATTTGAGCCCGATCTGTGGTAGAGCCTTCCAGGCTCACATTGTGCTGATCAGCCACAGTCAGACACACTATACTTTGAACCTAACAGAGTGGTGTCATTTTGGTCCTCTGCAAGAATGAAGGACACCAACCAGTCAACTAACCAACTGCCCTCTCCCCTGTTTCTTGTCTTTGCTTATATCTCTTCTCTCAGTCTGACTCTCCTCACCCCCAATCCCCACCGCAATAGCTATTAGTGCTCTTAAAAATTTCCTAGAGCATTCTTGTTCCTCTCCTTTGTTTCTCTCAGTCCCTACATTACTGTGTATTTATCTTCATTCATGCCATATCTTTCCCAGAAGTACATAAGGCCTTCTCTTGAAGACCAAGGGATGTGACACAGGACCCTGTACACAGTCAGTGCTTAATTAATGTATGCTGAAATTTAATTGAATGAATCTGTTCATGCTGGCCCCCTGGCTAGCATGGCACCCTCTACTCCTACCTTACTCCTTGGCTTTTCTCTGCATGTTACAACTTTTTTTCTGGTGCTGCTTAGCACCACCTTATTCCCCAAGAAAGCCTCCCCTGATCTTTCTGTTAGAAGAAATTACAATGGACAGATGAGATCTGGAGTGGAAGGATGGGTGACCTGGGACAAATTGCTTCTATATTCTGATTTTCTTATTTGTTTCCTCAGTTTCTTCATTTGTAAAAATGGAGAGATTGGAATAGATGATACCTAAAGTTCCTTCCCTCTCTAAACCCTATGATCCTAAAAGATTCCTTCCCCTTTGAATCATTTTTCTTTGGTGTTCTCCTTTGAACTTAGCATGTCATGAATTGGACATTTATTCTCTGTGTATGTGCCCTATCCTCCTATTGACCTATACATTCTAGGAGGACAGGAATTATCTTTTATTTATTTTGGTGTCTTCCATAGTGCCAAGTCTTCAGCAAAAAGACCTACTACGTGCACAATATGTACACCCAAAGTTATGCTTTCTCTGAACTCCCATTGCGTGCAGTGCCTTAGAATGTTTCTCTGTTTCAGGTGGGATTCTCTATTTGCCCAAGGAAATTATTAATCTCCTTGAGGGAGGAAGGGGGTAGAAACCCCTTATGGGAAAGAACTTAAATTTTCTATCACCCATGTATCTCCCATAGCCTAGCAATTGACTGATAGATAAATAGTGTTCTCCAAATGCTTGTCAAATCAAACTGGAATGAATTGACCTGAAGGCCACCATTTTGAAAATAAAGAGTTGATATCCCTGAGGCTTAATATGTCTCTAATGGCAGCAAGGATGACTTTTAGAGGCCTTTATTTTGGGGGGTGGGGGGAGGTTGAAATCTGTCTCAGAACAGTCTCTCTCTAATAGGTCTTCAGAGCTCACAAAGAGGCACCACAAATTACTTTGTGACTGTATAACTTTCTGCTTCATTACCCAGTGTAGAGATAACCAAAGGAGGAGACATCAGGTAGCTGCCTTCTCCTCCCTCTAGGTTTCCTACAGGAAAAATCTCTTGGAAACAAACCTTGTACACTAACATTGCTAGGTGACATTTAGTCTGTATGGGAAATTTCCAATGGATTTTCTTCTCCAAAAAATGTATAAAAAAGATATACCCAAAGAATGGAATGCTTGTGAGAATAAAGAAACTATTTCCCTTTCAAAAGGAGAAATAATATCTCGTTTGTTGTTGTTTAATTTTTTTTCAGTTGTGTTCAACTCTTTGTGACCTCATTTGGAGGTTGGTTTTTTTTTTTTTTGCTTGTTTGTTTGTTTTTTGCAAAGATACTGGAGTGACTTGCCATTTTCTTCTCTGGCTCATTTTACAGATGAGGAAATGGAGATGAAAAGGGTAAAGTGACTTGCACATGGTTAGTAAGTATATGAGGCCAGATTTGAACTCAAGATGAGTCTTCTTTACTCCACGACCATCGCTCTAACCATTGTGCAACCAAGGTTTCCCCAATATCTTGTTATAGCTCATTATTACAGGAACATGGCTCCATTGTGTACAATAGCTCCCCTTTCTGTAACACTTTTTGGGTAAAGGACTCCTTCAGAATTGAATGGGGAAGGTACGACACAGATGATGCTACTGGGACAGAAGATGATAGAAAGAATCCCTCCCACTTTCTTTACCATTATGGGTGGGGTGGGGTGGCTGATGTAGCTGGAAAGGGAAGCGAGTGATTGCTTTTCTATTTGGGATATTTAGGAACATTCAAGAAGTATATAATGTGTTGGTATAGCTGATATCAGGGTGTCTGGAAACCAGCCTGAATTTTGTAAGTGTAGGAGTGGCTACCATGAGTGTGTGTTTCAGCTGTGAGAATTAACAATGAGTGCAAATGTGCAATTATGTGTGACTAAAGGGACTAAAACATTCATATCCTATGGCATAGAGACCCTACTGCTGTTCATATATTCTAAGACAAAAAAAAAAAATGGTCCCATAGACACCAAAATCATTCATTGTAGTTACATAGAACTACAAGTAGAGGTCTATCAATTGGGGAACAGCCAAACTGTGGTCCATGAACGCACTGGAATACTGCTGTGCTATGAGAAATGATGAATATGATGAACATGGAGAGGCATGGGAACATTTATAGGAACTGAAGCCGAGTGGGGTAAACAAACCCAGGAAAACAATATATACGACTATAACAATGGGAATGCAAAGATCTGCCAACAAACGATTGAAACTGAATGCTTTGACAATGTAATGCATAAGGCTGGCTCCAAAGAAGGCATCAGAGAAGGTATATATCCCTGCTTCTTTGCAGAGATGGGGGGCTAAGGGGGTAGAACATGGCAGGGGAGGCTTGCTGAGTTGAGGGTCCCCCTGCCTTTTTACTGTTATTTGTTATAAGTGATAGCTCCCTGGGAGGGGGAAATGGAAAGGATATATGTATGGTATATGCAAAAGTATAAATGTAGGAAATGTGGAAACCAAAGATATCAATAACATTTATTTTTAAATAAACAAAGTGAGTATAGAGACTGAGAGCCCTTGGTGCTTAGGGAGGACTTGCTGTGAAGTTCCTTCCCCTAGAGGGTCATCAGAGATTGTGCTTGGGGCTAAGGTTTGTGGTCTATTTTTTCCCCCCTTCCTTTCCCCTCCCTGCAACATACACCCACAGAAATCTGTAGAGAATGTGTCATGATGAGAACTATAAGATTAAGCTATAATACAGCATACCTGAGATTCAGGTGGGCTGGGCTGACTTTGGGGTTTCTATCTTTGCAGGACAGTCAGTGTCCAGTGAATACTAAAGAGCCTCACACTAAGGCTCAGATGGCCACCATGACCTCATGGCTTTTCATCATCCTCTCCAGTTTATCAGTGTCCTTAAAATGGAGTGTCCAGAACTAGATACAACACTACAGACTTAGACTAGACCATGATCTCTGGACCCTCGGTATGTCTTAATGCATAGTTTTATTGACTGATATATCATGTTGTCTACTCATATTCAGCTTTCAGTCCAAGAGCTGATGCACATCCCACATCTTGTGAAGGCATTTTTTGAAGCCAAGAGTAAGTCTTCTTTTATGTTGGGTCCCCCTCAATCTTGGCTCTTCTTTCCAACTCTGTGGTATTTAGAAAGATCTAGATGCAGTAGGCTGCTGCCTGTGCCCTCATCCCTAGTACTGGCAAACATTTTAGAAAGCACAAATCCCTGGAATCATAAATGCAATATGTCTAGCTGAGAGCAATGTTTTTGTTGGACACCAGCCTTACCTCTACGAAGGGGTGCTATCATACTCAAAAGTCCCAAACCTGAAAGTCACTGACCCCTGTTTTAATGTTGTGTGAATCCTGCCCTGCATTCCACAAAGAGCATATTTACTCTCCAAGGGACTTTTGCTTCCCTTCTTAGTTACCCTTCATTTATTGGGTGGACAGTGCAGGAATCATCACCCTGGCTTTAAAGAACAAGGAAATGGAGAGCCAGAGAACTTCTTAAGTGACTTTCCCAATATCACAGAAATAGTGACTGCAGAGCTGGAATCTGAACTGGCACCTTCTTACTCCACCTCTGACACCCCTTCCAAAATGTCTCCTCGAATTTCTGCCACCAAGAGGTGATACAGACAGTACCTTCTAGCTCTTCCTACTTACTATTCATGTAATTTGGGGTAAATCAATTCTCTTCTCTGGGACTCAGTTTCCTCATCTGAAAATGGGCCACAGCTTACTCATTTGTGAAATGAAGGGATCGAATTAGAATGTTTCTAGGGCTATTTCTAGTTTGAAACCTTATGATCCCAACAAATCAGATCCCAACAGTGAGCACTGGGGGTAAAGGCAAAGAACACACTGTTTCTCTAGGGAAGTATGCATGGCTAGAAATCTTCATACCATTGAAAGTCTCATAGGAGATGGAGGGGATGATAGAAGGCAAAATTTCTAAATTGGTAGAAATCCCAACAGTCACTGCTAAGCACTTTTCCTCCAAAGATACCTGATAGCTCCCTTTTCAATTGCTTCCTGTAATGAGATCCTATCTAGAGATAGTGATCACCGGTAGCCCAAAGGTACCTTACATTGTTAACTATCAACAAAGAAGACCCAAGAGTGGGGAAAAATGAAACCCTGGTCACTTCAGTCAGTGACTAAGCAAGGCAAGGTGTTATTAAAAAGATACTCTTCCCCCAAATTACCTTACTTTATGTAAAAACCATCCTCCATTATGGTCTTAAAAGGGATAATTAAAGAGGTGAACATAGGTCTTAATGAATGTAGAGTAATAATGTACCTTGTATCAAATTAAAAGTTCTAATGCTGCCATAAGAAGCGAGTTGAATGTGAGTACCCAACTATGTATTATTACTACTAGACTGTGATTATCCTACAAGTTTAGAATAATAGAAGGTGCTCTCTTCTTATATTTCAATAATTGAGCCTTCTTCCCCAGAGTGAGACATACGCCAGTTAGAAGCAAACTACCAGGCCGTGGAAGAAACTGGAATATTAAGAAAAACTGATAAGATGGACAAGGGTGTCTGAAACCAAGCTCTGGCATGGTGCAGTGGGAAGAGTGAAGAAGGGTTGGAATTGCACTTTGGTTACTTCCTACCTTTGTGACTGTGTTCAAACTGGAGCAGTGGGATGTAAGTGTCTTGAGGGCAGGAACTCTACTTGATTTTGTCTTTGTATATACCCAGCACCATCTAGCACAGTGCCTCCAACTCAGTGTTAAAAGACATTGAATTTAAGACCATTTGAATGCTGTGTATTTCCCTGCAATCTGACTTTTTTAATGTGGTGACTCATATTGTGGTCCATCTAGCCAGTAATTCCCTCTGGTCTGAATGCCCTGATCCCCAAATACACAGCAAAAGACTCTGTTTTCATGGTCTAAAAACCAAAATGAAACTCCAGCACAAAATGCAACCATGTCATAAAACACTAATAGATTTTTATGTGTTCTGGACTCCAAACATTAGACATTTGCCAAGAATGGAAGGACAGTTCCAGACTGAAAAGTATTCTGGGAAAGTGGGAGGAGATATGTTCTGGGATGGATGCTTTAAAGGAAAAAGAGCTATAAAAATCTGGTTATTGCTAGTGTGCAAAAAATGAATTTGAGGCACTTAGAGGGAAATTAGGGGTGGGACGTGGTGAATTTCACAGGAGAATATATGGTCTTTCAGATTGGATTTAGAGGTAGGAAACTACGCCAGAAAACAACTAATAACAAAAGTTACAGAGACGCAGATTCAGGCCTGATGTATGAGAAAACTTCCTAACAATTAGTTATTAGTTATCCAAAGGTGAAATGGGCTGTCTTGGAAGGTGGTGGTTACTCCTTGATTAGAAGTTGTCATAAGTGGGATGACCTTTTGAAATGGATACCGGAGAAAGGAGCTTTGTTCATGTATCAGTTGGATTAGATGCCTCTGAGATCTCCTATGATGGATACTGGAGAAAGGAGCTTTGTTCATGTATCAGTTGGATTAGATGCCTCTGAGATCTCCTATGATGGTGAGCTATCTATTCCTGCCAAGGCTTCCTTGCACCAGCTTTCCAGGTTACCCACATGAAGACCCTTGGAATCATCCTAGATTCCTCCCTCTCTTATAACTCCCAATCAGTTAGAAACTTCCAATCAGTTTCTAAATCTTCTTAACTCTGTTGGCACAATGTTTCCAGCATCCTTCTCCTTCCTTCTAATGACACTCTAGGGACAACTTGCATCTGTCCTCATTGGCTCCCATCTTGTCCTGCTGCTCTACATCATCCAAGCAGGTCTTCCTGCTTCCAGGCTCTCTCCTTCCTAATCCATCCACATCACTACCCTAAGACACAGATCTGCCCATGTCACTCTTAGGACCAAAAATCTTCAGTAGCTCTCTACTCCCTCTAGGATAAGAGACAAATTCCTCAGCTCTCTATAACCCAGCTTTCATTTACATTTCCAAACTTATTTCCTAATGCTCCCCATCATGTATTTGGGGTCCCAGACAAACTGACCCACTAGTTTTTCTCTGAAGTTGGTGCATCAATCTATCTCTGGCCCCCATGGGCTTCATCAATGGTGTAGAATGTCTATGTTCCTTCAAGTTTCAACTCAGGCATCATTTTTCCCCAGAGCCTTTGTGGAAGCCTGCCTTTTCTCCAGTGGTTTGGGTTCAAGCCTTTGCATGTACTGGCTCTAACACCCTAAGAGAATATAGCCCCTTGCTAAATAGGTAAGACAGTGTTTAGTTTTTGCCTTTTAACACCCAGAAGTGAGTACAGAGCATGATGACACATTTTAGGGGTGGTTGGGTCCTGGACCACTTCCGGGAAGGAAGCATCCTCTTGCTATGCCCATTGGCAATTAGCCCAGTCACCAAGCCATTCTCTGTCAAATATAGGGCTTGAACCCAAGACTCTGATTTGGTCTCCAAGGCCACAACCCCCTCTTCACTAGGCTCTCATCACTGAGTGTTTGTAATTTAAAGTGGATTATAAGAAAGACAGCTCTGGTCTAGCAGATAAAGTACCAGATTAGGTGCTGGGAGCCTCTATTCTCAGCTTTACCATTAACTTGCCATGGAAGTTTTTGCTAGACAATGTCTCCTCTGAGTCTCAGTTTTTTCATCTGTAAAATGGCTGAGTCAGAAGACCTGGGTTCAAATCCCTCCTCTGACATGTACTATCCAAATGACCTTGGACATATCATTTAAACTCTGTGGTCCTTAGTTTCCTCCTTTGTAAAAATAAGGAGATCAGTCATCTGATATCATTTCTAGCACTAGACCTGTGATCATCTGGTGAGCCTAAGACTAGGTGAATCCCTAAGTTTCCTTGTGGGGTATAAAGTTCCAGGCCTGGATTCAGGAAGACTCATCTTCTTGAGTTCAAATCCACCTGACACTTACTAGGTGTGTGACCTTGAGCAAGTCACTTTACCCTATTTGCTTCATGTTCTTCATCTGTAAAATGATCTGGAGAAGGAAAGGGCAAACTATGCCAGTATCTCTGCCAAGAAAACCCCAAATGGGGTCATGAAGAGTTAGACATGACTGAACAATAACAACTAAGTTTCCTTCTAGCTCGGACTTCTATGTTCTCTATTTTAAGGTTCCCTCTCATTTTGCTGTCCTAGGATCCTATGCATTTGTGGAAAAGTTCAGAATTACCAGCATACCTACAAAGGCAGGATTTAAGGCCCAGCATGGAAATAGAATGTGTGTGGGGGGGAAGGAACGAGGGTGATTGGTGGCAATTAATTCCCTTTTACCAATTGCAATAAAAACAACATTTGCTAGAGAGGAGGTACTTATTCCTCTCCATCCTTGTGGCATGACTTTGAAATATCTACAGAGCTGGAGGATGACTGAGAAAATACAAATCTATTAAACACAAGGCCAAAGAAAAAGTGGCTTCCATAAAAGAATGTCTCGCCTATATCAAAGAATTCTGAGGTCAGAGATGGATGTCGGAACGCTACCAATTAGACCTAAATGGGCAAGAGCTTTAAATCTCAAAATTAAAGATGAGGGCTGGCAATTAACCTGTCATCTCACTAAAAACATAACCATTAATGCTCAGTATAATTTAATATTTTAAAAATAACTGCAGCTAGAATCTACGAGTCCTGTTAGCAACATACAACAAAAGGTTCAAATCAGGTCCTAGACATGGCTAGAGTGATTCCACAGTCAGCCACCTGTTTTGGGGGTGCTCACTCATTACAGAACATCAGAACAGTGTGGAGAGGACTAGAAATCACCCAAGAAGCTACAACCAGAGCTCCATCTCACCCTCCCCACACCACAGCCATTCGCAGGCCATGGGGTGGGCAATTATGGGGTTACTTTAGCATTAAGGACTTTTGACAGAGGCGGGCAGGATGAACGGTGCTAAATTGGGGAAGAACACTAGCAAAGACCACCTGTCTCCATGGAGGGCTCTGCACATGCTGACCTTGAGCTAGTCGTTGCCCATCTCTGAGTCTCTAATTCCTCCTGGTAAAACAAAAGGGTGGGAGACTCCCTGCCTCCCCCTTCCCAGCATTCCAAGCAACTGCATATCTGGAAAGGTTGGGGTTTGGAAATGTATTAGGATTGCCAGTTCATATCAAGATGAGGAGATTCAGCATGGAAAAGGTATTGGACTTAGATTAAAAAATCATGGTCTCCAGGCTTGCTCAGGAAGTTCTCTGAGCTGGATGAACATCAAGACATTTAAACTCTCTGAGATTCCGTTTACTGACTTGGAAAATGGAGGTGATGATACTTGTTATCTACCTCACTGTTGTGAGAAAAAAATGCTTTGTAAAACTCCGGGCATTAATGTCTGTTATTCCCATTTTACAGATGAAGAAACTGAGCCCCAGCGTTAGAAAGCTTGTGGGTAGCACTCGATCAATTCAATGAACTGCATGCTATGTGCCTGGCACTGTGCTGGAAGCTTGGGATACTCTCAAGGCATATTAACATAAAGGAGAAAACAAACACATACAAGATGGAGTTCACTGCCTTGGTCTAGGTGGGGCCACCCTCTAACCAGGGGAGTTAAGTGTTGGGGGTGGAAGCTCAATTCCATGTGGACAGTCTCGGGCGGGTAAAGGTGGGAACTTCTAAATCTTAGAGTTCTCATGAGGCCCCCCAGAAAACAGCAGGGAATCGAGGAGTGAGACCGAGCTATCTCGTGTATTTCCGCCTCTTCCTGTGAGAAACGTGATGGGAGGAGCATCCCCGCCCTCGAGACTGACCCGGATCTGGGCACACCTATTGTTATCTAACAGGCACGGTATTCAGGTGCAAACTACACGGCTGGAGAGCTTAATTAGGGTCAGGAAAGCCTGAAAGCTCTTAGCTCGGGAGGGGCCCTTACAGGACAGAAGGCGCCTCTTCCCTCTTTCCTCTCTTCACTCTCCCCTCCCCCTCTCTCCCCACTTACACTTCTGCTTCCAATCTCTTACTGTAAGATCTTTGCCTCCTTGGGAGATTTCTCTCTCCCTCCTAAGGAAAGCTCCCCCTGCACATGTAACCAGGACCCTGAATAAAGCCTAACCCTTGTTCGACTCCGGAAAGTCTCTTCTCTCATACGTTTATCCGGTTTGGCCAACCGAAGACCTGGGACAGGTAAGGTAAGACTCGGGTAGCCCTCAGGCCTCTAGGCCTGGCAGTTAAGTGGCCAAGAACATGAATGAGGAGGCAGCACGCTCATCACTGTTGTTGGCCAAACTCCTTTCGCTCTGGATTGGCCTGCAGAAGCTGGTTCCTTGGTTCCTGGACTGTCCTCTACTCTGCACTGGGCTGACTGCAGGCTTTCTTACCACCATCCTCCCAGATCCGATTAGCTCTTGGGGCACATGACCTCCCAACTTGTTCAGGAAGACACTACAGACAATGGAACCTTGCTGGCATCTCTTGACATGCTTCCCACTCTGATCCTGAGCCTGTAATTATCATTCTCTGCTCAGCCCCTCCAGCACCTGGTGTATAGAAAAGTAACATCTGCATGGAGTTTGCCTGGGAAAAATGTCACAGGGAAAGAGGTTTGAAGGCGAAATGATAATAAATCACAATTTATATATATATATGGATATATAATTTTATGGTTACAAAGCACTTTCATCTACATTAAAGAACACTGACAATCTGGCCTGCAACCAGAGGATGGGAAGTAAGAGAATGGAAGGAAAGCCTGGAGAAAGTGTCACAAGGATCAAGTGATTATGTGGAGTCTGGGGAAGCAAAAACTTGGGGGCAGGGCTTACATGACAGTTGTGCTTGAGTATCTGAAGAGCTTTGAATATAAATCATCACCGGGAGCTCCTTCCTTAGTGCCAGGAAGGCCCACATTCAAATCTTGCTTTTCACACTTAGGAGCTTGTACAATAATGGACAAGTAATTAATATTTCTGAGCCTCAGTTTCCTCAACCATAAAATGGGGATAATAATATACCTCAGAGGGCTATTGAGAAGTGCAAATGAGAGAATGTATAAAAAAATCTCTGCAAACCTTAGATGTTAGTCATCATCCTCATCGTCATTATCATTACTGTTAAATAAGAGGAATAAGAGGTGGTACAAAGGACCCTCAGGTTGGAGCATCAGATACTAGTCCTGCTGCTTGCTACTTGTGAGACCTCTGGCAAATCCCTTTATCTCTACTGGTCAACTTCAGTTTCCTCATCTGCAAATCTAAGAGGGTTGGACCAAATGCTACCTCCAGGCTGCTTCCAGCTCCAAATCAGAGAATTCTAAGCTTCTTAGAGGCAGTCTAAGGAAACTCTTCCTAATCATTAGAGACATTTAGAAAGTGGGATGGTGTATCAGGTGGTGGGATACCTGGTACAGAAGATCACTGATCATTGATCATTTGTCATCAGTGTTACACCCCTAAGATTTTTATGATCTCATATCTTTCCTACTAGACCATAAAGGCCATAAGAGAAGGGGCAGTATCCTCTTTTATCATCTTGGGGTTAGCATGGTGCCAGGGATTATGGATGCTAAAAAGTTCTGGGGTGTGATGGTAATCAAATTAGGATCTTTGTTATTTTTGTTTTACTAAAAATGTCTATGATGGAATAATGTGATTAAAGAAGATCTTTCCCACCATTGATGGGCCTGCCCATTGTGCAAAGCTTGATTAGGAGAGCTGTTTTATAGGAGGGTCCCAAATACCTTTTTTTCTATTGAGTCACTGGATCAGAGGGTTATGCCCTCTGGATCTAAAAAGTACACAAATACTTTGAGGGTGAGGTTTTACTTTGGGGCTTATTTTTTGTAAGAAGGTTTGAGTGCCAGATGAGGACTCTGTGAAGCTGCTAAGGAGCTCCCTGGCTTTGAAAATCCAGATGTCAGGTGCTTCCCTCTCTGGTAACTATGGTTTAGACAGTTGTACTGTCTGTTGAATTCAGGCAGAGGAAGCCATGTCTGTGGATTTTTGATTTCTCTGTATTTTCTTTGAAGTGCAGGGTGTTGACTGCCCTGAACTAGGTGAATGATATATGTGCTTGATTAAAGTGACTGTTAACCCCTCAAAAGTTGCTTTTCCTTTTATGAAAGCAGATCTAAAAACCTGTGGTAGCAGGCCCCCCTGTGTATGTTGGGGTGCTTACTGTTACATGGGGTAATCAAGTCCAATCAGAACTCTAGTGGCTCGGGCCCAAATACTGCTGCCTGGAGGTACTGTCCCACCACCTCTGGTCTCAATATCATTTGAATGGAATGAGGGGAAACAAAGGGAAAGGATTGAGTAAGATGACAATGTTTTTCTCTCTTGAGGAAAAAGAAACCTTTCTGATCAGAAGTTACCTTGAACCATACAATTCTTTCTTATTAACACAAAGGGATATCTATAGAAGGACATCACTGTAGATCCAAGACAATCCGAAGGACTCATGATGAAAAATGATGGAGCTGGAATGCAGATTGAAGTGTATGATTTTCACCTTTTTTGTGTGCTTTTTTCTCTTTGAATCTCTGTCTTCTTTCACAACATTGCTAATACAGTAATACATTTTGCATGATTGAACATGCATAACCTATATTATGTTACTTAGCTTCTCAGGGAGGGGGGACGTGAGAAAGGGAGAGGAAATTTAGAACTCAAAAATTTTTTAAATGAATGTTAAAAATGGTCTTTATATGTAAGTGGGAAAAATAAAATATTACTAAAAATAAATAGGTAAATAAAAATAATATAGAAGCTCATTGAAATCAGGGGTTTGGTAATCTAATGCATGTCCAATGGCTTATATGGGACCAAGGTGAGAATAGGCAAGAATGACGACCTCAGGAGCATAGCACTAATGGAGCCAACAGCAAGGATACCCTTCCCCTAATGTTCAACTGATTTCCTACGGATGAAGAACGTTGTTGTATTGTCAGGTCACACACACACACACACACACACACACACACACACACACACACACACCAAAAACTACAGAGATTACCTATACCATGACTGCACATAGTTCTTTGGACATAACACCGAAGAAATGGAAGCACTTGGAGGGTTCTACAGAACTCCTCACTATCTTTGGAAAACAACTAAATTATTTGCATTGAAAATTGTTCAGTATGAATGTCTTTTTAAAAAGCAAGCTATAATAAGCTGAACAGGTTCTGAAGACACACAGCACCTTGGGTCACATAATATAGGAAGTCTATAACACTTCTGTTCTTTTCACATTAAATAGTAAACAGATATGTCAATCCTTTTGCCAAGACAGATGTCAGAGGAAATTCAGAGTCATAAGAACTGGAGTTCTATCTAAAAGATCTGGAAAATAAAGAATTGTTCTAAGTGATTTGCAGGGTTTTTGCTGCATGTTTTTTCCTTCCAGAGGCAATTTACAGGATAAAAGAAATAAAGGAAAGGCTAGAAAATGTTTAAAAATTAAAATGAACAAAACAGAATATTATTGTAGCCTTGGCGGTTTTTGAATGAATAAATCCCATCAGATAGGCAAGATAGGTATTACTTTCTCCACTGTGCAGAAAAGGAAACCGAGGATCAGTAAGGTAAATACCGTCCTGGGAGCAGGTTGCTAATGTTCAGTCATCTTTCAGCTGCGTCTGACTCTTCATGACAGATTTGGGGTTTTCATGGTAAAGATGTGGGAATGGTTTGCCATTTCCTTCTCTAGCCCATTTTATAGCTGAGGAAACTGAGCAAAGAGGGCTATGTGACTTGGCCAGGGACACACAGCTAGTGAGCATCTGAGGTTGGATTGGAACTCACAAAGTCTTGTTGACTCCAGGCTCGGCACTCTAGCCAACGTACCACCTGGCTGCCAATCGTTAGTAATAACAATCAGCATGTGTACAGTGCCTTCAGGTCTCCAAGGTGCCTTTCAAATGCTCTCTCATTTGATTCTCGCAGCAATCCTGGGAGGAACAAGCCATTATTACCCATATTTTACTGATGGAGAAACTGAGGCAAAGAGAGGTTAAGTGGCTGGCCCAAGATCAGTGTCTGAGGTTAGACTGGAAAGGTCTAGCACCCGATCCACTGGGCCCCCCAGACTGAGTGATCAGTCCAGGGTGCACAGGTAAGTGGCAGATTCAGGATTGGAACCGAAGTCTCCTGACTCTGTCTTCTTTCTACGACAACACGGTGAGCAAGACATTAACAGATGGCTAAAATGCTGCTCCCCAAAGGAAGTAAAGTGGGCAGGTGGGAGGGATGTTTTTGCCCCCCTTTACTCAGCTCTGAAAGCTGAAAATAATAGTGCTTACCTTGCTGGGTTATTGTGAGGATTGAATGAGATAAGATTGGTACAGCCCTTTGCATACATTAGGTGCTTAATAAATGCTTATTCCTTTGCTCCCTACCCCTGCAGGCAGGGCAGATGATAAGGGCTGGTGGTCCTGCATCTTACCAGAAAGAATGGAGTTGTTGATTCCTATTTCATTCAAGTCCTATAAGCAAACAGTCCACCAAGGGTGGAAGAAAAGTCAGGGGAAGAAGTGTGCCCCCAGTGGTGGCCCACCTGGCGGGTGGAGGAAGGGCACATCTGGTGGTGAAGGTTCTCCCAACACACCTCACTGCCTCTCCAAGGAGCCTGAGAAGGGATAGGTATTACGGGTTAAATGTTTTGCTTAAAACACTTTTGATCAAGTCTCTCCTTGCTGTCACCCCTATCAAATGGAGAGGTGGGGCAGCTAGGTGGCACAGTGGTAGAGACCTGAGCTGAAATTCAGCCTCAGACTCTTACTAGCTGTGTGACCTTGGACAAGTCACTTAACCTCTTAAAATAATATTTAAAGTGGAAGGGAAACAGGGCAGAGATAAATTCCAAAGAAATAAGAACAGGCCACAAACTCAGGTACCCAGAATGCCAAGGGACACTAGAGGCCAACTCTTCCAACCCAGACTTGAATAAGGATCGCCCCTAAGACAGGGGAGGGGGCATCCTGACTTTATGGGCACACTTAGAGAGACAAGGAGCTCACTCCATCCTAGGCAGTCCTTTCTATTTCAGGTTAGTTCTGATTCCCAGCAAGCATTTCCTCACATTGAGTCAAAACCTGACTCTCTGCCCTTCCTGCCCATTGATCTTACTTTTCTGTCTTCTGGGGCTAAGCTGAGCAGTCTAATCTCTCCTTTGCAGCACAGCTCTTCAAATATGGAAAGACAGCTACTGGGCACCCCTAAGTCTGTTCTGCTCTGTGTTACACACCACCAGTTTCTTCAGTTGATCCTCATATGCCATGATCTCCAGACCCTTCACTCTCCCATTGCTGCCCCTTCTAGAGACTTTCGAGCTAGTTTGGCTTTTGTATTTTTGCCAGACCAGATTTCGTTGGTATAGGGAACTCCCAGTCTGGATTTTCCTTCTACCAGCATTTTAGTGTCTTAAAAAAGTTACCTGGGGGACTTAGAGGTTAAATCACTTAAATATAATAGCCAGAATTAAATGCAGTACTGTAATAACTAAATTCAGAGACAGACCTGCTTGCATTTGTGATACAGTGACCTGTCCTGGGACCCTTGACCCATCTTAGGGGCATGTTTAAGAGTCACAGACACAACACTCTAGAATGTTGGAGTTATAAGGGACCTAGATACATTCTGCTCCAACCCCCTCTTTTTACAGGTGAAGCACAGCAGTCAATATTTGTTAAGCACCTACTTTGTGCCAGGCTCTGTACCGTGTTAGAGATACAAAAAGAGGCTCAGGACTGTCCCCGCCCTCAAGGAGCATGAAGCCCAAGGAGACCTGTCCAAGATTGGTCACAAACCTGGCCCTCTTCTCCCCACATCAGGTTGCCTCTGGCTGGCTGCGTGTTTCCTTTTTACCATCTGTCTTATGGAGGAAAGGAAATTACTCTTTTAGTGATTGCAGATGTTGGAGTGGCTTCATAGAATGTCTCTTCCTCCACTGGGTACCCTCTTTACTTGCTCCCCTGCTCTGTTTTCCCAAGAGGTCTGGCCTCTTGGGCCTCGTGGCACTGAGTACTTTGCTCTTATGTGGGATATACAGACCTCTCCCAAAGGGTTATGGTCAGAGGCTTGGGATCGGGTTTGTGAGTCTATGTGGCCAGCTCCTTTTGAGTCAGAAACATAATCAGACCTGTGTCTAACTGCAGACACACGGTCCAAACTTAGCAGTTTTGAGTTTTATTGAGATGTGGTGCCCAGGACCAAGGAGTCCTCTTCCCTGAATACCAAGGAGACGGATGCAATTGCTCACAATGTATTTTGCCTGGGCCCTTCTATGTCTGGGGCAGGCCTCTACTGTAAATCCTTCCCACTCTAACATTCTACATTCTATGCTGACTGCAAGTTCAAAGCCAATCAACTGGGAAATATGGCAACCACAAAAATTGAATGTGATTGTGGGCTGTGGAAAGCACAGGACTCAGGAACTGGGACTTCTCCTAAGTTCAGCCTTGGTTAGCCCATCAATGGGCCTATTATATCAATAACTGGCAGATTTTAGGCAGGGTACTGAAAAGCTGGATGGTGTACAGAGAAGACCTGAATTCAAGTCTGGCCTCAGACAGTCCTAGCTGTGTGACCTTGGGCAATTCATTTACCCCCTCTTTGCCTCAGTTTCTCAGCTGTAAAATGGGGACATCCTGGAGAAGGAAAAGTCAAACCATTTCAGTATCTTGGCCAAGAAAAGCCAGACACAAATGAACAATAACAAGAATGGAGAAAAGACACCAACACACCCATCACATGGAGTGGCAGGATTTCTTTTAGTGTCAGGGGCTTCCTGGATGGCCTGACTCATCAGTGATTCTAGATTTTCAGCCTGTGTTCCATCCCATTTCTTTCTATAGGGAAAGAGGCCTAAGCTAATCCAGTTCTGGGATTCAGGGGTTCCAAAGTTTCCTTCTAGCTCTCACGTTCTCAGATCCGTGTTCTAAATGTTCTCACTCTGGTAGTGCATGATTTAGGGGTCTATCGCCTCTACAATGCTCTACCAGGGTCCTCACTGAAACAGCAAGGGACTCCCCTTAGAGACAGTTTTCCTTCCCCTTGGAGATTAAAAACAGCACCCTCTAATGGGTCTGTTAGAGCTTAAACAGGTACAATGATACCTCAGTTCAAATTAAACTTTAACACCTCAGGTCGCTCATGTCAATTTTTTCAACACAGTGAAAAAGGTAATTGTCAATTAATGAGCTCATCAGCTGAGGAGGAAAAAAATCAATAACATGGAACAATATAGAGCTATATAATCCCAATCAGGCTTCTATAATGGAAAAGCTTTCACCCACGTACACAGAATAATTGGCTTCTCCCTTGTGACCTGTCTGTCCTGTCGACTATACAACCCTTCAATTAAAATGTAACACTGACAGCTCAATGGTGATTTGGGTTTTATACGTACCCGTCAATGTGCAATCAAAACTTGCAAACATGAGAGAAGCAGACGTGGAATTGCTAAGTCTAGATCAGTGCCCAGGGAAATGAGCTAGCAGGACTGGCCAAATTACAAGTACATTTTAATGGAAGCTGCTTGAGGGATTCCCCTGAAAGCAGGGCAACCTGGATGGAGGCTTGGCTTCATTCCCACCTGGGTGGCCTCATTTGGACCTTGGATCCTACATAGCAGCTCCCTGAGGCAAGTAATGAAGATTCTAGGAGAGAGATATTTCCCCTCCCTGTTAAATGGTTGTCCAAAAACTAGAGATGTGCAGGGAAGGGAAAGACAAGGAAGGGGGGACAGTGGATTCAGACGGCTAATTTCCTGTCTCTCGCTGTCCTCCATGTCCCATCCAACCCAGCCTACAATCACACCTGGTGAGTCATTTCCCCTCTTTATTCACAGACCAATTCATATCCATGCCTGGAATGCTCTCACTCCTCACCTCCCCCTCTTGGAGTTCCTGGCTGCTTTCAAGCCTCAGCCCAGGGGCCACTTTCTACTGGAGGCCAGATCATAGTTTACATACCGTGCCCTCTCTGCCCTTCCCCATTGAAATCCCTTTGTATTTACTTATCTGTGTACACGTAGATCCCTCCTCCCTCATCCCCAGAACAAAGAAGGTCCTTGAGATAGGAACATTTAAAAAAATTTTTTTGTATTCACAGCTCCTAGCCTGGTACATAGAAAATGTTCAATAAATGCCTGCTGAATTGAATGGAAAAAAATGAATATATACTTATAAAAAGAGAGAATGACGTACTGTGCATTAGCTATGTAACACATGGAAGCATCTGACTTCATCTGTCTTCACCCTCATTTCCCTCTCATATGAGTCAATGAGTGTAAAGCTCCAGAGGAGAGGTGGCTAACTTGGGATCCATGGACAACCTTGGGGCCAATTAAAAGAGTTAAGCGGATCTGTGAATCTGGATAGAAGAATTTTATATATGTGTGTATGTATGTATATATAAAATATGTGTGTATGTATACATATGTGTATACATACACATATAGTAATACAAAGGAAACCATACGTTAGTTAAATAAGGATAAATACACACAAATATAGGTATAAATACAAAACAGTATAACTATAATATAATGTACATCGTATGTGTAATATGTTATCTATATGATATGTATCTTAGTTTATATAAATGTACATATATTTACATCTCCTTATTTTCACTAACTTGTGGTTTCCTTTGTTTTACTATGTACTTTATATATCTACAAAGAGGATTCAGAGCACGGACCCACAGGGTTCTCTAGACTATTCCTGTCCAAGGGGCCTAGAACACAAAAGATAAAGAAGGCCTACTCTATGGTGATGTGACATATACTTAACTACATGATCATATGTGTATACACACACATACATGTGCATATGAAACAAAAACCTGATGATAGGATGGTAGGTTTTGAGGTAGAAGAGCACACCAGAGTTGGATGGAACCCAGGGATCATCTAGTCCTCCCCTCCATCATTTTATAGACAAGGAAGCAAACACTTGGGGAAGGAAATGGACTCACCCAAAGTTACCCAACTTCTCAGAGGCCCCCTGACTACTCAATGAAGAAAATGAGGCCCAAGGCCATACAACTAGGAAATGGTCCAGCCAGTTCTCAAATGCTGATTGTCCATCTACAATACCTTATTTATTTAGCAATGAGCATTTCTTAAGTGCTGACTCCATGTCAAACACTGTACAAGGCACTTTGGATACAAGGACAAAAAGTGGGACAATCCCTACCCTGGAGAAGCTTGAAGCCAGGGAGGCAGCAATTACAGAATAAATAATATGGAATAAGCACAAAATAAATAGAAGGGTGTTCAATAGTTATGGGAGGGGGAGCATCAGCAGTTGTGTAGAAGGTAGTGTTTGACCTCCATCTTGTAGGAAGCTGGAGATATTATGAAGTGAGGATGAGGATGGAATATGTTCTAGGCAAGTGGGGTGGTCAGTAATGGGAGGGAGGGAAGGGAAAGGAGCGAATCGTTATTAAGTGACTACTCTGTGCCAGGCCCTGTGCTAAGCACGTGACAAATACTATCTCATTTGGTCCTCACAACAACCTTGAGAGGCAGGTACTAATATTATCTCCATTTTACAGTTGAGAAAACTGAATCAGATTGAGACGAAGTGACTTGTCCAGGATCACACAGCTCCGGAGTGTCTGAGGCTGGATTTGAACTCAGCTGTTTATTTTTTTTACTCTAAATCCTGTGCTATATCCACTGACTGCATCACCTAGCTGCCTGTATGGGTAGTGGAGCATCATATGGGAAAAACAGAGAAGGCCATTTTAGCTGGACTTGGACTGGAGAAAGAGTAATATCCAATGAGTCTGCCAATATAGGGTGGGATCAGTGTGTGAGCACCTCAAAAAGCCAAGCTGAGAAGTTGATGCATGACCCTCAAGACAATAGGGAGCCACTAATTTACTCGATTTATTGAATAATTCAATTTAATTAATTTAATTAAATTTCTGTAATTTAATTCAATGAATAGGGAAGCTATATAGTCAGATGTGCACTTGAGGCACACCAATATGGCAGCTTTGTAGAGGTTGGGTTGGAGTGGGGGAGACCAACGAAGAGGTTCAGGTGAGAGGTGGGGAGCATTGTGCAAGCACAGAGAAGGAGTCAGACTTCAGAGGCAAAAAACAACCCAATCTGGCAATGACCTGGATCAATGGGATGAAGAAGAGTGAGGATTCAGGGATAACACTGAGGTTATAAACCTGGGTGATGAGGAGAATGGGGACACCTTTGGCAGAAATAGGGAAGTCTTGAAGGAGGAGGAGTGAGTGAGTGAGAGTGTGTGTGTGTGTGTGTGTGTGTGTGTGTGTGTGTGTGTGTGTGTGTGTGTGTAGCTAATGAGTCCAGTTGAGGGCCATGTAGAGTCTCAGATATCTCTGGGGACATTCAGTCCCAAGGGCAGCTGGTGATGGGGGAATCAAGCTCTGAGCAAAGAGAATGGATACTTGTTATTCTGGGTTGATCTGCCCTGCTTGTTCAGTGCAAGCTGCCTCTCTTTGTGCCTAGTCTAGAGGAAGGCATGTGGAATGATTGGTCTGAGTAGGGCTTTCCCAATTCAATTCAGCAAGCCTTTGTTAAGTGGGTACCTAGTTCCAGTGAACGTTTGGTCTGCATTCTCTAGTAGTGCTGCTTTAGGAGAAGAACAGCTAGTCTAGTAGTCCAGAATCATTATAAAGAAATCCTGATCCTAGAATCTCTACTGCCAGCTTTGAAAACTGCTTTTGCATGTAGGCTGGCTTCAGAGGATGTATCTACAAGAACGGGTCCTCTGCACACATCTACATCTTTGTGACTGTGATGAGACTTTCACGAGAGCAGAGGGGAGAAGTGGGAAAGAGCATCATCATCCTTCTCATCATCATCCTCCCCTCCTCCCCCTGCCCTTATCCTGCACGTAGCTACCAGATCATCTTTGGTAAACATCATTTCATAGTGGGCTCCCTCTGCCGTCAGGGTGAGGTCCCAACTCCTAAGCCTGACATCCGAGGCTCTCTCTTCTTGACAGCTCCATTCCCACTGTACTCTTGGTTCTCCCAAGAAGGAGTGCAGCTTCTCTCAAGTCCTATGCACTAGAGAGGGGAATTTTCTATGACAAAGCAGGTGTCCTACTTTCTATTTCCTCATAAAGGGAGAAAGAATTAGATCAGAGGCAATAAGAGGATGGGAGGGGAGGGAGAAAATGTTGCCTCTGGTTAGCATGAGTGAGCTAGCACTGGGCCCCAGGAAAGATGGAGAAAGCCAAATGCAGAGTAGAGATGGGAGTGACCTTGGAACACAGACTATCAGAACCCAAAGGGAATTTAACAAGAGCTGATATTTACACAGCGATCTAAGATTTGCAAAATATTCAATATAATTAAATTATCATGACAACCCTGAGAGGGGAGCATTATAACTATCATACCCATTTTATAGGCAAGGAAATTGAGGCTCAGGAGGGTGAAATGATTCGTCCACAGTCACACAGGCAGAAAGTGTAAGGGGCAAGGTTTCAAAGTGAGGTCTCTCTAGACTCTAAGTACATTTCTCTTTCCAGTGTGTGCCAGAACCCAGACTATTGGAGCTGGGAGATGCTTAAGAACCCAAGACATCAGGGCTTTAAATGATTTCAAAAGATAGAGTGTCTGAGTTGGAAGAGACCACATAACACTGAATGTCAGAATATCGAGAGGTTCAGAATCATACGAGGTGAGAACTGGAAGTTCCCTTAAAACACACACCTGTCAAGACAGAAGGGACCTTAGAGCACAGAGCACAAAGTCAGAGCCTGGTGCGTCCTAAGGAGGCAGCTAGGGGAACTCTGTTATTTTACAAAAGTTGAGGAAGGACTGAAAACAGAGGTTATCCCGAAAATGGAATTTTAGGACAGAATAAAGTCATTCTAAGAACAAAAAAAGATTCTGGTGAAGAAAAACTATTGCAGACTTCACACAATCCCACAGAGCATCATTCCAAGAGTCTCCATTAAACATCATTCGCTGCTCTGTTTGCTTATCCTGGGGCTCCAGGCAGGTAATTTATCTGAGCAGAAATCTGTTTTCAGATGGGTCAAATAGCCTACTAAGGCAAGGGTGGGGGAAAGGAAAGGAGGGAGGGAAAGAGAAACAGAGAGGAACAGAGATAGAGAAAGAGAGAGACACACACAGAGAAATAAAGAGGAGGAGGAAGGAAAGAGGGGGAGAGAGAGAAAGATGGGGGAAGAGAGAGAGAGGAAGAGAGAGAGTGTGAGAGAAGGAGAGAGAGAGTGTGAGAGAGGGAGAGTGTGAGAGAGAGGGAGAGTGTGAGAGAGAGAGGGAGAGAGAGAGAAGGAGAGAGAGAGGGAGAGAGGGGGAGAGAAAGGAGGAGAAACAGGCAGTAGTTCAAGGCAGGGGAAAACGCAATGGTTGGTCTGACTCCTTCCAAGGATGTGCCCTTGTCATACTCATTTTTAATAGCCTGATATCGGATAAGTGTGAACAAGCCATGCTGGTCTGCCCTTTTCAAGGACAGAGACAAAACACTCTCAAAGAGCCTCAGAGGAACTGGTATCTTGAACAGGGGAAGATTCTGAGTCCAAAAGCAGATATATCTCACTCAGGTGGGAAACAAGAAAGAAAGTGTGGCTCTTGCTGATCACACCTAGACTTAACTACCCTGGAAAACACTTTCTGGTCCCTGATCCCCAAGCTCTATGACAAGGAAATTCATCTTGAAATCCCTTCTAACTTTAGTTTAGAAATGAGGCCAAATGGAGCTCTCCCTCTGCCAGGCCTGCCTCCCAGCTTACAAGGCACACCACAGGCAGCCCCTCTGGAATAATCTGGGTTCCCACCAAGAGTCTAGACAGGCTGTTTTTCACTAAGGGGCTGAGTTCTTTCCAGAGAACTGGAAGTTCCATCCTCAGACACAAAACTGACTTCCACACTTCCACAATGTGGGATTTCATCAGCATACATGCCTCCCTCCACTGGTACAGATCACATAACCTGCATGCCTCAGTACAGAGTTTCCATGTGCAGCTGTGACCAAAAAAACCCAAAAAACAAACGGTCCCTTCCTGGTCTTTTAGCCTCTTGGAATTTAGCAAGGCAGACCCAGGGTCAAATGCTAGGTGTGTCTAGTTTGGTAGCACCTGCCCCAGCTTGGGCTCCACTTAAGGAGCTTTTAAAAACCCAAGGTCATCTCTAGAGACACTAAAGTATCACAGGATGTTAATGGAGACAGCTATCAACAAGGGAGCAAGTGAAACCAACAGAGAAACCCTATGTGTCCCAGGGCTGGGGTTAGTCCACAAGGGCAGAACAGGGTACATGCAGGGGAGATGTTCTGGTATTCTTTGCCCTGATCTTTCCATGTGGAAGAGGATTGGTTCTGAGAGCCTCATCTGAGGGAAGACGTGACCAGAGGAGGCCAACAAGGACAGTGAAGTGCTTTGAGGCCATGCAGTACCTCAGCTCGTACCTGGACAAGAACCCCCTTTATAACATACCCAATGAGTGTCATCCAGACTTTGCATGAAGTCATCTGATGAGGAGGAACTCACTGTTTCTTGGGAAAGTTCAAACAATTTGGAATGTTTTCCCTTACACTAAAGCCCAAATTTGCCTTTACAGCTTCTACCCTCTGCTCCTAAATTCTGCCACCTGAGGCTACAGGTGGTACATGGATAGAATGCTAAAATTGGAGTCAAGAAGCCCTGAGTTCAAATCCTGCCTAAGAAACTTAACCTCAGTCTCAATTCACTTCTGTAAAATGGGGACATTATTACCCCCTGCCTCATTATATGTGGTTCCTGGGCCATAGAGAAATCTTACCTCTCTGCCACAAGGTCCTTACAGATGTCTAGTGGTCCTCCCTCAGACTCATCCCCTTCAGCCTGAACAGCCTCAGTTCTCTCAGTGAATTCTCACATGGCATGATCCCAAGTCTTTTCCTCCTCTGGGTTCTCTTCCACTGAACATTTTCCAGATTATCAACGTCTTTACTTGCGTCGATGTGTATACTGTATATATGTTGAACATTTACTTATGGATCTATATGTTTTCTACCTCTAAGCTCCTCAAAGGTAGGGACTGCTTCATTTGTAACACAGCACAGACATATAACAATGCTTAATGAATGCATATTGGTTGACTGATTTCCTAACATGTGGGCACCTGGAGCTGAGCACAACAATGCAGATGTAAGTCTGCTCAGGGCCGAGGATTGTGGGCATATCGCCTCCTTCATCCTTGACACCACACTTCTCTGAATCCAGTCTGAGATCGAATTCACTTTTCTGCCTATCAGAGGCTAATTTATATTCAATAGCTTGCAGTTTTAACTAAGACCCCTTAGCTCTTTTTCAGATAGACCATGATACCAACTCTAAATTCTATGAACCTATAGTTATACGTGCCTTCAGATGTTCAAATGAACAAATCTCTCTCTAATAGTGGAAATCCAGGCACTATGGCAGGTGTGGGGAGAGAAGTAATTTGGAGTCCAGAGAGACCTGCCACCTCCCACTCAAAAACACTCCCATGTCTCATTGGGTCTATCCTCATGAGGGGAAGCAGGAGAAGTCTAATAAGTGCTTACTGAATGAATGAATGAATGAATAATGGATGGAAGGAACTAATTAGATTTCCTAAAGTTTCTCCCCTTTGACATCAACAATTATGAACTCTAAGAAGACAGTATAAAGTCCATTCAGAAGCTATGTATTTTCTATGCTGTTTGCAACCCTTATAATATTGAAGCCAAGTAATGAACTTGGGGGGTATTTTTCCCTTCAGCTTGGGGTGTGAAAAATGAACCTTTCTCCTGCATAGCCTCCACTAACCACAGGGCCTTGAGGGTCTCTTCCAGTTCTAAGATTCCATGCTCCTACATGCTAAGTGGAGGAATTGGGGGAGGGTGTTTTTTAGTGCAAATATGTGATTTCATCAGTGCAGGGGATTCAGCATAAAACTCTCTCCACAGATAGATTGAGGCACATCTCAGTCTAACAATCTTAAAGACTTCTGGCCTCAAGAGAACTGTCTGAAGCCCTCAGGTTTTCTTATCCAGTTGCAGAGACAGAACCTGAATCAATAACTGAATTGAGCAGTATTATGTGTTTACTATGTGCCAAGGACTGTGTTTGAACCCAGGTCCTCTTTACACCAATGTCAGTCCTCTAACCACACTGCCTTTCAAGTGGAGAGAGAAGGGAATTGTAGTCATAAAATTACAGATTCTCAGAGTAGAAAGGGAATCTCCGAAGGCACTGAGCCCCGCCCCTTCAAACCCCTGCAGAAGTCCTTGTAACAACAGTCGAGGCACAGCCATTTAGTCTGTGTTTAGACATCTCTTATCCTCACTGGGTTTTTACTTCCTCAAACTGCAGTCTGTGTGGGTTCCAGGTCATACTGGACATTCTCCTCCCCTGTCTTGACGACCCTATTGTAGGGAGGTAGTTCAATGGAGCAGAGAGAGAACTCATCCCTAGAAGTGAGGAAAGGTGAGGCCAGGTTCTGGCCCTAATTTCCTGTATGACCTTGCACAAGTAATGTCTCTTCCCCGAGGCATCTGTGTCAGGCTTGGTTAAAATGAGGGAGATGGACTGAGATGGTCTCTGAAGTCTCTTCCAGTTCTGACATTCTGTGTTCTAAGGCATTCTCCCCACTCCTCCCCAAACCTTGACATTGTGTTCAAAGGCCCCTCGAGCTTGAATGTTCTTTGATTCTGTGGCTTTGAGCATGAGGACCAGGGCCCTCCACTTCCCTTGCATCTGTAACTGTCTTCCCTTCTCTCTTCATCTCATCGATTCTCCATCTGTTTTTAAATCTCCCTGGAAATCATCTTGCAAATAAACTGCTCAGGCAAACTGCTGAAGCCTGCTCCGAAGGAGGTTGTACTCCTGCTCGCACCTGTGTGCACATGGCTCACCTGTAGTCTCTTCTCCAATCAATCAAACAGCGGGCATTGTGCCCCCTCCCTGGCTACCATTGCCTCTGCCTCCTCTCCATCAAAAACCTGACATCTTTCAGAGCTTGGCTGGAGGCCTGAAGTAGGTGAATGGTTCTTCCTGAGCTGCCCAAACCTACAGAGGGCGCCCCAGCCTGGGGGTCCTGGCACACTCACTGCCGGTGCCTCTCTTCAGACACTTCTTATGTGTCCTTTATTGAGTCAGCTCTCTACTCAAGAGAATCCATCCAGTCTCACGATAGGTAAGATTCCCTCCTTGAAGGCAGGGAGGCTTGCCTTTCACTTCGTTCCCCCATTCTGATGTCTACAACTGAGGCTTCTTACCACATAGGATTTGGAGTCAGCCACTATTTTTTTGGTCTGATCAAGATAACACACATTTATACAGCACATTAAATCTGGTAGACTGATCTCCTTCCAACAACCCTATGACTTAGGAGGGCATTCATTATTATCCCCATTGTACAGATGAGGAAACAGAGGCAGACAGAGTTTGAGTGACTCATCCAGGGTCAAACAGCTAGCCTGAGGCTGGATTTGAGCCTAGGTCTTCCGGGGTCCAGGCCTAACACCCTATCCACTGCACTTCAGCTGTCCCTTTTTCCTAATGCTCGGGGTTCTCTTTCTGGCTGTCCCCCAAGCCTGGAATGCTCTCTTTCCTCTGCTCTGACGACTGACCTCCCTGTTTTCCTTGTAGTTTCAGCTAAATTTTGAGGGTAGGGATTATGATTGACCTTTTTTGTATTCCCAGCTCTTAGCACAGTGCCTGGGACATAGTAGGAGCCTAACAGATGTTTATTGATGAAGATGATGAGATCTCTTTATTCTCTATATGTCCTATTCTCTATGGTAATTGCCACCTCCCTAGGAGAGGCCTTTGTTTTTTATGCCTTTCTGATGCCTCCTCATTGACCTCCCTGGTTCCACATCCAGTCCTCTCCTCACCGCCTCCTGCTCCCCAACCGCTATGATGCCCTAAACCAGACCTGGCATCATGTTCATCCTTCCTCCTTTGTTTAAGAGCCTTCTCTAGCTCCCCATTGCCCTCAAGACAAAGCACAAAGTCTTGGGATTGGGCTTGGTACATGAAGTCTCACCATGTGAAAGGTACCACCTTAACACTAGACTGTAATTAGGCTCTAAGGGCCTGAAAGCTGGGAGGACCTTATAACAGGCCTTAGCGTTGGGCAGGGCTCAGCAGACAGAGTCCAAATTTGCAGAGGAGGAAATAGTGGCTCGGGGAAGTGGGGATCCTTGTTTTGAGGGTGGCAGAAGCGGGAGGATTAGAATTCAGATCTCCTGCCTCCAGCCCTCCAGGAACTAGATTTCCCTAGGCAGACTTACAGCCTGACCAGGCATGCAGAAAGAAGTGCGGCGGGGAGCTCCAACCTGTAACCATGAAATCCTGGTAAGAGGTAAGTGGGAAGGCCCGCTGGGTAATTGGGTCTCTAAATGACTGCATTTCTTTATAATTGAGGCCTTTCTCTGAGGATCCAAATGCCTTTAAAAGAGGAGCTCCTCTTTCCTCAGGTGAGAGAAGGAAAAGCCAGAGCTTTCTTCTCTTTTAATGTATAAGTAGGGAGAACTCAGTCAAACCTGGCAGAAGGGGAGCCAGGGAGACTAATAGACTGGAGAAGCAGAGGATCCGAGCCAGAGACAGCTGCCGGGTCGGGAGGGAGGCCTGCATAATGCTCCATACTGCAAGGGTTAAAGGGGGAACTAGACCCGGAGTCCACAGCTGGAGTATTACCTGACTAGGGAGAGTTCAGCTCCTCAAGTCAGTGGACATCTGGGTGCTCCTAAGTACCAAAGAAGGAGGCTGCGCTCCACTGGTTTTTCTTGTCACTTTCCAATGATCCCTTTAATTACAAAGACGGGGGATCTGGGATGGGGTCCCCTAATGCTTCTACATGGCCACCCCGTGCCTGTGTTCCGGCATGATGCTTCGAACATGACCTAGAAACATTTAGCCTGTAAAACTGCAGGTTTCCCGCCTAAGTTGGAGGTGGTTTGATGGGGGTGGGGGTGGGCAGAGGGTATCCTGTGACTGTGATTGGTTTTCTTTTTTTAATTATCCTTGGGAGTTGAATTTCCCATTGAACACTTGGGTTCTACTTCCATGCTTTAGTTTTTTGAAAATCAAATAGATTTTTCTCTTCTCTTTAATGAAAAACTGCGCTGGGTTACTACTTGCAGGCTTGAAAGGGTGAGTCAAGTTAAAGATGTCCTGATCCCTGAGGCAGCTCACTCTATGGAAAGGCTCTTAAAAATAAAATAGAAATTGGGGAGGCAAGAGGGAGGGAAGCAAGGGGAGGAGGGGAGAATGAGAGAGGGCAAACAACTTGAGAAATAAATGTAGTGTTAAGTGAGGGCTTAAAAATTCCCCAGGTGATTCTGAAGGACTGATCAGAGCCAGGAAAAGCAGAGCCAGGAAAGGGGCTGCGGGGTGGAGGGGGGGAGGGGGCTAGCATAGCAGTTTCTGTAACAGCCCATTTGTTTGAGGTATCAGTTGGGAAACCCAAGACCAACAGGCAGCTCATTAAGACCCTAGTCACCTGTTTGTTTGTGAAGCAAACTTCACCTTCAAAAGAGCCCCCTGAATTTTAAGGCCTTGGAACCAGACTGAGCCAGCTACTCCATCTCCGGGATAGGCAGGGCTTTAATGGTCCAGATACAGCCAAAGCAACCACAGCTCAGTCAAAGGCTAAAGGCCAAGCCAGAACCAGGCTTGGGAGAGCTGGGAAGGGAGGAGGCAGTTGTCATGGAAAGACTGTCTCACAAAGACCCTAAATTCTGATATATTTGTTTGAAAGGACTACTGAACCTGTTAAATTTGATGTCAAGCCTGAAATCAAATGGAGCAAAGGATTCAACATGTTAAAGGGGGAACATCCCCTTAAGTATCTGCATTACATTTCTCGGCTAGGAAGCACATTCCCCATGGAGGGTTGAGGCAGGGAAGGAAAGATGGGGAGGAGGAGAGGAGGAAGAAAGTCAATGCAAACTGGGTCATTAATTTAGTCGAGTAACAGGGGCCTGGATTAGTCAGAGCAAGCAGAAGATACCAGTAAAGGGGTAAGCTCAGAGGGGCACAGTGGGCATTAGCGGAGGCTGACAAGGGAGGTCCCCCTCCCCCACAAGTGGATCCTTCCTCTATCGTGAGGGAAAGATATCAGCACTCATCAGCTTCATCTTCCATCCAGGCTGCTTAGCATCACCCCCCCCCAGCCTCGGGAATCAAGATATCCCCAGGCTTCACCAGCTGAAATTCTCCCCCTTAACTCCATGACCACTTCACCATGATGGCATTCCACAAAACTGGTCTATCAAGTGACTGGACTTAACCGGGGTGGGTCTTCAGGTGGACTTGGAGGACGTGGACTTGAAACTGGCTCTGTTAGTCCCTATCTGTGTCACTTTGGGGTAGGTTACCTCTCCCTATGCCTCAGTTTCCTGGTCTGTAAAATAAGAGGGTAGACTATAAGTCTCCTCAAGGTTTAAACACCAAGATCTTATGTCCCTTCTAAATGTAATCTTCTATTCTAAAGTTCCCACCCAACACTGACATGGGTTGGGGAAAGAGTGGCATGTCACATGACAATATGACATTCTGGGTTCTCTTTTTGTTTCCATATTACTTTACCCAGGAAAAGTTTCTCTTAATATCTCTTCTTCTTCATGAGTGACACTGAGTCTTAGATTTCTAATTATGATCCTCTTAGGAAGAATGTTGGCTTTTTTTTTAACCACATGTTTAAGGAATTTTTCTATTGCGAAACTATAATGACAGAATTTGAGAAAAGCCTTCTCTAGGATGGTTGGCTGGGGCTGGGGTAGAGTATGGGTAGATGAGTTACCAAGAAGAACCAAGAAAAGGGGGCAGTACTTAAAACCCTGGAGGTGGGGGTGGGATCTTGCTTAGTCATTGGGCTCAGGATATGTCATTCATTTCTGTTCTGTCAGTGAGTGGAGAGCAAGACAAAGGATTTGACATGGCAATTTAGCCTTGTCTGGAAGTCAGAACTAGGCCAGATGAGAAAGAGATACAAGGAAGGTAGATCTCAACTCAACATACAGAAAACTGTACTAACTACCAAAGGGGGAAGGAGCTGCCTCAGGGGTTGGGAGTTCCTCCTTTCTGAAGGTCCTAGGTGGAACCCTAGGGCAAGGAACCTGTCAGACAGGTTTAGAATTGTCATTCTAGTGGTTTTCCAAGGGTGGAATGTGGTTTGGGATGACCATGGTGGGGTGGGGCTGATGGTGATTACCTGTAAGATTAGGAATTGACCTTAGAGATCATTTAATCACCTCCTCCCTCCTCCATTCATTTGGGGAATGCTATAAAAGGTATCCATGCTTCTGGGGAGGTTAGATTAGATGATCCTGGGGTTTTATGGATTGATGAGATGACCACTCACTTCTAAACAGCCAGATGGCAAAGCCAGTGAAACTTCACAGAGACAGTACTGCTCCAACCTCCTTTCCAATATCATCTGCAATATTATGAAATGCAGTTTATAAGAGCAACAGGCCATTTCCTGGTCTGTGCCCCTGCCTGGCAGCCACTCCTGACAACACTATAAGTCTTCACTTCAGGATCCATAACTTATGCTTCGATCAATGACGGGTGCAGGGCTGGAATAAGCCAGAGATTTGGCAGAGTCGAGGAATGGAGAGAACATGGAACAGGCTTCTGAATTAGAGTCTGCATTACAAGCTAAAGGTGTGAACAATTCCTTTCCCTTCCCTGGGCTTCCGTGAAAAATAACCCTCCTCCCTAATGGCAAATAAGCCTTGAGTAGTCCTGCTTTGCTGCAGATAGAGAGATGCCTTATGTTTGTCATGATGCAAAGGAAGATTTTTTTTTTTTTTTAAGATTAGGTCTCTCTATCTCATGAAAGCTGGAAGTGCAGGAGTGACTCACTGGTCTGATGCCTCTCTGACCATCGTGGAAGCTTGGACCTGCCCTGTTTTGTACTTGAGCTGGTCTACTCCTCACAAGGCAACATGGTACCCCACTGCCCCATCCCAAGCCCAGGGGCTCATTGTATTAATGCTGAACTTGGCCCACTGTAGCTTCTGGAGCTCAAGAGATCTGCCTCCTTTGCAGCTGCCACCATGCTCAGCCAATGGAGGGGTCTGAGATCCTATCATGGTGGGAGGAGGGTCCTTGGGCTTTTCCTTTAGGAGAGGCAGGAAAGCCCATTTTGTGTGAGATTCCCTCTAGTCTGTTTATCCCATCTACTCCTGTCTACTCCAGACTGACAGGTTCATCCATCAGGTAGGCAGCTAGAATGTTCGGCCCTTTTATTCAACATTCATTCATGTATCTGTTCAACAAGTATTTATGAAGCTGCTGTTGTAGGTGGAGCTGTGCCCTTAGCACCAAGAGAGATGTAGAACTCGGGCAAGGCAATAAGCCTGTGACCATTCTGTGCCTTCATCGAGCTATGACCTTCACCAAGAGCCTTCCCCTTTCTGGGCCTGGGTATTCTGCCCCATCCAATGCTGGCAGGGGTGGGGGGAAAGAGATTCTACCTCCTTTGAAGGGTTCTACTTCCTGTTGAAGCCAGGACTGACTGCAGCCCCCACCTTATCAGCCCTCCCCTTCTCCCATGTGGAAATGTTATCTTTCTTATCCAATCTCTGAGGAATTTCCACTCTCTTACACTGATTCCATTTTAATTGGCATTATATTGATGAGTGGGCATGGTTTCTCTCCTCTACTAGACTACATGCTATTTCAGGGCAGGGGCTTGGGTTTTATTGGTCCTTGTCCACTCAAATGCCCACTACCCAGACTTGTCGGGCATGTTCCTTTTATGTCCCAGATTACTGTGATTGCCACCCAGTTCCCCTCCTTGTCTCCAGCCTCTCCCCTCTCCAACATGCCCTGAACACAGCTGACACCAGATGTTTTTAAAGCACCGATCTGACCATGTCACTCCCCTACTCAAGGAGTTTCAGGGGCTCCCTAATATCTTAGACTCAAACACAAACTCTTTGGTCTCGAATTGAAAGCCCTTAACAAAACTGGCTGCAAGCAACCTTTCCAGACTGATTTCACTCTTCTGCTCATACCCTTCACAGTGGAGCCAAACTGGTCCACTGCTATCGATCCCTGTCCACAGCCCTCTTCTACCTCCCTCCTAAGTCTGGAATATGCTTTGTCACCTTTGCCTCCTAGAATCCTGACTCCCCTCAAGATTCAGTTCAGGTGCTGTCTCCTCTATGAAGCCTTTCTTGACCCCCACAGGGGAGGACACACATGCTCTTTTATCTTGCCATCCCTTAGAGGAATTATCTGGTGACTCTGTGGTTCTTTGGTGGGAGGTGCAGTAGACAGAGCAATGTGTCTGGGTCAGGAAGACGCCAGCTGTGCAAAGCTAGATGAGTTCCTCAATTTCTGTCTGCCTCGGTTTCTTCAGGCACAAAATGGTGGTAACAATAGCATCTACTCCCCAGAGCTGTTGTGAGGATCAAATGTGAATGTTTATTAAAGGCCTTGAAAATCTTCAAGTTCTGATCAAGGCCAGATACTCAGTTACCCATGAGCCTGTATCTCCCTGAAAGTAGCTCAGCTTCTCAGAGCATGGAGCGATTTCTTTTTGTCTCTTGTCTGCCTGGAGCCCTGCTCCCTAATACTAGGAGCTTAATAAATGCTTCTTTAATTGAATTGCGTCTTCATTGCAGCCCAGCATAGTATAGAGGCCATTGAAAGCACCAAATGGACATTTCTGAATGTATGAATGAATGGTTTCCTACCTGAACCCTCTGCAGTCTAAGTATGGAGGTGACCTGGGGTTATGGAGAACACAGGTCCTATCAAGCTCCCAAGGTTTCCCAAGGTTCCTGGGACCCGCTGTGGGGCTGCTCTGTGTCTAAGGACCAGCCCAGCTAACCTCCCAGCTCACCCTGGAAGGGCGGCCCCCACAGCAGCTCCTGATGACCCCTGACTGGACCCCAAGGGCACCAACATGGATGAAATCACAGATCTTTATAGGACTAAAGTCCTCCTCACCCTGAAAGGGGCCAGGAGGGAAGCTGAGGACAAGTGGGGGAATGAAGTGGGCAAACAAGGTCTGGTAGAAAGAGTCAGCAGCCAGCAGACCTGGCTTCAGCAAATCACTCCATCTCCTTGGGTCTCAAGTTCTTGTCCTCACTACCTCAGGGTATAGTAATAATAACAGCTAGAATTTACATAGTGTCGTAATGTTTGCAAAGCTCTGTACAAATATTATTGCATTGGATCTTCACAACTACCTAGTATTATCCCCATTTTACAGATGAGGAAACTGAGGCAAACAGGCTTAAGTGACTTGCCCGGGGTCATACTGCTAGCAAGTATCTGAAGTTGGACTAGAACTCAGGAAAATGAGTCTTTCTGATTCCAGGCCCAGTCACTCTACCCACTGCTCCAGTAGTTATTCTGTATATGCTTATAAATATTCTCTTGTTTCCCCTGTTAGGATGTAAGCTCCCCACAAATAGGTATTATTGTTCATTTATTGTGTTTGTATCCTGGAGTGCCTTGCATATTGTGGGTGTGTAATAAATGCTTATTAATTAAGTGACTGATCCCAGGCATGGGAGATAGCCCCAGTGCAAAGGCACTGAGTTGAGTCGGAGTTGATACGTCAAATATAAGTAGGGGAAAAGTGGCAGGTGTGTGAAGGGGTCAGTGTGTCTGTCTGTGCAGAAAAGGGCTAATGCCAGGAATTAGCCCATCAACCAGAAGCTACTGGGAGAAGAGACCCAAACCATCACGGTCTAGTGGGAAGAGTGAGAGATTTGGAGCTGGATGCTTTGGGCTGGAGGGTGACCTTCAGACCTTCTGCTCTGATGAAAGTATGCCTCCAGAAGTGGAGGTAATGGGAGCTGGAGAGCCAAAAACAGGCCTCAGGCCCTCCCTGGATCACTGGGTAGTAGAGTTTTAAGAGACTTGGGAGGTCCTGAAGTCCATCCCTCTCATTTTAGAGATGAGGCCACATAAGCCCACCATGTGAAGTGGCCTGCCCATGGCCACACAGGAAGCTGAACAGCCCTGTCCCTTCCTAGGCCTGTCCTAGACTCTAGAATATCCTAGAGTAGGACATGTATGATTGGAGAGGTTGTCATTCAAATAGAGGTGTTTTGTGTTCTGAAAAGTAACAGCTAATTGATATCCTATTGGGGGCCTTCTCAATGGGTGGAAGAGGAAGGGGGAACTCAAAATGTAAAATAAAGAAATGTTAATAAATAGGTAAATAAATGACAAATCAGAAAAGTGGCCGTGTCCATAGTCAAAGCCAGAGATAACACATGACTCAAAAGTTTCCAGGGTGGTTCAGGGGGTGCACTGAATAGGGCCAGGTCCTGGGAGTGGAGAGATGTGGATCTGTCACTCAGTGATTCCAGGCATCACTTACCCTCTCTGAGGCTGTTTCTTCACCTGTGGTAGTTGGCCTGGGTGGTCTCAAGAGGCCCTTCGATTGCTAATGTTTTCTGTTCAACAAATATTCATTAAGTTCCTTTTCTGTGGGAAGTGTCAAGCTGGAGGGTTACAGTCTAGTGGGGGAATCCTTCTTGTATACAGATAAATAACTAGAAAGAAGGAGAACATGGACAAAGGAGGGATGTGGCAGAAGAGAAAGCGAAGAAAGCTGGGCCCTCTCGCCAAGATCCTGTGAGCTGGAGGTTCTGATGGGTTCTGAAGCCAAGCCTTACTGCTAGGGAATCTGATGTTCTGTAGGCCCTATAGTTCTGTCTCCTGGTGGACGGATGCTAGCATCTGGAAGATGTCACTTCTATCTCCAGTGTTCTATAGTTCTTTGTTCCAAGGTCCCTTCCATTTCTGACAATTGGTTCTAAGATTTTAAATCTGTTTCTGGGGTTTTATTGGAAACACTGAAAATCAGAGGAATATCATCCTGGTAGAAGAGCTGGACAAACAAAAAACAAAGTAGGAAAATACTTGGTTTATCTTTTACCTCTGACCAATGAAAGGCCAGATGCTGGAAACAGCTAACCCTGCAAGCAGCCAGTGCTGTTATACTTCAAAGGCACCATAAGTCTATTTTTCTAGTTCTTCTCGTAGTCCCAGATTTAAGCACAATCTTGCTGCAGAGGAAACTTACTGCTATCAGCTTCAAGCCTTTGAGGCCCTCTCCTGGACCATATGCCCTTGGAGTGGACTGCGTAGAAGCTCGTTAAGAGCAAAAATGATGGAGGATCCCCATTAAGGTGCTGCTTTCCATCATCCACAAAGACGCTTTTAGGGAAGGAGATGCAGTGAGGGCGGTATCTGGAGTCATGTCAACCTGTTCCATGCCAAAGAATGTGTAAAGAATGTATGTGTTTCCAAGGTCATTGTCAACCACAGGCTAAGATGCGAAAGCCACGGCTTTCATTGCGAGTGGCATCAAGTGTTGACAGAAAATGCCTCTCCATCCTGGGAGGTCTGGCTAGTCTTTAGCTGCTCCGTCAGTGCAGCCAAAGGCTTGAGCCTTTCACAGAAAATCTCAGGCTGGGGGAGCCTGAGTCTATCAGGCTCCCCACTCCCACCCTTACCCCACCTGACCTGAGGGGAAGACAATGGATTTATAAGACTTTGCTGATAATGCCAGAACACCAACGATCTCTTTTGTCTCTCTTCTGCCCTGGGTGAGTGAGAAGCCAGCTCCTGAGAGAAGGAAAAGTAGGGAGATAAAAATGTAAGCTGTCATTGGAAGAACCTCAACTGTTCATCTCCCAGGCTGTCAGCCCAGGGAGTGGAGGTGGCTCCTGGGACTGATAATGGAGCAGTGTGTGTGTGTGTGTGTGTGTGTGTGTGTGTGTGTGTGTGTGTGTGTGTGTGTGTGTGTGTGTCTGTGTGTGTGTGTCTGTGTGTGTGTGTCTGTGTGTGTGTGTCTGCATGTGTGTGTGTGTGTGTGTGTCTGTGTGTGTCTGTGTGTGTGTGTGTCTGTGTGTGTGTGTGTCTGTGTGTGTGTGTGTGTGTGTGTGTGTGTGTGTGTGTAGGAAGACAGGAAGAGGCAGCACTGGCAGGGCCTGTGGGGATCCCCAAGGCCTCACAACCTCAGGCCTGACCTCTGCTTATCTTGCTTAGCTGTTTCCTTTCTGCATCAGACCTTCAACTAGTTCCTAAAAGCATCATGGAAAGAAAGGGCTCAGGATTTTGAGTCAGATTTGAGTTCTGGGTTCAAATCCTAGCTCTGCCACTAGCACTTCCTGTGTGACTTGGGAGAAGTCAGTTTACCTGATCACAACAATAGCTGCACTTGCAGGTTTGCAAAGCACTTTACAAACATTATCTCATTTTATTCTCTCAACAATCCTACAAGAGAGGTACTGTTAGCATCCCCATTTTACAGGTGAGGAAAGTGAAGTAGACAGAGTATAAATTACTTGTCTGGGGTCATACAACTAATACATATCTGAGACTAGTTTAAAACTTGGATCTTTCTAACTCCAGGTGAAGTACTCTACCTATGACACTATCCAACTGCCTCTAGTCAGTGGACATGGGAAGGTAAAAGTTTATGTCCTGTCTCTGACAGGTATCACTGGGCTCATGGGTCTACCAAATAACCTCCTGGAAACTTACTAATCAATCAACCAACAAGGATTTATTGAGTGTTGCCTACCTAGGTGGTACTGTGCCAGCTCCTGGAGATACAGACACAAGTTACACTTTTTCTGCCCTCAAGAAGCTTACTTTCTACTGGAAAATGGACATTTATGGATAGAGGCACATATGTCTATGAAACAGATGAGGTGATTTGAGTGGGGGTGGGTCATAGCAGTTTGGGGTAACTAAAGGGAAGGGAAGGCTTCATGTAGGAGGTGGTTGAGCTGAGGCTTTAAAGAAATGAATTCTAGGAGATGGGGGTGAGCAGGAACAGGAACAGCCAATTATACAAGGATCTGGACTGAAAGAACAGTTCTGTGTCTGAGGAACCATAATAAAGCTAGTCTGACGGAGCCACAGAGGGCAAGAAGGGGAATGAGGTATAATAAAGGTGGAAAGTTAAGTTGAAACCAGATTATGAAGGGATTGTTTTCTGTACAAAATAGCAATTTAGATTTATTCCTAGAGGTAAAAGGAAGCTCCTGGAAGTTACTGAGCAGGAGAGTGACATAGACAGATGTGAACTTTGATGGCTGCATGGAGGATGGATTGGAGCAGCGAAGGGACACGAACCTGGAGGTCATTGCAGCAGTCCAGGTAAGCAATGATGATGGCCTAAACCCAAGGGTGGTAGCTGTGCAGATGGTGAGCAGGAACCGTGTATGTTGTGGAGGTAAAAAATGACAAGCTTGGATGTGTAGGCTGAGAGAGTTAGGAGTCAAGGATGACACCAAATTCACGAGCCTGTGTGAATGGAAGGATGGGGGGAGGGGACTGATGGAAATAGAGAAGTTTGGAAGAAAGATGGGTTTGAGAAGAAAGACAGTAAGTTCTGTTTTGGACACACTGAGTGGGAGCTGTCTATGGTGCATGCAGTTTGAATGTCCTATAAGCACTGGTGATGAGGAACTGCAGCCTAGGACACAGAGGCTTGGACAGATCAGGGAATCACCAACAGAGAGATGATAATAAAGGGGAGAGTATAGAAAATGATGAGAATGGGGCCAAGGGCAGAGCCTTGGGGAACAGCGCGTGTGAAACACATGATGAGCCAACAGAGGAGACCCAGGAGGGACCATCAGACAGTAGGAGAAGAGACAGAAGTATCGTGAAAACTCAGAGGGAGAGACTGTCCAGGAGGAAAGGCTATTCAAAAGGGTCAATGCTACAAAGAGGACTGAAAAAGGGGTCACTGATAACCCAGGAGAGAAGAATTTCAGCTGATCTAGAAGATAAAAAGTCAGACTGCCAATGGCTGAAAGGAGGGAGGGGGAGTTAAGAAAAAGGGAACCAGAAGCAACACACACTCAGTGACGATGCACAGAGGACAATGCATCCATGGAGGAGGAGATGCAGATGTATGCCTCAGTGTGTGCCCCCTGAATTCCATGGCCAGACAACTCTACAATCTCCAGAATGGAAACTGAGGATCTCCTCAAGGGGACAGGAGCAACCCAGGGTGGCTGGGAGCAGGTTGTTACACATGTCAAACAAGGAAATATAGAGGAAAAGCTGGGTAGAGACCTTAAATTCAAATAGAAGCAGATCCTGTTGAGCTACAGATTGCTTCAAAAAATCACAAATTAATATTATCTATGTTGCATTGTATTTTTTTAATTGTTAAATATTTCCAATTAAATTTAAATCTGGTTCAAGCCCCAACCAGGGCAGTAAACTGAGAGCTTGATACCTCTGTAAAGCTAAAGTACTTGTGGAGAAATGTATAATGGAAAGAGATGGACTGGTTACTTGAGCAAGAGCAAGGAAGGGATGACCCATAACTGTGTGATATATTGATGTCCTTGAGATGTCAAGGGATCTGTAAGAAGGTCCTCAGCAAGCTGAGTTGAGCTGGGGGGAGGATTTTGGGGGAATATGAGCATGAGCTGCAGAGGAAGGCAGACTCCGGGTCTGACAGGGGTGTTTGGGAAATAACAGTCCTATCAGCATATGGGGTATATGTGTTTGTACGTATACTCTACATAAATATGCATGCCTATAGAGACATATCTTATGAAAACATACATACATACATGTGCATGTATGTTACTGTTGTTCAGTCATTTCAGTCGTGTTGGACTCTTTGTGACAGAGATATTGGAGTGGTTTGCCATGTCCTTCTCCAGCTCCTTTTACAAATGAGGAAACTGAGGCAAACAGGGTGAAGAGACTTGTCCAAGGTCACACAGATAGTAAGTATCTGAGGCCAGATTTGAATTCAGGAAGATGAGTCTTCCTGACTCCAGCCTAGTACTCATCCACGGTGCCACCATATACATTCATGGACACATGTACACACATAAATACAGATACATGAGTATGTATACATATATAATACATGCATGTATGTGTGCATGTGTATATGTGTGTGTATATCCTAGGAAGATTAGCTCCTATAAATACAGTTCTTAACAATGACAAGTTTCCTTTCTGCAGTGGCTTCTCACCACAGTTCTGTGATGGGGTCAGAGCAGGAAGTTATTTGCCCAGGATCACATAGGCAGTGAGTACAGAGGTAGGACTGGAACCCAGGTCTCCAGCAATTTTTCACTGCACCAAGGACATTTTTCACTCTTTCTTTTTCTCACGGGCATAGTGTATCTGACTGCTACGGATTCCTTGCCTTTATATCACAAAAAACCAGACAGGGAGCTGACTCAAAATCCCAGCTCTGCTTGCAGGTTTTTAAAAAATTTGACTGTTGCTGCTGAAATTGGGGGGTGAGGGGCAGGGGGAGGAATCAAAGCCAGTCAAACACACACAGGGAATAAACGTATGACCAGCTCCACTGCAGCCATCAGTGGCCTGGAATCCCAGCCTGGAGAAAGTCTCCATGGAAAACAGAGTCGGGCTTACCCGCGAAGCGTGCCTTTGCTGTGCTTGGCTTCATTATTCAAGTGCTATTCAGCCCCTGCTGGGGATGGCAAAAAGCCCCAGAGCTGAAACCAGAGGACCTGGGTTCAAATCCCACTCCACTCTCTGGGCCATCATGGTCAAGTCCCTTAACCCCTCCAGGCCTCAGTTTCCATGTAAAATAATGGGGTTGAAAGAATTAACAATCTATGACTGTCCTCATTCCATTATATAAAACTGTTGTATAACAATCCCATTCAGCAACAGGGATCTCCTGAGGGAGATGTTTCCCTCAGTCTCCTCCTCTTCTGGGCTTTTCTCCATATTATCACATACCTGGCCCCAAAAAGACTTTAGATACCATCCAGTTCAATCTTTTATTTTACAGATGAGGAAACTGAGACCCGTCAGAGGAGTCTCTCTCCCCACATCAATTGCCTGTAAATCCTGATCTATCCTATAAAGCTCATCTCAATCCCCTTCCTCCAGGAAAGCTTTCCTATCCTCTTTTGGCCTCTGGCCTCTAAGGGCCCTCAGTTTTGTTCCTCTCTTATGCACCTCTCACCTATCATTACATCTGAGAGTCATTTCTGTGTGTACCCTTCCCCCTCACTTCTTTTTGTCTCAAAGTTCTCTCCTCTAGCCCCATCCCAGGGCTTTGTGCCCAGTAAGGACTGAATCAATGCTTTTTGGATTGAATTGAGTTGGATTTTTATAGGGGCAGATAAAGCCAGACACAAAGGTTGGGAGAGCTTATTGTAAAGGAAATTCTGAATCAATAGGTCCAGCCATACGAGCTACTAACAATTTAACGATTTTCCTGTTTCAATGAGGCCATTTTCATGGCTCAAATGACACATGGCAATGTAGGCTGATGGAACCTAGTTTTGTTTTGTTTTAAACTAATCCTCCCATTGTTCAGGTTTTACTCATTCAGTGCTGTTTATTAGAAAATAAGTATCCCCCTCTTTAATAGGCCCCTTATCGACCAGTCTTTTGTATGGGAAGAAGAAGAATCAGAGAAAGTGAGAGGCCAGATCTAAGCACTGAATAATTCCAGCTTAACTTGGGTTTTATCCCAAAGGGAAAAGGCAAGACTGAAGAGGGGAAAGAGAGAGAAACGAGGTTGGCCTGATGAACCCAAAGGAAAATCTCATGGTGGAGAGGACCCTCGCCTCGGAACCCTAGTTCAGGTTGCCCCAGGGTACCATCCTAAAGAACAGCTCCAGGCTCACCCAAGCCCCAGCAGAAAGCCCGCTCCCACTGTCCATGGGGTCAGATGAGATAAAGGCCCAAGTCCGCCTCCTGATCTCTGAGGATCTGCAGTCCAGGTCCCCCTCCCCCACCCCATATTTCTATCCTTCCCTCTTAGTCCTTCCCTACGGAGACCCTTGGCTTCTGGTAGCTTGGTCCCTGAACCCCTCAGGTTCCCAAAGTCTGGGTTTGCCATTTGACAATTGCAGTGGTCTAGTGAGCAGTGCTTTATCTCAGATACACAGGATTTGGGCCTTTGGGAACCAGCATACAAATGTATGTAAATGAAATGCAAATTAGACAAACTCTCCATAAACTGATCTCTGGAAAGAGGAGAGAGAGCTAGGACCCCACATTGTTTCCTTGCAACACTATTCAGACTTTTTGCCTGGATCTGGAGTCAAAGGACCTGGGTTTGAATCGTCCCACTTCCGCTACTTAGAACCTGTATGACCTTGGACTAGTCGCTTAAGCTCTCTGGGCTTCATTTCCTCATGCATAAAGTGAGAGGGTTTGGATTAGGCAGCCTTCGAGGCGTCTTGCAGCCCTAAATCAGTGTTTCTGTGATCTTCGATCCTCCTTTTGGTCACTAGCCACCCTAAAACTCTGTTCCAAAGGGATAGAAGCTAGTCTCAAAATTGTAAAGAAGGCAGTTAGCTTCCCATTTCCAGACCCTTGTCTCCTGCACTGTAACCTTACTCCTTCTTTCCCCTTCCCCTCCTCACCGAGCTAATCTTGGCTGATCATGGGATCCCAAGATCCTGAATCTAGAGCTGATGAACACCTCTGGGGTTCTCCAGTTCAATCCTCTCCCTTTAAAGATGAGGAAACTGAGACCTGGAGAGGAGCAATGACTGACCCAAGGTCATACAGGATTTCAAAGTGATATGTGGAGATTCAGAGATCCTGGTTGCAAATCCTAGCTCTGTCACTGACTCCCTGGGTGACTTTGGATGAGCTGCTTTACTTTGTTTCTTTCATTGCAAAGTCAGGGGGGCTGGACAACATGGCCTCTACATTCCCTTTCCTCCCTAGTCTATGGTCTCCAATGATGTGGATCTTCTGTCTTCCAATAACCCAGATCCAGCTGTTTTTGTACTGGGCCATTTGAGGGAATGACCCGATTCATTTGTCAATGTGAACTAAATTCAAAAGCATCAATTAAGTACTTGATACTATAGTAGGGACTCTTCAGTAGAGGCTGCAGATGCAAAGAAAAGGCAAAAACAATCCTATCTACTAGGAGATTATATTTGAATGAGGAGTGGGGAACAAAGTGTATATAAATAGAGACATACAAGATATATAAAGAGTAGTCATCTTAGAGAGGAAGGAAGTAGCAGCTGGAAAGCCTAGGAAAAGCCTTGGTCTAGAAGGATGATAAGTTTCTAAAAGGTGGAAATAAGTAGAGAGGGCATCCCAGGTGTCAGGGACAGCCAGTGCAAAAGCATGGAGACTAGAGATGAAGAGCTCTGCGTTAGAGAGGGCATATCAGCCAGCAGGACAGGATCTTAGATTTCATGGAAGTAGGTAATGGGTAAGAAGATGGTAGAGATAGGAAGGACCTAGGTTGTGAAAAGCTTTAAATGATGAACAAGAGAGTTTATGTTTGAACCTAGAGGTAATGGGGGGAGGGTACTAGGAATTTTTTGAGCAGTGGTAGACAGTGACGGGGTCAGAGATTCACTTTAGAACAATCACTTTGGAAGCTCTATGAATTATTAATGGATTGGAGAACAACTTGGCTCAGGAACAACAGTTAAGGGGCTGTTAAAATAATCTAGGTGAGAGGAGATAAAGGCCTAAATTGGGGTGTTGGCTGGGAGAACGGAAAGGGATATGTGTGAGGCATGATGTGTAACAATGGCTAACGCCAACAGAAAAAGACTCATTAATCCTAATTAAGGGTCCCTATAGGTCAGGCCGTACACTCGACTTAGTTTTAAAATATGTTACCTAGGATTTATTGTATTTTTATTCATTTTGTTAAATATCTCCCAATTACACTTTAGTCTGAGTCAGAGGCAATGAAGGCTACAGTCTGCGTTTGATGTTATCACTTGTCCACATCATAGAAGTGATAATATTTGGTACCTGAAGGAGCTGAAGGTTCAGAGATGGGATTTTTAGACACCACGTCAGCCATGGGGGCGGGGGGATGAGGGTGGAGTAAGGGGTTGATGGCAGGGGTATGCCACCAACAGGGTTACCAAGATAAAGCAAGGCACCTTGCTTTGGTACACCTAAGTCAAGCCCCCCTGCTCTCACAAGAGACAAAGTGGCACCTCTTTCTAAATAGCTTTAATTGATATTGATTCGTGTGCTGATCAGGGAGAGGTAACTGCCATCAGAATCGGTCACCTATTTGCTCTACGCCTCTGTGCTCCTTACTTTACAGGTAAACCCCACAGAGATAAAGTGGCTTGCCCAAAGCTTCCCAAATGGTAAGTCACTGATCTGGGATTGGAACCTAGATTCCATTAACTCCAAGGCCGGTGTTCTTTTCTCTACGCTTCCTGGGATGGGCATGCTCTCTTGCACACCTTACTGACTAAGGCTTGGTCTGTCATTTTTTCCTCAGGCCCCAGCTGCCAGGTCTCAGGATAGAGGGAGTGAAGGCTAGAGATGAAGAACTCTGGTCTCCAGGAGAGGGAAGAAGTTTGCTTTATTTATCCCACGTAGGAGACCCATGTTGCCAAGGCAGGGCACAGGAAGACCATGGGGACAAAGAAGTCCGGCACCCACGTGCTGATGCCTTGGGGTTAAGCCCGGTCTGAACTTTTAAAGAAGTACTGTTTGCTCCCTCAGCGCAAAGTGAAGGGCTCCTGGTAGCACCCAGTCCCTAGATATTCTTCTCTTGAAAATGCAGAAATCCAAATCATCTGGTGGAGTACAGAGTAGCCACTGTAAGCAGGGAAAACAATAGAGAAGCTAATCATTTGCCTTAGAAACAGTAATCTTGTTTTTAAAATCTAAGTAGGATAATGGTGTGTTTTTCTTGCATTAAATGTTTAATTATTTGTTAGGGAGGAAAGCCTGAAACTCAGATGAGCAGGCTGGCTAATGGGGTAGCATTGGGCCTGGGGAGAGGAGACTTGAGTTGTAGCTTTGGATCTACGGTTTCCTTACTGCATCCATTTCCTTCTCTGTAAAACAAGGGGACTGAACAAGATGATCTCAGAATCCCTGTCATTCTAGGATTTTAATGAGCCTCATCACCTTATCTTAGTTGTATGTATTAGCCCACCTCCTCAAGGAGAAGGTCAGATACTCTGGCTTGGGGTTCTGTGTCACACTCAGGCTTCTTTGAGTCCAGGTACAGGGTCATTCTCTCCTGGCTGGGTCCGCCAACCCTACAGAGCTTGTTCTCCTGCTTCTGGCCACCTCACCAAATCATCAGCCTAGCAAAGCCCATTAAGGTCCCTAGGAAACCAGTGATAAGGGGAAGCAAAGGACCAGCCAGCCTTTAGCAGTCTCGCTCAGATGAGAACCTAGGTATTGAATCTCCAAACACTGGGTAGATGGTGAATTCTGACCTTATCTTCCCATAGAGAGGATGGAGAAACTGGTTCTCAGTAAGGTGACCAGAATCAAGCTGGGACTCGTGCATGCTGAACCCCTCTTTGTCCTTCTCATGGAACTGATTTCCCAAAATGCAAATGCAGAAAAACAATACCTTTGACTGCAAAACCTTCCATTTTAGGTGTTAATTTCATCATGGGCAGAAAGTCGGCATCCCTGAATGGTTGCGGGTCAAGACTAGGGGTGCTACACCCAAGTACAACAAGACAGGAAATGGGGGAAGGAGAGACAGAGGAGAGAGAGAAATAATAGTAATGTTAATAATAAGAGAACAGAGAGACGGAGAATGAGGGGAACATGGAGACAGGCACAAAGAGCCATACATAAAACCAGATACAGAAAGATAGAGACCCGGAAGGCAAAGGCTGATGATAACGGAGAGAATGACCCAACCAATCCACAAGCATTTATGTGCTAAGTACTGAAGACTCAAAGACAAAAAACAAAAGAGGTGGGGTGGAGAAATCAAGGTCCAGCTGGGGAGGGGCTCGTGCCGGGCAGGAGGGATGAGAGATACAGAAGCAGAGAAGGATGACAGCGAGGAGACGAGGATGGAGAAGGAGGCTGTGGCCGCCCGAGCCCGGGCTAGGAGAGACACCGCGCTGGAGCTCCCCTCGGCGGACACGCGGGGAGCCCGAGAAGAGCCCCCTCTCCCCCGCAGCACGGCTTCAGCTCCCGCCGCACCCGCCGCCCTAGCCCCGCGGACCGCGGCTTTGAACCCGGGCTCCCTTGGGAGGCAGCCCCGGCGGCGGTTCGCGAGTGTGTGGCACCCTCCTGTGGCTGCCGGAGGAATTCGTGGGCAGGTGGCGGACCCCGCGACTGGGCCGGGCGGGGGGTCCTGGCTCCGGAGTTCTGCCCTTGTCATCGCTGCTCCGCCACAGCCCGTCGGGGCATGATTGCGGTCATTATCGGGGCTCCCGCCGCCCCAGGTAGCCCCAGACAGCGCGGCCACCCCACCTCCTTCCCGGGGGGCTTCCCAAGCCCGCAGCCCACCCACCGAGCTTCCCATAGGGTGAATGCCGCCCCTGGACATGCAATCTGCCGAGAGGGAGTCAGGTCCCGTCCCTGCCCCTGACGAGCTGGGTGAGCCACCTCGCTGGGCCTCAGTTTCCTTATCTATAACAGGGAAGCTGGACGTTAGTTAGCAGGTACGCACCTTGCCAGGAGGCATGGGTGCCTTCTCTGGCCCCTCCGTCCCAGCTCTAAATCTATGACCCTCTGACTAGGATGCCGATATCATACACCAGGATCACCACCAACAATGACAGCTCTCGATTCCCCAGCGCTCTGAAACTGTCAAAGAATTTTCCTCAAAAGAGGCTGGGCCTGGGGAGTAAAAGCAGTAATAATGGTTTTATAGATAGGGAGGTTAAGGGACTGAAGGTCCCAGGCACAGAAGGGATCAGCTCAGAACCTCTCTTTCTATCTCTTTCCCAAACTGTTGACCTGCACCATGCCAAGAACCTGACCCCAACAGTCCTAGTGCAGCAACCAGTGGGTCCCTTAACCTTTGTGGGCCTCAGTATCCTCACTTGTGAAATGGGGTTGAATTACATAACCACTAACCTTTCTACTGGTTCTAAATCCTGGGCTTCTGGGACAAGTGACTGACATCTTTTGGCATTATGTCCGTGCCAGGCAGACAGGATTCATGTCCCCAGTCAAGGTAAGACATGATCTTTGTGCCAATCCTCCATGCCAGAGGAGGGGGCATCACTGCGTGACCTCAGGCCTCAGAGGAAAGTCTCTATCCCCTCCTGTCTGGGGGTCTTAGTTGGCCGACCTGTAAAATGAGGCGGTTGGGCTAAGTGACCTCTGAGGTCCTTCCTGGTCCTCGGACTCCAAATCTCGCAATTTTCCCATTAGACCCCTCACAGCATCACTTTATGCCGAGGTTTGGTTCATGGTAGTTAAAGCCTTTAGATAAAGAGGTGAGGACGAGGGTCTATAAGCCAGTCTCCCGGGAGAGGCAGGGGGAGACAGAAGGGTAGTCGGGGTCTTAGTCTGAGGCCATCGATCTACTCTGACACCCTCACTTGTCCTCTCTAGGGCCTCAATTTTCACATCTGTAAAATGAGCAGCTTGGACTTCACTAGGTCTCTGAAAGCACATTGAAAACTCTGTTATTATAAGTCTAGTACTCAAGAAATCATATGCTAAATTTAACACATCCTTCCCTCCCCTTTCCAACTCATGGTTCAAGAGGAAATGGGGAAACCCATTTGGGACCAAAATCTTTCTAGCTTCTAATCCACCAGATTTAAAGCCCAGACTATAGAGGCTGGTGCTAAATCTTAGCTAAACTTTTTTTTTTTTTTTTTAATAATTTCCCAGTCCCTCTCAGTGCACACAATAAGCACTTGATCATTGCTTTGTGTTGGTGAGAGTATGAGCTTAATAAATCTTCTCCAGTACTTCCCAGGGTGCTCTGTACACAGAGCTTAATCAGCGCCAGTTGACTATCTGAGAGTATGAATGAATGAATGAATGAATGAATGAATGAATGAAAGAATAAGTGAATGAATGAATCTACTCTCAGGGAGATGTAATGTAATGCTATTACTTTATTTTATGCATGTAAAAACAGTATTCTGAGAGGCATTCATAGGTTTCATCAGACTGCTAAAGGTGTGAATGACACATTAAAAGGTTAAGAATTCCTGGTCTAGCACATAGTAGGGACTTAATAAATGTTTGTTGACTGATGGATTAACCTGGATCTGCCACTTTGATGCTGTGGCACCAAAGAAAAGGAAATTTTCACCTCTCTGTATTTCAGTTTCGGGGAGGGGGGGCTGGCAAGATTGCTCTGGCAATAATAAAGGTATAATGATGTTAAGAGAGGATGAAAATAATAAGACAAAACCACCCCATCCACCATTGTCCTCAGGGAAAGGGCACTTCTGGAGTATGTGTGAGACATCAAATGCATGTTATATTTCCTTTCTGGGTTTCCCCCCACTAATTTCTTAGCTGTGCTCATAAAAACAATGTGCTCCTGATGTCAGATGGTAAGATTATACCCAAGGAGAGGCAGCTTCTTGGACATCTGAATAGATGGCACCATTACAGATGGTCTGGGGCTCTTCCCCATTTTGGAATAGGGTCCCTTCTCCATCTCCAATCCCTCCTCCTAAGAGTAGTCACTCTATCATTAGATGCCCTCTTTTAACAATTCGTTATTCTGCAAAAACATTGGGGGGATGCCAAGGAATTTGAGCTTGGTGTCTGTGGAGGCAAAGATGGCAATATTTTTTGTAATAAATGTAATTCTCTGAGGACACGTCTTTTATTTTAAGAGTATTTATACACTCCGATTTCTTCGCAGCCCTCCTTTCCCACCTCCTACAGGCTGGGAGTGAATATACCTCACCATCCTGAGACTGAAATCACAGTGATATAACAGTGAAATATTGGGCCAAGGCTGAAGATGGAAGGCATGGGATTCTCTGGACTCCCTTGTGTTCTCATTACATTAAGGCTTGCCAGACAGTGTCTTCAGTTCATAGATCCCCCCAAACAAGAAAACAATTCAGTTACAATAACATGATTTATTGCATTTTTTGCTAACCTTCTGATTTAATGGGGGAAAATGCTACCAGGAGGAATACCATGAGATAAAAAAATAAAAGGAATGGGTGGGGGGGGGGATCCAGCTGTTAATGACACCTTCTATTAAAAGAACCTTAGAGATCCCTCACTTAGAGTAGGACATTTTGTTTAATAGCTACTGAGAACATCCAGTCCCAGAACTCCACAGGGTCTGTCACAGTCCAATGAAATCAGCACTTGGAAGCAGAAGACGTGGGCTGGAGTCTGGCTCAGCCGCTTACTGCCAGGATGCCTGAGGAACAGTCCACTGCCCGGGCTCAGTATTCTACACTGGTCTGCTGTTTGGCTAACCAGGCTCTGGGGAGAAGAGCTTCCCACCCCTGCTTCTTAGCAGCTGACGGAGTAGATAAGGAAGCACCGCCGCCTTCTACCTGTGCGAGCCGGAGGAAATGACTTCCCATCTCTGCACCCCATTCCCGTCTTGGGAAACAGAAGGGGCAGGAATACACAATCATTTCCAGATCTAAGCCTTTCAGATCTTCTTCCTCCCTGGATTAGCTAGGGAAGTTCACCCTCAAGAATGCCTGAGATCAACAGCTACTTTTACTGAGGACCTGGCCTTTCCTGGAGCCCCTCAGGGAAGCCTGGATCCCTCTGTGTGACTGCAGGCAGGGGCTTCTTGAAGAAGAGCTGGCCACAGGCATCCCTCCATGCCTCCATCTGGCCACATGCAAGCATGCCTTCCCTCCCTTGGGAAACCAAAAGCAGATGAGCATGTTACCAAGGTGCCCACATACCTTTGTTGGTTTGAAAGCCAGAGACAAAGGAAAGGATGGGAGATCCTCCTCATCCAAAGAAGTAAGAATAAGGGGAGCAAGTCAGGGAAGTATAGGAGGCCTCCCTGTGCTTGGGGCCCAGATGGGAGTGAAGGCTGTGAGCCCCTCACCAGCCCTTTAGTGAATTTAAAGGCCTTTGTGGAAGGGACCCTGGAAGCCACCTACTTCAGAAGTACTTAATCTTTTTGTCTATCATAGACCCCTTAGGCAGGAACCTGCGGACACCCCAGAATGTTTGAAAATACATAAAATGAAATAGATCAGATTACAAAGGAAACCAATTTCATTCAAATAGAATCATCAAAATACTATTTTAAAAAACAAGTTCATGGTCCTCAAATTTAGAACCTCTCTTGTTGAACACACTCATTTACAGACCAGGAAACTGAGGTGAAGTGATGTGCTCCTGATCCCCTGTTAGCTAGTGTAAGAGCCCAGCTAGAGAGGTCCAGGTCTCTGAACTCCAAGTTCAAGGCTCTTCACAGAGCACAGAGCTGCCTTTTGGACCCATTAAGGATCAAAGCAGGACTTGAGCAGCACTTAACTCATGCTCCTTAGCATTCTGAGATCAAAGAGAGCCATTAACCCATCAATAATCCCTCAAGGAAGAAATTTACAAATGTAAATTCAATGGGGAGTGTGTGTGTGTGTGTGTGTGTGTGTGTGTGTCTGTGTGTCTGTGTGTGTGTGTCTGTGTATGTGTTGGAGGGAACCCAGGAAATACAAAATAAGGTGGATAACCCTTAGCTGGAGCTGTCACAGAATGTTCTAACCTATGTTACCATTACTGATGAAGAAACTGAGGCTCCTAGAAAGTGAAATGACTTCGGGGGTTTTGCAACTATTGTCTCAGGCTCCCTAACTGCCTTCTGGCCTTAGGATAAGTTCATATTTAAAAAACAAACAAGCCACACCCTCCCACCCCCACAAGGACTGCTAAAACACAGGACAGCCTGTTCCCGTGCCTATCTACCAAGCTGTTCAGGATGCCAGAGAAGCATTTACAAGGTTGCACCCTATTTCATATTGGAGCCCAGTTGTCTTTAGGGAGTTGAGGGGAGGGTGTGAGGTCATTGTGGTTCAGTGAAAAATCTCAGTTACAGAATGTTTTCCCATTTTGAGGAGCAGCAAGATGTAGTGGACTGAGTAATTGGGAGTTGGGAAATCTCAGGCCCTAGTCTCAGCTTTTAGTCACTCAATACATGACCTTGGAATAGTCATTTCCCACTTCTGAGGTCTCGATTTGCTTCTCTGCAAAATGAGAACTTCTAATTGGATGCTAAGGCCCTTTCCAGTTGACCTTCTATGTACTGTGTTCCAGCTCAAACGCTCTACATCCTTGGGTAACTTTCTCTGACGTTCTAGGTTCTAAGTTCCCTTCTGTCTCAGACATGCTGTGGAATAGAAGAGTGTCTAATAAGCTCCAGGCAGGCTGCCACCCAGGGCAAATGTCTTCTATTTCTGTACCTTTTCCTTCTTTCAGGATCCCCTGCCCCCAGACCCAAGAGGCAACAAAAACAACACAGGTGTTGATTTTTCTCTACTTCTAAGATTTACAAAGTCCTCACAAGAGCCCAAGAAGGGGGCAGTGCAAACATTTTTATGCCCAGTATCTAAATTAGGAGGATGAGATTCAGATAAGCAAAATGGTCTGCCCGAGAACTGGGAATCTAAGGCTAGGGCCCTTCCACCTCCAGGGGAAGACGCTAGCTCTGCCCCCTGAGCTGGGAGACCTTGGATAGATGGAACATCTCTGTCCTATAAAATGGGGTTTACAATGAAACTGGCACGACCTTCCTTATAGGGCCACTGGGAGGCCCGAATAAGAGAGTTCTTACTATACGTTTAGTGATTAATTGCTGTGGGCGGGGAGCTGCTTGGAAGAGTGAGAGGTATGCAACCTGGCTTCCAGTCCTGACAGGCCCCTGGCTACCGGTAGGATCTCAGCTGCCTGGGGTGGGGTGGGGGGCAGATGGAGTGGGCCACCAAGGGACAGATGGGAGGCACAGTCCAGTCCTGCCCATAATAGGAAGGGAAGCCCTTCTACAATTCACCAGATGAGTGGTCATCTAGCCATGGTTTAGAGACCACAAGTTAGAAGAAACCCACTAAGTTCTGAGCCAATTTCCACAGATAAACAGATCTCTAAATCCTTTAAAAACAATAAAAATACCACCTCTTCCCTTGAGCTATCTCTACATACCTCTCCTCCTCCTCATAGTCAAGACTCCTAGGATGGGCCATCCATTCTCCTCATATCCCACTCACCTCTTATCCTCTTACAATCTGGTTTTCAATTCAACCGTCACAGAAGTTGCTCTCTAGGCTTACCAATGACCTCTCAACAGTCGGATCTACTGGCTTGTATCAGCCTTCACCCTTCTTGAGCTCTCTGCAGCCTTTGTTCTATTGACATCCCCTTGACTTCTGTGACATTGTCATCTGGGTTCTCCCAACCTGCCCAACCATGCCTTCTCAGGCTCCCTCGCCTCCCACCAAACCTGTCCTTGGTTCTGTCCAGCTTTAAATCTATGATATGTTTGGAATTTAAAAGAGAAGGGAGAAGGCCTTTCAGTCTCAATCCCTCAGGTGATCTAAACCAAGAACCACCTCATATCTGGGTGTGGATCCTTAAAATGCTGCCTTCAGATAGTCCTAGAATCACTGCTTAGGCCCAGGAGGGAGACTTGTCTAAGGCCATGCTGCTCTGGAGTTGCAGGGCGAGGACACTCTTTTCCCTTTGCCTTGAGTCTGCTGACCTTCCTTCTAAAGGAGGCAAAGCTGCTTTCTTGTTTACACGATTGATTTGCACTGCAAAATCCTTTTTTTTTTTTTAATAGATAGTAGGCAAAAAGAAATGCCCAGATTATCTAAAAATTCCACATTTCCTGGAGTTTGAATTAATGAGGTTTTATTGTATCCCTGCAGATTTATTTTACCCTCCCTCTTACTGCCCATTAAAGCTAGGGAAGAGTCAGAGCCAGATTTAAAAGATGACCTGAAATGGAAGTCCACATAGTTTGCATTGAGTGCGGAGAGAGCAAAGGTGAGGGGAGGGGACAAGTTGGTTGGCTTTCTGGGGGCAGGGAAGGACTCCCCATTCAAAGAAGCCAGAACTCCTTTTTCCCCTCTGGAATGGGAGGCTTTGTTCTCTGTGAGAGAACTGATTTGCACTTCAGATCTCCTTTGGGAGGAGAAAAAGGTTACTTAACTTCAAAAATACTAAGGTGCTCTAACTGATAGAAGAGTTTTTCTCGAAGGCAAGTATTGATGAAGGCACCTAAAGTGGGAGAGGAAAGGAGGAAGACACTTCGGGAAGGCAGTGAAGCAGTCCCATTTTTATAGCTTTCTCACATGTAAATAGGACCACAGATTTAAAGCAAGAAGGCCATTAGAGACCAATCTCCTCGTTTTACAGATGAGGAAACTGGTATCTGGGGAGGAGAAATGACCTGATCCCCAGTCCCATAGCTGGTTGTGCTTGAGGTGGGATTTGAACCTATATTGTCTCAATTCTAAATGAAGCAGTCAATGTGAGTGTTTTTCTTCCCATCTTACATGTAAGGAAACTGAGCCTTAGACAAGTGAAGTAACTGAAGATCCATCAGTAAGAGGCCGATTCAGGCTTTCTAATTTGGCTTTTCCCATTCTCTGAACTTCCTCTTCACTATGTGACTGAAAAGTGGGACTCGCCATTCTGAAGGTAATGAGTGGTCAGTTCAGGTGTGTGGACCCCAGCATCCAGCTGGAAGGGATCTCAGAGACCCTCTGGTCTTGTCTTACCCCTCTGTTTCACTGATGAAAAAATGGTACAACAGAAAGAGTAAGAGAGGGAGAGAGGAAGAACATCCTAGAGGAAGAAGAGCTGCATCTGAGACCCCACTGCTGCACACACTTGTAAGCAGGGTGGCTGGGTAAGTTAGTTCACTGGCCACCCTCCAAGTCCCAGCTTCCTCACTGGCCCCATGAAGATGACAGGACTTATCTATGAACCTCACAGGACTTTGATGAGAAATGTGGTGCATTAGCTATAAGGCTTACATCTATACACTAGTAGTTGCATTCATATTGGGCAACCTGAGGCTAGGGGTGATTGAGCCATGTGGCTGCAGCCACATGGCCCTGATTTTCTATGGGGAGAATTGATGTGCTTCCCTACTCCAGGCCAGTACTAGAACCACTAGGTCACATGGCTTTAGCCTTAGAGAGCAAGGGGTGGTTATTAGTCACCAAGGTCTGTCACTATTCTTGGGGTCTCCAGTGCTTACCAAAGTGCTTGGCACAGCAGGCATTAGATAAATGCTTACTGATGCACATGGGCCTCCTAACTGGGCTCCCTGCCTCAAGTCTCTCCCCACGTCAGTCCACCCAACTTGCTGATGCCAAAAGAATTTTCTGTTAGCACAGATCGGACCACATCACTCCTCTACTTGGTCACCTCCAGTGGCTTCTTGTTACCTCTCAAATAAAATAGAGACATCTCTGTATGGTTTTTAAAGTCACACAAGCCAGCCTTCTCTCTGTCCCTCACACAGAAACCCCATAACTAACCTCCATGACTTTTCACACGCCTGGCATGAGCTCCCTCCAATCCTCAGTCCCACAGAGCCCCTCTCTTCCCAGAATGTGCAGCCAAGGCACCATTTTGTAAGAAGCCTTTCCTGACGTCCTTGTAAGAAAACTATCTTATATTTTACTTCTGTGTATGTATAGGTATGTATGGGTGCATGTATATTTGTTATATATATTACATACATATATTATGTTATATATAGGTATGTGTGCATATATATTTGTTAACCTGGTATTTAGGCTATATATACATATACATATATATACATAAGCACACACACGTATACATATACACATGTGTGTCTGTGCTTGTCTCCCTCATAAGAATGTAAGTCCTTTGTCTTGAGAGATGGTTTTATTCTTGTGTTTGTCTCCAAAACCTAGCACAGTACTGGAATACAACAGGTGTCTAATAAAGGTTTGTTGATTGACTTGTTTTTTGAAGTTACTTCTTCAGCAATGCCAGCAGACACCATCCTAGCCTTCTGAGAGCTCACGGTCTAGGGAAGGAGACAACGGCTTCGTTTGTACACTGACTGGCTGACAAGGGACCAGCCTCAGCGGGTCCAGCAACATGTGGGGCTTTTACAGAGACTCTGCCATGGGAATTGGGGCTTCTTCACAAAGAAGAGGCATTTCTGAGTCCTGCTGACATCACCGCTTGTAATTTTCCCTCTCAACTATAAACGACTCTCAAGACCAAAAAGAAAGGAAGGAGGTGAGATGGATATGAGGAGAAGGGAACAGCAGCCAGGCAATCCATCACCAAGGAACGTGTCCCTTGCTCCTTGGCAATAGCCTGGCACATGTGACTCATCTGATCCAAATGTCCAGAAGGAGCAAGGGAAGTGTGGGTAGGATGAGCTAGGAACCAGGGGCAGAAGGCAAGGTAGGAATTACTGAGCCACCCTCCCTCTCACCAACAGCTTCAACTCCACTTAACTCTGTCAAGGACGACAAACCAAGCCATGACAGGAGGCTCAGACATAATTGCTTTTAATTAAAACTCCTGATTTTCCCAAATACAAACTACATCTCCAACATGACACAGTGCCACGTGCACCCATCCCAGGCTGCTGGCAGCTGCCACTTTTCTTTAACTCAGGAGACACCTGGTAGCTGACAGGTACACGCTATCACCTGGCGGCTGAGGAGGAAGCCCCTAGTGAGCTCTTGCTTTCCCTCCCACATCAGGTCACCCCAAGGGGAGGTCAAGGTAGAGGCCCAGGCACAGTACCTTCCTGCAGCTGTGGCGGCAGCTCCTCTGCTGGGGTTTCCATGTCCTCTTCGACCATCTCCTCATCCAGGCTCTGCTCCTGCAGGAAGAAATAAAGGAGTGAGGACAGAGAGAGTGCCCAGGCTGTGGCCTGAAGTGGAGACTGCAAACTTCACCGGGAATCTGCATCACAGAGCACCCATGTTTGTAGAGAGCTAAGGAAGGGGCCTCTCACCTGGCTCTAGAGCAACCCAGAAAGAGGGGGTCAGACTAGATGACCTCAAAGGCACCTCCAGCACTGGATTCTGGGATCCAGAAAAAGCAGCACCATCTCAATGCCATCTGAGGAGATAATGACCATAAAAATAGACTATGTGCTAAGCACTTGACAATTATTATCTCATTTGATCCTTGCAACAACCCTACAAAGTAGGTGCTATTAGGATCCCTATTTTTAAAGATGAAGAAACTGAGGCAAATAGAAGTTAGTTGACTTGCCCAAGGTCACACAGTTAAAAAAAGTGTCTGAGTTTGGATTTGAACTTAGGTCTTCCTGATTCCAGGCTGAGTGCTCTATCAACTCCTCTAAGCAACAGTAAAAACCCAGGATCTTAGATTTGAACCCAACACTCTTCCACTGGAGCCCTAGAGGGTGATAAACCATGAAGCTGGGTGGAAGGACCACAGAAGCTTAAGACGTAGATTTGAAAGAGACTCTAGAGCAGGCGTTCGTAACCTGACATCTGTAAACTGCTTTTAAAAATATTTTGATAATTGTATTTTAATATGACTGGCTTTCTTTGTAATCCCATGTGTTTTATTTTATGCATTGAAAAACAGTGTCTTGTGCAAGAGGCCCTGGACTTCACCAGACTGCCTGAAGTAGGATCTGAGACACAAGGTAAAGAAACCCTGGTTTTAAAGGTTCTCTGGCAAAACCTTCTCATTTTGCAGATGATGAAAGATGAGACCTAGAGAGATAAAGAGATTCCCCAGACCCCAAGGAACAGGCCTGGGATCTGAACCCAGGGCTCTTTCCTACTATGCCCCACTCCCTGCCACCTCAGTCCTGAAAGGATCTTAGAACATAGAACAGATTATTAGAGTTGTAAGGGACTGTAAGAGTTGTTGTTTAACCCTCTTACTTTAAAGAAGAAATCAGGCCCCCTGGCACAGCTTAGGTACAACTAGTAGTGAAGAAAGCATTTTGCAAATACTTCAGGACTCCCAGAGGAGGAGGATTTGGAGGTGCAGTGCCTTCCTCTCCCACCCAGATAGTAACATGCTCCACTCCTCGGGAGCCAGTCAACCGACATGCTGACTGTTCATCTGTCCATCACAGGGAGTTTCAGAACTTGCGGCTCCCTAGGCCCCATTAGAGCACATTGTCTGAGACTCCAGTTTGCCTTCACCCCCTCCATGATGAAGGATGGGAGGTTTGCAGGGCAGGAAATGGGAACTCTTATCATTGGTAGAAGTAGAACTAGAAGCCAGACCTCCTGCACCCTGGTCCTTGCTCTCTTCCCTCTGCCCTCTGTCCCCTGCCCCCTGCCTCCTGCTCCTTGCCTCTGCCCTCTGCCCCCTGCCTCTGCTCCCCTACCCATCTCATGGCCCGGTATCTTTTCTCCACAACACACTGATCTGCCTCAGGATTGCAGTCCCTATGGTGCATTTTACAGACTGTCTCCGAGAACGGTGCTAAGCCTGGAATAGTCCAATTCTAGGGATTTTTAATAAAGGCTTTCAACAAAGCGGTGCCTAACTTCGCTGTATTCCCCTCAGGTCTTGTCCAGTCTCGATGCCTGATGTAGAACCTCTATAGCCCATTGCTAGTGACTAACACCCTTGACTGCCTTCTTTCTTACTCATTAGATAACCCTGGTTCCATGGAAGTGTGCCAGCTGAAGGGGTTAACATTTCCAGAGACTTATAAATATTCCATGAAAATATCTTCTGAGTTAACCTTAGACTGTTGACGTTGAAATTATTGCACCTGCAAATTTAATTGGAGAGAGAGAAAGAGAAGAGATAGAGAGACAGAGAGACACAGGGCGGGGGGAGGGGAAGGGAGGGAGGGAAGGAGGGAGAGAACATAATTGTTGCCTGCAAATCGATGAACCTGACTTGGTTGTAAAATTGGAGATTTTGTTATCTGGAGAACTTGATGACTACTTCAGTTTAAATGAGAGCAAATGGGAAAGAGGTGGGCAGGTCAAGGCTAAGAGGGGAAGAGCATGTCAGAGACATCTCCTCACCAGATCTGTCTGTTCCCCTGGGAAGGTGCATCCTTCCCCCATTGTTCCCCTTGCTTTGTTCTAAATTACAAATGGTCCCCTTTTCAGCACAGCTTTAGGATTTGGCAGAAGCAAGTTCTGTGTGTGTGTGTGTGTGTGTGTGTGTGTGTGTGTGTGTGTGTGTGTGTGTGTGTGTGTGACAGAGACAGAGACAGAGACAGAGACTGAGAGACAGAGAGACAGAGACAGACAGAGAGACAAGAGACAGAGAGAAAGAGGGGCAAGAGAGAGAGAGAAAATGAGGAAAAGAGAAAAACGGAGGGAGAGGTGTGTCAAGTCACAGAAGTGATGAGATGCTGAATTCACATTATGGCAAGTAGCCCAGTTTGGCAGGAATGTGGAGCATGAGAAGGGATGCATGATAAACCTGGGGATATTGAGAGAGGCTGGGTAGGCAAGGACTTTCAATGCCAACCTGAAGAGTTTGCATTTTATCAGAGGCAATGCATAAGGAGCCAGAAAACATTCTTGCGCAGGGCAGCGACCTAAGGCTTGGGTTTCCAGAATGCCATTAGGCAGGGGTGGAGCGTGGCTCGGGGTGGAGAGAGGTAAGAGACCAGAGGATAAGTGAGGAGGTTTCAGTAGCCTTGGGGATGAGGCAGGATGGAGCCTGCCAAGAGACTCTGAGGCCAGAGTTACATCCTTACCTTTGCCTATCCCCTCCTTCACCAAAGGACAATTTTAGCTCTGCTGCCACAGCACAATCTGGTCAATGGCCTTAGCCAAAGTTAGTGTTTTATGTCAGTTTTTTCCAGCTCGATGTCAGGTTGCCATGAGATCTTGGATAAGTTCTAGACACTGGGCCCAGAGCTAGTTGTAGTGATTCCTGATGCCAATGACCTGAGTTATGAACTTGGAACTCCACAGACAGACTGTAAAGGAGATAGGTTATTTCAAATGCTCTTCCAACTCCCTTTTGTACAGGGATTTAGGATCTGGAAAGGGGTCTTAGAACAGAGAATGGCTGAGCTGGGAGAGGCTTTAGAACAAAGAAGGTCAAAACTGGGAAGAAGCTTAGAATACAGAGGGTCAAAGCAAGGAAGGAGCTAAGAATACAGAATGTCACAAAAAGTGGACCTTAGAACATAGTACTGAGAACACAGACTATAAGAGTCCGAAGGGATGTAAGAATGCAGAATATTAGAACCATTTGGTCCATCCTTTTGCCCATTATATAGATGAGGAAGCTGGGACCCAGAGAGATGAAGTGTCCTGACCTCAGCTAGTCAGGAGCAAAGCCAGTACTCTTAAAATTCCATTGTCTTGACTATTTTGATTACACAATGTTTCTGTTACCCTGCCTAAAACATATTTATGTTTTAAAGCCAGCTTTCAATACCTTAACCCTAAAAATAACTTAATCTCTATCTCTCTTCATGGTCAAGTTTCATAAACTAGGGTTAAAGCCATGGGAACATCTTGGAGCTTGTTGGCCAAAGTAGCTCATGATTATTTAAGATACACTGCTATTTACTACTTATGTGGCCCTGGCCAATTCTCTGAGGGTCTAAATTTCCCCAACTGTAAATAAAGGGAGTTGAACCAGGCCTCCAAGGCCCCTTCTGCTTCTGATGGCTTATGTTCTAAGGTCCCCTCCAGCTCCCATAACCCATGTTCTGAGGTCATTCCCAGCCCTAACACTGTTGTGAGATGTGTTCTAGCTTTAGCATTCTGTGATCTGACAATCCTGTCTCTGGGGGAACAAGAAGAAAAGTTCAAGTAGAGTTGCCCCAGCTGTCTCACCTCCTAGCCAGGAGAGCCTCTGAGAGCATCATCAACCAAAGGAGCTTGTCTTTTCCTCAAACCTCAATTACCTCAAGATTAGGAAGCTAAGTGGCTTTTTAAATGCTGCAGATAGAAACCAGTCTGGCATATGTGGTGACTGGCATGTTTCACATCTGAATTAAAGTGCCGTCTTTTAGGATTATAAATAAGTTTAAGGATCTCACATTGAGTGAGAAACAGCATTTCACTCAAGTATGTGGTGCTGTGTTAGCCAGGAATCCAGGGTAGGTGGTGAGCTCCTGGGTCCTGGCCAAGATTTCAAAGGCCAGAAGGCAGAAGGATAAAGCAGACTTTTGGGCCCATCCCACTCTCACCCCCTAACTAAAACAGGGCATCTTGAGGGAGTAGTAGAGATCTCACAGAAGTCCCTCTGGGGGACAATCACTGAGGGAAACTTTTGTCTCTGTTTCTTAAAGGTCCAAATCATCCTTTGGTTTCTAGTACCAGTCCCATTGTTGGCTTCCCTGGTTCTAAGTTTTCTCCCCCATAAAAATAGAGGGCTGGACTAAATGGTAATAAAACCCCACATCTATACACAGATTCACAGGTGACAAAGCAAATCTAAAGAACAGATAGTGTAGCTATTATTATAAGCCCCATTTTACAGATGAAGAAACAAAGACTCCCAAGGAGAAAATGTGACTTCTTCAAGACTGTACTGGTCTGTCTCTGAGTTTGATGAGCCTTCCACTAAGCCACATGACTTCTGAGGTGAGAGGCAGGGGAACAGTGAAAAAGGTACCAGTGATGGCCTGCCTGAGAGAACTGGATCAAGAATCAGTAGATGTGGGTTCAAATTCTGGTTCTGGTATACCAGAGTTGTGTGACCAGGGGTCAAACCCTCACCATCTCTCGGTCTGGATTTCCTTGTCTAGAAAATGGGTGGGTTGGACTGGAGACTTCTAAGGTCAGCAGACTGGAGCCCTAGTTCCTGCTCTGCCTCTCCTTAGTTCTCTTTGTCTATCCAGGGCAAGTCATTTTCTATCTCCTGGCTTGCATCTTTAAAGCTCTAGGGTGCAAGGGTTGGATGCAAGTTGCTGCCATTTTGAATATCCAATGAATCCGGGACAATATCTGTGATTCCACCCAGCTCTAACACTACATGACTCTGAGTCTGAAGGGGTCACAGGTTCTCCCCTCTCTCCCTACCTATCTTGCCTTGCTCCTCACTCACAGCTGTGGATTTCCCAGGTCCATAGAAAGGTTCTGCAAGTCTCCTGGCTAGGACCTTGGCTACTTCTCTCAGTGCTTATGGTCTCCCATTTAAGAATGCTGTCTGTGAGCCTTGCTGTGTCAAGTATTATCTCTTTGGAGTTTCATTAGAGACCATTGCATGGAGACAATTAACTGCCAAGAAGCAAGAAATTCCCAAGAAAGACCAGGGTTCCCCAAGAGGGCTCTGACTTCCTAGAGGGAAACAATTGCTTTCCAGAGGTTCATTTGTAAGTCCAAACTTCATGGTAAGGGTGGGAGAAAAATAGTCACCTACTGAGGACAGTATCATAGGATGTAAAAAACAAAACACTGGGCTTAGACTCAAAGGACCTGGGATTATGATCTTGGGCAAATCCTTTCATTTCTCTGGGCCTCAGTTTCCTTATCTGTAAAATGATAGGGTTCAACTAGATGACCTTTGAAATCCTTCCAGCCCTGAGTCTATGATCATGTGAACTCTTTCAGTGGGGTCCTATTCAGGATTATCCATGTATATGAGGACAAGAGATGTTTGCCCTGAAGAAGATAAGACCTACCAGGACTTGGCAGCTGTATTTGAAGGGTGGCTGTGTAGAAGAGATATTAGATTTCTTCTGTTTGGCCTCCTCAAGTTAGATGTGGAAACAGGGGGTGGAAGGTATTAAAATGGCCCATTGAAATCTGATATAGTGAAATGGGACAAAGTTAGAGACACAGCTTTGGGTCCATGTAAAGAAAAATGCTCCACCCATTAGAACTGACCAGAAGCAGGATGGCTTTGCCTCGTGAGGGAGCATGTTCCCCCTCAGTGGAGGTGTTCCAAGTGGAGGCTGAGTGCCTGACCATTTGTCAGAGAGGTAGAGAGGATGGACAAAAGACGTCCAATCACAGGGAGCCTGGCAGGGGTGACCACTGTCAGTCAATCAAGAAGCACTTAATATGTGTCAGGCACTATGTGAAGGTCTGGGAGCGTGGAGAAAAAAGCCAGCATGGTCTCTGCCTCCAACAACCTGGTTTACATCTAATGACTAGGTAGGCTCGTGGCTCCTCCCCCTCCACGTTCTGTTTGCAGGGCTTGTCTCCCACTAATATTTTGTGTTCTAAGCCCAGACCCAAGGGGAACTCAGAGGAGGACTCTTCCTCCCTCGCCCTTTGAGAGGGAAGGAGGCCGAGGGTGTGGGATGTCACTTCCACTGTCAGGTTTTATTGATGTGGTGATTGATTTTACTCATTTTTTTCTCTTTTCCTTCTCAGAAGGGAGGATGCAGGGGAATGCAAGCAATGTAAAAAAAGATATCAATGAAAATTTATCTAAAAAACATTCTATGTTCCAAAGTCTCTACCAGTTCAAAGACCCTGTTCTGCGTTCTTAGGTTCCTTCAAGCTGTAACATCTTACATTCTAAGCTCCAGTTCTAATGATCTATCATGGTAGATCTGATAATGAGATGTCCAGATGGATATTGTTAATATTACTTTTATTATTGGTATTATTGGTATAGCTCTATGAGAACAGCCAGGAAAAGATTCTTAAGCCTCAAAGAGTTTGAATTTTTTCTAAAGAGGGGTTTGTGGAGTAGGGTGGAGGTGGGGAACATATAATTTTCTATCTTAGCCTAGAAACTTCCCTGTTGTACAATATTTTTGTTGGAGTCCGGCTTTTGGTTGAGAGATGGTTGAAGAAGTTGCTTAAACGCATCACTAGTGTCAGAAAATGCCATTGGCAAAAGCTTAAAGAAAGCACAGCTCACCCCAAATCCCTATCAACCCTGGCACATGGAGCCTTTAGCAAAAATGGGCTCTCATCCCTGGCTGTGCAGTATTAGCCCTTCAGTCCCCCTGAAGAGATTGAATTTCTGAAGTCACTGCCCAATTGGATCCTTTTGGCTGGAGAGTTATCAACAAAGACTGGGGCCTGATGGGAAAATCCTGACAGAGCTGTAAAAGTAAGCTGCATCTTCCTATAATTAGGCACATGTTTATTTAAAAGGGGTATAATTTAACCCTGGTTTCCTGCTAGATAAATATAGAGTTGAAATGTTTTTCAAAATTTTTAGCCCTGGAAAAACAAATTCAGGTTTTGACATGAATAGGGGCCCACATGCTTATTCTGCATGGCATCTCCTGAAGAGGCCACAACCAAGACTGGTTAAACAAGTCATGAGGCAATAGGAAGCAGGTCTATTTCCCCTTCTGAGCCTCAGTTTCCTGGAAGTTTTCCTAAGCAGCCCACACTGTGAAGAGTTACACATAAGGGAAACCTTATGAGGACTCCATGAAGGGAAAAAAGTGCTTCCTGGATCAGGGGTTGAGAAATCCCTTTTTGTAACACATTGTCTATTCGTATGTTTCACCATCTAATATGAAACTTACAGTCCCTACTCACAGACTCCATGAGTTTTGTTTTGGGGGCTGGTGTGATGTTTTATACCAACTATTCTTACCACATTTCTAACTGAATACGTTTTCTAAAAGTTAAAGAGTCTACTGGATTATTGTTGATGGGGGATATTCTGGTGGGGACTCAGGTACTGCCTCTTAGTAGTATACCTCTCAGTGTGCATCAGCTGGGGAATGGATGAACAAGTTGTGGTACATGAATGGGATGGAATGTTATTGGTCCATAAGACATAATGAGCAGGTGAACTTCAGAAAAACTAGAAAGATTTACATGAACTGATGCTGAATGGTGAGCAGAACTGGAACACTGTACATAGTAACAGAACCATTGTGTGATGACTTAGCCTTCTCTGCAAAGCGAGGATCTGAGACAAAGGACTCATGATGGAAAATGCTGTCCACCTCCAGAGACGGAACTATGGAGTCTGAATGCAGGTCAAAGCAGACTGTTTTCTGTCCTTTGTTTTTGTTGTTGTTTCTTCATTCTTATGGTTTCTCCCATAGGTTCTAATCCTTCTTTAGATCATGGCTAATGTGAAAATATGTTTAATATGAATATATAAGCAGAGCGTGTACCAGATTGCACATCGTTTTAGGGAGGGGTGGAGAAGAAGTGGGGAAGAAAATTTAGAACTCAAAATCTTGTGGAAGTAAATGTTGAAAACTAAAATTAAGTTCATTTTTTAAAAAAGAATCAGTATATCCCTCAAGATTATGCATAGAACCCAGAGGAAAATAATCATACCTCTGAGCACCTATCCTGTGAGAGGGAGAGGCAGTTATATGGTATACAAGACAGAGTGCTACACCTGGAATCAGGAAGACCTGAGTCCAAAACTGGCCTGAGACATTTGCTGTGTGACCCTGGACAAGTCACTTAACCTGTCTGCCCCAATTTACCCAACTGTATAATAGGGATAATAATGAATGAATTTATTAAGCACTTACTATGTGGTAAGCACTGGGGCTATACCTGGAACAGTAAAATTGTCCCTGCCCTAAGGAGCTCACATTCTAATGGAGGAGATAATACACATTGAAAGTTTCAGCTGCAAGTCAGATAGAAAAGTCCCATGATCCTTAAGGTGCAGCACCAAAGCAGACGTTAATGCTTTTCTTAAATGACATTAATGTCCTACCAGCAGGGCTCGTGGGCGCAGGGTCTGGGGGAACTGCCTGGACTATGCTGCCTCCTGCCTCTCCGCTGGGGGTACAGCTGCATCTGTCAGGCTGGTCTGCCTGCCTTGAGTGGCAGCTGGCCTCTCTTCCAGAGGTCACTTCCCCAGATGATGACCACGAGGCCTGGGCTGAAAGCAGAAATGGTAGTCGGGGTTGGGGGGCTGCTACTCCCAGGGTTCCTGGGTCCGTCTGCCTGCTGGTGGCAGTTGTTGTTGGCAGTGATGAGGAAAGTGCCCCACCATGATTTCTTCCCTCAGTAATTGCAGTGGGGACTGAGCAGGAAGCAGGTCTTGTGGTTTGGGAGGTACTGCTATTACCAAGGCAAAATTACCTCTAAAATAGCATTTACCTCCCAGGGCTGTTCTGAGGATAAAATGAGATAATATTTGTGAAACATTTTGCAAATTTTAAAGAGTTATCTAAATGCCAGTTATTAATTAGAGGCAGCTAGGTGGTATAGTGCACAGAGTGCTAGACCAGGTTTCAGGAAGACCTGAGTTCAAATCTAGCCTCTGACACTTACTAGCTGTGTGACTCTAGGCATGTCACATAACCTCTCTCTGCTTCAGTTTTGTTCTTGTTGTTCAGTCATGTCTGACTCTGTGACCCGTATGGGTTTTTTTTGGCACAGGTACTAGAGCGGTTCACCATTTCCTTCTCCAGCTTCAATTTATTCATCTCCAAAAGGGACTAGTAAGAGCACCTACCTCTTAGGATTTGATAGGATTTGTAAAGCATCTGGCAAACCTTAATGTGCTAAATAAAAGCCAGTGATTATTATTGTCCCAGGGAGGGTGTCATACCATATCAGTAAAAAAAGGATAAATATAAAAGTATCCTTTATAACTGGAAGTCTAACATTGTGCATCATTCTGAGAAGGAGCAGGGGAAATCCGACAGGAAACCATCGAGAGAGAGGGAAGGAATTTCTCATAGTCAATCTGCAGTCCTCCAATGAAGGCAAGACCTCCAGCGCCACTTTCAGTCAGCTCTTGGTTGGTAAACTTTCCTCATATCAAACTGAACCAACCACCTTTGCTAGTTCTCGACTGGCCTTAGTCTTGCCCTCTTGGGCCAATCCATATTAGTGGGCAGAGCTCTGAAGGGAGAGGACCTAGGTTTAAACCCCACTTCTGATGCTTTTACCTGCATGACCTCTCACCTGTAAAAAGAGAGGGCTAGACTCTTTCACGGCTAAACCTATCATCCTATGAGAGAATCTGATTCTTCTTTCATTTTATGGGTCCTTTAGATACCTGAAGACTGTCATTCCTTTAAATCTTTTCTTTTCCAGGCTAAACCTCTCCAGCTCCTGGTCTCCCGGTCCTTAATTGTCTTTCTGGTTACTCTCAGAATGTGCTACACATTACCAATCTCCTTAAAATGTGGTACTCAGAAGTGAACACAGGCGAATACAGTGGGATTGTTGCCCTTCTATCCCTAGAAACTAGGCCTCTCTGAAAGCAGCTTAAGGACTGACTCTCTTGGCCAGCACATCTTACTTCAGACGATTACTAAATTTGCAGTCTACTCAAACCCCTTGATTTACTTTGACATAAACTGCTTACTGAGCCTGATTTCCCTGTCTTGTACTTCTGAAGTTTATTTTTTCAACTCCAGTGTAGAATTGTATCTTACACTAATACTATTGTGCTATAAGAAATAATGATGGGGGGCAGATGCAGGCCTCGGAGACCAATTTACACAATAACAACGATATTACAAACAGCTTGGAAAGACTTGGGAACTGTGATCAACATAATGATTAACTGGAATTCCAGAGGACTCATGATGAAACATGTTACTCACCTCTTAACAGACAGCTGATGGACTCAAACGTGCAGATTTGGAGACACACACACACACACACACACACACACAATTTTGACAGGGCCAGTGAGGGAATTTGTTTTGCTTTACTGTACATGTTTTGTTTTTCTTGCTTTCTCATGGGTGTTGGTAGGGAAGGAGAGGAGAGTTGAAAGGGAAAGAAGGTGGAAATAAAATTTGATTTTTTTAAAAGTATGTTTTTTAAATCAAAGGCAAGCTCACTGACAAAGCTGCTGAATCCATTCTTTGCCTTTTTAAAAATTAACTCTTCACTAGTCATGTGGCATCTCTCCCATTCTTCAGGTACTTTTTAAAAATCACAATGGTTCAGCAATCACATCTCCCAATGCTTTCAGCACCTCAGGACATCGCTAATCTAGACTAAGTGATTTGAATTCATAAAGGACCACTAGGTCTTCTCTTATTATCTCCCTACTCATATTGGCTATTGCCTGCCTTTTAGTCATATTGTTCTGTTTTTCTCAGTTTCAGAATCCTTCTCCTTGGCAGATAAAACAGAAACAGAATGAGAGCTCAGCAGCTCTGGCTTCCTCTGTCGCCCTTGATAACGTTGTCATTAACTTATCCACATTAAGGAGCATACCAACCTCATCTTTGATCCTCTTTGCCTTGCATAGCAAAAAACCCCCAATACGTTTTTGGTCTCTGCTTTTTCTGAATATTTTCAGTTCATGCTGAGCCCCTGACCCTATTCTTATGGATCATACCATCATCTTCTGCTATGTGTTCAGAAAATGTTTAAAATTTTAGTTGAATGATGAGTACTTTGTGTGTCTCCATCCCTTTCTTCTCATTAGAGTTGTTCTGGTTTCTGAATATAATTCTTGGGAACTTTCTATCCCTTTTGAACTGAATTATCCAGAGTTTTAATCCATAGAATCCTGCCTAGCCTTCAGGAGAGCACTTTGACTATTTGCTTTCCCACAACCTAGAGTTGATGTCGGGGTATTCTAGGCTTTTCCTTCCCTCTCCATCAGAAAATCCAGGAGAAAGTGATCATTTCTCTCCAAGATTCTCATCACTTCCACTTCTACCAATCAGTTTCTCATATTAGTGAGAAGCATATGTAGAAGAGATTTTCTTGTGTTGATTCTTCAGCCTTTTGAAGGATGAAATTATCATTAAGTCCATTCAAGGGTAGCTAGATGGCACTGCAGTGGATAGAGCAGCAGGGTTGCAGTCAGGAAGACTCCTCTTTCCAAGTTCAAATGTGGCCTCAGACTTACTATCTGTGTGACCATGGGCAAATCGCTTTGCCCTGTTTGCCTCAGTTTCTTCATCTGTAAAATAAGCTAGAGAGGAAAATAGCAATCCCCTCTAGTATCTTTTTCAAGAAAACCCCAAATTGGATCACAAAGGAGTAGATATGACTGATATGACTGGGCAACAACAATAACCAGTCAACAAATAATTGATATCTCTGACTTTGGCAGAAAGAAAATTATATTTGAATAAATGAAGTTCCCTATCACTACTCCATCATGTTTTTGTGACTGATTTGAGATCTGTTTCCTCAGCTTGTCTACTTTCTCTATTTGAATGTATGCATGAATGAATGAATGAATAAAAAGGAGGGAAAAACTGATAAAGTGATAAAAAGATGGCCAGGGAGTTACAGGGATGGTGAGTACAGGTATATCATAGTGAACTGTAGCAATGGCAGCTTTGGTTTGATGGTGATCCCTGAACTAGGAGGTGGTGCAGGCAGAGAGGCCACAGGGTACTAATATGGCAGCAAGGATGGATGAGGAGTCAAGTAAAGCCTGGCGGTAGCCTGCCTAGATACAGTAGGCCCTTTGAGGTACTCACCAATCAGGACATCAGGGTCTTAAGGGAGGAGTTTGGGAGCTTAAAGAGTTAGGTCCTCTAAATCATTGTCTCTTTTCTAGATGACAAAGTGGCTGGGGAGGGGATGGCCAGGGGAGAATCAGCCTCAACAGAGAACTTCTTGTCTCCACTGAGTTTCACCCAAATGTTCTCCCACTGTGCTTCTCCACCCTGGTTTCTATGTTTCTTCACATGTATCTATCTCTAAAGAATTTTAACATCAATTTTATTGACATTTTATTTTTATGTAACCTTCATTTCTCAATCTATCACTTCCCCTTCCTCCACTTAGAGGAATATCCCTTATAATAAGAAATTTAAAAAAGGAATGGGGAAACCAGTTCAGCAAAACTAAACAACACATCAATCAAGTTGGACAGCACATGCAATGTTCCACATCCACAAAGTCCCTTTACTCCAACATACCTCCAAGTTTCAAGATGTTTTCCATAAGGTATAGGTACCCACAGAGGTGGCAAAATGGATTCAGAGTCAGGGAGACCTGAGTTCAAGTCTTAACTTTGATATAAATTGACTGTGAGGCCCTGAGCAAGTCACTTGCCATCTCTGGGCCCATTAAGACTCTAAGTTTCCAAGCAGTTGCTGATTTGTATTGGAAGGAGTTTTCTCAAAGGGGGTTCCCTACACTAATGAAATCCAAAATCCAGACAAAGGACAATCCCTCCTCTGCCCCCAACAGCCACAACCTAGTTCTAGGTTTTGTTTCAAAGATGCCTCCTTGCACTGGGCTCTCTATTCCACCTTGTTCATTACCCCTATTTTGCGTGTTTGTGTACAGTTCATGGGTTTTACTGCTGCCCTCTCCTTTGAGCATCTGTACTTCTTTCTCTACTGTAGTAGTCTCTGTGGTATGTAGGTTACTGGATATCTACAGGCAGTTTTCTCCCTTGCTCCCCCTTTTCAGCTTGAAGAGTTTTTGATTAGATTGGCAATGCTCTAAACAAATTAAGTCTTATTAGCCTTTGTTAGGTGTGCTTCATCTCTGGCCAGGAGTGTGTCATTTCTGTATTCTAAGATATATAAATGCCAACCATGTTCCAGACCAGACATCATCTTCTGACTTGGAAATGCACTTTTCTTTCTGAAGCTTTTGAATTCAGCTCGCAGTGGTCATGAGGACACCATCGATGTTCCTTTTGCCCAAGATTTGAAATCTTTTGCTGAGCTTACTAGATTTATCATGGGAATATCGTTTTTGTCCATGTGAATCAGCAGATAGTAGTTACCTGTTTTTATAAGTGTTAGGAGATTTTCTGTTGTGCTCTGGACCAACCTTTTTACTATTAACCAAGTCTATTAGTCACCAAGGAGCTGCCTCAAGACCCTTTGGCCCAGAAGTCACCAATCACCACTATGGACCCTCAATGGAAAGCTCTCCTTATGGCAACATCTCTTGATCTACAGGACCCTTTGGGAGCAGGAGAAGCTGCTTCTTTTTCATAAAGTTCAGTCCCTTCCTCCATGGAAAAGTCCCCTCTCTGTTGCACAGTTTCAAGTGTTCATTAATCCTTCTTCTCCTGGATCACATTTATCTATCCTCCAACCTCCTGGCACAGTCAGGACTGCTCTCTGCTTGTCCACTATCTTTCTCTTGTTGTTTTTCACATGGAAGCCCTTCTTACCTTTTTCAAAGTAATGTTTCACCAACCTTAATAATGTGGAGAATGGACAGGTTTCCATGGGCCCTTACCTTATCTTCTAGGAGGGAGACCAGGCTGTACTTTGTGCACAGATCACCATCACTGGGCCTTCTAATCCAACCCTCTGCCTGAATAGGAATTTCCTCTACATGTCAAGTCAACAAGCATTTATTGAACACCAACTATTTCCCAGGAATTGTGCTAAATACTGGGGACACAAAGAAAGGCAAAAGATAGCCCCTGCTCTCAAAGAGCTCACAGTATAGCAGGAAACAGTATGTACAAACTTTTTACACAGGATAAATTGAAGGTAATCCCTAAGGGGAAGACACTAGCATTGAGGAGGGCTGGCATAGATTTCTCCAGAAGGTGGGATGTCAGCTGAGACCTGAAGGAGGCTAAGGAAATCAGGAGGGGGAGATGAGGAGGGAGAGAGTTTCAGGTTTGGGGGACAGCCAGGGAAAGTGCCCGAAACTGGGAGATGAAGTGTCACATATGAGGACCATGGAACAATGGGACCAATGTCACTGGATTGGTATGTATGGGGTGGAGTGGAAAGTATAAGGCATAAGAAGACTAGAAAGGCAGGGGCAAGTTATGAAGGGGTCTGCATGGCAGTTTTATACTGGATCCTGGAGGCAATAGGGAGACACTAGGATTGACTAAATGGGGGGGCATGGTTAAACTTGTGCTTTGAGAAGACCAATTTGACAGCTGAGTGGAGGGTAGACTGAGTAGGGAGAAACTAGAGGCAGGGACTAATGAGCAGGCTATTGCAATAGTCCAGGCATCAAGTGATTCAGGTTGGACCAGGGAGCCAGCAGTGTTAGGGTAAAGACACTACAAAGAAATGACAGTATTTGGCAACTGATTGAATATGGGGGGTGGCGTGAGAGAGGATGACAGCGAGGTTGTATGTCCTCCATAGTAACAGTGAAGTTAGGAAGAGGGGTGGGTTCATGGTGGGGAAAAAGATAATTAGCTCAGTTTGGGACGTGTTGAATTTAATATGTCTAGGAGACATTCTGTTCAAAATGTCTAAAAGGAAGTTGTAAATGTGAGATGGAGGTTAGCAGAGAGCTTAGGACGGGATAAGGGATAATCAGATTTTAGAATCATAAGTATAGATAATTATTGAATCCATGGAACTGATGAGATCACCAAGTAAAACAGTATATAGAGAGAAAAGAGTCCAGGGCACAACCTTGTGGGACACTCACAGTCAGCAAGCATGATCAAGATGAAGATGCAGCAAAAGAGATTGAGAAGGAGTGGTCTGACAGGTAAGAGGGGAACCAGGAGAGAGTCGTGTCACAAAAACCAAGGGAGAAGAGAGAATCTAAGAGGAAAGAGTGGTTGACAGTTCCAACAAGTAGGGCTTCTGGATTCTGCTTGACCACCAGACTAAAATCCTTCAGATAGTCGTATACACAGACTTCATTAGAGGAAAAATAGGGAACACATGAATGGCTGCAGAGGGCCAGAAGGCAGTAAAACCAGAAAACCCACTTGAATTGAAATTGGATGGTGCAGTTGGTAGAACCCTGGGCCTGGAGCTGGGAAGACCTGAAGGCCAAATCTGCCTCAGACACTCTGTCTGTGGGACTCTGTGAAAGGCACCAACTCTCTGCTTCAGCTTCGTCACTGGTAACATGGAGATGAGGACAGTATTCTCATCAAAGGGCAGTGGTGAGACTCAAATGAGCTAACATGAAATCACAAAACATTTTGCACACTTTAATGTTATTTCACTGACAGCTATCATAATCATCACAAGGAAATGAGAATAAAACATGGCTACTATGGGCTGGCTGGTTGTGCACAGGGAATCTTTTCTGCTTCAAAGCCCATACTATCTAAGGACTCACTTCACTAAGCCTCAGTCTCCTCATTTGTCAAATGGGAGTAATAATGTGTGTGTTCATCTTTTGTTGCCGAAGAAGACCTTGCCATCTGAGAAACGATGACATGACTTGCCCTTGACTTTGTTTTGAGTGAGGGAGGACTGTGCTGGTCACCAGCCTCACTTTTCCTCCAGAGCCATCTGAATCCAGTGACCAGATATTCCTCAGAATAACTGGAGATGACCCAGGATGAGGCAAATGGAGTTAAGTGACTTGCCCAAGGTCACACAGCTAGTGAGTGTCAAGTGTCTGAGGTGAGATTTGAACTCCTGACTCCTGCACTGGTACTCTATCCACCGCACCACCTAGCTGCCCTGGGGGCAATAATACTTGTGTTTTCAATATCATAAGTTGTTTTAATGAGAGTAGTCTGTAAACCTTAAAATGCAACAGAAATTTGAGTTGTTGCTAATCAAACCAAGAGCATATTTCCCTTTCATTTCCCTGCTACAGTATGATCATCTCTACCCCTCACATCTCCCAGTGCTATGAAGATATCTACTTATCTTGAGGACTGATAGAATATCATAAAATAAAGTAACAATGAGTTTCTGTTCCAGATGTAATCTCCTGGAAAAAGAAGACTGCTTTCTACCAAAGAAGATCTAGGTAAAGAACATAAAGGACTAGGTCTGGAGTCAGAGGCATTAAATTCGAATCGTGACTTAGGTACAGATTGATAAGATGATCACTAATGTCCCTTATCCTAAGATTTTGTCACTGTGGTGGATACTTGGAGCAAGTTACTTCCCCATTCATGCTAGAGCTGAAGCACCTTAGGAAAACAGAACAAAGAATATCAGAGCTAGAAGGGACGCCAGAAAGCCAATGACGTCATCATTTTCTATTTAACCAGCAGGGCCACCGCTGGGAAAGCACTTGACCCTATTGTTGATGAAAGCCAAGGACTGGGAGCCCTCAGGCTTGCTGGGTGATTCTGTGCTTTGCCTTACATTAAGATGGTTCTGAGTGTTGACTGCCTCTATCCTATTGGCTTCGCTCCTTGGGTGAGGTGGGGGCAGAGAGTGTCCTTAGTTTAAGGGTGTAGTGTCTGTATGTATTTATCTAATTATATTTGTGGCTCACAGTGTCTCTGCCCACTGGAAAACTCTGATCCCTTCCCGTACTTCCTAGTTATCAATGAACTTCAATCACGTACAGTTTCAGTTATAACATAATCCATCACACAAGCCTGGCCTTGCTATACGCAGTTCTGTACTCATAACTTCAGAAAGAAAAGGAAAATCTATACATATTAAAACAGTCATCACTTGGGTCCATGAGACCTGAGCAACCTCAAACCAGTCTAGAGGCACACCCCTCCAACCAGGTTAGGAGCTTAGATTCAGAACACTCAGTCTTTACTGGCACAGGGAAAGGGAGCAGTTCGATATTCATGGAGTCCATGGAATAAGTACTGGTATCCTTGGCTGGATCCTATCCTGGGATATCCATCATTGTTCTTCCAGTATTCTGAAGATGGCAAGTGCATGGGATGTGGTCAGTCTTTACTCTGCTCCATGTTGGTGATAGTAGGGGGTGGGATCTCCACCACACTTAACTGCTTCTCTCAGTTTAGGGTCCAAGGGAAACATGCATAGGCATTCATGCACCATGGTGCCATATCTTCTTCTACAACCTTGCTCCTTCTCCTCCAATTCACTCACCAGCCTAGCCATTCCCCCCCTTCTGTTCTTAGTCTGTAGAAAAAGCTCCATGGTCATGATCTTTCAACTATCTCCAAAGCTTTAAGGGCAAGGTCATCCTTACTTGAACAACCCATTCATATTCTTGCCTTCTTCTGGTTTCCAACAAGAAGAAAGTCACTTATGTAGATGAAGAAACTGACATTTGGAAAGATTAAGACAAACAGCTAACAAGAAGCTAACATTTTGTGCTTTCAAACCCTAGCTGTTTGTCTTCAAATTGATTGGTCTTTTCACTACCAAAGATTACACTCCAAATCTTCTGACTCCCAGTCCAAGGGAGCTGGATGGACTTTAGAGGTCATGTAGTCCAGACTCTTGCCCCATGAAGGAGTCCCTTCCTTCTTTCCTCTCTTCATGGGGCCTTGGGTCTCTCTATACTCACATACTTCCAATTTTCCTTTCTAGTCTTACATCACTCTCCTTCATGTACTCTATTTATTTTCTTGTTCCTTACCCATGATTTTCAACTTTCCATCTCCACGGGGACTACCTCTGCACTAGCTGTGCAGACAGCTTGGCTCAAGTTCCACTTTCTGCATTAGGCCTTTCTTGATCACAGCCTCCCAGCTGCCAATGACTTTTCCCAAAAATTACTTTGTATTAATTCTGTATCTATTTTGTACAAATTTGTTTATATACATGTTATTCCCCTCCCAGTGGAATGTGAGCTCCTTGAGGGCAGGAGCTATTTCAAGCTTGTATCTGAATCACCAGCACCCAGGACAGAGCTTGCTTGGTAATTTCAGTTATGTCTGACTCTTCATGACTCCATTTGAAGTTTCTTGGCAAAGATACTGGAGTGGTTTGCCATTTCCTTTCCTAGTTCAATTTATAATTGAAGAAACTGAGGTAAATAGGGTGAAGTGACTTGCCCAGGGTCACACAGCTAGTTAATGTCCGTGGCCAGATTTGAACTCAGGAAGATGTCTTCCTGCCTTTAAGCCCAACGCTCTCTCCACTGTATCACATAGCTGCCCCACGGCTCATGCCTATTGACTAGCTTAATAAATGCCTATTGACTGACTGATTGATGTAGGAGCCTACAGGATTCTCCCTGGAGGGAACATTGCTCAAGAGTCAAGGGTATCCTCCTCTGGGTGGTGTCTCTGGCCCTGTCTAAGCCACAGTGCTAGCATTTGTGTATGCTGCAGCATATTTGGTGACAGTGAGGAGAAAGACTGAGTAAATCAAGAGCAGATTTATGCAAAGCCAAGTTCTCAACACATCAGGAATTTTCTGTGCATAAAGGGAGCCTAGAGGAAGCCAAAACTCATTGCACTAGACCTAATTTCTATCCATTCTGAGGATGTTTCAGGAATGCTGAGGGCTGGCAGAAGACAGAAATTAAGATGCAGCTGTGTACAAGAAATTCTTTGAGAATGTTTGGGGAATCAGAATGAAATCAACCCAGAGACCAAATCATCTGAGAAGTCACCAATAAACTTTCTTGGGAGGTCTTGCCTTAAGTGCTCTGGACACACATAGTAAATGAAGGGAAATAGGACTTCTGAAACTAAACAGAAAGAGACCCCTAGAGGATCGCTGCAAAACACAGAGAAGTCAGATTCTGAAAACAGGGCTCCTCCTGACCTCATCCAGCAAACTGTCGGCACCTCTCCACTGGATTATCATGTAATACTGTCTATGAGTTAGAGGTGTTTGTGTCTTACTCCTGCTAGACTGGAACCTCCAAGAGAGAAGGAAACTCTTATTCATGCTCATGTTTTCCCCTCCCTAGCACAAGATTTGGCAGATATTAGATGCTCAGTTCTCTTGGTGCAGTGGAGAGAAAGCCTGCTGTGGAGGCAGAAGACCTGTGTTCAAACTCTGCTTGGATTCCGGTGTGATTCTGGAAGAGCCACTCACCCTCAGAAGGTGCCAGGCACCTCTAGAGGAGCATAAGGGGTAGAGACGGGCTCTCTTGGTGGAGGGAGTTTGCTACTCCATGCCAATGAAAATAGGCCTGGACCAAAAGTAAATTCTACAAATTCAATTCAACAAGTATTTATTAAGCATCTACACCCTGGGGGTTGGTATGATGTCCTGCACACAAAAAACCTTAATAAAGTTTTGTTGAATAAAGGACTGAAGAATGTCACAATCCAATCATGGGCTGGAAGAAAACTCGAGATGCCAATGAATCTGCCAGCCTGCCTTCAGTGGGGCTGCTGTCTCTGCCCACTCGATTCTATCCCATATGCTCACATCAGGGCCTTCTTCCTAAGGTCCAGTTCTGCTCACATTATTATTCTGGTAAAAACATTCAGCAGCTCCTTCCTGCCCACCAGGTAAACTCCCCACACACAGGTTGTCATTTAAGGCTTTCTATAATCTAACTCTAATCTGCTCCACCCAGGATCATGTCTCTGAAAGTTTCTCTAATCTCATAGCCAGAGGGGAAGTTTCCTTCTCAGGCTGTCAAAGTATTTTATGCCTTTCTTATATACTTGTCATATTCCTGTTTTTAATTCTAGTTATTTATGTTAGCAGTGAAGTGGCAACCAACAGTTTGAATCCTGGTTCTGTCACTTTCTGACCACATGCTTTTGAGCTAACTGCAGACATTATCTGAGGCTCCGTGTTATCATCTGTAAAATAGGCATACTTATATATGACCTCCCTGGGTTATCACGAAGAAGATCATAAACCATCAAGTGCTATCAAAAGTACAAAGAGGAGGTGAACAAGGCGGAAGAAGAGGAGGAAAGTGTTCCTGTTTTGATGTTTAATAGTAAAGGCAAGTTCTTTTGAGTCCAGGGGTTATGTCTTACTTGTCTTTGTAGCCTCAGATGTGCAGAGTGTATGTGTTATGTATATAATAGGCGTTCCATAACCATTTCTTAATTTAATGGAGTCCCAGAAAGCTAAGTTTGACCCTGACTTAAGTAAACTTCTATCCAAATGAGAATATTTCCTGTTTTATCCCTAATACACTAAGACCTTTTGGTTTCCTGTTTTGTCTGCAAGATCCAAGACTACATTAAAGGAGATGTATTGTGACATCAGGGCTGGCAATCAAAGGGAAGTCACATGATACAAGAAAATGGAGAAATTCAGTCTCCAAAGCCACATCTTAAGTGGGTAAGCCATGAACCAATTGGAAGGTGTTGAGAGAAGAGTGAAGCAAGTGACTCTAGAGAAAGGCTGGCCAGAATTCCAGAAAGAAGACCACAACGGTGGTCTAGACCAGAAATCAGGAGAATAAGTAATCACTGAACAATATCTCAGAATGTCATAACATCTATAGTATCTTTATTGGCTATTGCAAAGCCTCTGATTTAGTTCCACACTAGACTTTCATGACTCTGAAGGACAGAGTGAGGTTGACATCTTTGCCCAGCTCTGCCTCACTTAAATCCAATTCACGCGCAAGTCAAGACGTCATGGGTCCTCTTTGATAACAAAGGATGGATAACAACAACTTATGACTTCTTCATGTACTGCAAGCACAGAGAACATTTTCAAATACAATGAAAATGCTAGAGTGGCTGATGCCTACAAGTAAAGCTCTTCTCTATTTAAAAGATGCTGCCCATGATGATGTCAAAGACAACTGACATAACGTGTGGTGTTTTTCAAGGAGAGTTTAAGCTCTGCCTACCTTTAAATCCATTACTATCTCTTCCAAATAAAGTTAGGAATAGTTTCTAAATGAAAGAGGCAGTTGTACCAAAACATCTTATTATTTGATGTACTGGATGATATCAAGCCATGTGGCTTCACCAAAAGACACATTAAACTTCTTTTTCTCATGTTGTTTTCTCCAATGATTTAAAAAAAAATGTTGTATGGACTCTCTAAGTGTAGAATTCTTAATGTACTATAAACGAAGATGGAGACTGAATGCTCCAAGAGCTTGAATCTAGAAGTCAAGTTGAAGCAAAGGATGAAGGCAATAATTACAACAAACACCTTGGTCTCCTCCTTCAGGTAAGACAAATCAAACATAAAACTATCAAAGAGGATTAACAGAAGATAGGGCCCATCACCGTAAAGTAGTCATTAAAAAAATAAACACTTTCTCACCTATCAAAAAGACTGATAGACATTCTTATAACACACATTAAATAGTTATTTTAAAAGCCTACAGCAATATTTTTGGAACAAGCAGACACCACTTCACAGAGAAACAGTAAAGGTTGATAATAGGTACACTCCATTGGACTTGTCCAGTGTTACTAAGAGCATTTTCCCTCCATCTGATGAGTGGAATCAAAAGGTTCTCTGCAGACAACTTTCACATGAACTCTACTAACGATATATTCAAAAAGAAACAATGAACAAATGACTGCGTCATGTAACTTTATGGAAACAGGATTAGAATTTATAGCATCAATCCAGAACCAGGTCAGTGCTGCCAAATTACAGAAAGTTTATTCTTAAGAAGCCTGCCCTTGGTAATCAATGCAGATTATGCAATGAAGCAACAGACAACATGCAGCATGGAAATAACTGGGGATTGCACCTACCAGATATCTAGCCAGACATGATCTAGTGGCTAGAATTATAGACCAGAAGCTCACTGTCTCTCATGAATTCACAGGGGACAAATGCCCACATTATAAATACAGTCTTCAAAACATCCTGGAGAACTCAGCGAATAAACTGTACTGGAACCAGAGCATTATTCCAGACCAAACTGTTGGCTCCAATGGCCTGCACAGAACACAGATCTTTAAAGACTGAGACACAGTATTTTTACTAGATGTTGCCATACCAAGTACTCATCACTCCATGTGATGTGGAGTCAAAGACCTAGCAGAAGAAATTCCAACCATGCAGTGATGGGATAAGGCATTTCTCATCCTGAAACTTAGCCTGCTCATGGAGCTGTTCCAAAGAGGGGCTCATGACTCCATACTTTTATTCAACTATAAAAAGCAATTATTTTACCTACATTGGCAACAGTCCAATTAAACATTAAATATAAAAGAATAATCGCAGGATAGTGATTTGTTTCAGGACGATTTTTATGTGATTTCTATCAAACAGATAAGAAAAAGGAATTTTCAGTGATAGTAAGGAAAAGAGAAGGAGGAAGAAGGTGAAGAGGAGACATCTGAAGAGCTGACATTTATAGAGAACTTTAAGGTTTGCAAAGTGAGACATTATCATTTGAGCAGCATGATAACCCTGGGAAGTGAAAGCTACAGATCCCATCAGCCTCATCTTACACATAAGGAACCTGTATCTCAAAGAGGTTGGGTAACCTGCCCAATGTTGCATGCCACTAAGCATGCAAGACAGGAGTCATACTAGGTCCCAGTCCAGTGCTTTGTCCACTAGGCCACATCAGTCTTTCCACAGTTTGGGAGGTGGTCTTCATGAGCAGCTTTGGTCAACAAATCACCACCCGATCATCTACCTTCTAATGATAAGCACTTCTGAGCATAAAAGGGTTGACTCTCAAATGACAAACACACAGCACATTTCCAGGCTCACAATGTCAGGCAGTTAGTCAATGAACATTTATTAAGGGCTTACTATGTAAACCTATGCATTCAATGCTAGGGATACAAAGAAAGGCAAAAAATAGTCTCTGCCCCCAAGTAACTCACACTATCATGGGGGAGACAACATGTAAATGACTAGGCACTATAAGCCAGATACAGTGGAAAGGGACAATAATGTGAAAAGGGAAGGTCCAAACAGCTGGGAGGATCAGGAATGACCCCCAGCAGCAGAATTTGAAGTTTTAAAGGAAAGGAGGGCTGGGGGTGAGGAGGCTGAGCATTCCTGGGGGCAAAGCCACAGAGAGGGAAGATGGGGATGCAGACCAGTCCTGGCAGCTTGACCAGAGTTGCCCCTGCCTGTGATTCTCTGGCACAGCTTTTGGAAACCAGGTCACACAAAGGAAAATCTTAATGCATCTGCTCCTAAAGAAATGGCATTGAGGCCTGGCCAGGAAGCTAACAGGCCTATGGGAAGGCAGGTGTCTTCTGAAACTAGTGGATGTTTAAAATGTGAAAGCTGTGTTACTACAGCTCAAGAGGAAATTACCATTTTCCTGAAGGCAATCTCTACATATCCCTCGTGACAGTCCCAGATACCTTGTTCCCCTGATATATTTTGGGATGAGCATCAGGTAGAAGCAAAGTATCTCTTTGCGGCTCCTACTCCCATAGGAGGCAAGACCTGGAAGCATCAGTCTCAGGTTCCCACAAGCCCACAGTCATCTCCCTCAGAGCCGACATCATGTTTTGTGCCAATTCTTCAAGGCAGTTTTCAGCCGAGAGATACAACTGTAAATAAGAGTCCCAGGTTTCTTGATGGGAATACCCCCTAACGCCAGTAGGGTACTCAGGGCTTAGTGGGGGGAGAAATACAAATCACATCAGTTGGAGGGGATGAGGAGCAGTATCTAAATAGAAAACGCTTTCAAAGAAGAATTTCCATTGCTCAGTCCCTTCACATTCTAACCTTGGTCCACCTCTCCAGTATTTTTAGACATCACTCTCAGCCAATCTGTGTTCCACACAAACCTGCCTCCTTGCTGTTTCTGGAACTCAACGCTGGGTTTCTGAGCCTCGGCATGGACTCTGGTCACCCCCTCTCCGGCCTCCCCCCACACCTAGAAGGCCTTCCCTTCTCCCTTCTCCCCTTGGACCTGAGCTTGTCCTCATCAGGGTAAATGGTCAGTACTCTCCCTCCTCAGAAGATTTTCTTGAGGGGACATTCACTAAAGGGGGAGAGGAGAGTGTATGGGAGAAATGACTGCGGTATAAAAACAAAAGGCAACTTTTCTTAAGGGTGTGAAAACAAAAATTAATGCTTGTTGAACTGCAACTAGACTAGAACTGAAAACCTCAAGTCCGAGGTCTCTGTGGAAGAGAGGACTCGAGTAATGCCCCCACCAGATTCCTGTTTTCTCATCTGGGGGCTGCCCCTGACTTCCAGAGTCCTTTGTCAAGTCACTTGCCTCTTTTCACCCTGTTTTCTCATCTACAGCAAAAACATATTGGACTTGATTTCTCCGAACTCTTTCACCTACAACAGTAACTACAATAGCCACATCCTTCTTATTTCCAAGTAAATTGTTTCAACTATCCAGTTTGGTAGCAGGCCTCTTCTACAAAGGTAAGAACAGAGCCAGACTTACTTCTCACCAGAGAATCAAGAACTGCTAAAATGAGGCTGTGGGACATGACGGCCTGACCTCCAATTCATTATGTAAGTGGACAAAGCACTAATGCTGGGATTCCCTGTTAAAAAAGCCGTGTTTTCTTTTAGATCAAACTGAAAATCACCAGGCAGCCATAAATGCTACTCAGTCAAGGTGACAGGGGGATGAAATGAACCCAAAGTCCCTATCCCACCAAGACCTCTGATAGGAGAGAATTTGAGATTCAGCTCCTCCTTCCTCGCTGGGAATGTCAGTGCTGAAAGGGATTTGGAAAGACAGAATGTCAGAGCTGCAGGAGACTGGAATATAGTACATAGCATGTCAAGGCTCTAGAGAACCTTAGAATATAGAACATGGAATAACTGAACTGGAAGGACCTCTAAACATGGAACACTGGTTTTTCTCTATGGACTGAACTTTAGAATAAAGAATATATAGTGTCAGAATTAGAAGAGACCTTAGAATAGAGAACTAAACAAGACCTAAGAATGTAGAATATAGAATCACTGCCTCAGAAGGAACTTTAGAACATAAAACATACCTTCCTAGAACTGGAACGACCTTAACAAATAAAATAAGTCACATCATAGCTGGAAGAGACCATGGAACCTAAAACATGAGAAACGCCTCTGAACCTAAAATATTAGAATTGCCAGAGACATTAGAAATAAGAGTTTAACCTAAAATAGGAGGAACCTCTGTCAGGTTTTGTTACTTTCAGAGCTTAAGAGACCACTAGGTGGCATCGCAGAGCACTGGGCCTGGGGCCAGGAAGACCAAAGTTCAAATCCCAACTACCTGCTGTCTGCCTCAGTTTCCTCAATTGCAAACATGGGGATAATAACAGCACTCACCTGCTAAAGTTATTCTGAGGATCAAATGGGATAGTATTTGTAAAGTGTTTAGTACACTGCTTAATAAATGCAGGACGTAGTGGTTACACAATGCAACATAAGCCAAAGAAAGCAGACTGAAAGCTTTTAGAAGATGTAAATGGACGAGAAGAGAAAAGTGCTGAAGAAGACTTCATCTGCACTGGCCAGCAAGCTCCAGCTCCCTCAGCTTCTGGGTTGTTGCTAATGGGCAAAGCCATGTGGGAGGAGCTGATGCCTCAGAAAGTCCAGGCTCAGTCTCAGAAACCGAAGTGAGTGAAACAGACTGTGGCTCAAACAGAGACCCGACACGAGCAGGAGAACAGCAGTCGGGGAGGGGGGGCTCATGTAAGCACTTATTGCTCATCTCCCATGCCGCCATGTTGCATGCCACTTTCTGCCACCTTGGACTGATGAGTCAACATCAGTAAAGTGAGAGAATTTCTACAGCCCTGAAAGACAGCAGAATCAGAGTCTGGGTTGGAAGCCCTGCTCTGCTCCTTACTAATTGCGTGGCCTTGCTCTTCCTCTATGAAATGAGGCAGTTGGCCTAGGTGGTCTCTTGCCTCTCCTCCCAGGCTCAATGCTCCATGACCATGGCCATCAGGGTGACAATTACATCCTGACTTGGCATTTTATGCTCTGAATTATTCTTCAGTCACAGACTCCCATGGTGCATCTTGACCCCCATGCTGGATCACTTGTTTCAAGGTACAGTAATATGAAAGCAATGATTTCTGAGATAAGCACATTTGGCAAAGGGAAAAGCTTCTTCCTGACAAATGGAAAACAAACAATGTTTAAGAAGAGCCCTTCTCTATGAAACCTAATAATTATCTAAATTAATCCTTACAACTTTCCCCTGACACAAGAACTATATATTATGGTCCTCAGGAGACTGAGGCTGGTGATTCGAACTCTCGAGGACATGAGTATGCTGTGTGGCCTCAGGTCCTTCATTTGCAAACTACTCTCAGTTAGGATTCATCTAGCTTAACTTTTCTGTGATGGTCTCCTTTGGCAGTATGGATCCCTTCTGAGAATAATTTTTAATCAGAAGTTCTTAATTTGGGATCTGTGAATTTAAAAAATAATTTGGTAACTATACTTCAATATAATTGGTTTCCTAAAATATATTTTTTTATGTATTTAAAAATATTCTGAGATGGAGTCTATATCAAGACTATATCAAACTGTCAAAGGGGTCCATGACCAAAAAAGTTAGAAATTCCTGTAACGTATAAAATAAAATACATAGAATTACAAAAGAAACCAATTAAATTGAAATTAAAATGCAGTTTTTTTCCTACCATCCAAGTTCATGAAAGTATAAGAATTCTAGAATTCCTAATCTAGTTCTTCATTGCAGAGTTCAAAAGCCAGAGAAACCGACTATGACTGGAAAGGGACTAAAGGAAAAGAAGGTCAGAGCTGAAAAGAACACAGAGCTTGGTACAACAAGTCTCATCTGAAAGGGACCTGAAAGAGCACTTACCTCCTCATGTAACAGATGAAGAAATGATGGCCTAGAGAGGGCAAACAGCTCTCACAAGGTCACCAACATCTCATTTACCCCCCAAAAAATCCCTTAAAGCAAGGGAAGACCAGATGTTATTCTATTTATGACTATAGAAATTTTAGCCCAAAGAGACCAGGGATTTTCTCTTATAGAGCATGGCAATCTAGGAAGGCAGCCTGGAAGAAGCAATCTTGAAGAACTGGTAGAATTTCAGTTGGCAGAGATGGGGCACACACATGGGAGGCCACTGTCACCACCCACACATGCCTACTCATCCACAACATGAATGAAGGAAAAGCTGGGACAGGCGGCCTGTTCCTGTCCCTAGGCCTGTGCCCTGGGATGCCCATCAAACACTGAAGGATGGTGTTAAGCCTTTGTGCACAACAGAAAAAAGAAAGCAGCTGTTTTTAGAAGACAAATACAACAAGCATCAGCACGCATATCTGCCTCAACATTTCTTACTCAAAAACATTAGTTTTGCCAGCAAGCATTTCCAAAATCGGAATGGTGGTTTCAGTTGTTTTCACATTGGAAATGTCTCGAGTGTGGTGGCTCAACAAGCTATTCATTCTGGCTGCAGGGCTGAGTAAATGGATTGGCAGACATGTCCCCTGTTCACTGGACACTCCTATGCCAGATGGTAGGAGGGCCTGTAATGAGCAGGGCACAGATATTTGAAGGGGAAAAATACTGAGAGCCCCAAATCCAGAGCTTTCCATCAGGTTTTTCCTTGGCAGAAGCCACATGTCGCCTTTGCTACTAGGCAAAATTCACAGTCGATTAGTAAGTACATATCACTGCTGGAAACCTATTAACTAGCTAGTGTTTACTATTTACACGATGGTACACTGGTCAGCTGCTCAGGCCCTTCTTAAGTGTTGGTATTGGGAGAGAATCCATCCTTTGAGAAATCATAAGATTTTTAGAGCTAGAAGAGCCCTGAGAACACAGGATGTTAGAGCCAGAAAGAGCCTTTGAATGTAGTTGAGACCCAAACATTCTACTGCCAAGCACATATCCCAAGGAACTCACTGACATAAAGGAAGGCTCCATATACGCTAAAATATTGATAGCAACACTTTTTGTAGTAGAAAATAACTGAAAAGGACATAGATGCCCATTGATCAGTGAATGGCTAAACAAGTTGTGATACATGAAGGTGACCAAATATTATTCTCCTGCAAGAAACAACATAATGAATTCAGAGAAGCAGAGGAAGACTTGCATAAGCTGATGCAAAGTGGAATACACAGCCAGGAAAACAATAAACAAATGACTAAAATAATGAAAATAGAAAGCATAACAACCATAACATGACTGAAGCTAAATCTTGCAAAATTATAAAGAACAAGCTTAATGTCAAAGGACAGCAATGAGAAGACACTCCCCATTCCTCTCTGCAGAGGTGGGGATTCATGGGAGTAGAAGGTGTCTTATCAAATCAGATTTTTTTGATGTGTTGATTGGTTTTGCTGAATTTTTTCCCTTTTTCCTCTTTAAAAAAAACTGTTATAAGGGATAGTTCTTGGAGGAGGAAAGGGAAGGGATACAAGGGGATGGATATATGGGGAAAAGAAATTGGTATAAAAAGGATATCAAAAAATATATTTTCTTAATTAAAGAATGTAGATCATAGAATGACTAGAAAGGGTTTTATAGACCATCTAATCCAAAGGCTCTTCACCTGGAAGCCACAGGCCCCTTCCTCCCCAGGGGTCCATGGATTTCAAGAGGTTCATGAATTTATTTTTTTTAAATGTTTTGGTAATTGTATTTCAATATAATTGTTTCCTCTGTAATCCAAAGCATTTTATTTAATGCATTTTAAAACATTATGCTGAGAAGGGTCCATAGGCTTCATCAGATGGCCAGAATGGTCCATGACACAAAAAAAGGTAAGAACTCCTGACTGGATCCAAACTTCTACTTTTAGAGATGGGAAATTGAGACCCACTGGAGTAAAGTGTCTTGCTTATCAACTGTATCAGAATCAGGGCTAAATCTCAAATCTCTTGAGTGTCACTAAAGCAGTGACACACACTGACTCTTTCATTAGACTGGGAGGAGTCAGATTGGAGAATGGGGAAGAACCATGGACATCAATCCAGGGGACTCAGGTTTGAATTACAGCTCTTCCATTTATTACCTGGATGACCCAGGACAAGTCACTTTTCCTCCTCCTCTGTAAAATGTGGGGGATGGAACAGATGGTCCTTATAAACTCAAAGTGTACGATCCTGTGATCTTAGAGCACAGACAAGTCCTAAGCCTTTGCATTTCATTGTCCACATGGACCCTCAACAACCTCTGAACATGTGCAATCTGTTAGTGAATGAGCATCTCCTGACTTAATGCATCCCTTTCTTAAAATCCATTGCTTAAGAACTAATTCTGTAACCATTAGAGCCAGGGCCTGGGAAAGTGTGTTGTGCCCTATAATCAGGGTAGGAGCAAGCTTGTAATCATTTCCAGGCCCAGCCTGCCTTTCATTACAACTCTTACTCAGCTTTGAGTCGTCCCCAAAGGCCGCAAAGCAGCTAATTACAGAAGCGTAATCCCCTTCTTCAGGGGAGCTGATCTTCCAGGGTTGGGGAAGATAAGATTTATGCCCTTTCACTCCTTCATTCTCTCATCAACACCGATTCATATTTCAGTTTCCCACATCGGAAACAAAGAGGAAAGCCTGCTCAGTCTACTGCTGCCGGAGAGAGATAAATTAGGAGACACAAAGAACCAGCCCTATAAACTCAATCTCTTTCTCTTCCTTTCATATTTGTGATTATAAACAGAGTCAAGGACAGATGAAATATACCCTTCTGCCTTCTCCAACTGCAAAGGAGAATAAAAATATGGTGATAGGATAGAAACAGGAAACTGAAACCCCAACACATGGCTAGTGCACAGGGAAGCAGCTGAGGTGCTTGGAGAGGCAGAGAGGAACCCAGTGTGAATCCTGACTAGGACGCCTCCTAGCTGCATGACTACTGAGCAGGTCACTGCTGTGATATTTAGACTAGGAGACTGGCAGGTGGGTAAGGACCAGTCTTGGAGCCAGAAAGACCTGGGTTCAGGCCCTGCCTCTGATGCCTTGTAGCTGCGAGACCAGGGCTGAGGCCCAGGAGCACTGAGTGTGAAGGCAACCTTCTAAGACTCTCAGTCACTGAGAAGCATCGGCTTAATGCCCCCAACTGCTGAAAGCATAGGTTAGACTCGCTCCTGGTGCCTCCAGCATCTCGAATGTAGAGAGCTACTTGTACTCTCAGCCCATTCTGTCTGCAGATATGAGGGACAGCTTTGTAAACCTAAGATGGTCAGAGAAATGGAAATCATAATTACATTGTTTCACTTTTGTCTTTATGTCTTCAAGTGCAATGCCCGGTATACAGTAGGTGATTAATATATTGATTGATTTGATGTTTCCAGTCACTGTCTCATGACAATGGATGACTCTACAAAAAGAAGTTATATTCTGTTCCCTATTGGAAATCATGGAAGGCATCTTTGACAGCATCAGTTGGAAGCTCTCAAAGCTTAAAACTGCACCAACCCTTTGGGATACTGTGTTATGTTCAAGCCTAACATTTACCAAGTGCTTTATTACCTATACGTGACCTCATTTGATCCCCACAACCCCCATGGGAGATGGATAGTATTGTTATCCCCATTTTATGGATGTAGAAACTGAAGATGAGAAAGGTTACGTGATTCATCCAGAATCTCACAGCTAGTATGTATCTGAGGCAGGATTTGAACTCAGGTCTTCCTGGCTTCATTTCCAGGACACTACTCACTATTCCACTTGGCTTTGTGTTGGAGAAGGGACATGGCATAACAGGAAGAAAGCTCCATCAGAAGTCAGGAGACCTCCAGTAAGGCCCTGCAGCTCTCTGAGTCTCAGTTTTCCCATGTGTAAAATTATAAGCCTTGCCTCTCACCCCCCTAGGATGATGGGTAGGACAGTGTGCTTACAGTGGTACAGACGTGAAACCAAACAAGGCTGAGTAACTTGCCTAAGGTCACAGAATTTTGCCATTTGCTCAAAAGAAAGGTCCTAAAGGTTAGACCAGTCATGTGGTCACCCTACTGGGCACAGAGATGAGGATGGCTCTAGAATCAGAATAATAACAAGCATTTATGGGGTGCTTTAAGATTCACAAAAAGCTTATAAATATGATCTCATTTGATCCTTATGACAACCCAGCAAAGTAAGCATTCCTGTTATCCCCATTTTACAAAAGTAGAAACTGAGGCAGAGAGAGGTTAAGTGACTTGTCTAGGGAGGCCCAGCTTTTAACTAACAAGGCAGGATCTGAACCAGGTTTTTCTGACTCCAAGTCAGCATGCTATCCACCACACCACCTAGATACCTAAAAACCGTACAATTTCAGGGTTGGCAAGGATCTCAGAGGTCATACAGTCCAATCTATTCCTGAAAAACGATTGCCCTGAACCATAAGCCTGACAGGTGATCCTCCAGCCTTCCCTTGAAGACCTCTGCGGAGGGGGAAAGCATTCAGTCCCAAGGCAGCTCCCATCACTTTCAGAGCCCTCTTATTGTTAGGAAGTGCTTTCTGACATCCAGTCTAAATCTTATCCAGTCTTAAACCTAATCCAGTCTTTCTGTTGCTTCTGATTACTGATCCTAGGTCTGTCCTCTGGGTCAAGTAGAGCTCTGCTCTTCCACAGGAAGAACAGGATATTAGAGGTAAATAATCCTGGACAAAGCCAGTTTTTCAAGTCCCAAGGCAGAAGCTTCCAGATTTTTTCAGATGACAAGAACGTACCAGGAAAAATACACCTTCAGGCCTCATAGTGCCAGATTTCAAACCAAATTAGAAAGTAGTAATCATCCAAACAATTTGGTTAGAGATAAGAAACAAAGATCAGTAGAAGAGCAGCAAATGGGTGTTTGATAAACCCAAAGATCCCAGCCACTGGAGTCCAGGAGTCACTATTCAACAAAAATCACTGGGCAAATTGGAAAGCAGTTTGGCAGAAAGTAGGTACTGACCTACATTTCATACCACACAGACAAGCTCCAAATGGGTACATGACCCAGACATAAAGGATGACGTCACAAACAAATTTAAGGAGTGTGGAAGAAACTACCTGTCAGACCTATGGATGGGGAAGAGACAGAGAGACTAAATGAGGTAAAACAACAATTTAGATTATATAAAATTTTGAAAACGATTTGCAAAAACAAAACTAATTTGGCTACAGTTAGAAGAGAAACAGATAAATAGCAACCAAAGAATCTTTACAGCAAGTTTTTCTGACAAAGGTCTCATTTCTAAGACAGGGAATTACTTCAAACTTATAAGAACAAGAACCACTACCCAAATGACAAATGATCCAAAGACAGAAAGAGGCAATTTTAGAGGAAGAAATCTACGCTATCAATAATAGTCAAATGAAAAAAAAACACTCCAAATCACTAATAATTAAAAAGCTGCAAATTAAAACAACTCTGAGGTTCTGCCTGACATCCATCAAATTAGCAAAGCTGACAAAAAAGGAAAATGATAAATGCTGGAGGAGTTGTGAGAAAAGATACATTGATGCACTCTTGGTGAAACTGTGAACTGGTCCAGCTGTTTTGTAAACCTGTTTGAAAAGACAAGACTCCCTTCAGAAATCCCACTGCTGGGCTAGACAGAAGAGGGTGCTTTGGAAGCCTTATCTCTAAGGGACAGCCATTGAGCTTGTGGAATGGTGACTTAGAGCATCCCCAAATGTTAGAGTTGGCAGGGCCCTCAGCAGCCTTCCCATCTTACAGACCCATGAAAAGAAGTCTCCACCGCAACAGAACTGACTTGTGCTAAGTGAACATGAACCTGCGCCTTCCCAAGAAGGCTGCCCACTCCACCACAGGCAGCAGTCATTGTTAGGAGTTCTTCCTGATATCAAACCACATCTGCCTCTCTGCTACTGCCCCCTGTTTATTGATCTTGATTCTGTTGGAAGCCTGTAAGGACCCTTAGATGTCATCTAGTCCAGGCCCTCATTTTACAGAGGAGAAAACTGTCACCCAGAGAGAGGCAGTGATTTACCCAGTCTCCCACAGGTAATAAGTACTAGAGCCGAGATTTGAATTCAAGTCCTTGGATTTTAAATCTAGGGCATTTTTTATTATGCCACACTAACTTAAAGTATTATTCCTATATAAATCCAATTAATGGCTTTTTTGAAATTTCAGATTAACGATCCTCCCTCTACTTGCCCAGGCCTCCAAAGAGGGAAAGAACAAGTAAGAAGAAGAAATCTAATTTCCTGAAATGTAATGAAGAAAGGGAGGACCAGGTAGGAAGAAACTGAATGCTGAAGTCAGATTGGGCCCTACTACAAAATGCCATGCTGCAAGATGTAAGACAACAGTGTTTAATAGACTTTGAGATTCAATTATCCCTTTATGTTTTCCAGTAGCTTCATCCTCCTCTAAGTTATCCTTTCACTATAAACATGTCCTAATTCATAAATAGGATATAAAATAAATCAAGTTGGAGAGCCGACTACGTTCTGAACCATCAATCTTCACAGAAATAAAACTCCTGAATTCACTTTTGGAAGAGGAAGGTTAACAAAGACTTCAACGCTGCTTACAGGGCATTGCAGCAATCGGTCAGCACAATAGGATAAAGCTGGATAAGTCATTTCCCTTTCTCTCACCTTCAGCTTTCTTATTCACAAGACTGAACTAGGATCAAAGGTTGAGCTCTGCTCCAGCATCCCGGCTTCTGGGAGCGAAGGTCCCTTCCAGTGGACATCCTGCTGTCTGGGATCTAGGGCTCTCTCCACCTTTGTGATTCCATATTCTCAGATCCTTTCCAGCTCTGAAAGTCTGTATTCTGGCATCGTTTTGATCACTGACCCTCCAAGTCCAGACTGACTTATTAGCTTGAACTGTCTCTAAATAACATATGATATCAATTAGGTCCTTTAAACTTTGGGTCTCCTAACAGTGTGTTCTCTCATTTGATCATCTTTACCTCAGATTCCTCAGGGACAAGAGACTGTGCCTTTCAGCATAGTTTTTCTGAGGCAAAGATATTTTCAAATGAGTTATTTACTTTCCCCTGTGATTCATCTATGTGCTACACATGGGCATAAGCAGCAAGTTCCACAAAAACAGCTGTAAGTCATCTCAGCATCTTCCATGTATCATATCATGAAACATTCCCCCATGGGGTGACTACTGTCTGAAAAACAGCTGACCAAACACCCCAAGAAGCCCCACATGCTGTTGTAACACGATGTTAAAATGCAACAACAGATACACCTGGAAGATTTAAGAAACCATATTAGAGGTCGGGAAAGAATACCCCAGAGGAAATTTGCAATAAGGAGGAGAGTGGAGTTAACACTTGACCAAGAGGAAAGAGACCTGGGTTCAAGTCCTGGTTTGCATACTTCCTGGCTATGCAGAAAAGTCACCTCACTAAGGCCGGTGTCAGAGACCCACAGAAACTGAGAGTGATCTTATCTCCGGAACGGAGGCAGTGACCCTTATACTCCCTACCTAACAGGGCTTTTCTGAGCTAAGTGTTTTGGATACCAGAAAACATTAGAGAAATGAACTTACTTCTCAGAGGATTTGTTTCTACCAAATGACAAATCCACTACTTACGAGAGGGTCTTTGAGAACTGCTATGAGGGAAAAAAATCCTATCTGTGGAGTGCAGCTGGAAACAAACCTCTCCAGAGTCAAGGGGCCTGGCTCCTAGGGCAGCCCACCTGAGGCATCCACGGGGCCTATACTTGGGGTCTTTCTAGCTTCTGCTCCACAGGTAGAGCCTTCGAGAACCCGGGCCTTGTCTTTGTCTTTTAACCCCCAGCACCTAACACAATCCCTGGCACAGAGTAGGTGCTTATACATGCAAAGCACCGTACTAGATATGGAGAAAGACACAAAGATAAATAAGTAAACCTCATTCCTTAGAAATGCAGAGAAGGAACAGTAGAGTAGAAAAACAGAGAGCTGGGTTCTAATCCAGAAGGTCACTTACCAGTGAGACCTTGAGTTAATCACTTGCCCTCTCTAGACTTCATAGAAGGAGAGGATTAGATTTAATGATCTTTAAAGTCCCTGAAACCTCTGTGAAAAAAAGTGTTTAATAAACAAGTAGTGTAATTAATTACTAACAGCAGGAGAGTCTGCTCCCTAATGTAGCATCTGGGAGGGGGAAAGGATTGAGAAAGTCTTCTTGTGGAAAGTGGTGTTTGGGCTGCTCTTTGAAGGAAACTGGGAATTAGATCTAAGGCAAAGGGGTGAAGAGTTCTTCGAGGCTGAGCAGATGGCCTGAGGAAGGTACAGAGATGGAACACTGAGCGCCATGTTCAAGAGCACATGGATGGGTGTGATAAAGGAAAATGCTGAAAAAGCAGGCTGGAGTCAGATGGAGATGGACTTTAAATGCCAAATAGAGGACTGTGTATGTGATCCTAGGAAGGAGGAAGAGGGGGTGGGAGGTGGGGGAGGAGAGGGAAGAAGAGGAGGACTAGCATTTATATAGTGCTGCCTAGTTTGTAATGCACTCTACACAGGCTATCTCATTTGATCCTCACAATCCTGTGAGGTCAACACTATTATTACCCCCACTTTACAGACGAGGACAGTGGGTCTGAGAAGCTAAGTCAGCCTTACAACCAGGCTCCCATGTGATCTTGGACTCTCCTCCAGGTGTCCCACAGGGCTCTGCCCTGGGTGGCTTCTCTTCTCAGATACTTCACTTGGGGATCTCATCAGTTCCCATAGATTGAATGACTGTCTCGGTGCTGATGCTCAAATCCCCCTCAAATCCCCCCAACCTCTTTGATGTTCTCCAATCTCGAATCTCCAACTGCCTTTCAGCCACCTCAAATGAGACGTCCAGGAGACAGCTTAAACTCATTATGTTCCAAACCAAATTCATTATCTTTCTCCCAAACCCTCTCCCCTCCCAAACCACCCCATTAAGGTAGAGGGTGACACCACCTTCCCAGTCCCTCAGGTTCACAGGAGTCATCCCTCACTAGCTCTCACCTCCTATGTCCAAGCTGTTGCCAAGGCTCGCTGATTTCACCTTTGCAGTCTTCTGAATACCCTCCTAGGCTCCCCTGACCCTGCCCTCATCACCTCACACCTGGATCACTGGTTGGGGGTGGGTCTTCCTGCCATGAGTCACTCCTCATTCCCCATTCCAGTCTGTCCTCCATTCAGCCTCCAAAGTGATTTTCCTCGAGCACCTCTCCAACCATGTCACTCTCCCCACCTCCAACCCCCACATATTTAACTAACTCCAGGATCTGCCTTTTACTTCCAGGGTAAATATAAAATGCTGTTTGGCATTCAGAGCCCTTCATCACGTAGCCCCCTCCTACCTTTCCAGTCTTCTTACCCCTTACTTCCTGATATGCACTCTTCACTTAAATGACACAGGCCCCTCCAGACCCTCCCTCTCTCAGCTCCCATGCCTTCTCCACTTTGACTCCTGACCTCCCTGGCTTCCTTTAAGTCCCAGCTAAAATCTCTTTTCCTGGAAGCCGTTCCCAAGCCCTCTTAATTCCAGTGCCTTCTCTCTCTCCATTATCTCTTTATCCAGTACATTGCTTGTGTCCTCCATTAGCCTGGGAGCTCCTAAAGGGTAGGAACTGTCTTTTGCTTCTATTTGTATCCCCAGCACTTGGCGCAGTGCCTGGCACATAGAAGGCACTTATTAAATGTTTACTAACTGATCCTTACAACAACCCAGTAAGGTAGGAGCTTTTTATTATCCCTGTTTTATTTACAGTTGAGAAAACTGACGAAGGCAGAGGTTAAACTGCCCAGGATCAATCACACAACCAGTAAGTATCTGAGGCCAGATTTAAGCTCAGGTCTTCTTGATTCTTGCCATTGTGTCATCTACCTGCTTCAAGGTCACACAGCTAAGTGTTTGAAGCAAGATTTGAACTCAAAACCTTCTGATTTCAAGTCTACCATTCACACTTAAAAAACTCCAAAAGCCCAGCCTTGTATGTTTGTGTCCAGGAAGACCTGGTTTACACCTCTGGGTATACTTACTGTGATGCCATCCTCAATCTACTCTACCTCTCAGGATCCCAGGCAATGTTCTAAGACTGTAATGTACAGATGAATTTCTGATGTGCATTAGTGGTGGGAGTTTCCATCCTGAGAACTCCACAGCCAAATAAAATCACAGGTATAGGGTGAAGGAAAGGAGAGAAGAGGATGTGGAGATGGTATGCACAGAGAGCTATTTCTAGGAGTTTGACTGTGAAAGGAAAGAAAGATAGTATGTCAACTTGAGTGGATGGTGAGGTCGAGTGGGGGTGGAAGACATTAAGGACAAGGGAGATCTGAGCATGCCTGCTGACAACAGCAAAGAAGATTCCAGAAAAAGAACGATGCGGGGCCATCTGGCAGAAGGCACAAGAAGGGACAGTATCAAGAGCACAAGAGAGGGGATGGCCTTGGTAAGGAGGTGATCATCTCTTTAAGGAAGCAGCACCTATGTCACAGGACTGTTGTGAGGATCCAAACCCTTTACAGAGAGTTTGGTGAACCTTATAATCCTATATAAAGTGAACTGTTATTACTACTATTATAGCAAGGATACATAAATTATTTCAGTTCAATTAGCAGTATTTTGCACCTACTATGTGCCAGGCATTGTAAACCATCCTATTCAGTGGTGTTTTAAATGGCATGAATAATATGAAGTCAGTTCTCTTTATTTTCCTTCTTGCCATGGCCCGGTTGGAGAAAAGGTTGCATCAAACATTCTGTGCTTTTCAGACCCTGAATCAAAGATACATTTTGCTAAGTCTCAAGCAGCCTAGAGTAAGGTTTTACAAGGAAGGAAGGAGTCTTTGGCTTCCTGGTGTTCAGTACGGTGGGTTATACATAGAAGGGGCTTTGTGTCTCCCAAAGGTGTTTAATACAGAAATAACTGGACCAGTGTCATATATGCAGAAGATAGGGAATTCAAAAAGAGAATCTGGAACCTATTAACGGGCCAGTCACTGGGCAGTGCGGCAGATGGCAAGTGCTGGACCAGGACTGGATCATGACCTCAGCTGGGATTCTGCTTTTGACGCTTACTGACCTTATCAGTCAATCATCTTTGCTAAGCATATACTATATGCCAGAAACTATCAGAATAGGAGTACAAAAGTCACAAAATGAAAAATAATAAAATATAGCCTAGAACACACTGGGTCTACTACTGACCAATACACTGACCTTGCTTCCTTAGGCTAACTGAAGTTCCTGCTAAGGGCCTACTATGAGCCAAGCAGAGTGCTAAGCACTTGTATATAAAGGACAAAACATAGCCCCTAAGCTCTAGGAGGGGGAGACAAAATGCAAGCAAGAGGGAAACAGGATAAATTGGAGATGATCAAGAGAAGGAAGCCAGCATTAAGGGGAATGAGGCAAGGATGCCAGCAGAACACAGAGTTTTAGCTGAGACTTGAAGGAAGCCAGGGAAGCCCAGCTGGCAGAGATAAGGAGGGAGAGCATTCCAGGCAGGTGGGACAGCCAGGGGAAAAGCCCAGAGCTGAGAGATGGGGTCTCACTGGAAGAACAGCAGGAGGCCAGTGCCACTGGATTGTAGGGGATATAGTTGGGAGCAAAGTGTAGGAAGACTGGAAAGGCAGAAGGCAGCCAGGTTGTGAAGGCCTCAGAATGCTGAATAGGATTTTACATTGGATCCTGGAGGTGATAAGTAGCTACTGCAGCTTATGAATGGGGGAGTGTGTGATGTGTGTGACAGTCAGGTCTGCTCCTTAGGAAGATTAAATTGACAGCTGAGTGAAGGATGGATTAGTGGGCAGAGATTTTGGTGGGGAGACCAACAGCAGCTACTGCAATAGTCCAGGTGGGAGGTGATGTCAGAGGAGAGAAGGGGGGGCATTACAAGAACCATAACAAAGGTGAAATGGATAGGATTTAGTAACAGACTGGATACTGGAAAGGAGAGAGAGGACAACTGGGGACTGGGAGGATGGCATTGCCATCAACAGCAGTAGGGAAGTTTAGAAGAGAAGATGGTTTGGGGAGAAAGATCATGAATTCCGTTTTGGACATGCTGAGTTCAAGATGTCTGATAGCAGGAGATGCAAGTCTGGAGGCTGGGAAAGAGGTTAGGCAGGGCATATGTAGATCTGAGAATCATCAACACATAGAGGATAATTGAACCTCTGGGAGCTGATGAGATCACCCAGGGACATAGTGTTGAAGGAGAAGAGAAGTGACACCCACTTTTAGTGGCATGACTTGGATGAAGATCCAGCAAAGGAGACTGAAAAGGAACAGTCAGACAGTTAGAAAGAAGCCAAGACGTATTATAGAAACCTTAAGAGAAGAGGGCAACTGACCAAGTCAAAGGCTGAAGACTGGTCAAGTGGGATGAGGACCAAAAATAGGCCATTAGATCTTAGAAATGTGATTAGATTATAAGAATCCTGAACTTTTATGTAACAAGTCTTTGATCTCTTTCCTGATCTCAAATAAGGAGTATTCTGCCTGGCTTTTGTTAGGTGGACATAGTGATTATGATCATAGGCAAGTATACCACATAGGTTACTATACCAAGGAAAAAAAATTCCCACTGACTCTTCTGGCCAAGATTGTATTGTTTACCCCAGGGCAAGGTGGCATACCTGGCCCATGCTCTATGGCTAGAATAGAGGTGTTAGCCTGTTCTTCTCAAAGAGAAGTTTTAGCTATTCAACTTTAGCTAACTAAAGGTGAGATAACTGAGCTGACTCTGTAGAGCATCAGCAGAGAGACCTACCCATTGAAGGAAAGGTTCAGAATGCAAGGCCAATAAGCCTGTGGAATAGTGATAGTTTATGGTATTGAGAAATGCACAATGCCATCACCAGAAAGCATCAGGGATCATGGGCTGTCATAATTATGAGTTGCCCCTCCACATATATTTCCAATGTGTGGTCCCTTCACACCTAGTCATTTTCCAGGTTCATTCTTCCACTGGTATTATGTTTATTTGTTGGAGAGTGAACCTTACATTTATGGGAAAATGTTCTTCCTATGCTATTTTGCTAAATGTCTTTGCTTCAAACTAACTGTCTACTTTGGCTGACTAGAGAAAAAGTAACCACACCAGTAGGGGCTCAGAGTTATGGTTTTGAGCGTACTTACACTGCACATTAAGTCTGGGCTATTACAGGGACCCCACCGTGAGAGAAGTAACATAGATAGTATATGAACATACAATGATCGGAGGAGGGTGCTAACAAGTGGGGAAGTCAGGAAAGAACTCCTGAGAGAGTCAGCACTTGGGATAGCTCTCTCCAAGGGAGAAAGGGTTTCTAAGAAGCAGAAGGAAGGATACTGCTATTCTTTAATATTCGAAACAGGGAGGATGGTACATTCAAAGGCACAGAGGGAGAGACAGAATGTTGTGTGTATGAAGGATGGCAAGTAGGTCAACTCCTAGACCATAAAAAGGAGGAAAGAAGAGTAATGTATAATTAGGCTGGAAAGGCAGGTGGGGTGAAAGATTTTAAATGCCAAATAAGGGAGTTTTCATTTTATGCTAGGGGCAAGGAGAGAGAAGCACAGACAATTCCTGTACTGGGGAATGGCATGATGATCTGTTGTGTCCTTTAAAAATGTCAATTTGGCATCTGTGGAGAGAATGGAACGGAGCAGGAAGAGCTGAGTGCACGGAGCTGAATTAGGAGGTTATTGCAATAGTCTAGGCAAGAGGTGATGACAGCCTGAACCAAAATGATTGTGGTATGGAAAGAAAAGGCAGGGTGGGAGAGATGGGGATCAGGGGTAAATCTCTCGGCCTTTCTGCACCCCAGTTTCCTCAACTGCAAAGTGGAAAGTCAATAACAATGGTGGCACCTATCTCAGTAACCATGATAGGTATCCCCAGAATGCAGAAAAACAGCAGCAATTCAATTCTACAAGCAGTTATTAACTGTCTGCTATGGGCCAGGACCAAGAATCACACTGTCTCCAATCTACACAGCCATATACTGGCACACAAGTGAGAATCAAATGAAAATGAACATCAGGGAAATGAGAAGCAGAACATCATAAACAATGCCTACAAATAAAAACAGCGCTGAAGGGAGAATGAACTTGACCTGAGGCTGCTCTTATTCCTGGAGAACAGGAGTCTGCAGAGGTGAAGGGACTCAGGTGGAGGATGTAACAAGCTAGTAGGTGCAGCTGTTTGGTCAACTGCTTTTTCTTAACTGTTTTCCAGTTATAAGGGTGGGTTCAATGGGATTGAGGGTGGGGTGGTATAAAAAGAAGTGATTATGATGTAAAAAGGCATCAATAAAACTTTAAAAATAAACAAAATGCACATCAGTAGCAATTGTGAAGGAGGAAAAGGGTGAAGAAAGGGTAATCTTTGAAGTATGTCTGGAAAGGTGATATTTTTATTTGCCCAGGGCTGGTGACAGTTGGAGGGCTTAAAGAGGAAATGTGGGCTCTTGGAAGTTAGATAATATTTCACTTTTTCATTGTATCCCCAGCACCTAGCATCGCACCTGGCACATAGTAGGTGCCTAATAAATGCTTGTTGATTATTAGCCATTTTACATATAAGATCCTTGGGTCTCAGCACCAGGTAATATAACCACCTTGTGGCTGCCTTAGTTCTTTTAAATAACATGATATAGCATGAGAAATTTAGCACTTTACAACTTGTTGGTCTAGACAGAGAAGATATATTTGAGGTCAACTAGTCCAATCTCCTCATTTTACAGGTGAAGAAACTGGAGCCTAAAGAGCAGTCAGATACCTCCCATCCCACGGGTAGCAAGTAAGCAATAAGGAGCAGAGCCAGAATTCAAAGCCCAATCTGCAGCTTATGAATAAATCGAAGTTTCTTGATCTCATCTTCATGCCAACATACACAGCATCAATTACTGCCTCCCGCCATTCTCCAGTTATCAGGCAGAATCTTTAATAAAATGATATAATGTGGCCAAATGCTATTTAGGTGAAGGAGTTATTATGATGCATACATCAGATACACAAGTTAGCAGGTAGCCATTAGGAGCAGGCTTCAACACAAAAAATAAAATCAGACTATGGAGAAGTATAAATTTTTAATGAAATCAGAAAAGAAGCCCCAAGGCACAAATGTCACATTTGGAATTCTAGAAGTTCACAGGGTGAAGGGGCCTTAGACATCACTTAATGTAGGCGTGCTTCCCCATTTTTTGTGTCATGGACCCATCCGGCAGTCTGGTGAAGATTAGAGACCCTCTTCTCAGAAAGTTTTTGAAAGAAATTGTAAATTTCAGTTACAGGTTTGTGGAAAAAAAAAAAAAAGGTATTTTTTTCTAATTAAAGTCCAAGAGCTCTTTACATCTATCACTGAACTCTTTGGAGGACTGTAGATCTCAGGATAAGAACCCCAATATGATCCAACCACCCCTGCTTTGTAAGAAAGACAGACCTAGAAAGAAAAAACCACTTGCCCAAGGTCAAGCAGTGAGAAGGTTGCAGAGGGACCAGAAACGAGGTCTCTTGCTTTTTAGTTTAGAGCTTTACAATTACTCCCCAGGATTCTTGAGACTGTCATTGCTAGCTCTAACCTTATGTGACCTAGGACTCAACTCAGACCTGGAATTTTCTTAGGGATATTATTTTGGGGATAATTTTGTCTAATCCTCTCATTTTACATGTAAGGAAACTGCAACCCAGAGATGAAAAGCACTCTGTCCAAAGTCACATGGGCAGCACAGATGCTAAGAGTCAGAATTTAAAACCTGGCCACAAATCCATGACTCCTTCCTCAATGTCTGTCTTGTAGATGTAGCATAACTTGAAGAATGAGAACTTGTGAATATTCCATATGATGGATTTGTTTTTAAAGAAAAGATTTCTAGAGTCCATCTTAATTGTTGAGCCCTGGCCAGTCACTCTGTTTATTAAGTTCTCCTTGCATAAACTACCCCTGTGCCTATTGTAGCTGAGGTGTACTGGCCATGGCCTTGTGACAGGGTAGTTGGTTATACCCTTATTCACACCCATAGCTTCCCCTTTATATGGACACAAAATAATAGCTAACATGCACAGGGTGATTTAAGATTTTAAGAGTGCTTACCATATCATTTAATTTAATCTTCTCAACTCTGTGAGATAGGTGCTATTATTATCCCCACTTTACAGATGAAGAAACTGAGTTTCAGAAGTTAAATGACTTACCCTCAGTCACACAGTTCACAAATATCTGAGGCAGGATTTGAACCTGAGTGTTCAAATGCACTGTGACATCTAGCTGCCAAAGCAGCTGAAGACCCTGGCTGTGTTACGACGTCTGGAAAGGAGGTGGATAAAGGTAGCTAAGGGTATGAAATATTCAGCCATCTGTATATGCATGTGTATGTATGTGTGTATATGTGTACACAAGTATATGTACATACACACACATGTAATTTTCAGAGCTTAGTACAACTATATTATTTCCAGACAGGCCTAAGCAGACACTAATTGCCGCATCACTGAGAGGAGCTGTTAAAGGTGTGATCTAATTAGAAATGTAATCCTGTGATTCCATCTTAATCTCACTTACTCACCAACTTTACTCAACGTCTACAACACAATTTAGCTGCCATCTTCATTTAGATAAATGACTGAATAGCCTACCCAGTCTCTTTATTAGCAACCAGTGAACTGCTAACATTCTGCTGCTTATGATTTTAAAAAAACCCAATTAATTTAAAAAGCATTTTTATTAGCACCATCATTTCACTCCAGACACAAAGGAAACACTCTCATTAATTAATTTTACATCAAGTCTGCTAACTGTACAAACAAGTCTTCCTATGCTTTTAGAGTCATGTTGCAGTGTGCTGTGTGTATCTGTAAAAGGGAGAGTCAATAAAAAAGCTGAACTGAAAATAGAGTATCAAAACAGTTTATTACCAAGGTAATCCCTTCACAATCAGGGAATGGCTCAACAGGTTGTGACAGAACACTGTTGTGCCTTAAGAAAAGATGAAAGATCATTTCAGAGAATCCTGAACTGACGCAAAGTGAAGTGAGCAGAACGGAAACAATTCATACAAAAGAAAATAATGTTGTGAAGAAAAACCATTTCTAAGGACTTGGAGGACTGCGATGAATGCGTGACAAACAGCACCTCCAGAGAACCTGTGTTGGGGTAGGAGAGGTGATGGGCTCAGGGTGAAGAAAGAGACACACTTCTGGGCATGGTTGCTAAATGGATTTGTTTGGCTTGACTAGGCATATCTGTTCCGTGGGTCTTTTTTTTCTCTAGCTTTTCAAATTGAGAGGTTGAGAGAGAGAAGGAATTAACAATAGTGATGCAAAAAAAAGAGGGACACTGAAATACTTGAAAATGCACAGAAGAGAACAGAACGTCATTCAGAAGGAAGTGAAGACAAGTAGGGCAGTTTTGAAAGTAATGTATAGAATTCAGTATAAACATTTTTAAAAGCAAGTGACAAAGATTTACAGTTTTAAGTGAAGGTTTCACACAAAATCCTCTTGGGTTCTACTTTGTGTGTGGAGATGTAATTTTTTTTGATGTTTAAGTTCAGAATGAAAAAAAAGAAACACAACAAAGTAATATTCTCCTATCTCAGCACATCTGTTCCAACAACTGACAAGCTTCTTGATCCCATCCAAGAGCAGAACAAGTCACGTATAGCATTCTGATCATCTCTGTACCACCCCTGAACCTGAATCCCCTTACGACATAAGGCCTCAAAATGTGGAGATCTGAAGATACGACATGAGGGCTGTGTGGAAGATGTGGCAGGTGTTCGGATTTCACTCCTCTGTGCAATCCTAAGGGGCTCTGGCAAGGTGGGGATGAGGACTAGCCTGCTGCAGAAGGACTCCCAATTACACCCCTCCAGATGGGATTGCTGCCTTGACTGTGCCATAAAGGAGTTTCCTAAGGATATACTTGTCACCCAATTCTTGCCTTCATAGAAGTATATCATCATAGGAAGAAGCTAGTCCTCAAACCTAGTTATCACCATCTTACTGCCAGACGGTTGAGTTCTGAATTGTCAGTGAGGAATTTGGGTGTTGCTCCTGGAGGCTCTTGGAGACATGATGGTGGGTGGACTCCTATGTCATTCTCCTTGTTAATGGGCTTTAGAAACAGGGCTGGAGAATATAGAGGCTCCTGGCAAACAAGCCCATAGGTGTTGAGCCTTGTGATAGTTGGCACAGTTGGCGGGTGCTTTGGGATCCACTGGGAACATACATTTCTGGACTGTAGTTTGTTATGATGACATATAAGGTCCTGTGGCTCTTATTCAACACTGGGTAGATTTCATCTAATGGAGTGGGATGGGTCTCATGAATAAGCATGTCTGTATGGTGAAATGTTAAGTGCGAACAGCTTCAACCAGTCCACCAGAGAAGTATCTATTCACTATGCTTGGACAATCACTTCAGGATGGAGCGCACCACTGGGGCAGGTTTTTGGAGTGCAGTTTCCATGTCCTAGGCCAAGATACTACAGTCAACATTACTTGCTTCAATCCTTTAAAAAGTAACAAGCAGGTAAGACTTCACTATTCCACTGCTGTGTAATCAGATGGGAGTGGCCACCCTTCAAAAAACCCCCCATGAAAATTCTGCCAGATTTACACAGAAACTGTACATAAATTCGGACAGTCACGTGGATGTGGCAACGAGGACACGACTGGTACATGTCTGTGAGAATTTTTAGTTCACTTTAGTAACTGACTCTCCTCGACTTAAATAGAAAACATCAGCACCTCTCCCCCCGAATGTGGTCCATTACACAAGCAAAACTGCAAGCTGTACCAATTTAAGAGGATTCCATGACCTTCTCAGCTACCTGGGGGGGCCTCAGCTGCACGCTACAAAAAAAACAGAATTGGGGCTGGTGAAGAGGGGCTTCAATGATGCCAGGAAACTGCTACAATTACGGAAATATGGGATGATTTAGGGGGGTCCTCAGTAGAAACTGAAGAATCATATTTCAGCTCGAAAAGAAAAGTTCCCTGTAAAATGGAATGGGCTGCTTTAGGACGAGAGGTTCCTCTCACTAGTGTTATGCAAACAGAGACTGTTGATAATATCTTAGAAGGACTTTATAGTCAGGGGCAAGTTGGATTAGATGAGAAAGTATGGTAGAAGGGTTGGAATTCTGCCTCAGAAATTAGCTGAACAGCTCTGGGTTGACTTAACCTCATCTACAAAATGTTAAAATGTTCTGACATATATCACAGGCTTGTTTTAAGTATCCTAAGATACACACATATGTATACATGTATCTATGCACATAAAGTCCTTGGCGAACCTGAAGGTGATATATACATACATACATATATTTATATAATGATGCTCATGACCACTGAGGTGCCTTCCTCAGAGATTTCAAAACTCTGAAAGGGTTCATCAGGCACTAATGACTATTCAGACTATTCACCCCATGTGTCTTTGATAAAATTGTTCCCTTATCCCACAATAACGCCTGTGGCTCATGGACTTAACATGTATAACAACGATCTTCAGTAAATAGAACACTTTATTTTCATGACACATTTTCCAGTGACTAACTGTCCTCTTAACAGCTCAGCTTAGAAGAGTACCCAAAGAGAAGAGGTGAAACATTGCAATCAGCTCTCTCTGTTCTCTGGAGAAACAGGTACAGATCTAGGTGGAAAGAGACTCTGCTGACAGTTAAGAGATGATATTTGGACCCAGGACTACGTTAACACTATAGACATAGAGCTTGGTAGTAATACAACAAAAGAACCTTCCGAGGAGAGAATGCTGCACTCTCTCTCCCATATCTTTCTTGGTGGCTGCTATAGACTCCGGTGCTCACAATTCTTATTGACTGGATATCATAAGACTCCACTGTCCCTCTCTTAGATCCTCTACATCTTATTCCCCAACCCCTGCCCAAGGCCACCTCCGTCTAACAGCTTCTGTCAACAAAATTGTGGTTACTGTTGGGAAGAAGGGAACATCTCTATCCAGCGGTCAGCCCTCCTCACCTCACCTGTCGGCCTTCTGAATGATCCACTTTCCCACTGAAATCCTCTTCTATCATTCCACGTCTTTTTCCTCTTCCTCTCTTCTCTCCATTTCCTATACTTCATTCCTTCCACCCTCTATCATGTAATACAGTGAAGAAATGATGGGTCTAGAATTAAAAGACCTGGGATCAAGGTGAAGCAATCTGTCCCCAGTAACAAAGTTGCTGGGTACTAGGCCAAGAGCCTGTAAGGTAAGGTCCCATGGTTTCCAATTCAAATCTGAATTGCTGCCACCTCAAAACACTGACCATTAATGAGGTTTTCAAAGACAATCTAAAGGACCATTTCCTGAGAATGTTACAGGTTGGTGGGAGGGGGGAGGCACCTACTTCTAAGAAAGGACTTACAAGCACCAGTTCAGCTCCGTGAGAATTAAATTAGGCAAAAATGTATTAAGTTCTTGCAGGGTTTGTGGCAAGTAAGGAGAAGATAAACAGGGTGATATAATGATCCCCCTTAATCATGCTTGTGTAGTGGCATGAGCACCAGCTGTGAAATGAGAGCATCTGCCTTGGAATTCTAGATATGCCAACTTACTACCTTTGTGGTCCTAAAAAGTCACTTGTCTTTTCTGTAAAATTATCCCCATCTGGAAAATAAAGGAGTTAGGTGAGATCTGGGTGGGAAACCTGGGGCCTCGAGGCCACATGTGGCCGGCGGCGGCCCTTTGACCGAATCCCCTTCCTAAAAGGATTGATTCTGTAAAACTGGGATTCGGCCGAAGGGTACACCCAAGGCCGGAGAGGTTCCCCATTCCTGGGTTAAGGCCTTCTCTACAATCTCTTCAGTTCTGACACTTTGTGCTTCCCCTCAGACATTCCGTATTCCAAGGTCCCTCCAGCTCTGAATTCGAGGCTTTATTTGTCAGGTGGCTCCGAGGTCCTGTGTCCCAGGACCCCCGGCTCTGATCCCGTGAGTGTTCCGAGGTTCTAAGGCACCTCCGAGCTCCGGCTTTCTAGGTCCTCAGTCCCCCCCAAACCGACGTTCCGTGTCCTCAGTCCCCCCCCAAACCGTCCTTCCGTGTCCTCAGTCCCCCCCAAACCGTCCTTCCGTGTCCTCAGTCCCCCCCCAAACCGTCCTTCCGTGTCCTCAGTCCCCCCCAAACCGTCCTTCCGTGTTCTCAGTCCCCCCCAAACCGACGTTCCGTGTTCTCAGTCCCCCCCAAACCGTCCTTCCGTGTTCTCAGTCCCCCCCAAACCGTCCTTCCGTGTCCTCAGTCCCCCCCAAACCGTCCTTCCGTGTTCTCAGTCCCAGGACCCCCCGGCTCTGATCCCGTGAGTGTTACGAGGTTCTAAGGCACCTCCGAGCTCCGGCATTCTAGGTCCTCAGTCCCCCCCAAACCGTCCTTCCGTGTTCTCAGTCCCCCCCAAACCGTCCTTCCGTGTTCTCAGTCCCAGGATCCCCCCCGGCCGAAGCCCCGGACCCTCCCGACTCGCTCTGCTCCGCGTCCAGGTTCCTGCTACCCCTTTCCAGCCCGGAGCTCCCACAGTCCCCTGCGGCTCCCGCCAGGCTCGGAGGTCACTTCCAGGCCTGTCCCCTGTAGGAGCACCAGGAGGTCCTGGGCCTCCTCGGCTCCTGCCCGGCCCGGCCCGGCCCCTCCGCTCGCCCTCTCTTCTCCGCACATCCTCCCGATCCACGGCTCCGCTCGGAGACCGGCTTTTCCGAGGATCGGCCCTCGGAGGCTCCGAAGGCCTCTCCGTGCGTCCCAAGGCCCCTCCCACGCGCCGGGCTCCCTCCCCCTCCCTCGGCCCGGCCCGGGCCGCCTCCCTCCCACACTCACTTTCATGCTGGGCGCTCGGGGCGGGGTCGCCGCGCCGGCAGGGGAGGGTTGGCCAGGCCGGGCAGGGCCGGGCTGGGGCTGGGGCTGGGGCGGGGCCCGGGGGTTGGTCGCGCTCCCACTTCCCCAGCTCCGCTCCTCCCTCACACCCTCGAGGACCCCGTGGAAAGAGGCCGGAGGCGGGGAAGCGGAAATGACGTCGGAAAGCCGGAAGCGGAAGTCACTCCCTCGGGCGCGCAGCCGCAGCTGTTCCCTCGGCCTCCCCTTGACCCGTGACCCTTGGTCTCCCAGCAGCCCCGTGTTCCCTGAGCCCCCTGCCTTGGGGCTCGGGGGCGGGACCTCCCCGGCCCCACCCGCCTGGGGACGTGGGCCAGTCAGCCCCTTCCCTGGACCCGAGTTTACAGAATGGCGGTCCTCGTGACGAGGGTGATGGTAGTGACTGTATTAATAATGACGTGACGTTAGCCAGCGTTTCTAGAGCGCCCTGAAGATCGATGATAGGTGGCCGATGGCTGATGGATGGGTGGAGGAGGGGTGGATTTACAGGTAGATAAGTAGATGGATGGATGGATGGATGGATGGACGGATGGATGGATGGATGGATGGATGGACGGATGGATGGATGAACAGGTAAATAAATGGATGGATGGATGGATGGATGGATGGACGGATGGACGGATGGATGGATGGATGAACACGTAAATAAATGGATGGATGGATTAACAGGTAGATAAGTAGATGGATGGACGGATGGATGGATGAACAGGTAAATGGATGGATGGATGGATGGATGGATGGATGGATGGATGGATGGATGGATGGATGGATGGATGAACAGGTAAATAAATGGATGGATGGATTAACAGGTAGATAAGTAGATGGATGGACGGATGGATGGATGAACAGGTAAATGGATGGATGGATGGATGGATGGATGGATGGATGGATGGATGGATGAACAGGTAAATAAATGGATGGATGGATTAACAGGTAGATAAGTAGATGGATGGATGGATGGATGGACGGATGGATGGATGGATGAACACGTAAATAAATGGATGGATGGATGGATGGATGGATGGATGGATGGACGGACGGATGGACGGATGGATGGATGGATGAACACGTAAATAAATGGATGGATGGATTAACAGGTAGATAAGTAGATGGATGGACGGATGGATGGATGAACAGGTAAATGGATGGATGGATGGATGGATGGATGGATGGATGAACAGGTAAATAAATGGATGGATGGATTTACAGGTAGATAAGTAGATGGATGGATGGATGGATGGATGGATGGACGGATGGATGGATGGATGGATGGATGGACGGATGGATGGATGGACGGATGGATGGATGAACAGGTAAATAAATGGATGGATGGATGGATGGATGGACGGATGGACGGATGGATGGATGGATGAACACGTAAATAAATGGATGGATGGATTAACAGGTAGATAAGTAGATGGATGGACGGATGGATGGATGAACAGGTAAATGGATGGATGGATGGATGGATGGATGGATGGATGGATGGATGGATGAACAGGTAAATAAATGGATGGATGGATTAACAGGTAGATAAGTAGATGGATGGATGGATGGATGGATGGACGGATGGATGGATGGATGAACACGTAAATAAATGGATGGATGGATGGATGGATGGATGGATGGATGGATGGACGGACGGATGGACGGATGGACGGATGGATGGATTAACAGGTAGATAAGTAGATGGATGGATTAGCAGATAGATGATAGTGTCTCACTTGATCCTTGTAAGAGCCCTGTGAAATAGATGCTGATATTATCCCAATTTTACAGATGGTAAAACTGAGGCCTCGAGAGGTTAAGTAATTGCCTTGGAGTCACAACCAGTAAGTGGCTGAGGTAGGACTTGAATTCAGGTCTGTGGTTCTGGATGGCACCAATCGATCAACATTTATTAAACGCTTACTATATACCAAGCAGTGTGCTAAACACTAAGGATACAAAGGAGGGAAGTACAGTTCCTGATCTCAAGGAGCTCACGGAGTTGCTGCTATTAATTTTTTTCTTTTTTTTTTTTTTATTATCTTCCCCCTGGAGCAGTGAAGGCAGAGGCCTAAGGTGTTTTGTTCGTACGTGCGTATGTATATGTATGGTCTTCAGGCTAGGAGTAGTTTTTACACGTTTACAGTTATTTAAACATGTAGAAACCATTCTCAGCTCTAGCACAGAAACAAAAACAGGCCCTAGGTAGTTTGCTGTCCTCTGTACTGGAGGAGAAGAAATGGCTGATGAGAAGTGAGCTGGATTATTAGACACGGAAAGGGAACACAAGGTTAATCAGATGCCATAAGCAGTCCCAGGATAAAAAAAGGCGTAGCAAGGAGCTGACCTTCGTTCTGCATAACTGGTGAGGTAGAAGATTGTCCTCTGCTGAAAAAAGGGAGAGTTAGACTTGGCTTTTTTCCTTCTCTCAATCCTCATCCTTCTTGAGCTTTCTGTAGCCTTTGCCTTTCCAGGCTTTCCTACCTGTTGGATCATTCCTCAAACTCCTTTGCTTCATCTTCATCCAGGTCGTGCCCAGGCTCTGCCTTAGACCTTCTCCTGTACTGTTGCATTCAGTCAGCTCATCAGCTCCCATGGATTCAATGATCATCTCTCTGCAGATGATTCTCAGATCTATTTGTCTGGTCCTAACCTTTCTCCTGATCAAAACCCTGCATTTCCAGCTTCTTAGTAGACATCTCAGACTGGATGTCTGTCCCCTAGAAATCTCAAACATGTCCAAAATTCAACTCTTTATCTTACCCCCAAGCTGTCCCCACTTCCAGATTTTTTTTATACTTTTGAGGGCATCACCATCCCCTCAAATACCCAGGCACACAATTTGGGTATCATCTTCAATTCCTCGCTCTTACCCACCATATTTAATCAGTTGTTAATGTCTTCATTATAATCACCCTCCTTTATGTGTCCCTTTCCCATGGTGCAGGCCTTCATCACATCATCCCTAAACTATTGCAATAGCCTACTAGTTGGTCTCCTTGCCTCAATTCTCCCCAAACTCCAATCCGTCTGCCACTCAGTGGTCAAACTGATCTTAAAGCTCAGATCTAACTCTATCACCTACCCCTCTCTTCTCATCCAGTAAACTCCAGTTTTCTCCCTGTCTCCTCTAGGGAAAAAATATAAAATATTTAGTTTTTAAAAAACCTTTATAACATGACCCCTTTTTACTTTATTCAGTTTTCTTACATTTTATGCCCCTCCATACATTCTGTATTAGCGTCTGGTGACACTGTCCTCACTGCTGCTCATCACAAAGGACACTCTCATCCCCCATCTCTACCCGTTTTCACTGGTTGTCCCCCACACCTAGAGCTTTTTTCCTCCTCATCTCTGCCTCCTGGCTTCTCTCTCTTCGTGTAAGTCTCAGTTAAAGTCCCAGTCTTTACTGGAATTGCAAGGAGCCTTTCCCATTTCACTTTAATCTTAGTGCCTTCCCTCTGAGACTATCCCCAATTAATCCTGTATTTTTTAAATCTCATCTGTACTTGGTTGTTTGCATGTTGCATCTCATGTTAGACTATGACCTCCCCAAGAGCAGGAACAGTTGTTTGCTTTTGTATCTCTGGTCCTTAGTACAATGCCTGGTATGTAGTAGGTGATTAATAAATGCTTGTTGACGGGCTGATTGATGACCAAAGGTCCCTCCCAGCTCTTAATCCATGTATTAAGTGAGGTTTTTCTTAACCTTAGGTCCACAGATAGATTTCAGGGGTATCTGTTAATTTGCTAGTTTTTCCCCAATATTTTGATAACTATTTCAATATAATTGGTTTCCTTTGTATTCCTCTGTGTTTTATGCATTTTAAAACGTTATTCTGGAGATTGGTCCATAGGTTTCACTAGACTGTCAAAAAAGATTAAGAAGCCCTGTTTTAAATTCTCTTGGTGATTTCATTAGCTCCTGTGGATTTGAGTCTCTCAGATCCTACATCCATTCCTTAGTTCCTGTTCCATATCTTGAACTGCCAATTGAACATCTATTTATCCTATGGTTATCTCAAACCCAACATGTCCAAAATTTATTACTTCCCCCCTAAGCCTGTCCCTCCTAACTCCTTTATATCTGTGAACAGCACCATATGTCTTCATTCACTTTTACAACCTTTCAGATATGCTAACCTCTTCCTTCTCCCTTAGTCTCCAAATCTAATCAGTTGCCTCCATCACCTATTTTACAGCTGCTGTCTCTTCTCTCCTGGGGTCTCTGGGCTATTTCAGACTCTTGCTAATTTTCACCTGGATTATTGTAATAACTTCCTAACTGGATTCCAGTTTCTTCTTTCTCCTATCCATTCACCACAAAAGCTGCCAAAGTAATCCTTCTAAACTAAAAGTCCCTGCTCAAGAACTTTCTTGGAAGGATTGTCTTCTTTCTTGTTGATTCTAGAATAAAACCCAAACTTATCAACCTGGCATTTGAAGCTCTTAACCTTGTTCCTGCCTGCCTTTCCAGGGTTATTTCATGTTACTCCCCTCACACACTCCATTCTAGCCAAATTTGCCATTCCCCAAACTCAAAATTCCATCTCCTAAGTCCAGCCCTATGCCTCGAATGCACTTTGACCTCATCATCTCTTCAAATCTCTAAGAAGCTTCCCTCTAGGCTCAGTTTGGGCCAACTCCTGTGGGAAACTTTTCCTTATCTCACTGGTTGTTTGTGCTCATTCCTCAAACTGCCATCTTTGTTTTTGTATTGTGTATTAGTCTCCCAGTAGGATGTAAGCTCTGCAAGGAGGAGATTTTTAATTTTCCTTTGGTATCTGCAGTGTCTACCTAGAACAGTTCAGTGCCATATATATAATAAATACTTTTTAGAGTAGATTGAATTTTACTCCAGCTCTGACACACTATGTTCTAAAGTCCCTTATAGTTCTAATAGTCTATGATCCTATAAAATAAAATGAATAACCAGTGTGATCTCTGTCAACAATTTGTGCTTTTTTCAATCTTGACTTGTGGTTTCAATGCCAGAACTTTAGGTTATACATCTGGAGAGCTGCCTGGGACCATTAAGAAGTCAAGTAATACCCAGAATCACAGGACCAATATGTATCCTAGGCAGGACTTGAACTCAGGCCTTCCTGACTGAGGCCAACTTTCTCTCCTCTAAATTTTCTCTAGTATATGTCTTGAAGGTAGAAACCTTATTCCAGTGACTTTGTCTTTTGATAAAAGTTTCAATGGAGTGGTCAGATATTACTCTCTTGTTAGGATTTCCAAAGAGCTAGGTTCAGCATGATAAAGTGATTTTGTGGCATAATAATAAGACTCCAATTTGTTTGAGTGCCCCTCCCAAATGACCAATTGCCAGGTGGATGTTGGGCCTGGCATAGAGGCTTCAACTATCCGGACATTCTCTGGAGCTCTCTCTGACAAAAGCGGAGTAGCTACTAACCTTTGGACATGCCTTAGTGATAATCTCATTCATCACTAAGTGGAGAAACCTACAAGGGGAAATTCTGTTCTGGTTGTGATTCTTACTAACCGAGAAGAACTAATTACTGGGTTGGAAATGATAGGAACCATGGTGGGGGGACATGACTACTTCATGATGGAGTTTATAATAGAGGAAAGTAAAATTGGGAGTAGTCTAGATTTGGGGAAAGCAGATTTCAGTTGACTCAGAGGAAACATAGGTAGGATACCATAGAATAAAATGGTTCATGGGAAATTGGCCCAGGAAGAATGGGAAAAGCTCCAAAATGAAATACTGATGCCATAAAGGAAAACAATTTTAGCGAGGAGGAGCAATGGGATTTATCTGAAGAGGCCAGTGTGAATGCTCATGGAACTCACTGACTTAGATTTAATGTGCAAAGCCAGATATGAGGTAACAGAAGAATGTAAAAGTATGGCAGGATTGTGTAAGCACAGTGCCTGGGATGTTAAAACTCTGAGACTAGGGAGAGAGAAAACGGACAACAAAAAGTAATAGTATTTGTGCAGCACTTTGCAAGTATTATCTCATTTATTCAACACAAAAACCCTGGAAGGTAGTTTCTATTATTCCCATTTTATGGCTGATGAAACCGAGACAGACAAAGGTTAAGTGACTCATCCAATGTCACACATCTAAGGCTGGATTTGAACTCAGATCTTCTTGGCTCTTGGTCTGGCATTCTATCCATGTGCCACCTCTCTGTCTAAGAAAAGATGTTTTTAGGTATTTGGAGAAAAAAAAGATAAAAAAAAGAGATAACACTTTTACTCATGCTAATGAGACAATGATAATGGACAACTAAGAAGAGACAAAGCTACTCATTTCTTATTTTGCTTCTCTTTTCTTTACACTGGAAATGACATACCCAACATGACTTATTAAGGATTGGATACCCAAGAGAAGGAAGGAGGTTATAGGAGAATATTTTTCTGTCAATGATGAATTCATCACCGGGCTCAATTGAAATACAACCTTGGGTCCTGAAAGAACTGGAGGATGTGCCTTCGAAGTCATCATCCATGATATCTGAAGGATGAAAATTGAGAGAGGTCCTGCTAGAATAGAGAAGGGCAAATATTGTCCCATTTTTCAAAAAGGGTGAAGAGAATGGTCTATAAATTATAGGCCAGTAAGCTTGACTTGGATTACTGGGAAAATTCTAGAAAAGATCATTAAACAATTGGTTAGTGAACCTCTAGGAAGGTGATTATGAAGAACAAACCTACTTTCATCAATAACAGAACATACCTGACCTACCTCACTTCCCTTTGTGATGGGCAAACTGGTGGATGAGGAGAGTACTATGGATATAGTTTATCTGGATTTTGTCAAATGTTTTTTTTGTTTGTTTTTTACAAAGTATAGTGTCTCATATGCTGTGCATATGGAGAAGATGAAATGATATGAGTTAGATGATAATATAATCAGATGGATTCAGAATTGCATGGATGTTCAGACCCAAAGAATCATAGTTCATGGTTCACTGTCAACATGGAAGCAGGTCTTCAGTGGAGTACCCCATGGAACCTACTTGGCTCTGTGCTGTTTAACATTCATGTTAATGATTTGGAAAAAGCGCAACTTTGCAGCAAACACATAGCTGGGTGGGATAGCTGTTGTTGGTGGTCCTTCATTCTCAAAGAGGACCAGTGACTTTATGAAGGGGATGTCTTGACTTGCAAATGAATTGAGTTTAAGTGAGGAGGGCTGTACAAAGTCACCAGCCTCACTCTCTCCTCCAAAGCCATCTGGGTCCAGTGGCAAGATATTGATCAGGATGACTAGAGATGGTCCTGGATGCAGTGGAAGACCTTGGCCTTTTTTCAAGTAAGGTCTAAGAAGCTAGATGACAGGAGTAGGATCCAAAAGGATCTTGATAGACCAGCAGTTGGGCTGAATCTAATAGAATCAAATTCAGTAGGGATAAAGACTTATATTTGGGTACAAAAAATCAACTCCACAAATATGATATAAGGAAATCACAGGTGGCCAGTTATTCCGAAGAAGGATCTTATGATTTAATGGTCTGCAAACTTGATATGAATCAGCAGTGTGACAGCATGAGGAGAGGCATAGCTGCCAGGAATTGGGAGGTAGTCATCTGAGCAAACTTTATCCTTTAAGACCTCTTCTGGAGTATCATGTGCAGTCCTGGTTACTTTAGTTTAAGAAAGATGTTGATAAACTAGACAATAGGCCTTTATCATGATGGTGAAGGGCCTTTTGTCCATTATATATGAGGATCAGTTGAAGGAACTGGAGGATGCTTAGTTGGGAGAAGAGAAGAGTTCAGGAATGGGGAACATAATAGCTATTTTCAAATATTTGAAGGGCTGCCATGTGGAAGAAGGATTGGCCTTTATTATTTCCAACCCCAGTGAGTAGGACCAAAGAGGCAAGTTTAGGCTTAAGGTCAGGAAACACTTGATGACCTTAAAGCTCTCCTAAAGTGGTGATCACTTGCTTCAAGAGGGGCTGCTTTCCGACTACTTGGACACCTTTAGGCAGAAACTAGATGCCCATTTATCAAGGATAAATGATAATTTATCAAGGATAGTGGGGATTCAGTGGTCAGTGAGGTCCTCTCCCAACTCTCGAATTATGTGATTTTGTCATTCTATGATACTTGTGTAACCTTGGACAAGTCACTTAATTCAATAAATATATATTAAGTTGCAAGGTATGCTCTTGGTGTGGGGATATAAAAACAAAAAGTTTTATCTCCTGTCTTTGAAAATCTCCTCATGGGGTAAAGCAGTTGGAAATCCTGCATGTAGACGGATAAGGAAAATAAAGGAAGGGTGTGTGGGGGCATTTTGTTAGCTTTTCTGGGCTTCAGTTTCTTGAATTGTAACATGAGGAGATTGGGTTATTTGACTCCTAAAGTTCTTTCCAGGTCTAAGCCTTTTCGCACCATGCCCTTTTTTGTTAGCACATTCAGGAGGGCAGGGCAATCAATCTCGAAGGGCAGAAAAGTAGCAGGCTCTGAGACTTCCTGTAGGAAGTATATATATGTAAGCTTAAAGGACATTATGAACCTCTGGGCTGGTGTTAAACTGGCTTTTCCATTGTGATTGTAGAACTGAGTGTTTTAGAAGAAGGGAGAGTAAAAAGTCATACGGACCTGCTTTGTGGAAAACAGGTCTAGGTCCGAGGAGCCATGCTGCTGATTTTGTTTTTCCTGGAGCCTCAAGATCAGAGGTCCTTTTTCGTTCAGTCATTTTAGTTGTGTTTGACTTTGTGATTCCATTTGTGATTTTTTTGGCAAAGATACTGGAGGGTTTGCCATTTCCTTCTCCAGCTCATTTTACAGATGAGGAAATGAGGCAAGGGTCAAGTGATTTGCCCAGGGTCACACAGTTACCAAGTGTCTGAGGCCAGATTTGAATTCAGGAAGAGGGATCTTCCTGACTCCATGTCTGAGGCTCTATCCACTGTACCTCCTAGTTGCCCCATAGGTACACAATACACTAAAGGTCTGGGCAGTGATGGATCTATTCTTGACAATACCTTCCAATCCTAACCCTTCTTTCTGGGGAGTGCCTGTGTTAGAGGCGGTGTGATTCTTATAGCTGGTGATACTTTCAAAGCCTACCCAAATCCTGTCTCATTACTTTTATTTAATTCACACTCTACTTCTTTCAGTTCACCTAATTTCCCTCATGGAACACTTATCTCTTAGGGCCCACCTATACCCCCAATCTCTTAGGCCTTCCCCCTATACCTACTGGAAAAGATAAGTGAGGAGCTCTTAATGAAATCATAAGTTGAAGAGAGGAAAGGTCTAGTTGAAAGCAGTCTGGCTATCTAGGATGGAACAAAGAACTTTGGTCCCCAGTGCCCAATTTTTATGTTAGTGACTGTCTCTTACTTTTTATAAGCCTGATAAGAGGAGCAACAGTTTCACTGTGAAAGGGCACTATGCCTAATCTGCTGTTTGATCCCCAAAGGAACTTCAAAAATAAATGTTTGAAAGAAAGACTCTTAGATTTAGAGCACAGAATAATATCAAAGAATCCTCCTTGAGTGAAGCTGTGCAGATTTCCACTTTTTGGTGATCTAATGTTATTCTGCAGGTCATTTGTTACAGACACATTTATGGCAAAGAAAATTGTTTTACGATTTAACAAGAGGTTTCACCTAACAGACTTCATTGCTTCCTTTGGAAAAGGCCACTTTTTAGAGCTCCTCTCATTTTCGTTGCAAAGAATAACCTACGATTTGAACAAAACCTCACTAAGGTCTACTTTAGAAGTTCAAAATGCTATACTTTGCCATTTATGTGACACACCACATGAATAGTACTGCTCTCACTGTGTCTATAGCTCAATTAACCGCTGACATGTTGCCTCCTACTGCAGTGATTTCCAAGATCCTCTTCTTTCTCCCTCAGGATTTTAAAATTTCACAATACCCCCTGAGATATTGGCAATACTGTGAAGTGTTGCAAAACCAAGGTAGGAAATTCTTACTTTATTAACTCATTCTTCACCAATGCTTTGTACCATCTGAGAACTAAATCAAAGGGACATTTGTACACCTTGGACAAGGTTTGAGAGTTATGCCTTGTATTAGAGTTGGAATCTTTTTTATTACATGTTGGCCTTGACAAAAAATTAATATAGCTCACCTTGATAGAGTGCTTTGTAATTTACAAAATATTTTCCTTATAAAAACCTTGTGTGTTGGGTAGTAGACAAATATTGTTCGTATGAATAATATTGGCCACATATGACAGAATTGTAAGACATATGTCAACATATGAATATGTTAACAAATCATATGAAAAAGAATGTCTTATTGTACCCTTTTACCCCTCTGTATGTTGTGTCCTAGGCAGCTACCTGCCCCCAGTTATAATTTTATGAACCATTTCTTCTAAGTTAAGACTTAATTAACAGCCACATTATTCTCTGATGCATAGAAAAAAGGGCAAAAAGAATAAAGAGGCAGAGCAGGGAGATGCATTGGTTATGGGTGATCTCCAAATGCAGCTATTTGATTTGCTATGATTGAGTGGCCTCTGTGTAAAAATAGACTGTAACATTAAAATAGAAGTGTTGTTAGCTCAGGGATGATATTTGCTTATTTGTTTATTTCAAGATAAGGATTAGACAAAATGAAGCTATATAAATTGGAATTTGATTGGGATAACTCATCTAACAATGACACAGCACTATGTTATAGTATAAAGAGCACTAGATTTGGAGTTAGAGAATTTGGGTTCAAATCCCACCTGTTGCTTGCTAACTGGATAACTTTGAGCAAGTCAGGTGGATTCTTTGGACTTTTGTTTCCTCATCTGAAAGTAAGAAGGCAAAGAAACAAATTCACATGGTTCACGGTCGCCTACTGGGTAGAATGGGACTGATGACCAGAATACAGATTTCTTTTTTTTATGTTTATTTATCTTTAGTTTTCAACATTCATTTTCACAAATTTTGAGTTCCAAATTTTCTCCTCATCTCTCCCCTCTCCAACCCAAAACGCTGTGCATTCTGATTACCCCTTTCCCCAATCTGCCCTCCCTTCTATCATACCCCTCCCTTCTCTTATACCCCTCCCTTCTCTTATCCCCATCTTCTCTCTTGTCTTGTAGGACAAGATAAATTTCTATACCCCATTACCTGTATTTCTTATTTCCAAGTTGTATGCAAAAACAATTCGCAAGATTTGTTCCTAAAACTTTGAATTTCAACTTCTCTCCCCGCCCCCCCATCCCCACTGAGAAGGCAAGCAATTCAATATAGGCTATATATGTGTAGTTTTGCAAATGACTTCCGTAGTAGTCATGTTATGTAAGTCTAACTATATTTCCCTCCATGCTATCTTGCCCCCCAGGGACAGCTAGGTGGTACAGTGGATAGAGTACCAGTGCAGGAGTCAGGAGGATCTGAGTTCAAATCTCACCTCAGACACTTGACACTCACTAGATGTGTGACCTTGGGCAAGTCACAACCCCAGTTGCCCCGCCTGGGTCATCTCCAGTCATCCTGATGAATATCTGGTCACTGGATTCAGATGGCTCTGGAGGAGAAGTGAGGCTGGTGACCTGCACGGCCCTCCCTCACTCAAAACAAAGTCATGTGTAAGTCATGTCATCATTTCTCTGATGGCATAGTCTTCTTTGGCAATGAAGGACGAACACACATCTTGGCCCCCCCCCCCCCATTTACAGAATACAGATTTCTAAAAATATGTTTTATTTCAAATGTAACTATGTTTTAAAATTTTATTGTTATCTTTTGGGTTTTTTTTACATTGTCAGAATTTCTCCCAGTATCTCTCTCCCTCTCATTTCCCAGAGAGCCATCTCATGTAGCAAAGAATATTTTAAAATTAAAAACAAGACAAAAAAGAGGAAAAAGAAAAAAAACCCAGCAAAAGTGATAAATATATGCAAAAAAGTATGAAAATATATACAGTGGAGACATCTGGATCAGATGAACAAGATGGAATCAGATGACCAATAAGACATTTTGTTTGATCCTCATCATGTCTTAAACATCTCTAAAACAAAAATTCTATGTCAAAGATAAAGCAGCTTCAGCTATCATCATATTCTAGGATTCACAGAATCCAAAAGAGGGTAAAAACAAACAAAAATTGACTTGAACTAATGCTCACTCAGCACCCCATGTCTCTTGCTACTGATATGAAGGCTACACTAGCTAACATCAGGACTGTGGGTTTGCAATAAAACCCAAGGACCCAACATGAATTCACATTGAAAATCCCACCCTACACCCTGATGCCCTACCCTTTCTCTAATTCCATGAAGATCTCCACTCCAGGCTACAGAAGTTTGCTTAGGCCACAAACAGAGCGCCAGCTCTGAGGCAGTCCCCAAGGGTAGAAGCTTTCTGGGGTTCTGATAATGCCATAGCAGGAGTATTCTGTGCTACAAAAAAAAAAATATCTTCAGAGTGGAGAAACTGAGGGAAAGGAGCAGGATATGTGTCTGGGCTTGAAATGGGGATTAACCCCAACCCTCATCCCACCCCTTCTCTCAAAGCCTCAGAGACCCAATCTACAAAATTCAATCCCATAGGACCAATGAGGGGGCTCTCAACTGCGGGTACTAGGATGGAGAACTGAAGAAGAGAGGGAGGAGGACAGAACACTGTGTAGATTTGGAAGGTAGGGGCTGTGCAGAACTCCACAAGGCTGAGGAAAAGAGCTCAGCACCCCTGGGGAGCAGTTCCCCCCAAAGCCACTTGGGGATAGAGACTTAGGCTGGTGAATGGTGAATTTCTCAGTGTGGGAGGAAGGAAACCACCATTAGAGAGGAGGAAGATGGAAAGTGAGCTATAGGGAATAATAAGGTGGGCAGAGTGGAGGAAGACTAAAATCACCAAAGATCTCAAGAAGAAGAAAACTTCAAAACCTTGACAATAAGTAATGAATTAAGAGAGAAAAGTTAACAGCAGGAGAAAATATGGCTTCTTGATGTAGTAAATGAGTTCAGGCATCTATGAATAAATACTTTAAAAAGAAAAAAAATGATTCATCTCCCATAAGGCATGATCATGTGGGATTTGTGGAGAATATGAACCCACAACATTCTGTTCCTGAGTGGTTTAAAAGAGAAATGAGAATTATGAGTACAGAATTCATGTCTTCCACATCAAAAATAATGGACAGAATAGAAAGAACTGGAATCTGCAATGGCATATTTCACTAAAGAAACAAAGAGAAAAAATATATTAGTAAATACACTGAAGTGAAAGACAATCTAGAAAAAACCCCAATAATAGCAGAAGAAAATATACTCATTATCTAAGATCTTGAAGACAGGATGCATATAGACAACCTAAGGATCACAGGGCTCCAAAAAAATGACAAACCAAAAAACATAATCATCACAGCAACACAAGAGAACTGCCAAGTATTTCTGAATATAGAAAATGAAGTACGAGCTGAAAGAATTCACAGACCACCTCCAGGAAAAAACCAACCAAACAAAGAAACCCAAGGCTGTAAACTCCAACTGGTTAAATTTAACAATTCAATTCAAGAACAAGAAGTTCAGCAAGCAATCAGGAGAAAGACCTTCAAATACAAAGAAAAGGAAATTTTAATAACTCAAGACTATCCTTCCTACCAGAAAATGGAAAAAGGAATGGGACAATGTTTTCTGAACAGCTCAGGATGACACTCAGGGTGACCTGCCCTGACAGTCTGAGCTTAAGTACAAATGATAAAAGATGGATGTTCAGTAATAAGGAGGCATTTGAAACATTCTTAGAAAAAAAATCAGACCTGAAGAGGTTTTTTGCTTCTCGAACACTCCAAACAGAAATGCAGGAGGGGTAAAAGAATGCAGCAGCTAAGGACAGGAACAGCAACAGAGTTACAACAGAGAGACTTTCTTTTTTCTAAATATACACAAGGACATAGCATGAAGGTAGAAGTCAGGTGGAGGTAACAGTGAAGGGGCAGACCTGGAGCATTTTGGACAGAACTTTGTGACACCTTGCCTATAGTGAATCAATGTGGTTTTTAAAATTATTTATTTTTAGTTTACGACATTCAGTTCCATAAGTTTTAAATTTTCTCCCCCTTTCTTCCCTCCCCCTTCCCCAAAACAGCGTGCATTCTAATATAGGCTCTACATATACAGTATATTAAACATTTTCACATTGGTCATGTTGTAAAGAAGAATTATAACCAATGGAATGAACCACAAGAAGGAAGAAACAAAACAAAACAAAACAAACAAAAAAGAGAGAGCAAATAGTCTGCTTCGATCTGCATTCAGACTCTGTACTTCTTTCTCTGGATGTGGATAGCACTTTCCGTCATGAGCCCCTTGGAGCTGTCCTAGAACTTTACATTGCTGAGAAGAGCCAAGTCTATCAAAGTTATTAGTCATCACACAATGTGGCTGTAACTGTATACAATATTCTCCTGGTTCTGCTCCCCTCACTCAGCATCAGTTCATATAAGTCTTTCCAGATTTCTCTGAAGTCTTCCTAGAATCAATGTAGTGTCTCTTCTCCTTACAATCACAATCTATTAGATGCCAGTGTTTGCTGTGAGGGTGCATCCATAAAGTTTTATTGCATTTAGATTGGGACAGCTAGGTGGTACAGTGGATAGAGCACCAGTGCAGGAGTCAGGAGGAACTGAGTTCAAATCTCACCTCAGACACTTGACACTCACTAGCTGTGTGACCTTGGGCAAGTCACAACCCCAATTGTCCCGCCTGGGTCATCTCCAGTCATCCTGATGAATATCTGGTCACTGGATTCAGGTGGCTCTGGAGGAGAAATGAAGCTGGTGACCTACACAGCCCTCCCTCATTCAAAACAAAGTCAAGTGCAAGTCATGTCATCACTTCTCTGATGGCATGGTCTTCTTCAACAACGAAGGATGAACACACACATTGCCTGTAGGTAAACAGAAGATAGTGTTGGTGATGAGAAAGTCATGTGATGCACAAGTCTTCAGCAGTAAATGACCATTGCTGTTGCTGTTTCCACCTCCATTCCTCCCTAGGACTCTCTGCCAAGTCTGCTAGTCTGAGCCTACTCTAGCATTAAAACCACCCAGAATTATAAGCTTGTCCTCTTTTGGCACACTGACGATAAAGGTCTCTAGGTCTTCATAAAATTTGTCTTTGATTTCATCAGGGTTTTTCATGGTGGGATCATAGGCACTGATGATGGTAGCATGGCATTTTCCTGTGAGTGGCAATCGCATTGTCATGAGCCTGTCATTCACTCCTTTTGGCAGGCAAGCCAGCTTGCTGATTAGATTGGTTTTGATTGCAAAACCCATGCCAGCTTCTCGGCACTCCCCTTCACTGTGCCCACTCCAGAAAAAGGTGTATCCAGCTCCAACTTCGGTAAGCTGGCCTTCATTTGTCAGTCTTGTTTCACTCAGGGCTGCTATTTGGATATGATACCTGTTGAGTTCTCTTGCAACAAGAGCAGTTCTTTCAGGTCTGCTGGATTTTGTGTTGTCTATTAGTGTGCACACATTCCATGTGCCGATGGTGAGTGGAATCATCTTTGCAGATGTTTTTGTGCATTGTTTTTTGTGTTTCCACCACATAGTGGGATTCCCCGCCTGCCTGCGGTAATCAGGCCAGGGTTGGGTAAGCAGACAATGTTTAGGGCACCTTTTCTAGCCCCCTTCCTCACACCAGGAGGTGAGCAGTGTGATCCTTAAAAAGCTGTTCAGACACCCAGGGGGCTGCTGAGTCCCACTGCTGCTTCCAGTGAGAAACGACCCTATGGCCTGGGCCGCCTATGTGCAGGGTTGTGACTACAGCTCCCCGTGTATACACACCTGCTGCTTTATGTGAGAGTGACAAAGGCAATGTGTGGTACGGAGTGCTGGACTGGTCATAGACTTAGCCTTTTCCAAGCTAAATATTCACATTCATCAAAAGCACTGACCCCCAAGGCAAAAGGACTACCAGAAGAATTAATGTCAACAAATTAGAGCTCTTCTCTGAGCATGAACAGTTTGCTGCTGACTTGGAGGGAAAGCTGAGCCAACATACAGTTGGCAAAAGTGGAACAGAAAAGAAGTGGGCAGCTCTTAGAGATTTGGTGCACAGCACTGCATTTGCTCATCTGGGTCAGAACACTCACAAACACCAGAACTGGTTTGATGAAAACGATGGGGAAATTCAGAAGCTGATAAATGAAAAGTGAGAACTCCACAGGATTTACCAGCAGGATGGTTCATCCACCTCTAAGAAGGCAGCATTTAATTCCATCAAAAGCAAAGTACAAGCAAAGCTTAGAGAGATACAGGATTCCCAGCTCAGTAAGAAGGCAGATGAAATTTAGTTTTATGCTGATAGTAACAATCCAAAATGTTTTTATGATTCCCTGAAAGCTATTTATGGACCAAAAACCTATGGTGCATCACAACTACTCAGTGCTGATGGAGCCACATTGATTAGTGATAAGGACATGATCCTAGAGAGATGGGCTGAACACTTCCATAGTATTCTCAACAGACCATCATCAATCAATGCTAAGGTCATGGACCGTTTATCTCTGGTTGAAGTCAATCCCTCCTTAGGTGAACTTCCAAATGAAGAAGAGGTTTTGGGGGCCATTAGGCTCCTTTCATGTGGTGCTGATTTTATTCCAGTTGAGATTTACAAGGTAGGGGAACCATTGCTCACACAAGAGCTGACTGATATTGTCCGGGTCATATGGCAAGAGGAGGTTATCCCTCAGGAGTTCAAGGATGCCTCCATTGTCCATCTCTATAAGGGTAAGGGGAATAGATTGTCCTGCGACAATCACAGGGGGATCGCTCTCTTAGGGACTACATTACAAAATTGGAAGTTGGATGGAAGGGGGATAAAGGGAAGTATGCAATGTGCCTGGATCAAATTGACAACTAATAGGGGAAGACCCTGTGGTCTCAGAAAGACCCTCTGCAGGGGAGAGGGTGAGGAGAAAGGGGATTGAAAAGGTAGGGAGAAATGTCTCTATGGATAGAGTTGGTCTGTGAAAGAGACCTTGCACTAGGTGTGATCAGGAGGATTTGCTGCTTGAAAAGAATGCTCATCCTACCTCAAGAGGAAGCAAATTGGAACTCCTAGAGCCAATTGGCACCTAGGGGAATGGGAGAATATGGACCCAGGTTGGAGATTTTGAGACAAATAAACATTTGTTAAACATTTGCTCTGTGCCAGGCACTCTGCTAAGCAGAGGGGCATAGAAAGACAGGAAAAGACAGTCCCTATTCTCAAGGAGCTTATTATAATCTAATGGGGGAGACAACATGCAAACAAATATGTAAAGAACAAGCTGTCACAGGATAAATATGAAATAATTTAAAAAGGGAAAGCACTGGAATTAAAAGGGGTTAGGGAAGACTTACTATAGAAGATGGGATTTTAGTTGCGACTTAACATAAGCTAGGGAGGTGAGTAGTTGCAGTGAAGGAGGGAGATGCTATGTTCTAAGCATATGGAAATACCTGGACCTGGGAAACTGAGGGTCTAGTTCATGGAACATCCAGGGATGGGTATAGTTGTGAGTTGTGTAATCAGGTTTGTGTGTGTGTGTGTGTGTGTGTGTGTGTGTGTGTGTATGTATGTATATGTGTGTGGTAGGGTGGGGTGTATGTGGTGGTAAGGGTATGTGCATTCTTTCCTGGTGCTGTGTCTTGGTCTATCTGTGGGAATTGTCACTGTTTTTGGGGTGAGGCACAATGGAAAAGGGTAAGCCGTGGGACAAGCTCTACAAAGCAGTGGCAGAAATTGCTTAGAGGTGAGAGCCCCAAAATAGATTCTTCAGCAGTTTGAATTCCATGAGGAATAGAGAAACTGGATAATTGTAAGGGTTATAAATGAGAGAATGAGGGTCTTAGAGTAGTCAGAAAGAGAAAATGGATAATGAAAAGAATGAGAGAAAGCCTCCCTAGAAAAGAGCACAGAAAATGAAATTTAAAACAACAAAAACAGCAAATAATGAACAGGACCAGTTGAAGAGGAGAAGAGCAAGGGGGAATCTACTGACTGAGAGGGGAAAAAGTCAGGGAGAAAAAACTAACCAGATAAAATCAAGAAAGAAAAAAACAAACAAACTAATAAACAAAGTCCTAAAAGGAAAGGAGTAAAACATAGAAGGTAAGTAGATCAGGGGTGAAGGTGAAAGAGCTAATAGGAATAGGGTCACCTTGAAAAAGAATATGTTAAAATAACTGAAGGAACATGGCTGTGTTTTTACAGCAAAAGAGGAAAAAAATCATAACTTGGGAAAAAACATTAGAGACCAATGGAGAAAACTATGAACCTGACTCATATAGCTTTAAATGTGAATAGATTAAACAATTCCATAAAATGAAAAAGAACAACAGATTAAATAAGACAAAACCCTACAATCTGTTGCTTACAAGAAACACATTAAAAAAAAGATATACACAAAATAAAACTAAGAGGATGAGGAAAAAATGCTATGCATCAAGTGAATAAAAAAAAAACCCATTGCAATAATGCTATCTGACAAAGCAAAATCAAACATTCAAAAAATAAAAGGAACAAATTAGGAAACTACATTATTCTGAAAGGCACCATGGACAACAACCAATATCAATATGAAACTTACATGCTCTGAATGCCTTAGCATCCACATTCATAAAAGAAACATTAATTTAGCTACAAGAAGACATAATAACACAGTACTGACAAGAGACTTCAATATTATCTCAGATTTGGATAAATCTAGCAAAGATAAACAAAGGGCAAAATATGCAACAGAATAAATTGCTGGAGAAAATAGAGTTAAAAGGTTTATTCTGTCTTTTAAATGGGGTTGCAAAAGCATATGCATATGCCTCAGCACATGTAATTTTTATAAAAAAAAATCTCTGTGCCATACCATGTATTGGGTAATTAGGTAATAATCACCCCAAACTACACAATGATCTCAACACATGCAGAAAAAATCCTTCGACAAAATATAACACATTTTTATGTGAAAAACCCCAGAAAAACCCCATATTATATAGGCACAGAGGGACCTTTTTAAATATAAAAAGCATCTATCTGAAATGAAAATCAAGCATTGTATGCTATGGGGATACACTAGAATCTATTCTAATAAATATGGAGTTGAAACAAGGCTGTCAATTCTCCCCAATGACAATATTCCTAAAGTGGATTTCTTTTCTTAGTGCTAGACATGGTTAAAATGGAACAAAGGTGAAAAAAATGGATGCTAGGTTAATAAACGGGGAAGGATTGCCTTCTTGTCATCGGACTGTGTTGTTTAGTCAATTAGTCTGCTTGACTCTTCATGGCCCCATTTGGGGTTTTCCTGGCAAAGATACTGGAGTGGCTTGCCATTTCCTTCTCCAGCTCATTTTACAGATGAGGAAACTGAGGCAAACAGGGTTAAGTGACTTGCTTGGGGCCATACTATTAGTAAATTTCCAAGGCTGCCTTTGAACTCATGTCTTCTTGACTCCAGACCTGGTGCTCTATCCACTGTGCCACCTACCTGCCCTACGTCACTGGACAACACCCTCAAAATGTCAATGCTTTCCCTTACTTCCATTCTTCCACATATTTAAAAGACTGATGGATCAATGAATCAGCTTTAGTGCGATTTGGATGAATTAGGGGGAGTTAATAAACACCAGGTTTTTTTGAAAAATGACTTTTGCATGTTAAAATGGAGTTTTGGATTAGATTGGTTGGAAAGAATTCACTCAATGGACTGAAGCTTCTTCTTTTAGTCTCCTGGGGGTGCTTCTTGGACTATCCATCTGCTATTTCTCTTTCTTACTGGCTCTTCATCCTTTTAGGTTGTATATATAATCAATAATGTCTCTTACCCTGCTTCTTATAGGGTCTTTGGGGTATTCAGGGAGGACTAGCATCTTTGATGTGAGGACTTGCTAGGCCTTTTTCAGGGATGCTCATCCACTTTCAATGTCCACCTGGCACCCAGCTCTCATCTGCGACTCCAAAAAGCTGTAGTATATGCAGAGGCCACACCCCAGACTTGGCAGATGGACTAAACGAGGTTGAAGGTAATTGACAGGCCTCAAACCGGTTGGTGTCATTTAGGGGGATGTCTACTCCAAGTATTCCTGGCAGAGTGGGTAGATGAGAACATTGTGTTTCAGTGGCCATGAAGGTGACAGAAGGAGGTGCTGTGGAGCACTCAGAGTTTGGTCAGGCATCAAAGACACCAAGGTCATCTATTGCGTTGTCCTGCCACTGAACTTTGGTGACTCTGAGAGTGAGGCGGACAACTTTGCGCAACTCTGCCTCACTGAAATTCATGTGCAAATCAAGACATCGCCAGTGATCTCATTTGTCCTCTGAAAATGAAGGATCAACAGTAGCAGCAACATAGAGAGATCAGCCCTGATAATATCCCCACCAGTGAAGGTCATCGATGGTTGGGGCTTCCTCTCGCCCTCTTCATTCTCTCCATTCTGACTCCTAACCTCGTTATTCAACCAAAACTGCTCTCTCCTGAGCTTTTGGTGATGTCCGAAAAGCCTTTTCTCAGTCTTCATCCCCTCTGATCTCTCGAAAACCTTTGATACTGTTTATCATTTTCTTCTCCTTGATATTCACTTATCTCTGGGTTTTTGTGACATTGATCTTTCCTGGTTCGCCTCCAACCTATGTAACCATTTGAATCTTTGTCCAAGTTGCACATGCTAAAAGTAGGTATCACCAAGGCTTCTATCCTGGGTCCTCTTTTCTTCTTTCTCTATGCTATTTCACTCAGTTCTCTTGGATTCAATTGTCATATCTCTACTGGTGATTCTCAAATCTATTTGATTTAAACTCTAACCTCTCTCCTGACCTCCAGTTTCACATACACAACTGCCTATTGGACATTGTGAACTAAATGTCCCCCAGACATCTCAAATTCATCATATCTAAAACTGAATGTATTATCCTTCCCTCAAAACACTGTCCTTTTCCAAACTTCCTGATAACTGTCAAGGATACCACCAAATTCCCAGTTACCTAGGCTCAAAATTTAGGTGTCATCCTTGACTTTTCTCTCTTGTAACCACCATATCCAGTCAGTTGCCACTGCCTGTCAATTTTACCTTTGAAATATCTTTTGAATATGTTCCCTTCTCTCCAGTCACACAACCCTCACCATACTACAGGGCCTCAGTGCCTCACACCAGGGCTATCACAATGGGCTATTTCTTGGTCTTCCTGCCACAAATCTCTTTCCAGTCTAGTCCATCTTCCATTCATGCGTCAAGTTAATCATCCTAAAGTGCAACTGTAATCATATCATCTCCCACTCAACAAATATCAGAAGCTCCTTATTACCTTCAGGATTGAATAAATATCCTCTATTTGGCATTTAAAGCCCTTCAGAACCTGCCACCACTACCACCCTCTAACCTTTCCAATCTTCTTGTATCTTACTCATTTCTATGTTCTCTGTGAGCCAGTGACATTATCCTCCTTACTGTTCCTCTCACAAGACACTCTAGACATTTTTACTGTCTATCTTCCTTACCTGTGACACTAACCGTCCTCATTTCAGCCTCCTGGCTTCCTTCAAATACCATCTAAAATACTTCCTTCCACAGGAAGCCCTTCCTGTCCCATGCTTGTTTAATGCTCTGTAGATTACTTCCTCTTTCATATATATATATGTATATATATGTATATATGCATATATGTTTACATATATACATATGATATATTTATATGCATAGATAATTTGTACATGGTTGTTTGTGTGTTGTCTCCCCTATTAGGTGGTGAGCCCTTTCAGGGCAAGGAGAGTCTTTTGTCTTTCTTCATATCCCCAGTGCTTAGCATGGTGCCTGGAACATCGTGGGCACTTAATAAATGCTCATCGACTGACTGGCAACAAGCAACAGCTGTGTTTTCACAGCATGTGCCTTTACATTGTCCTTTACATTACATTTAATTCTTCTCAAGTCATGATGCTTCATGATTCATAGGCACATGACATCAGTGGGAGATTTGACCACACTAATTTGTACTCCCAGACACCATGCTAAGGTCTCACCAAGTGCCTCTAGAATCAGACCGTTGGGAGTGAATTCAGAGTAGTGGACAGGCCATGGGGAGGCACTGTACAGTGATACAACAGCAGGAATCTTTGGATAGGAGTCAGACAGACCTGGATTCTGTCCAGTTTCAGCTCTGTCACTAGCTTCCAGTGGGAAGTTGGGTAATTTGCTTCCTTTCGAGGGCTTGGGTAGGATCCCATTGGAGGCTAGTGATGGAACTGAGTGAGGGAGTCTGTTTCAATTCAACAAACATTTAAGTGCTTCCCATGTACAGGTCACTGTGCGAAGCACAAGAGATGCAAAGATGAAAACTTGTAAAAGTCATGCCCTCACAGAATTTTGAGCCTGTTGTGAGGATAACTCCTTTCACAGATAAATATGAGAGGGACAAGGAAGAGATCTAGACCCTGTCCTTTAGGGAAATACAAGGAGGGGGAGAACACTTTCAGTTGGGGAGAGTAGGGAAGACTCCATTGAACCCTGACCCTAGTTGAACCTTGAAGGAGGAAAATTTAATGGACAGGGATGGGGGTGGTGTAGGATAGGGAATGGCCTCTATGAAAGCATGGAGCCAGGAGATAGGAGATAGTCATCTTATTTGATTGAATGTAGAGTGCTTGAACAAAAGTGATATCAATCAATTAACAAGCATTTTGCTATGTGTATATATAATCAAGTACTTACCATGTGCCAGGCACTGTGTCATTTGCTGGGGATACAAAAACAAAAAACAGGTTTTGCTCTCAAGGAAGTTTTGTATAGGCTTACAAAATAGATCCATGGTGATTTGGAGGGCAGGGGTTGCACTACCAGCTAGTTGAGGGTTGGGGATCAGGAAAGACCTCCAGGATGATATGGTACTTGAACTGAACCTTTAAGCAAACTAAGCATCACCCAAGACAGGATGATGTGAAGAGGGAGCACCTTTGGGGTGTGGGAGCCAAGTAGTAAATACAAAGGCGTAGAGTCATTATACATGGAGTAAATGCCAAAATGCCAAAAAGCAATCAGTAAAAGACCAGTTTGGCTGAGCCACAGCATGTGTGTATGTGTAAGAGTGTGCAATATGGCTGGAAAGGTGGACTGAGGTCAAGCTGAATAGAGCTTTAAATTCTAAATAATTTATATTTGATCATTATGGAAAGTGGCAGTTGGAACTCACCAAATTTATTTAGTAGTAGATTGACGTAGTCGGACATGTACTTAAAGAAAATAACTTTGAAGGTTGCATGAATGATGGGTTGGCGAGAGGAGAGACTTGAGGGAGAAAGATGAATTAGGAGGCTATTGTAATAGTGCCAGTGAGAAGTGATGAGGCTCTGCACTAGGTTGGTGGCTATGTGACTGGAAAGGAGGGTCCAGATTCAAGAACCGTGTAGGAAGAAGTGAAAAGATTGAGGAACCTAGTGAGTATAAGTCAGAACGTTCAGGATAATAATGGACGTAAATGAATCAGGATGGCTGGAAAGTGCTGGTACTTTTTACAGAAATGGAGAAGTTTAAGAAAAGGAGCAAACTGGGGAGGAAGGAATTTTTTTGGTTTGGTTTTAGTTTGGATAGGCTGAGTTTGAGGTGTCTATAATTCAATCCAATTTAAAGTGTCCAAGTAGGCAGTTGGTGAAGTAAAAGTGGGGTTCAGGAGAGACTAGGTCTAGAAATATAGACCTGGGAAGCATCAGTAGAGAAATGTCACTAAACCTTTGGGAGTTGATGAAGTCTCCAAGTGTGAGCATAGAGTGAGAAGCAGCTCCAGGACAGAACATTGAGACAAAGCTACAGTTAGAGGGTGTTTTGTGGAAGAAGATGGGAAAGGAATCAAAACAACTCTGAGACACCACATCAAACCTATCAGATTGGCTAACATGACAAAACACAAAGATAATAAATGCTGGAGAAGATGTGGGAGAGTTGGAACACTCATTGGTGTTGGTTGGTGGAGCTGTGAGCTGATCCAACCATTCTGGAGAGCAATTTGGAACTATGCCCAAAGGACTATAAAAATGTGCATACCCTTTGACCCATCAATATCACTTCTAGGACTGTATCCCCAAGAGATAATAGAAATGGGAAAAGGTCCCACATGTACAAAAATATTAATAGTAGCTCTCTTTGTGGTGGACAAAAACTGGAAATCGAGGGGATGCTCATCAATTGGGGAATGGCTGAATAAATTGTGGTATATGAATGTAATGGAGTACTATTGTGCTATAAGAAATGACGAACAGGAAGACTTCACAGAGGCCTGGAAAGACTTGTGTGTACTGATGCTGAGTGAAAGGAGCAGAACCAGGAGAACTTTGTACACAGCAACAACCACAGTGTGCAAGGATTTTTTTCTGGTAGACTTAGTACTTCATTGCAATGCAAGGACTTATAATTCCCAATGGTTTCTTAAGGCAAAATGCCTTCCACATCCAGAGAAAGAACTATGGAATTTGATCGCAGAATGAAACAGATCATTTTCTTTTGTACTATGTTTTGGCTTGTTTTATGATTTCTCCCATTCATTTTAATTCTTCTATGCAACCTGACTAAGGTGAAAATGTATTTCATAGGAATGTATGTGTAGAACCTATATAAAACTGTATGCTGTCTCAGAGAGGAAATGGGAGGGGAGGGGGGAGAGGGTGAAGGAGGGGAAAAATCTAAGATATATGGAAGTGATTGTAGAACACTGAAAACAAAATAATAACAAAATAAAATAAAATGAATGTTAAAAAAACAGAAAAAAAGAAGATGAGAAAGGAGTGCTTAGACAGATAGGAGTAAAAGTAAAAGAGAACAGTCACCAAATTCAAAGGAAAGAGAAGATCTAGGAGAAGAGAACTCAATAATGATGACAAGGGTAAAATGGTCGTTAGATCTGGCAATTAAACGATCACTGGTGACTTTGAAAAGGGCAGTTTCTGTTGAGTGATGAAATAAGGCTGGCAAAGGAGATTGATACCAGATTGTAGGTAAATGCTAGGTTAAGGAATTCATATTTAATCCTATTGACAAGAGGGAGCCACTGAGGGGTTTTGATCAAGGGAATGATATGATCAGATCTGTGCATTAGGAAGATTGTTTTGGCAGCTGTGTAAAAGATTAACGAGTGGCAGGCAAATAACTTCAGTGTATTAAGAAGCATAAATTTATATATTTATTTACTGAATCTCTCTCTCCCTCTTCCCCCACCCCCCCCTCTACTCTCCCCATACGCTTCCCTCCCTCCTGTCTCTCCCTTCCCTCTGTCTTTCCCACTCTTTCACAATCAGTGGTGAATGCAGAGGAGGAATGGATATGAAGGATGTGTATGTAGAAGTTATGGGACTTTGCTACTAGGCTGGAAGGATTAGGGGGAAGGATTGACCTAGAATGTCCCCTCTAGTTCTCATGTGCTGTGATTCTGTGAAGCTGAGTGTCTTGAAAATCAGCAGTAACTTTATATGTGAAGATCGGTGTTGAAAATGAATTGATTACTGATATTGAATGAACATTTGAATTATTGAATTAACTTGGCAGTTATGTGGTGAAGTGGATAGAGTACTGAGCCTGGAGTCAGGAAGACTCATTTTCCTGAGTTCAGATCTGTGTCTGGCCTCAGACATTTATTAGTTAAATGACTAGGCAAGTCATTTAACCCTGTTTGCCTTAGTTTCTTCATCTAAGCTGTCCTGGTCAGCAGTCATCTCTTTGGTAAATCTTTTGACTTTGAGCGGAAATGATCAGTTGTGCCCCAAGAGATGGATATCCTCAGGCAGGATTCTCATTCCCTGGGCCTCTGCTGAAGGGTCTTTGGTTTCTGTAGATCAGATATGAGTCATAATTCCCTTCAGCTCTGCCTTGTTTTGGATTTGGAAGACTCGCATTTTTTTCAACTTAATTTTCTACACCAAACTGATAGGCCTTATCTTTATGCCAACTGAGTAACATAATTGATATGACATTTAGTGTCCTTTAACTGTGTTTGTTCCTTTTGTATTTACAAAATTGTTCTGACTCATTGATTTTTATTTCACTGTTTATTTTCCTCTTCCCATAGCATGGCCCCAAATTCCTTTACTCTGGTTACTGTATGTGGGGCTTCCTTCTCTGAAGACTTAAGGCATATTTTATTCCCATTATTACTGTTAAAGAGACTTCATCTCAGGGATTTTTACAAGAATTTCATAGTAAATGGGCTCTAGCAGAAGTAATTGGGCACATCCATGTGACCGCCTGGATGAACTGTCAATTAGAATCAGGGAAGCCGATAATTTTAGAGCAACAGACTGATTCAGGTAGGCTTGATGCTGATTGACAGCTCATCCAGCCAATGATGAGGCACACAGGAATGCTGGTGGGTTCTAGACTCCTCTTCCTTGACCTGTTCAACTGATTTCACTATAAGAGGATCTCCAGCAGCAGTCTGATTACTAGTTAGTCTCTGCTACTGCTTTAGAAATGCCAACTCCTCAGACTGCTGTTCCTATCTCCATATCTATCTTGTAAATAACTGTCATAGGGAGATAACTCAGGGAGTTGGGAAAGAAAAGACGACCTTCCATCTACCCCTCCCCTCCATGTCCTCAGATAACCTGATGATGGAATGATTGATGTCATTCCGGTAACCTGCTCAAACTTCAGAGGTGCCAAGATATTGGATGAGGACCTTTCTACCCTAATTATGATTCCTTGCCTCTGCTTTGCCTCTGCGTGCCTGTTGTTACGGTTGTGATTGAGTTGTGATCTGGAAAAACTGATAGAAATTTTCGCAGATTTCCATTATCCAATTTTCTTTTTCTGACAGCAGTAAATAATCAATTCTAGCGTGAGGGATGCAGATCACCAAACACATAACATTGTTTGCATTTTCCCATTTTTATACAGATGTAATTCTAGGCACTTTCATTTTTCTTCATTCTTCTTTTATTTTTTAGACAGTTTTTTAAAATTCTTTCATTTTGTGTGTGTTTCATCCTTTTCTTCTCAACAGGTGAAAGAATTGGTTAGGAAAACGTAGGTAGGTGAGTGTCTTTTTAGCTTTAATTTTTTAAAGTTTATTTTTATAATACTATATATACCTAACATATACATATATAGTATACAATATATAGTGTAGTTTGACATATAATGAGGTGGACATTGTTGAGTTATTATACAAAGAATAGATTAAGCTACCCTGTTCTCCAGTAGCAGATTATATAAGGCAACAAAACCAATAAAATTCATGCTATATTTTCAGCTTATTTACCCGTACTTAATTTTTTTCGTTCATTTATACATTACTTTCATTCAAATATCATACTTGTCATACCCTAAATGCTGAGCATCCTTGTTTTCTGTCCTTTGGTCGTGATTAGCCAGAGGAGCCTCTTATCCTACTCTCTTTGGTTTGTCTTCTGTTATAAAACCCCAGCATGCTTAAGATTTACTTTGTACCCGGTTCTAGTTAGAATTGCCTTCTGAAGCTCTCTAGGAAGGTTGCTAATGTGTCTGATGGTTATAATTTCACCTTCTTCATTCTTATTAGCCCTTCGTAGCTAATTTTTAGAGACCTTTCTTTTGATTTTCATCCATATTTGCTGAACCCTTTGCCCTTCTGGTGCCATGAAGTTGCCTTTTGTTTGTAAACCCGAATTCTCAAATGGAAAAGGTGATACAAAAATCCCCCAGTAGACCAGTATGTTGATTTGGGGGATGATGAAGGCAAATGAAGTCACCCATGGCTCCATCCTGCCTGCATCTGCTCATGGTCTCCTAACCTGTACTTGGCTGTATCAGTAAATCATCCTCACCTATCTTAGTGTCACTGTGGACCACTCACTCAAATTCTGTCCCAAATTTGTATGATAATTAGAAAATGGTGGCGTAAGCAGCAAATCTCCATAACTCCCCTATATTCCCCTTCAAACAACCATAAAGTAGCACCCCCACAACAAATTCTGGAACAGGACTCTCAAAAAGATGGGGTGAAATGACATTTTAGCCCAAGAAACTGGAAGATTGACAAGAAAAGTCTGTCTCATGGGTAAAAGAGGAGTGCAGTTCAGTAAAGGAAGAGTCCCAGCAAACAGCAGCAAGCCCCACCTCAGCAAATCAGTGGCAGATCCTGAGCCCCAGTGCAGTGGAGCAGGCAAACAGCGACACCCAAACCCACCATGTACCTCAGTATAGCCAGAGGAAAGGACAGACTCAGCTCAGAAGCCCCCAGTGCTTCAGCATAGCTTCAGGTAAACTGATAGACACCAACTCTATGGGTACCTAGGCAAACAGGCAGCTCTCAGTGGCCAGAGAGTCAGATGTTTCAGCATAGCCCCAGGGAAATGCAGAAACACCCCACTGGCCTCAGCACACACTGGCCCTAGGACCCTGGTTCAGCATCAGACAAAGTGTCAGACCCCTATGGCCTCCTGCAGTGCCAGTCACCCCCTTCCCCCACAATACCCCCTCAGTGCAGCACCAGACAAGAGGGTTCCCTGTGGGCCTTAGGACAAGAGCAATGCAGCAACAGGTAAACAGTCAAGACCTGCAACCCCTTCCACTCCAAAAGTGGAGCTCAAATTTAAAAGAAAGGGAAAAGCCCAATAAAGATGAGCAAAAACAAGAAAAATAATCTGACCATAGAAAGTTATTATGGTGACAGGGAAGATCAAGACATGAACTCAGAAGAGGATGACAATCAAAACCTCTATGAGCAAAGCCCCAAAGAAAGACAAGAAGTGATCTCAGGCCTAGGAAGAACTCATGGAAGAGCTCAAAAGAGAGCTTAAAACTCATAGGAGAGGTAGAAGAAAAATTGGAAAAAGAACTGAGAGTGATGCAAGAGAATTATGAAAAAAGAGCCAATAGCTTAGAAAAAGAAAATAACTGCTTAAAAAGTAGAATTGGCCAAATGGAACAGGTGATACAAAAATCCCCTGAAGACAAAACTCCTTCAAAGTTAGAATTCAGCTAATAGAAGCTAATGACTCTGTAAGACGTGAAGAATCAATCAAACAAATTCAAAAGAACGAAAAATTAGAAGAAAATGTAAAATACCTCATGGGGAAAAACAACTGACCTGGAAAATAGATCCAGGACAGACAATGTCAGAGTCATTGGACTATCTGAAAGCCACTATTAGAAGGAGGACTTGGACAGCATCTTTCAAGAAATTATCTTATTTTTTTTTTAGATTTCAACATTCATTTCCATAAAATTTTGAGTTCTAATTTTTCTCCCCATCTCTCCCCTCCCACCTTCTTGTAATACTTTGCATTCTGATTGCCCCTTTCCTCAATGTACCATCTCTTCTATCACACCCCACCCTTCCCTTATCTCCTTCTTCTCTCTTTCCTTGTGAGGCAAGATAAATTTCTGTACCCCATTGCGTGTGTTTCTTATTTCCCAGTTATGTGCAATAATAATTCTCAACATCCATTCCCAATACTTTGAATTTCAACTTCTCTCCCTCCCTTCCTCCCTCCTCATCCCCACTGAGAAAGCAAGCAATTCAATACTGGCTATGTATGTGCCATTCTGCAAAAGACTTCCATAATAATCGTGTTTGTAATACTAACTATATTGTCCTCTATCCTACCCTGTCTCCCTCCCCCCCTTTTTTATTCTCGCATTTGACCTTGTCCCTTCCCAAAAGTGTTTACTTCTAGTTACTCCCTTCTCCCATTTGCCCTCCCTTCTATCATCTCCCTCACCCCATTTGTCCCCTCCTCCCCTACTTTCCTGTAGTGTAAGATAGATTTTCATACCATATTTAATGAGCATGTTATTCCCTCCTTGAGTCATATGTGAAGAGAGTAAGCTTCACTTTTCTCCTCTCATCTTCTCCCTTTTCTCCTCTCATCTTCTCCCTTTTCTCCTCCATTGAACAGGATTTTTCTTATCTCTCTTATGAGTTATAGCCTGCCCCATTACATTACTCCCTTTCTCCTCCCAAAATTTTTCTCTCTCACCCATTAATTTTATTTTATGAATATCATCTCTTCTGATTCTACTCAACCTGTACTCTGCAACCTGTACTCTGTATATGTGTGTGTGTGTGTGTGTGTGTGTGTGTGTGTAATCCCTCCACCTACCCAAATACTGAGAAAAGTCTCAAGAGTTACAAATATTATCTTTCTATGTAGGAATGTAAGCAGTTCAGCTTTAGAAAGTCTTTTATGATTTCTCTTTCCTGTTTACCTTTTCATGCTTCTCTTGATTCTTACATTTGAAAGTCAAATTTTCTACTCAGTTCTGGTCTTTTCATCATGAATGCTTGAAAGTCCTCTATATCATTGAATGACCATTTATTCCCTTGAAGTATTATACTCAGTTTTGCTGGGTAGGTGATTCTTAGTTTTAATCCCAGCTCCTTTGACTTCTGGAATATCTTATTCCAAGCCCTTTGATCCCCTAATGTAGAAGCTGCCAGATCCTGTGTTATCCTGATTGTATTTCCACAATACTCGAATTGTTTCTTTCTAGCTGCTTGCAGTATTTTCTCCTTGACCTGGGAACTCTGAAATTTGGCCACAATATTCCTAGGAGTTTCTCTATTCATGTCTCTTTCAGTGGATTCTTTTGGTGATTGAAAGAATCAGTGGATTCTTTCAATATTTATTTTGCCCTCTGGTTCTAGAATATCAGGGCAGTTTTCCTTGATAATCTCATGGAAGATAATGTCTAGGCTCTTTTTTTTATCATGGCTTTCAGATAGTCCCATAATTTTTAAATTGTCTCTCCTGGACCTATTTTCCAGGTCAGTTGTTTTTCCTATGAGATATTTCACATTATCTTCAATTTTTTTAAACTTTTGGTTTTGTTTTCTAACTGCATGGTTTATCTCATATTCATTAGCTTCCCTGAACTTGATTCTCTCTTTTAAAGAACTATTTTGTTCAATGAGCTTTTGAACCTTGTTTTCTATTTGGCTAATTCTGCTTTTTAAAGCCTCCTCCTCGTTGGCTTTTTGAACCTCTTTTTCCAATTGAGTTATTCTCTTTTTAAAGGTATTACTTTCTTCAGCATTTTTTTGGTTCTCCTTTAGCAGGCTGCTGACATGCTTTTCAAGCTCTTCTATGGCCTGAACCTATTTCATATTCATTTTAGGGGTACTGGAGGCAGAAGCCTTGACTTCCCCTGACAGTATGCCTTGTTCTTCCTCCTCTGAAAGGATGGAAGGAGACACCTGTTCACCAAGAAAGTGATTTGAGGGAATAACATTATAAAAAAACAATTGGGGGTGAGAAAGAGGAATACACTGGGTGAAAAAGGAAAGGGGTAAATTATTTCACATGTAGAGGAACAAAATTCCTATTATAATGGAGGGAAAGATGGAAAGGTGGGTGTTGGACATCACTTAAACCGTACTCTCATTGGTATTGACTCAAATTGGGAATAATAGATATATAGTCAATTGAATATAGAAACCCATCTTACCCAACAGGAAAGTAGGAGACAAGGACAAACAGGAGGAAAAGTAGGATGGAGGGAAATACACAGCAATCATAACTGTGAATGTGAATGGGATGAATTCTCCCATAAAATGAAAACAGATAATAGAGTGGATCAAAAACCAGAATTCTACGATGTATTGTTTACAAGAAGCACACTTGAAACAGAAAGACACACAGAGTAAAAGTAAGGGGCTGGAACAGAATCTATTATGCTTCAGCTGAAAATAAAATTTAAAAAATCAGGAGTAACAATCCTTATCTCAGACAAAGCAAAAGCAAAAATAGGCCCAATTAAAAGAGATAGGGAAAGAAATTACAACTTGCTAAAAGGTATCATAGACAATGGCAAAACAAGAAATAGAGGCATTACAAAAAGTAAAATAGATAATTTTGATTATATTAAAAAAAGATTTTGCACAAAAAACCCTAATGCAACCAAGATTAGAAGGAAAACAGAAAGTTGGGAAACAATCCATATGGCAAGTATCTCTGATAAAGGCCTCATTTCTTAAATATGTAGAGAACTGAGTCATATTTATAAGAATGCAAACCATCCCCAATTGATAAGTGTCGGAGAATATGACAGGCAGTTTTCAGATAAAGAAATCAAAACCATCTATAGGTATATGAAGAAGTGCTCTAACTCACTTTTGATTTGATAAATGCAAAAAAAAAAAACTCTATAAGCTACTACCTTACACCTATCAGATTGACTAATATAACAAAAAAGGAAATTGATAAATGTTGGAGATGATGTTGGAAAATTGGGGCACTAATGTATTGTGGGTGAAGTTGTGAACTGATTCAACCATTCTGGGGAACAATTTGTAACTATGCCCAAAGGGCAAGCAAAGTGTGAATTTGATTCAACAATACTACTAGTAAGTCTGTATCCCAAAGAGATTATAAAAAAGGAAAAAGGAGCTATATGTACAAAAATATTTACAGCAGTCCTTTTTCAACAAAATATTACAAACTGAGACAATGCCCATCAACTGGAAATGGCTGAACAAGCCATGGTATATGAATGTAATGGATTACTATTGTGTAATAAAAAAATGACAAATAGAGATTTCAGAAAAAAACCTCAAAAGACTTGTATGAAATGATGCAAAATGAAATGAACAGAAGCAGGAAAACATTGCACATAGTATCAGTATCATTGTATGATCGACCATGAATGACTCACTCTCCTCAAGCAACACAATGATTCAAAACAAATACAGAGAACTCACAATGGAAAATGTTATCCACATCCAGATAAAGAACTGATGAACTCTGAATGCAGATCAAAATATCCTTTTTTTCGCTTACTTTCTTCTTTTTAGTGGTTTTTTTCACCCTTTTGATCTGTTTCTTATCTCACAATTATGATTAATATGGAAATGTGTGTGTGTTCGTCCTTTGTTGCTGAAGAAGACCATGCCATCAGAGAGACGATGACATGACTTGCCCTTGACTTTGTTTTGAGTGAGGGAGGGCTGTGCAGGTCACCAGCCTCACTTCTCCTCCAGAGCCATCTGAATCCAGTGACCAGATATTCATCAGGATGACTGGAGACAGTCCAGGATGAGGCAATTGGGGTTAAGTGACTTGCTCAAGGTCACACAGCTAGTGAGTGTCAAGTGTCTGAGGTGAGATTTGAACTCAGGTCCTCCTGACTCCTGCACTGGTGCTGTATCCACTGCACCACCTAGCTGCCCCTAATTTGCAAATATGTTTTACATGTATAACCTGTACCCAATTGCCTACTATTTTCAGAAGAGGGGAGGGGAGAGAGGGAGGGAGAAAAAGTTAGTACTCAAAATCTTGTAAAAATGAATGCTAAAAATTGTCTTGCTATATAATTGGGAAAAATTAAGAACTATTAAAATAATAGAATACACACAAGTAGGTATACACATATATGTGTATAATAAATATATCTATGTATGTATGTGTAATAAGTATATACATGTATGTATATATATGTATAATAAGGGTACATATGTTTAATTTAAAATTTAATTTAAATTTAATTTAAAATTTAAAAAAGGATTCTAGAAGTATATTTGTGTATGTGGAGCCTTTCTTTTTATTTTTATATCTTGGGGTATATGCCTAGCAGTGTGATGTCTGGGTTAGAGTATGGGCATTTTAGTCACTCTTTTAGTGTAATTCTAAATTGTTTAACATATTGATTGGGACTCTTCCATCTTTTATCATTTTTGACAATTTGCTGGCTATAAGGGTGAAACCTTAGGGTTGCTTTGATTTCATCTCTTATTTAAAGGGTTTAGACAAATCTTCCTTTGGGAGCTGTTGGTTTAGTTCCATCTTTATTTTAGATATCAGATGCTTATTAAACATATTTGTGCAAATATTTTTTTCCCAATTCACAGCCTCCTGTTTTGTCTTAGTTGTATTGATTATGAAAAATCTTCTCAATTTCATATAATCAAAATTACCTATTTTATTAAATTTGTAAGAACAGATCTGTGATTTTATGGTGCAGAGAATTCTAGGGGAGGAAACTCCCTCTAGTGATGCCTATTGGAACCTGCTCAGCATCTTCTGGTCTTAAAGAGTTGTGGGGGATTCTGAGAAGCTGGGTAGCTCACCCAAGGTCCACACAGCCAGTATATGGTAGAGGAAGGACATCTTGATTTGAGAGTCAGATCTCGATCTTCTGTTCCATTCTGCCTCTCAGCATGGGGTCTTATAATCAATAGTAAGCTCTGTAAGAGCAGAGATAATATCTTAATCCTTTTTGTATCTCCTGTAACAACCCAGAACAGTGTTTTGCTTTGTATTTTGTGGTATTTCATATATGGTGGCTGAATGAATTCTACTTAATCTGTTTAATGCCTTTTCTACTTTTCAGTTCATTATTTTTATTCTTAATCTAGTGATGTTGGATATAAAGCAAATTCTTTCTCAAACACCTCTTCCTGCAACCCTCCAACACCTTCACTCAGGGGCATGCCTAGCTGTCCTATTGCCTAGACATATACTAGAGATGTGCTGTCTTTGCTCTCAATAGTCTCTTTCTAGACAGGTTTAAGCCTCTGCTGTATGAAAAACTCTATGCCTTTATGCTTTGGAGAATGTGCCATTAAGAGTTGCATCTGATGCAGGGAGACAACAGGCAGGGAAGAAAGGCTGATTCACTAGCTGATGCTAAAAGCAAACACAAAAGTTCCCCCTGAAGTCCTGTAGACATAAAGTTTACTCACAATTCTAGAGCTCTGCCCACTTGAATCATTAAAGAAAGATGAGATTCACCAGCCCTACTTGCATATCTTATGTTTCCAATCCCTTAGGTGGTCATTTTGTGATTTTCCCCCTTCTCAGGACAGTCTTTGATATTAATCTTAAATTGTTTTCATCTCACTAGAAACATGAATCTGTTGGAGGATGATGTGGGGGAACAGAAAGCGGGAGGTGAGTACACCCAATCTGACTTCCTGGAGACTACGTACTACCCTTAGCTGGGCATTATTAAGGAATCAGGTGCTTCCTGGCATAGCAGCTCTGTGCCCTTGTGAGCTGTTTGGGATTGAGAAGGAGGAGGATCTCTCCATTCTGTCACTTGGTCACCTCATGCATTGCCATGAGGTCATTAATTACCTTTAAATAGTTGACTTCCAAATCAGTAGAGGTTGCTCCATCCTCTCCTTTAAGCTTCAATCTCACATCTCCAATTGCCTACTAGATATTTCATCCTACGTGTCCTGTTGGCCCCTCAAGCTTAACATGTTCAAAACCAAATTGATCTTCCCTTCTAACAAATAAACCCCGTTCTCTCAATTTCCCTTTTTCTATTGATGGTGTCACCATCTTGTCTTTTCAGATATCCAAGCCTAAAACTTCAGAGCTATCTTTGATTATTTTCTTTTTCTCATCTCCCAAAATCTAATCTTATCAATCTAACCTTAAAAATACATCTTAGAACTCTGCACACCCTGCTAGTGACATTTGTTTTTCACCAAAACTATTATAATAACCTCTTAACTCATCTGGGATATCACAGGTGCAGACCAAAAAATAAAGAAATAAAAATAAAAGCCAAAGTGGGTATCGTTGTCTCTTGTGTTCCCCCTTTCCCCAGTCTATTCTTTGTATAGTTGCCAAAAGAATCTTATTATAGTACAATTCGGATCATGCTACTCTCCTGGCTCAAAAACCCCCGAAACTTTGGTGGCTCTCTGTTGCCTGCTGGACCAAACACAAATACTTTAGCCTGATGTCTAAGGCCCTCCACAATCTGTCTCCAGTGTCTCTTTTCAGCATTAGTTCATGTTGCTTTTGTTGAGGAAAGCTATTTTCCTGTCAAACTGAACTATTATTATCTGTTCTTTGACCTTGGTCTGAAGTCTCCCATCTCTAAGCATTTGTGTAGGGCATCAACCTGGCATGAAATGTACTCCCTTCCCATCCCAGCCAGCTAAAATCCTTTTCTTCCCCCAAGTCTCTGCTCAAGTATTAACTCCTTTGAAGCTTTCCCTGATCCCTTCATCTAATAGTGATCGCTCCCTCCTCATTTTTTCCTATCAGGATCTTTCTCATCTTTCTTACACTATACTTCATATTATACATATTTGTGTACATATTGCATTACCCCAAGAAACTATAAACTCTTTGAGGCCAGGCCCTTACAGTTAGAGGACCTGGGGTTCAAATCCCACCAATGGGACCATAGACAAGTCATTGAATTTCCCTGGGCTGAAATTTTTTTATCTGCAAAACAAAGGCATTAGTCTAAATGTCTACTGAGGTCATTTATGGCTCTAGATTCTATGATCCTATGGATCCTAAGGTGTCTTTTTTTAACCTTTGGTTATGATGTGTCAGGAGCTACTAGGTGGCACAGTGAATAGAACATTGTGTCTGACAGAAACACCTGGGCTCAAATCTGACCTCAGTTTATGTTAAATGACTTTTAGGGTCCCCATATAATCCCAGAAATGATCATTTTGTTTCCTTTTGGCAGAAAGTTTAAACCAAGAGCTTTCTTCACATACCCTTATAAGTTCTAAAGGAATTTTTGACCTAGATATAAAAGATTATATAACATAAGCAAAGTAGAGAAGTGAGGAAGTAAATAACTTTAATAACTATAGACAGGAGGAAAGTTTGTGACCAGATGAAGAATAGAGAAAGCCATGAAAAATAAAATGGGCAATTTTGTGTACATGAAATTAAAAACTTTGCACAAAGAAAATTGATACTGTTATAATTAGAAGAGAAACAGTTCATTGAGAAAAAAAATCATTGTAGCACTTTGGAGAAAATCTTATTCTCTGATAAAGGCCTGATACAAACACACACACACACACACACACACACACACACACACACACACACAAAACTGTTTCAAATATGTAAGAATTATGGTCCTCACCTTGCCCCACAATGAGTAAATGGTAAAAAGTCATGAACAGGTAGCCCCAAAAGGAAGAAATTCAAGCTACCAACACCCCAATTTAAAAAAAAATGCTCCAGAGAACTAATTTGGAGAAACTCAAATTAAAATAATCTTTAGGTTCCACTTCATGCCTATTAAATTTGTAAAGTTATAAAAAAGGCAAATTATATTTGTTGGAGGGGCTACAGAGACAAGCAGCATCATTTATGCCCTGTAGGTGCAACTATGATTTGCTCCAATCTTTCTGGAAAATCATCTGAAACTATTTTTGAGAAGTCACTATGGTATGAATATCCTTGGTACAACTATTAGGCCTACAACCTAAAGAGATAAAAAAGATATATCTATATCTATAGCTATCTATACACATACATGCATATGTAGATGTACACATGCACATTTGTAGTAGGTCTTGTTTTTGCCAAGAACTGGAGTCAAAAGTTTAGAGACATAGCCATCAATAAGGGAATGACTAAGCAAATTATGACATTAATGTAACAGAACATTACTATGCCATAAGAATCATAAAGAATAATTTTAGAGAGAAACTTGGGAAGTATTTTATGAACTGATGAAGAACGAAGTGAGAAGAACCAAGAGAAGAATTTATACAGTAACAATGTTGCAAAGAAACACAATACTGAAAGCCTCATGAACTCTGAACAATGTAACAATCTATCAGAAGCCCAGAGGACTTAACGATGAAGCCTGTTATTCATCTCCGGACAGAGGCGTGCTGGACTCAAGGGGCAGAATGACAAATACCTTTGTGGACCATGGCAAATGTGTACATTTCTTTTGCATCACTGCTTATTTGTTACAAGAAATATGTTGGGTTTTTTTCCAGATGTGAGGGGGAGGGTTTTGTATGAGAGAGGAAAACTAGCAATAGCGTTGCCAAGAAAGAAAGAAAAGAAGAAAGGGAGAGGATGAGAGGAAGGAAGAAGAAAGAAAGAAAGAAAGAGAGAGAGAGAGAAAAAGAAAGAAAGAAGGAAAGAAAGAAAGAAAGAAAGAGAAAGAAAGAAAGAAAGAGAAAGAAAGAAAGAAAAGGAAAGGGAAGGGAAGGAAAGGAAAGGAAAGGAAAGGAAAGGAAAGGAAAGGAAAGGAAAGGAAAGGAAAGGAAAGGAAAGGAAAGGAAAAGAAAAGAGAAAAAGTCATTGAGGCGTTTTTAAAATGCACAGACGAGATCTGAAATTCATAAAGAAGCACAGATGTGCATGACAGTCTTGAAAGTAACAGCCCTAGTCCTCTCTCCTTCCCTTATCCTTCTGGCATCCCCCTTTCCACTTTGCCTTTAAAGCATCACCCTATTGCTAATGACTTTCCCTTCGTCCCTTATCTTTCGGTCACACTTCTGGGTGCTCCCTGAAACCCGGCTTTGTCCTGAACACACCTCATCCCCTGCCACGCTCCCCAGTGCTATACTATTCACTTTTCATGTCCCTGATCAGACAGGGACAGGGCAGAATTGTCACTTTTATTCCTCACTGCCTTTTCTAGACCCTCCATTGCATAGCAACCTCATCTCCTTTGGAGCATACTCCTTTCCTATTACTTTTTACTGTTGTTTTCTGACGTCCACATCACTTTGGCTTTCCTCAATCAATTCAGTACCTGGACAACAGCCATTCTCTCCACCCTGACTCCTACTCTCATCCTGGCCTCTAAGTTCATCAATGTTCTCGATTCCCAACCATCCATCTGAGGGGTCACACCGTGGACCCTCTCATCACCCAAATCAATTCCATCCCAAAGATCATGGACTGACTTCCCTCCATGATCATCTTCTGTCCTTTTACAACTTCCCCTTCCTCATTTCTACACTTGTTCCCTCAATCCCTTCCTATTCTCCCTATCCATCACTTTTCTCCCTCCATTACCGACCTTTTACAAATTCCATAAGGCTCTGACTCTCCTCTTGAATTCATTGGCTTTTCACAGTTCATGAATTCAGGAATAAGAAGAAGTTATTATTATTATTTATTAAAATAGTAAAAGTTCGCATTTATATAGTATGTTAAGGGCTTGGATGACTTTTTACACATAGTATCCTATTCTATTCCTACAATGACTCTGTGAATTAATTGCTACTATTTCCTCCTTTTACTGAAACTAAAACAAGCTTAACTGACTTGCCCAGTCACACAGCTAGTAAGTGTCTAAAGCAGGATGTGAACTCATGTCTTTCTGATTCAAAGTCCAGCACTGCATCAACTGCAGCTACTTAACTGACTCAGGAATGAATCATTATGAAGAAATCAAAGGGTTGAGAAAAGAAGGTCTCAATTCCTTTGTTTAGATCAATTTGTTCATCCTCCTGTGCCTTACCATCCCTTTCCTGGTCTTGAGAAATGCATAAATATTGGGAGAGGATGGACATTCACAATAAAGACCACTAGAGGGCAGCAGGAGGCCATGCTTTCTCAAATTGCATCTCATTAACTAAAGTCTCCATGGCATCTGGGCTGTATTTAAGGGTTTAGGAGCCCTGCTAACATGATGCACATGGGGGAAAGGGCAGAGAAAAAGTAGATATGTATAGTAGGATGGTGAGGCTGCATCATGGGGGATACACTGGTGGTCAGGAAGCAAACGACGATGGAGAAAGCCAGAGCTGCTGGTTTAGATCCTCTAATGTAGACATAAAACAGCCCAGGAAGGGAGAACTTTCTAAGATGGTGTCAATCCAGAATCCCTTATTTGACTCTGCCTTCTCAAATCCTTACCATCTTGTTCACAAATTCCCTTTGTCTTTTGTCTTCTACTCCTATTTCTTTCTTCTTATGGAGTCTAGTGAAATTTGCTTTTCTTCAATATACCCAGAAAACATGGCCTCTGATATTTACTAGTTATGCCCTCATATGCAAGGCACAACATCTCTGTGCCTCAGTTTCCTTATCTTCAAAATAGGATTAACAGCATCTATAAAACCTAGCTCACATGGGTTCTGGGGAAATTAAATGAGACCATGGGTATCACTCTGCCAACCTTGATGTTCTCTACAAATGCCAGCTAGAGCTGAGTCCAAAAACTAGCATGCATGAGAAGAAGTCAATTTACCAAGAAAAAGCAAGTTCTTGGGTGGGAGTTTCGTACTATTTTGGGAACACAGATTGTTAGGAGGTGTTATTGCAAACAGTTATCACTGACCCACTGAACTGTCTGTCAGGATCAGGTTAGCCAGTAATAATTTTAATTGATTGTTCTACAGTTAATGGCTAGTCCTGACTTTGTTGGGCAGTTTATTTAGTTGATGATAGGTGGCAGGCATCCCCTTCCAAATAACATGTTAAAGCAACTTTTTGAACATTTTTGTTTTAATTTTTAAGTTTTGAGTTACAAATTCTTTCCCTCCCTTCCTTCTTCCCCTCCTCCCTCCCTGAGATGGCAAGCAATCAGATATAGGTTATAGGTGTGAAGTCATGTAAAACAGTTCCACATTAGTCATTTTGTACAAGAAGACTTGAGTAAAAGAAAAAGAATGAAAGAAAGTGAAAAATAGCATGTTTTGGTTTGTATTCAAATAGTATCAGTTCTTTCTCTGGAGGCAGATAGCATGCTTCATCATGAATCTTTTGGGATTGTCTTAGATCATGTATTACTGAGAAGAGCTAAACCATTCTTAGTTCTTCACTGAACAATATTGTTGTCACTGTGTATAACTTCTTCATTTCACTATGCATCAGTTCATATAAGTCTTTCTAGTTTTTCTGAAATTATCCTGCTTGTCATTTCTCATAGGACAGTAATATTCCATTACCATCATATACCACAGCTTATTCAGCCATTCCCCAACTGATGGACGTCCCTTCAATTTCTAATTCTTAGCCATCACAAAAGGAGCTGCTGTAAATACTTTTGTACAAATAGGTCCTTTCTCCCTTCTTTCCTTTCTCTCTTTGGCATATAGACCTAGTAGTGATATTGCTGGATGAAAACATATGCACAGTTTGGTTGCCCTTTGGGCTTAGTTCCAGATTACTTTCCACAATGGTCATATCAATTAACAATCCCATCACCAGTGCATTAGTTTCTCAGTTTTCACTCCTTCCAGTTTTACTAAAACTGATGATACTGTTGGTAAGAATCAAAGGCCAGGGGGTGGAGCCAAGATGGCTGAGTAAAAGCAAGGACTTGCTAGAGCTCCCCTCCCAAACCCAGCCAAATAGCTGTAAAAAATGACTCTAAACAAATTCTAGAGCTGCAGAACCCATAGAATGATAGAGTGAAGCTTCTATTGTGTTAGAAACAGAACATAGTCCAGCATGAGCCATGCTGGTACAGACGGGCCTGAGCAGGCCTTAGGGGGACTGAATCTGGCACCTGTGGTGGCTTCCAGACTTTACAACTCAAAAATGCCAAGGATAAATTGGAAGGTCAGTGGAAAAAACCTGTCAGACCTGTGTGAGAGAATAGAGTGGTCCAGCCCCAGCCCCAGGGTGACAAAGCGGGTAAAGGAGCCCAAGGCAGCAGCAGTGGCTGTTTCTGGAGCTCTAGGCCCACAGATTGTGAGGGGATCAAGTGGCTGACACCCCCACTGGAAGCAGAGAGCTACCTTGACAAAGAGCTCAAAAGTCAAGTAAATGGCTGGGGAAATGAGCAAAAACCAGAAAAAGAATCAGACTACAGAATCTTACTTTGGTGACCAGAAAGACCAAAGTATACAAACAGAAGAAAACAAAGTCAAAGCTCCTCCATCCAAAGCCTCCAAAAACAATATTAATGGGTATCAGGCCATGGAAGAGCTCAAAAAGGATTTTGAAAATCAAGTAAGAGAATTAGAGGAAAAATTGGGAAGAGAAATGAGAGTGATGCAAGAAAATCATGAAAAACGAGTCAACTGCTTGCTAAAGGGGACCCAAAAATGCTGTGGAAAATAACACCTTAAAAAATAGACTAATTCAAATGGCAAAAGAGATCCAAAAAAGCAAGTGAGAAGAAGAATGCTTTGAAAAGGAGGTCCAAAAGCTCAGTGAAGAAAATAATTCCTTAAATATTAGAATGGAGCAGATGGAAGCTAATGACTTTATGAAAAAATCAAGAAATTATAAAACAAAACCAAAGGAATGAAAAAATAGCAGACAATGTGAAATATCTCATTGGAAAAGCTACTGACCTGGAAAATAGATCCAGGAGAGACAATTTAAAAGTTATTGGACTACCTGAAAGCTATGATCAAAAAAAGAGCCTAGGCATCATCTTTCAAGAAATTATCAAGGAAAACTGCCCTGATATTCTATAACTAGAGGGTAAAATAGAAATTGAAAGAATCCACCGATTGCCTCCTGAAAGAGATCCCAAAAGGAAAACTTCTAGGAATATTGTAGCTAAATTGCAGAGCTCCTAGGTCAGGAAGAAAACATTACAAGCATCCAGAAAGAAGCAATTTGAGTATTGTGGGAACACAATCAGGATAACACAAAATCTAGCAGCTTCTACATTAAGGGATTGAAGGGCGTGGAATATGATATTCCAGAAGTTAAAAGAACTAGGACTAAAACCAAGAATCACCTACCCATCAAAACTGAGTATAATACTTCAGGGGAAAAAATGGTCATTCAATAAAATAGAGGACTTTTGAACATTCTTGATGAAAAGACTAGAGCTGAATAGAAAATTTGACTTTGAAACACAAGAATCAAGAGAAGCATGAAAAGCTAAACAGGAGAGAGAAATCACAAGGGACTTATTAAAGTTGAACTATTTACATTCCTACATGGAAAGATAATATTTGTAACTATGGAGACTTTTCTCAGTATTAGGGTAGTTGGAGGGAGTATATACACATAGACAAAGGACACACAGTGAGTTGAATAGGAAAGGATGAGATCTAAAAAATAAAATTAAGAGGTGAGAAAGGAATATATTGGGAGAAGGAGAAAGAGAAATATAATGAGGTAGATTATCTCTCACATAAAAGAGGCAAGAAAAAACTTTTTCAATGGAGGGAAGAGGGGGGAGGTAAGAGGGAAAGAGTGAACCTTAGTCTCATCGCATTTGGCTTAGGAAAGGAATAACATGCACACTCAATTTGGTATGAGATTGTATTATCTTACACTACAGGAAAATAGGGAGGAAGGTCATGGAGGTGAGGGAGTAAATAGAAGGAAGGGCAAATGGGAGGAAGGGGTAATTAGAAGTAAACACTTTTGAGGAGGGATAGGGTCAAAAGAGAGAATAGAATAAATGGAGGCAGGATAGAATGGAAGGAAATATAGTTAGTCTTTCACAACATGACTGTTATGAAAGTGTTTTGCATGACTACACATGTATAACCTATGTCGAATTGCATGCCTTCTCAGTGGGGATGGGTGGGGAGGGAGAAAGGAGACAAGTTGGAACTCAAAGTTTTAAAAACGAATGTTAAAAATTGTTTTTACATGCAACTGGGAAATAAGACACACAGGCAAAGGGGTATAGAAATCTATCTTGCCCTACAAGAAAATAGAGGAGATGGGGATAAAAGAAGGGAGGGTGCAATAGAAGGGAGGGCAAATTGGGGGAAAGTGTAATCAGAATGCATGCTGTCTTGGGGTGGGTGGAGTCGAGAGATAGGGAGAAAATCTGGAACTCAAGATCTTGTGGAAGTGAATGTTGAAAATTAAAAATAAATAAATTAATAAAATAAAAAAGAATAATAGAAAACTTAAAAAAAAGAATCAAAGACCAGTCAATTATATTTGTCCTTCACTCCCTATTTTTCTCCTTCCCACCTTCCCTATTCTTTTTCTCATGACTACTGAAGAACTTTGAGAAAGCCAGCCAATAAAACAGCTGCTCTTCTCAGACATCAAAAAAAGAGATCACCCCCACTTTGAGAGATGTTCCTTAACCCTCTCCAAGACTGCAAAGGGCCTTTTGAATATGAATCACCTTTCTTCTGATGATCAGTTATGTGCTATGGACATCATAGACAAAGTTTTGTAAACTCAAATTGTGCTGTAGGTACAACCTGGACACTGACCTATTTGTTCTCCAAGTCCTGAGTTATATTCATTGAACCTTTCACTGACTGTGGGATGTAGGGCCTTGCCTCTACTGCTCCCTCCTCAGCCTGTACCATTGAGATGATGGGAATTATATATCTCTATTGGCTTTGCATCATCACTGAGCTGATGCTGTAAATGAGAGGAGCTGGCTATCTTCAGGGCAAGCCCAAGGTGCGCCTTAGGTTTAGACATTGCTTTCTGCCATCCAGCTGCTTACCTGTCTTCACAGGCCAGCCAGAGCAGGTCCATGGACTGGCTTTGGAGTGCAGGATTATGCTCTCCACCCAGAAATCAGTACCTTGGCAACTGGAGTATTAAGGAGCTCTAGGTCAAGGGAATCTTTGCTCTCTATTTCCTAGGTGGCAAAAGGTATGGCCAAAAATGCCTTTCACACACTAGAGCAAGTCTCTTCCCAGTTACCTTATAAATTCCCAGTTAAGGGTTCAAAGCATGAACACATTTATTTACTTGTCAAAGAAAACAGAGAATCTGTCTTAGCATCCATAGAGAAAACAATCCAAGCCAGTCATCCAGTCCTTCTCCAGAGCCTGTTATGAGCTCAGCTATCTAGACCAAACAGTGATGGCAACTCCCAGTGTAACTTTCTGGCACTTTGGGTTCCCTGTGTCAGAGCTCTCCTGGTCCCAGAAATGATGCCCAAGCACTTCTGCTCCACCCAAGGTGGCCAGGTCCCCTCAAATGATTACATTAGAATTCTCATGAGCACCCTTCATGGGCTCAATTTGTCCTTCCCTGGGTTGCTCCTTCCTCATTCTCCCCCTTCATTTTCCTTCCCATCCTTTTCCTCCTTATCTTCTTTCCAAAACTAGAAGTGGCCTGCTCATCAAGACTGGGATTCCCCATGCAATAACTGCCTTTGTAATCCACAACAGGGCCCACAAGTCCCTGCTCCCTTCTAGAGTAAACCTCTCTCTCTACTTTTATTTCTCCCCCTCATTGGCCTTGGGCTTTAGAATCACCTGTTTGACAGTGTCCTATGCTGCCTTCTCTGAAATGTGTTCCATTTAATTTGGGGGTTTCTTTAAAAGTCATTCCTCTAGCCTCCCTTGGGATCCCTAAACCAAGGTGTTCTGGGACAGAGGATTTTTTATCAATGTACATTCTCTCCTTTGCATATCCGTTCATCATGATGCATGCATTCCCTACGCCCGATCATAGTGTTGCTACCCAGGGAAGCACAGGGGGAGGCAGTGGGGCAGAGTAGAAAAAAAGAGGGGGGGAGGAGCCAGGATGGTGGAGTAGAAAGATACACATATGCTAGCTCCAAACCCACAGCCCATAAATTACCTGTAAAGCAGAACTCCCAACAAATTCAGGAGCAGCGGAAGCCACACAACAACAGAGTGGAGGAGATTTCTGTTCCAGAGAGACCTGAAAAACCGACATGAAAGGCCCTGCCTTGGCCACACCGCTCTGAGAGGAGCAGGTCCGAGCAGGCTTCAGGGACAGAATCTCCAGCAGCTGCATGGGTCCCTCCATGCATAGGTACCAGAGGTCAGTGAGAGGGTCTTCTCAGCTCCCTGAGAGGGGAGTGGGGTGTCCCCATAACTCAGGCCCCCTTGGGAGGCAGCAGTGAAGGCAGCAGCAGACAGAGGCTCCCAAAGCAGGCAGGAGCTCAGATCCATTGTTGAAGGTCTCCTTGTAAACCCCCTGAGGGAACTGAGCCCTGTGTGGTGGCCCTGCCCCCACCCAAGCACCTGAACTTAATCTCACACTGAATAGAGTCCCACCCTGCCGAAGCCCTAAGGCTGGGAAGCAGCATTTGAATCTCAGCCCCCAAGCACTAGCTGGGCAGATCTGGAGGCGAGGTGGGTGTGGAGAGGAAACTCAGAAGTCAAGTCACTGGCTGGGAAAATGCCCAGAAAAGGGGGAAAAAAAATAAGACCATAGAAGGTTACTTTCTTGGTGAACAGATATCTCCTCCCTTCCTTTTGGATGAGGAAGAACAATACTTACCATCAGGGAAAGACACAGAAATCAAGGCTTCTGTATCCCAAACATCCAGAATAAATATTCAATGGGCTCAGGCCATGGAAGAGCTGAAAAAGGATTTTGAAAATCAAGTTAGAGAGGTGGAGGAAAAACTGGGAAGAGAAATGAGAGAGATGCAAGAAAAGCATGAAAAGCAGGTCAACACCTTGCTAAAGGAGACCCAGAAAAATGCTGAAGAAAATAACACCTTGAAAAATAGGCTAACTCAAGCAAAAGAGGATCAAAAAGCCAATGAGGAGAAGAAGACTTTAAAAAGCAGAATTAGCCAAATGGAAAAGGAGGTTCAAAAGCTCACTGAAGAAAATAGTTTTTTCAAAATTAGAATGGAACAGATGGAGGCTAATGACTTTATGAGAAACCAAGAAATCACAAAACAAAACCAAAAAAATGAAAAAATGGAAGATAATGTGAAATAATCTCACTGGAAAAACAACTGACCTGGAAAATAGATCCAGGAGAGACAATTTAAAAATTTATGGGACTACCTGAAAGCCATGATCAAAAAAAGAGCCTAGACATCATCTTTCATGAAATTATCAAGGAAAACTGCCCTGATATTCTAGAACCAGAGGGCAAAATAAGTATTCAAGGAATCCACCGATCACCGCCTGAAAGAGATCCAAAAAGAGAAACTCCTAGGAACATTGTGGCCAAATTCCAGAGTTCCCTTGTCAAGGAGAAAATATTGCAAGCAGCTAGAAAGAAACAATTCAAGTATTGTGGAAATACAATCAAGATAACACAAGATCTAGCAGCTTCTACATTAAGGGATCAAAGGGTGTGGAATATGATATTCCAGAAGTCAAAGGAACTAGGACTAAAACCAAGAATCACCTACCCACCAAAACTGAGTATAATACTTCAGGGGAAAAAATGGTCTTTCAATGAAATAGAGGACTTTCAAGCATTCTTGATGAAAAGACCAGAGCTGAAAAGAAAATTTGACTTTCAAACACAAGAATGAAGAGAAGCATGAAAAGGTAAACAGCAAAGAGAAGTCATAAGGGACTTTACTAAAGTTGAACTGTTTACATTCCTACATGGAAAGACAATATTTGTAACTCTTGAAACTTTTCAGTATCTGGGTAGTTGGTGGGATTATATACACACATGCACACACACACACACACAGAGCACAGAGTGAATGGAATAGGATAGGATCATATCTTAAAAAAATGAAATTAAGGGGTGAGAGAGAAATATATTGGGAGGAGAAAGGGAGAAATGGGATGGGGCAAATGATCTCTCATAAAAGAGGTGAGCAAAAGACTTTTCAGTGGAGGGAAAAAGAGGGGAGGTGAGAAAAAAACATGAAGTTTTTACTCTCATCACATTCCACTAAAGGAAGGAATAAAATGCACACTCATTTTGGTATGAAAACCTATTTTACAATACAGGAAAGTGGGGGAGAAGGGGATAAGCAGGGTGGGGATGATGATGGAAGGGAGGGCAATGGGAGGAGGGAGCAATTTGAAGTCAACACTCTTGGGGAGGGACAGGATCAAAAGAGAAAATAGAAGCAATGGGGGGCAGGATAGAATGGAGGGAAATATAGTTAGTCTTATACAACACGACTATTATGGAAGTCATTTGCAAAACTACACAGATATGGCCTATATTGAATTGCTTGCCTTCCAAAGGGAATGGGTGGGGAGGGAGAGAGAAAGAGAAGTTGGAAGTCAAAGTTTTAGGAACAACTGTCGAGCACTGTTCTTGCCACTAGGAAATAAGAAATACAGGTAAAGGGGTATAGAAAGTTATCTGGCCCTACAGGACAAAAGAGAAGATGGGGACAAGGGAAGGGAGGGATGATAGAAGAGAGGGCAGATTGGTGATAGTGGCAATTAGAATGCTTGGTGTTTTGGGGTAGGGGGAGGGGATAAATGGGGAGAAAATTTGGAACCCAAAATTTTGTGAAAATGAGTGTTAAAAGTTGAATAAATAAATTTAAAAAAAAAAAGAAAGAATACTGTTCTGAGAGTCAGGAGACTAGGCTAAGGAATGAACCAGCTGTGTGACCTTGGGCAGGAAACTTCCTGGGATCATAGGATTGTAATGCTACAACTCTCTATTTCTATAGAGGAGAAAACAGAGAGCAAAGGGACTCTTGCCTAAGGTATCACAGCTAGTGAGTGACTGATCTGGAACTCCAGTATTTTCTTGTACCTCTCTGGTCTCAATTTTTCCCTCTATAAATATGGAGGCAAATGTTCACTACCTGTGTGACTTTGGGTGAGGCATTTCCCTTCTATGGGCCTCAGTTTCCTTAAAATGAGTGGGTAGAACTAGATACATCTTTATGTTTCCTTCCAATTTTAAATCCTATGGCCCTATGACTAATTCCCTACCAAATACTGGATTCTAATAGTCTAAGATCATAATTCCCTGAATCATATGGCAGGCTATTATCACTGTGAATTTGGTTGAGAAAACCTGTCCAGAAAAAATAAGATCTCAAATTTGAAGTCAGGGGATAATTTCTGATAGTAGAAAGGCATCACTTGCTGGCCTTTCCCCTTCTCCCATCTGGCAGGATGGTCCCTGGAGATGGAAGAAGGTGAGTCAAAGGTTAACCCTGGCTCTGGCCAGGTGTATTTCAGTATTTACCGTCAGTCAGCCAGTCATCTCTTATTAGGCAACAGTAGGTGCCAGGCATTTGTGATAACCTCTGGGGATGCAAAGAAAGGGGGACACATCAACCAAAAACCAGTCCCCACCCCTCAAGGAAACTAAAACAAACCAAAAGGTCTAGCAGTCTAAGAAAATTGGACATAACCTCAAGAGGTTTCCAGGATGCTACCCTATCCAACCAAGGCTCAAAGTCAGAGTTGGAATAAAAACACTCTTGACCTGAAGTGGAAGAATTTTTGAAACTGATTAGTAAATCAGTCCAGCTGCTGAAAAATTGCTACAGCCTCAGGTGTGAAGACTGTGGGAGCTCAAAGCCACAGGACTTGTCCATCAAGAGACTCATTCCTGTGGCTGCTGTCCTGAATTTAGACATAAATCAAATGAAACCAGGAAGTCTCCATACATCCAAGGCCCTGAATAGCAGAGATAGCTAAGGTAAGACATAAGACTTTCCATCCCTCCTGCACCCCAAGACTTTTCCCCTTGTCTCTATTTTTCTATCTGGGTTGAATTTGGGTCAGATGACTCCAGAGAAGCAAATGTTACATAGTAGTTACAGTCCTGAATTTGGAATGCAGAAGAATGGGGCTCAGCTCCTGCCTTCAATAGCTTGGTGGCATTGTAGATGCAGTGCTAGATCTGAAATAACCAGACCTGAGTTCAAATCTCACCCCAGACACTTACTAGCGGTGTGACCCTGGGCAAGTCACTTGACCGTCCTTCAGCTTCCTTATCTGTAAATGGGGATAATAATAGCACCCAGCCTACAGGATTGTTATAATGAGATAATATGTGTAAAGTGCTTTGCAAGCCTTAAAGAACTATTTAAATGCTACTTACTCTTTGACCATAAACAAGCAACTTGCTCAACCTCTCAGAGTCTCAGGCATTTGTCTATGACTATAAATTGTAGATGAGTTACAGTCTTCCTCTGCAGACAAGTCCCACACAAAGAGATAACTATAAGATTGCAGATTGTAAGCTTCTGCTTTTTTTGTATTCCCAGAGTCTGGGACTGTAGGTGCTTAGTAAATGCTTATTGATCAATGGGAAATTAAGATGAAGAGGAGGTCCTAGTTTGACCCTGGTTTTGGTTTTGGTCGATGTCTCAGGAAGAACTCTCCAGGGTTGTCTTTACATCAGGACCAGGATAATGCTCCCATATACCATATACCAGGAACAAACTGAAATTGATAGAAAGGTGTCCTGTGGTTGAGGAGTAAGGCCTATTGAAGGGATCTCTTGAGTCTGGATTCTGGGATTCCTAGTCCTCTGCCAATGTCATCACAATTAAGAGATCCAACCTGGGTCAATCAGAACCAGGCATTAGGGGGCAGGGAAGGAGAGCCCAGACCTGGGGTATAAGTCAAGGTTTAGGATGACCTATGTTTCAAGGGTGAGAGGAACAGGGGAGAAACCAGTGGCTAGTTCATATTCAACTTCCTTGCCCCCAACCAGCAGAGGAAAAGGGGCCTCCAGCCACTTGCAGCCACTGCAAGTCTTACTCTGATAGGGTGAGTTAGGGTTAGTTTTTTTTAAATTTCCCTGGAGTAGACTTTGTTTGAGAGGTGGGAGGAGGCTACTGTCTTCTTTACATTAGACAGAGGTCAGATAAACACATGTAGAGAACCTTTCTGATCACAGGATTTTGAGCTGGAAGAAGCTCTAACTTGCTTCTAAATCTTATGAGGAAACAAGACCAGAGAGGTTAGGCAATTTGCCCAAGGTCACCAAGGGAGTAAGTATTAATGAGTTAATAATCACCAAGCATTTACTAAGTGCCTACTATATGCCAAGCACTGTGCTATGCACTGGAAAATACAAAGACAAAAATGGGAACAGTCCCCACCACCAAGGAGTCTACAATCTGTGATGGGAGACAAGGCACACACATATATGCTTATGTACACACACACACACACACACACACACACACACACACACACACACACACACACACACACCCCGCAATAAAAGACAAGGTGATTTGAATGGGGGAGCTCCAAAAGGCGGAGGGAGAGAATCAGGACAACCTCTAAGAGGAGATGACATCTGAGCCGAGCTTTGAAGGAAACGACACTCTGAAGAGAGGGAGGGAAGGAGGGAGTGAGCAACAGGACAAGGGCATGGAGGGGGGGAACATGGGACACCAACGTGTGGGCTACAACAAGCGGGGTGGTATGACTGGAAGGTAGAGACCCAGGGCTTTTCCCTTCGCTTCTATCTAAGAAAGAGGCGGGCTTCCATGGAGCCGTCTGCAGAGACAGCTCCTCGGCAAAGAAGCCATCACGGAGCTTAACAAGTTCAATTGTGTTCCCTGCTTGGAGCCTTTTGGGGACCATATTGTTGCTAGTGATTTCATTGTTGTTATCATTCAGTGAACTGTAAAGATGTGATTTCCCCGCCCTGGACCCTTAGTGGTGAAACGATGGCTCTCAGGAGACCGCCAACTTACGGAGCATTTCTGAGCCTTGGAGCGGAGGGGCTGCTCAATGGGACTGGCACTGGGAGGCGCCCCTCCTTGCACCTCATTGGGCTTAGAGCCCTCTGGCCAGGCTGGTTTTTCCAGTTTTCTGTGGTAAAGAAGGCCCCCTGTGAGTAGGAACACACACACACACACACACACACACACACACACACACACACACACAAACACACGCACAGAGTCTCTCTCTCTCTCTCCCTTTCTCTCCCTTTCTCTCTCCGTCCCTCCCTCCCTTCCCCCTCCCTGCGCCCTCTCTCTTCTCTTTCTCCTCTCTTTTCTCTCTTCTCTCACTCTGTTCCTCTCCTTTCTTCTTTTTCTCTCCCTCCCTCTTTCTATGTCTGACGGTCTGTCTACCTGTGTATGTCTCTCTCTTCCCTGGAGTCAGAAAAACCTGAGTTCAAATCCAGCCTCAGACAGTTACTAGCTATAGGACCCTGGACAAGTCACTTAACCTTTGTCTGCCTCAGTTTTCTCAAATATAAAATGGGACTCATAATAGATCCTATTTCACAGGGTTGTTGAAAGGATCAAGTGAGAGAAGCTTTACCAAGCCTTTAGCGTAGTGCCTGGAGCATATAGGCCCTTAATAAATACTTGTTTTCTTTCTTCTTTCCTTGTCTAGAGTAATACGGACCCTGCTCTGAATGGTCTGCTCTGCGGGGGCCGTTTCTTCTCCATCTCTGTGGCCAGCTCTAACAGTGAGGAAAGATATGTCTGTTTGTTTTGACCTCTAATGGGAGACAATTTCTTATTCCATGTAACAAAAGCTAGAATGGAGGGGCAGAGGGTAGAGGAAGGCTGGTCAACCTAGATCTCGATGTACCCCCTCAATGATTCAGAGAACAATGGGGTGATTGTGTCTAGGGTTTACTTTCTGACTTATACCACCCCCTCCCACCCATGAAATTGTTAAGAATTAATCTCATAGTTTGATGGTTAGTGGAAAGAAATGAATTCTGCCTTCTGCCAAACTGACCTACTCGCTGTCTGAGTTGGCAACATTCTATGCCTGAAGTCCTTTCCTTTGCACAAGCTCTTCTTCCACATACACGGAGTTTACTCCATCGTCACCACAGCCTCCTTTTGGTGTCCATAGTTCCCCGTAATACTCAGTTCAAGAGCTACATGTTTTTTTCTGATTACTCCAATTAGTTTCTCTCCTTGCCTCAATTACTTTATACATACTTGTGTTTATGTTCCGTTTATGCTCTTTAACCTCAGTAGAGTGTAAGGTCCTTGAGATGAGGTATAATTTTCATTTTGCCTGTTGTATCCCTAGTTGGGCAGCTAGGTGATGCAGTGGATAGAGTGCTGGGCCTAAAGCCAGGAAGGCTCATCTTCCTAAATTCAAATCTGACTTCAGACACTTAATAGCTCTATGATCCTGGGCAAGTCACTTAACCTTGTTTGTCTCAGTTTCCTCATCTGTAAAATGAGCTAGAGAAAGAAATGGCAAACTCCTTCTGTACCTTTGCCAAGAAAATCCCAAAGCAAGTCTTCAACAGTCAGACACTACTGAAATAACTGAACAACAACAAATGCCTTTGGCTGATAGAGTACTTAGCAGGTAATTGATAAATGCTTGTTCCATTGAATTGAATACAAGAGACATGAGTAAAAATCTAGCTGTATAACAAAACCTGGAAAATTGTCAGTTGATGTTGCTCTGAAGAATCCTGAACATGTGCATATTGAACCTGAATCTGATGGTGCCTTGGCTTAATGGCATAAGGCTAGGTAACCCTGGATGAATTGGTTTTGGTGGGGTCTCCACTGAGTGGCCCAGTGCTGCCCAAAGCCTATATATTCAAATGCTCTGAGATTCCAAGGTGAAAGAACATGGGAGATCATCTGCTTCCTGTAGGTCATTGCAGAGGAAGAAAACTGAGATTCAAACCAGATCCCCTGACTCCAAATTCAGCACCCTTTCTACCTCATTGCCTTATAATAGGAGCTAAATTTCCTTTTTATGGTCACAAAGACAGATGGGGCAGGACAGACACATCTCTGGTGGAGAGATGTTCCAGGTTGGTGCTTGTCCTTCATTCTCAAAGAGGACCATGACATCAGGAAGGTGATGCCATGACTTACAAGTGAATTGGATTTAAGTGAGGGAGGGCTGTGCAGAGTCACCAGCCTTTCTTCTCCGAAGCCATCTGGATTCAGTTGCAAAATATAGATCAGGCAACTGGTGATGGCCCAGAGATGTTCCAGACACTTGGTCTAGGAATATACTTTCTGCTTTACTTCCTGGACAGATTCCATAAATCCATGCTCTCAGAGCCCAAGTGGGACCTTCTCTTTGGACAGGTTGTAGTTCAAGTACAAAGACAAGAGAAGCCACTTTGAGCTCATTCAATTCTTGATGTACAGGGGTGATATAGACCTCTACGATCTGCCCACTGCTTTGGGACCTTAGCATTGTTAAAGAAGATGGGAGGTACTAGCTTTTGTCAGAACTAACACAGGATTTGAAGCCAGAGAACCAGGTTTTGAATCTTGACTGCTTTTATTACCTGTGGGGTTAAAAATATGCTGCTTCCTTTTTTTTGGGCCTCATTTTCCTCATCTGTGAAATGGGAGGATTGGAAGGATGACCTTTGCACCATTAAGCCTTTGAACTCTTTCTTTCTTCAGTCTGTGTCTCATAGCAGAGCAATACAAACTCAAGAATCCAGATTCCGGAGATCCTCTCAGCCTAAGACACTCCCCTGCTAGAGGGTACCTAACTCTCATTTTGAGTTTCTTCCTAGATAAATAAGAGTATGACCTCAGCTGTGGAGTGGAGAGTACCCTAAGACTATTCCTGAGTTACTTACCAAGACTCAGGCCAAACAGAGATCCATTGCTCACTACGATTTCCCATAGACTCAGAATTTCAGAGCAGACAAGTACCTTCCATCACAGAATACCAAGTTAGAAAGCATCTAATCACATAGAACTTAGAATGTCAGACCAGAAAGGGATCTTGGAACATAGACTGTCAGAGCTGGGAGAGATATTGGAACACTGGACATCAGAACAGGAAGGGGTCTTGGAATTTAGAATGTCAGAACTAAAATATGCCTTAAAATATAAAATATTTTTAGAAAGAAAGGGACCTTAGACCTCTCCTTACCTTAGACCTCCTCCTTACCAATGAAGCCCCAGAAATGAAGTGACTTGCTCTGGTCTCCTGACCCCAACGTGGTGCCCTATGAACTACATAGAACTGCTTCTCTCAGTTAAGGCAGGTGATAAGGAGATAAGGGTAGTACAGAAGACACTTGTCCTAAAGGGCAACAGGTATTTTTGGCCATGCCTCTTATTCTCCAGGAAAAGAGGAAGGAGCAAAAATTCTCCTTGATTTAGGACTCCCTAATATTCAGTTGCCATGAGAATGATGTCTGGGTGGGGAGTCCTGTATTCCAAGGCCAGTCTGTGGACCTACTCTCGCTGACCTATGCAAGCTGGATGGTAAGCAGTAAACTGAAAGCATACTTTGGGCTTGCCTTAAAGATAGCTAGCCCCTGTTTTTTACAGCATCAGCTCAGTGGCAATGCAAAGCCAGCAGAGATGTAGGATTCTTATCTTCTCAGAGGTATGTACTGAGGAAGGGACAGTAGATGGAAGGTCCCAGGTCCCACAGAGCCAGTAAGTGAACAGAACTCAGACATTTATGTGTATGTGTATATGTGCGTTGGTGGTTCCCAGCTGGTACACAGGCTGTCTGGCCCAAGTTAAGTTGGCAAAAATTTGCTCATGGTGCCCGTAGCACATAATTTATCAGTAAGATAAAATTTAATCATGTGCAAAAGATCTTTTTGCAGGATTGGGGAGAAAGGTAGGAAGCATCGTTCAAGGGTGAGTGATCCTTCCTCTTGGCATCAACTTTCTTGACAGGCTACTTCTAAGAACTTTTCCCCTGTAATGAGACAGAGAGAGAGAGAGAGAGAGAGAGAGAGAGAGAGAGAGAGAGAGAGAGAGAGAGGAGAGAGAGAGAGAGAGAGAGAGAGGGAGGGAGGGAGGGAGGGAGGGAGGGAGGGAGAGAGAGAGGGAGGGAGGGAGGGAGGGAGGGAGGAAGAGAGAGAGAGAGAGAGAGAGAGAGAGAGAGAGAGAGAGAGAGAGAGAGAGAGAGAGAGAGAGAGAGAGGAGGAGAAGGAAGGGATGGAGAGAAGTGGGAAGGGAGGGAGATGGGAGAAAAAGAGGAAGGGAGAGAAAATGAACATATATCATTGGTTTGTGGTTCTTCCCAGAAGGATCATGCCTTCTTACAAAGTTCTGAGAAGATATGTCTTTGATACCCTCCTCTGTTCTACAACCCATGCTTAACAGGCGCCTTCCCTGTTTCTCCATCTCACTCCTAATCCTTTTAGAAACACAGAATGGAATCCCAGTTTGGAAGGGAACTTAGCACAAGGAATGCTATTGAAGACTACCTTGAAGGAGCAAGCAAATTTTTTCACTGATTGATATACTTGGTCCTTATAGTATTAAGTATTATGGTATGGGGGAAAGAGCATTGCTTTTGAAGACAGATGACTTAGAATCCCAGCTCTGCTTATTTCCTCTGTGACCTTGGTCAAGTCAATGTCCTGGTTTTTCTAATCTAAAATGAGACACAATTAGCATTTTTAGTACCCAGGGCAGCCAAAATGCCCTGTGGCAAGCAGCTTGAACATCAGTATCAGTCCTAGACAGGATGGTGTGAGGGGTCTTCAAATGATTCCATATAGACACATGACCAGAAAGATGGTGGGATAGGATGTTTTCTACAAACATATGAAAACACACCTAAACCTTGAGAAAAGAATTTTGCTCCAGAGAGAATAAGTACAGCTGTTTCTATCATATAGGAAGACAGAACCTTCCACACCAGACAATGAACCCTGCAGAACCTTGACACTTAAAGCTTTCATCCTTTCCTTAATTCAACCCCAGCACACCTGCCACTTGCAGACTTGGGCTTACGGGCCCACCTGTTGGGATTTCCCATGGCTGCAGCGATCCTAACCAGGCATTATACCCTACCAAGTGAAAAGTGGCTGGTGCTAATCTTGATCATCCATGTAAAGGAAAAGACAAAGGAACAAAGGAAGCAGGTGAGTTAGACATGTGTGAAGCGGGGCAGGCTGGACAGAAGCATGACATTGGGTCTGAAAGGAGCTAGAAAACCAGCTGGGACCAATACTCTCCCCTTTGGAGGTTACTTAGGACAGGGACCCTGGGCCAGCAGCCCCTGTACCTTCCCGTATTATACAAGATATAAAGGATGAGGTAGCACCATACAGGAAGGATAAAGATTCAGGGAAGAGAAAATGAAAGTCGGAATCAAAGTCTAGCACACAAGAAGATAAACCAACAGAGAGAATTGTAAAAGCAGACTTGTCCAAATTGGGATGACTCTGCCCTGAGGCCTGGTCTCATGAGTAGGGAATTTGTGGCCTGGACCACTACTTCTTGAGGGATTCCATCCTTGTTCATATCATTCCTCACCATCCTTGTTCATATCATTCCTCACTCAATGTACTGCCTGGGCTGTTGCCATCTGCTTAGCAGCCGTGCTCCTTCAGTGTCTGCACATTTCACACCCTACCAGCCCTCCCATGTTTTCAGCTGCTCTTTATGTCTTGTCTTTCCCTATTCAAATGTAGAGAGTAGGGACTGTTTTGTTTTCTTGTTTTTGTGTCTCTAGCTCTTAGCATAGGTCTTGTCAGATATTAATCATTTAATAACTTTTTCTTGATCCACCCATCCATTCACCCATCCATCAACATCTGTCCATCCATGCATCCAACCGAAGGTAGAATAAGCAACACTGCAAAGAGAAACTCTTTTCTAAAGGCAAATACAATAATACGAAGGAAAGTGAGCCAACAATGCCAAACACACAGAATCCTCAGGGTCAAGGAACAGCAGCAAGAAATTCCAGAATGATTCAAAAGAGAAATAAAATACAAAAAAATAGACATTAGAATTGAATTGAGGTCAGAAATTAGGGCTTATGTGCAGAATTAAACAATCATGAGAGTAAGAAAAAATCAAATAGTGATGGATAACATTTCCATAGATATTGAAACTGTGTCAGAGAGAAAAACGGATCTGGAAAATGTACCTAATATCTCAATCAGAGAAGAGTAAACCACAAAGGAGAGCTATAGGTCAGCATCACTAAAGATCAATTCAATGATTTTAAAGAAAATACTAGCAAAAATATAATGGCAAAATAGCCCCAAATTATTCACCGTGATCAGGTTGGATTTGTACCAGAGATACAAGGATGGTTTGATATTAGAAAAATTATATAATTGTATGTAATTATATTAAAAGCAAAATCCTCTTGAACTTTATGATGACATCAAAAGAGCAGAAATAGTCTGTGACAAAATTCCACACTGGCACATGCTAAACCCTGCTCCTCCCCCACAAAATGTAAGCATAGCTATGAGGACACATTTGTAATAGAAAAGAAATATGGATCTAAAACCGAAAGCTAGCATATCCTCTAATGGGAAACACTGCATGTTTTCCCAGTTAATACAGAAGCGTGGTGTAACAGGGTTGCGGCTGAGCTAGTGCCCTGGCCTTTTTTGGTATATTATGTATATTTTGTTCAGTGCTGAGGGACTTGTACTTTGGGATGATGGGCAAAGCCCTTAGCGCAGTACCTGGCTCATACTACATACTTAGTAGTGTTTATTCCCTTCCCTTCCCTTCCCTCCTGATCATGAGGCTGGGCTGGGGAGAAGCTATGGCAAAGAAGATTCTCTTCCTTAGGGGAATCACTCTCTGCACTTTCTCCAGCATCTATGTTAGCTGATGACACAAGGGAACAAGAGCACATGGTTGGCTACATGAGAGTGGATCTTAAGGCCACCTACGTCTTCTGCTTTGTGTTCCTTGTCATGAGCACAAGTGAATGGATAGGAACTGTGAGATGGATATTTCTAGCCATGGTAGGTACCGCATGAATTCAAGAGGTCAGGAGTTCCTAGGTCTGGGTTCAAGTTGTCCAGTGATCTCTGCAAAAGCTTTTTAGAGAAGGAGGTGACCATCAACAGGAAGATAAGCCCGATGGGCCTGGCTGGCCAATGATAGAGACCCTGAATCAATGTCTTTTTCAGAGTGTAGACTGAGGTATCAAACAAAATTAAAAGATGCTTGTTCTTCCAAGAGAAAGGTATGGCAAATCTGGACAGCATACTAAAAAGCAGAGACATCATCTTGTTTTTAAACACATCTTCACATTAGTCATGTTGTATAGAAGAATTAAAATGAATGGGAGAAAGCATGAGAAAAACCAAACCAAACCAAAATATAACATATATGAAACAGTCTGCTTCATTCTGCATTCTGATGAAATAGTTCTTTTTCTGGATGTAGATGGTGCTTTGCATCAAGAGCAGAGACATCATATTACCGACAAAGGTCCATATAGTCAAAGCTATCGTTTTTCCAGTAGTAATGTATGGCTGTGAGAGTTGGATTGTTAGGAAAACTGAGCATCACAGAATTGATGCTTTCAAATTGTGATGCTGGAGAAGATTTTTGAGAGTCCCTTGGACAGCATGGAGATTAAATCAGTCAATACTTAATGAAATTAATTCAGGTTATTCACTGGAAGGCAAATACTGAAGATGAGACTTAAATACTTTGGCCACACAATGAGAAGATGGGACTCATTGGAAAAGACCCTGATGTTGGGAAAGATTGAAGGCAAAACATAAAGGGGATGACAAAAGATGAGATTGATAATGTCATGGAAACAACAAACATAAACTTGGACAGACTTCAGGAGACAGTGGAGGATAGAAAAGCCTGGTGTCCTGTGGTCCACGGAGTCAAGAAAAGTTGGGTATGACTGAATGACTGACCAGCAACAATTACCAAAGACTGAGTCCAAAATAATATCTACTCAGCAGTCCCATGAGATTTTACCTTCCAGAAGGGTAAACTAAAAATCATGGGCTTCTATGAGTCCCTTAAATACCTCATGTGTTTTCTGCATGTGTTTGTGGGCTTCTGTGAGACCTTTGCTAAGCACCGCTATGTTGTGTTTTAAGTATTTGTCAATAGGCACTTAGGAATCTTTTGTTTTAAACATTTCTTATATGATGGAGGAAATTAACAGCTATGCTATACTTAATCTTCTTCGTACATTGAGAAATCTTTCTATAATGGTTTCTATTAATACTATTTTGTGGAGACTCTAGATATGATCAAATCTAAGCTCTGTTTTAGATACTTTTTCCAGAGTTCTACTTAAGGATGGGGGTACAATGAACCAGGGAGTGTGAGAAAACCCTGATCTCCATCCAGACCATCCCAATTTTTGAATGACTGGCTTCCATAGGATTGAACCTAGTCTATGAGAGCCCAGAGTTGAGGATTCCTTGGTTTGAAAAAAGCACTTCTCCACTGGGCTGCAGGTCTTACAAAACTGAAGATAGCCTTACTGTTATTTGAAATAGTTCTAGAAATGCTAGCAGTAGAAATAAGACAAAAAATAGAAATTAAAGGCATACACATTGACAACAAGGAGATAATTTTTTTCCTATTTGCTGATGGCAGGAAGACTTGGAAAATCCCAGAGTCAGCAAAGAAAATTACCCAGTCAATTAATAGCTTCAGTGAAGTAGCAGAATACAAAATAAACCAAGAAAAATATCAACAATGTTTCAATATACCAGTTATAGAATCCAGAAGAAAATAATAGGAAATCTCATTCAAAATAACAAAATTCACAAACTTTGTAGGAGTCTACCCACCATACTGAGCACACTGGAGATTTGTATACACACAATTACAAATTACAATTAGAAAGCAAAATCTTGGGTTATCAAAGATTACTCCAATAGAACATACGTCCTAGCAGATGCTACTAGCTGGAAAGACTATCAAATATAGAAGCAGGTTTCTATGTCTATTAGATGAGGACAAACCAAGTTACTCTCACTGACTGGTCACTAAAAGGTTGTCAAAGTCTTCAGGTTGGGGGAATGGAAACAAATTAATAAGGCATGAAGTGGTTTCTGCCTACCTTGCTGTAGAGAATCCCTCTGTATCTTTTGGAGTATTTGAATAATAAGTGACTCTTAATTATATTCTCCCTCGTATTATAGTTACTTATGTAAGAATTTGAGGGCAGAGACTACGTTTCCTTCATGTCCCTTAAAACCAAACAAAGGAATGTGTTCAAACTAGGCATTTAATAATTTTAAAAATATTTAATTATTATTAAAACAACAATAACTAACCTATCTATTGTGCTTTAAGTTTTGCAGAACCCTTTACAAATATTACTTCATTTAATCTTCACAGCAACCCCGGTGAAGTAGGTGCTATTATTATCCCCATTTTACAAATGAGGTACAGAGAGTTTAAGTGACTTGACCCGAGTTACACAACTAGGGATTGTCTGAGGCTGGACTTGAACTTAGAGTCTTTCTGATTTCAGGCCTATTCTCTATCCACTGTGCTACCCAGTTGACTACTATCTCTTTTCACTCAGGATGAACCCATCAATCTCATCTTCAGGACGCTTGCTCACTGCTCTCTGCCTCCATCCTTGTTCCTTCCATGAAGACTTTGTTCCCTGTGTAAGGCAGCTTGGTGAACCAGAATCTGGTGCTAGACTCAGTAGTTTGCTATTTCCTTATCCAGCTCATTTTACAGATGAGGAAAATGAGGCAAATAAGATTAAATAACTTGCCACAGCTAGTAAGTGTCTGAGGCCAGATTTGAACTAAGGAAGATGAGTCTTCCTGATTCCAAGCCTGTGTGTGTTTTATCCACTGTGCCACCTAGCTCTCCCTTCCCCCAGGTCAGAATACTATTTTCCAAAAGGCAAAAAACCAAGAACCCCAAAGCCAATATATAACCTTATGATGAGTACCAATATAACAGACTAATTATCCAGCAAAACTAAGTCTAATCTTATAGGGGGAAAAGGAACCTTTAACAACATAGAAGACTTCTAGGCATTCTTGGTGAAAAGAACTGTGTTGAGTAAAAACTTTCAAATATATAAGACTTAACAGAAAAGAGCAAAAATGAGTAACCAACCCAAATTGAGCTATATAAGGAATTATGGTTTTAATGTTTTAGAGTTTTAGATTATTTGTTTTTGAAAATGCAGAAACAACACAAGTCTCTCCTCTAAACCCTAATGTCATCAAGGTTTTTTAAAGAAGACAGTGCTTGGGAGTGGTTTTGCTATGTTTTAGTAATTATAAAAGAAGGGAAACAGAAAGAAAAAGGGAATCAGAGCTCCCAAGGGCAACTGATGCAGAAAAGATTGTGGGTTCATGGACTCAGAAGAAATTTCATGACAAATGAGAAAAATGATGATAAAGAAAGCAAAGATAGATGAACTGCTTAATCAGGGACACAGTAAAATTTCTACTGTGAACAATATTCAGTCTATCACCTTCAAAAATCAATGTTTCTGAGACCAGCGCCACAGCGTAAAGCAGCAGGGACATGACCCAGAACAGGATTCAGGGCATCAATAGCAGCAGTTCCCAGATTCTCCAACCCACAAAAGTCACAGACAGCTTCAAAGATTAGTGGGAGGGCTCCAACAGCAGCCATTTTCGGAGCTCTCCATTTAGAGCCTCTGGGGGAATTGAAGGGCTGATCTAATCTCAGCCCTGCATGGCAGACCCAGGAGACCTCTGCCTAAAGCCCCTGGGGAAATTGAGCCACTGATCTGATTCTCAGCCCTGAGGTCCACCCAGGGGTGAGGAGGAACACTGGCAGTAGAGGTGGTGAAGGCTCTGGAGAGGGAATTCAGTTGTAGATTCTGGGCCAGTTTCTGGGCAGAAAAGTTTTTGGTTGCTCCCAGACTAGTGTGCAGATCGGGAGAGGAGTAAAAACCTCTCCCTTGATTGCGCCACCTGGAAGGAAATGAGAATGTACAGGTGCCCAAAATATACCCTCCTCTCGACAAAGGGCTCAAAAGTCAAGTAACTGGCTGGGAAAATGCCAAAAAAAGGGAGAAAAGATAAGACTATAGAAGGTTACTTTCTCGGTGAACAGGTATTTTCTTCCATCCTTTTGGATGAGGAAGAACAAAGCATAACATCAGAGGAATTCAAGTCTTCTGAGTCCAAAACCTCCAAAATAAATATGCAATTGTCTCAGGTCATGGAAGAGCTCAAAAAGAATTTTGAAAATCAAGTAAGAAAGGTGGAGGAAAAATTGGGAAGAGAAATGAGAAAGATGAAAGAAAATCATGAAAATCAAGCCAATAGCTTGCTAAAAGAGACCCCCAAAAATGCCAAAGAAAATAACACCCTTAAAAATAGGCTAACTCAATTGGCAAAAGAGGTCCAAAAAGCCAATGAGGAGAAGAAACTTTAAAAGTACAATTAGCCAAATGGAAAAGGAAATTTAAAAGCTCACTGAAGAAAATAATTCTTTAAAAATTAGAATGGAACAGATGGAAGCTAACAAGTTTATGAGAAACCAAGAAATTACAAAACAAAACCAAAAGAATGAAAAAATGGAAGATAATGTGAAATATCTCATTGGAAAAAAATAACTAACCTGGAAAATAAATCCAGGAGAGACAATTTAAAAATTATAAGACTACCTGAAAGCCATGGTCAAAAAAAGAGCCTAGGCATCATCTCTCATGAAATGATGAAGGAAAACCGCGCTGATATTCTAGAACCAGAGGGCAAAATAAATATTGAAAGAATACACAGATCACCTCCTGAAAGAGATCCAAAAAGAGAAACTTCTAGCAATATTGTAGCCAAATTCCAGAGTTCTCTGGTCAAGGAGAAAATATTGCAAGCAGGCAGAAAGAAACAATTTGAGTATTGTGGAAATACAATCAGGATAACACAAGATCTAGCAGCTTCTACATTAAGGGATCGAAAGGCTTGGAATATGAAATTACAGAAGTCAAAAGAACTGGGATTAAAACCAAGAATCACCTACCCAGCAAAACTGAGTATAATACTTTGGGGGGGGGGGGGGAATGGTCATTCAATGATATAGAGGATTTTCAAGCATTCTTGATGAAAAGACAAGAACTGAATAGAAAATTTGACTTTCAAACACAAGAATCAAGAGAAACATGAAAAGGTAAACAGGAAAGAGAAAATATAAAGGACTGTCTAAAGTTGAACTGTTTACATTCCTACATGAAAAGATAATATTTGTAACTATTGTGACTTTTCTCAGTATTTGGGTAGTTGGAGGGATTATACACACACACACACACACACAGAGTCAGAGAACACAGGGTGAGTTGAATAAGAAGGGATGATACCTAAAAAATAAAATAAAATTGAGGGATGAGAGAGGAATATATTGGGAAGAGGAAGGGAGAAATGGAATGGGGCAAGTTTTCATGCATCAAAGAGGCAAGAAAAAGCTTCGTCAGTGAGAGGGGAAAAGGGAAGCTTACTCTCTTCACATTTGGCTCGAGGGAATGACATACTCACTCAGTTTGGTATGAAAGTATATCTTGCACTATTGAAGGGTAGGGGAGAAGGGGACAAATGGGGTGAGGAGGATGATAGAAGGGAGGGCAAGTGGGAGGAAGGAGTAATCAGAAGTAAACACTTTGGGGAGGGACAAGATCAAAAAAAAGAATAGAATAAATGGGGGGCAGGATAGGATGGAGGGAAATATAATTAGTCTTGCACAACATGACTATTATGGAAGTCTTTTGCAAAAAACTACACTTATACAGTCTATATTGAATTGCTTGCCTTCTCAGTGGAGATGGGTGTGGAGGGAGGAAGGGAGAGAAGTTGGAATTCAAAGTATTAGGAATGAATGTTGAGAATTGATTTTGCATACAACTGGGAAATAAGAAATAGAGGTAATGGGGTATAGAAACCTATCTTGCCCTACAAGAAAAGAGAGAAGAAGGGGATAAGGGAAGGGAGGGGTGTGATAGAATGGAGGGTTTATTGAAGGAAGGGGTAATCAGAATGCAAGATTTTATGGGGTGGGGAAGGGGAGAGATGGGGAGAAAATTTGGAACTCAAAATTTTGTGGAAATGAATGTTGAAAACTAAAAATAAATAAATAAAAATTAAAAAAAAAGAATTAATATTTCCATTAGGAAACAACAGAAAAAAGTGAGCCAAGAGTTGTGACGTATAAGGAAATAGCAGAGAAACTATTTAGAAGAGGGAATACCAAATAATTACCCAAAGAGTTTTAATTCTATGTGGAATAGAGAGCATAAAGAAGCACTAAATAAATATAAGTCCTGAATCAAAGAATATTAATCTAGAGCAAACAGAAAAAGAAGATAAACAATGGAGAGAATAAGGTAAGAAAATCTTTTCAAGAGAAAAAGAAGAAAATGAAATTTTAAACTGAATGAATAAAATAAGTTGAAAGGGAGGAGAAGATAGGATATTTTACTTGATTACTTAACTGAAGGGAAAAGAAGAAGAAGAATTAACTAACTAGATGAAATAATAAGCAAACCCCAAAACTAAGGAAAGGGATAACAAAGTGGGAATGAAGCAGAGTTTGATGATGAGGTGAAGAGAGCCAGTGGGAATAGGATTGCCTTAAAACAGATTAAGCTAAAATAACTGAAAAGACATAGTACTATATGTACAGATGTAGAGGGGAAAATCCTATATTTGGGGGAAAAATATTAGGGACAAATGGAGAAAATGCAAACATAACTCCCATAAATGTAAATGTGAATGGGTTACACAATCCCAGAAAATGAAAAAGTGATAAAGTGGATAAGACAACAAAACTCTATAATTTGTTGCATACAAGAAACAAAATTTAAAAACAAAGATATGAACAGACTAAAAATGAGGGACTGGAATAAAATCTATGCTTCAGGTCAATCTAAAAAGCATGTAATCATGATACCAGATTAAGCAAAAATATTCAAAATATGGAAAAGGACAAATAAGGATAGTGCATTATGCTGAAAGAAATCATAGACAACAAACCATTATCAATGTTAAATTTATATGTTCCTCAGTATTGATAATCAACTTTGATAGATTTAGCTCTTCTCAGCAATACAAATAAGACAATTCCAAAAAATTCATGATGGAAAATGCTGTCTACATCCAGAGAAAGAATTGTGGAGTCTGAATGCACATTGAAGCATACTATTGTCTCTCTCTCCCTTTTTTCATTTGTCATGGTTTTTCCCTTTCACTCTGATTATTCTTTCTCAACATGACTAATGTGCCGATACGTTTAATATGTATATCCTATATCAGATTGCTTGCTGTTATGGGAAGGGGGGAATGGCAGAAGGGAGAAAAAAAATCAGAACTCCAAGTCTTATAAAAGTGAATGTTGAAAACTATCTTTACATGTAATTGGAAAAAAAATACTATTAAGTGTGGGAGAAAACTTATATGTTTCAAATGCCTTAGTATCTAAATTCATTAATGAAACATTAAATCAACTATAAGAAGACAGTGATATCACAATAATAATAGGAGAGTTCAGTATAGCTCTCTTAGTTAGATAAGACAAATAAAAGGAAAAATATAGATCTGAAAAATGCTGGAGAAAATAAACCTAAAAGACTTAAGGAGTCTTCTAAATGAGATTGCTAAACAATTTACGTGTTTCTCTGCACCACAAGGAACTTTTATAAAAACTGACCATATTGTTGCAAATAAATGCAAAAAGGCAGAAATGATAGATAAATTCTTTATAGATAATAATGCGATAAAAATAGTCTTCAGTGCAGGGACCACAAATGAAAGACATAGACCTAAATGGAGACTTAACAATGAAATCCTAAATAACAAATGGGCCAAAGAACACATTATAGGAATAGTTAATAGTTATGTGAAAGAAAATTATAATGATTAAACCACACCACAAAATTTCTGGAATGCAGCTAAAAAAAAAAAAGCACCTCTCAGATAAAAAAAAAAATCGCATTCCTACAAATGTACATTAACAAAATAGATAAAGAGAAGATAAATGAACTGAATGAATATGTATTCAAAAAGTAGAAAGCCAACAAAACAAACCTAAAACAAACATAAGAGATGAGATACTAAAAACTGGAGGAAAAACTGATCAAATAGAAGCTACAAATCCTAGAAATGATAACGTTAAAAGCTGGTTCTTTGAAAAAGGAAAAAACATTAACACAACGTTTGTTGTTGTTGTTTAGTCATTTCAGTTACATCCAACTCTTTGTGATCTCGTTTGGGGTTTTCTTGGCAGAGATACCAGAGTGGTTTGCCATTTCCTTCTCCAGCTCATTTTACAGAGGAGGAAACTGAGACAAAACAGAATTAAGTGACTTGCCCAGGGTCGTGCAGCTAGTAAGTATCTGAGGCCGGATTTGAAATCAAATCTTCCTAACCCCAGACTTGGAGCTTTACCCACTGCACTGCCTCACTGTCCAATAAAACTTTAACCAATTTGATTAAAAAAGAGCAGAAACTGAATCCATGAAATATCAAATAGCAAGGTGGAATCACAGAAGAGCCAGAAGAAATAAAAAGACTAATAGCAATTCACCAATAGATAAGTAGTTAAAGGATATGAACAGTTTTCAAAAAATTGCAGACTATTGACAAACATATGAAAGAACACTCCAAATCACTAAGACAAATGGTTTCATCTTACAACTTTGCAAATTGACAAAGATGACAAAAGATGGAAATAATCAATGTTAAAAAAGCTGTGCAGGAAGATAGAATACTAGTGCATTGTTGGTGGAGCTGTGAATCATTATAACAATTTTTGAAAGCATTTTGGAATTATACAAATAGAGTGATAAAAATGTTCTTATCCTATGACTTGGTGACTCCATTACTAGGCTTGTATCTCAAGTACATCACTGATAAGAAGGAAGTCCTCTTATAAACCAAAATATTTATAACAGCACTTTTAGTGAGAGCAAGAATTGGAAACAAAGTACATGCCCATTGACTGAGGAACTGTGATACATGAATGTAATGTAATATGACTGTCATATAAGAAATTATGAATATGATGAACACAGGGATGCATAGAAATTCTACATAAACTGTTGTAGATTGAAGTAAGCAGAGCCAGGAAAACAATAGACATGACTACAACAATGAAAATGGAAATAGCAAAGAACTATACAATGAAAAAAAAAGAACTAAAGTGAATGCTGCACATTTATAAAGAATGCACATGACTCAAAAGAAGAGAGATGAGAAGACACCCTTGAAAACCTTCAATTGCAGACCATTCCTCACTCCTCACCAACAAACCTCCCATAAGAGAGAAGCTACATTAGAATGTCACTGAGTCTTTCCCTGCATTCTTTCATTTTACATTGGCTAATGTTAAATGACCAATGGCCATTGGCTAATGGCTAAGGGATTAGCAGTAAGAAGTATGTCTGGAAGCTATGATGTTTCTCTATACCCTACTCCAGCCAACCCTGGGACCAAAAGGGACTCACCCTGGTGGCAGACTAGCACCTCACAAAGAAGGAATTTTTCTAGATACTTAGTAAATGAGTTGGAGATGGTGAAGGGAATCTTCACAGTTCTGTCAGTCTAGGGCTAAAGGCATGAAATGTTTTTCAATACCTCCTGTGCTAAACTATGGTTTTGCTGTATAAAATAAATCAATCAAAAGATAAACATTTTTAATGTATTCATTGATTTTGTTGATTTTATCTTTTTCTTTTTTAAACAAATTATTAAAATAATTTGGAACGGAGAAGGGATATAGGAAATTTAGACTATTTCAACATAAAATATCTCAATAAAATTTCTTTGAAAGAATTTAATTTCCTTGAGGGAAGAGGCTACCCTTTAGCCTTCCTTTGAATCTTCAGAACTTAGCATAGTGCCTGACAAACAGTAAAATGGCTTTACTGTGTGCTGGGCACTATGCAAGTATCAAGGGAAGAATTTGGTTTCCATTGTGTGAAAGGTTATTTGGGGGATGGGGGAAAGATGGGAATGGAAAGGTGGAATAGAGTTGTAGATTCACTTTAAAACAGAGTTTCTAAACTTGGAGTCTGCAGGCAATGAATAGGTTGCAGAAGTTCCATGAACTTGGTGAGAAACATATCTTTCTTTTCATTAACATCTAACTGAAACTTCCTTCAATTATTTATTTATTTATTTATTTTTATTAATTTTTTTATTTTTTTTAATGTTTAACAATCACTGCCATACAATTGCGATTTTATCCCTCCCCACCCACCCCCCACTACCTCCCTCCCTCCCCACGACTGCATACAATTCTGTATAGATTCTACATAAACTTTCCTATTGAGTATATTTTCACTATCGTCATGCTGTGTAGTCAGACTAAGATAAATGAAAGAATCCGTATAACAAATCAGAACATGATACACAAACAGATACACATACACAAACATGATCTGCTACATTATGTGAGTGACTTCCATATTTCTCTCTCTGAGTGTGGAAGGCTTTTTGCCTTGAGGTCCACCATTGGGATTTTTTTTTTTTTTCAGAAGTTCTTGTGTTATTACAAAAATCTAAGTCTACCAGAAAAAACTCTCACACACTGTGGTTGTTGCTGTGCATAAAGTTCTCCTGGTTCTGCTCCTTTCACTCAGCATCAGGTCATATAAGTCCTTCCAGGCCTCTCTGAAGTCTTCTTGTTCATCATTTCTTATGGCACAATAGTACTCCATTACATTCATATACCATAATTTATTCAGCCATTCCCCAATTGATGGATATCCCCTTGACTTCCAGTTTTTGGCAACTACATAGAGTGCTGCTATAAATATTTTTGTACATGTGGGACCCTTTCCCATTTTTATGATCTCTTGGGGATATAGTCCTAGTAGCGATATTGCTGGGTCAAAGGGTATGCACATTTTTGTAGCCCTTTGGGCATAGTTCCAAATTGCTCTCCAGAATGGTTGGATGCGCTCACAGCTCCACCAACAATGAATTAGTGTTCCAACTCTCCCACATCCTCTCCAGCATTTATCATTTTCTTGTTCTGTCATGTTTGCCAATCTTATAGGTGTGATGTGGTACCTCAGAGTTGTTTTGATTTGCATCTCTCTAACCAATAGTGATTTAGAGCATTTTTTCATATGATTATAGATAGCTTTAATTTCTTCCTCTGAAAATTGCCTGTTCATATCCTTTGACCATTTATCAATTGGGGAATGACTTGTATGATTATACATTTGGGTCAGTTCTCTATATATTCTAGAAATGAGGCCTTTATCCCCGAGCTTAGCTGTAAAAATGTTTTCCCAATTTACTACATCCCTCCGGATTTTGGTTGCATTGGGTTTGGTTGTGCAAAAACTTCTCAGTTTAATGTACTCAAAGTTATCCATTTTGCATTTCATAATGCATTCTATCTCTTCTTTAGTAAAGAATTCTTCCCTTCTCCATAGATCTGATAAATACACTATTCCTTGCTTCTCCAGTTTATTCATGGTATCAATCTTTATACCTAAATCATGTACCCATTTGGACTTTATTCTTGTGTACGGTGTCAGGTATGGGTCTATGCCTAATTTCCGCCACACTGTTATCCAATTTTCCCAGCAATTTTTGTCAAACAATGAGTTCTTATCCCAGAAGCTGGGGTCCTTGGGTTTATCAAACAGAAGGTTGCTATATTCCTTGCCTACTGCATCTTGAGTGCCAAGTCTATTCCACTTGTCTACCTCTCTGTTTCTTAGCCAATACCAAGTGGTTTTGATAATTGCTGCTTTATAGTACAGTTTAAGGTCTGGTAGCGCTAGGCCACCTTCCCAAGCATTTCTTTTCATTAGTCCCTTTGATATTCTGGACCTTTTGTTTTTCCAAATGAATTTTGATATTATTTTATCCAGCTCTAGAAAGTAATTGTCTGATAGTTTAATTGGTATGGCACTAAATAAGTATATTAATTTGGGTAGAATTGTCATTTTTATTATATTAGCACGGCCTACCCATGAGCAACTAATGTTTTTCCACTTACTTAAATCTGACTTTATTTGTGCAAAAAGTGTCTTGTAATTGTGTTCATATAGTCCCTGGGTTTGTTTTGGCAGGTAGACTCCTAAGTATTTTACACTGTCTACCCTAACTTTAAATGGGATTTCTCTTTCTATCTCTTGCTGTTGAACTTTGTTGCTAATATATAGGAATGCAGAGGATTTGTGTGGGTTTATTTTGTACCCTGCAACTTTGCCAAAGTTGTTTATTAATTCAAGTAATTTTTTACTTGAATCTCTGGGATTCTCTAGGTAAATCATCATATCATCTGCAAAGAGTGATAACTTAGTTTCTTCTTTGGCTATTCTAATTCCTTGAATATCTTTATCTTGTCTAATTGCTACAGCTAACATTTCTAGTACCATATTGAATAATAGTGGTGATAATGGACAACCTTGTTTCACCCCTGATCTTATTGGGAATGCATCTAGCTTATCCCCATTGCATATAATGCTTGCTGAAGGTTTTAGATAGATACTGCTTATTATTTTATGGAAAGTTCCCTTTATTCCTACGTTCTCCAATGTTTTTAGTAGGAATGGATGTTGTATTTTGTCAAAAGCTTTTTCTGCATCTATTGAGATAATCATGTGGTTTTTGTTAGCTTTGTTGTTGATGTGGTCGATAATGCTAATAGTTTTCCTAATATTGAACCAGCCCTGTAGTCCTGGTATGAATCCTACCTGATCATAATGTATTAATCTCGTGATTAGATGCTGTATTCGTTTTGCTAAAATCTTATTTAAAATTTTTGCATCTATATTCATTAGGGAAATTGGTCTATAATTTTCTTTCTCTGTTTTGTCTCTTCCTGGTTTGGGTATCAAAACCATATTTGTATCATAGAAAGAATTTGGGAGGACTCCTTCTTCCCCAATTTTCAAGAATAGTGTATGTAGTATTGGAATTAACTGTTCTTTAAATGTTTGATAGAATTCACTTGTGAATCCATCTGGCCCTGGAGATTTTTTCCTAGGGAGTTCATTGATGGCTTGTTCAATTTCTTTTTCTGAGATGGGGTTGTTTAAGTATTCAACTTCCTCTTCTATTAATCTGGGCAATTTGTATTTTTTAAAATATTCATCCATCTCGTTTAGATTATCGAATTTGTGGGCATAAAGTTGGGCAAAGTAGTTTCTAATTATTGTTTTAATTTCCTCCTCATTGGAGGTGAGTTCACCCCTTTCATTTTTAATGTTAGTAATTTGGTTTTCTTCTTTCTTTTTTTTGATCAGATTAACCAAAGGTTTATCAATTTTATTAGTTTTTTCATAAAACCAACTATTGGTTTTATTTATTAATTCAATAGTTTTCTTTATTTCAATTTTATTAATCTCTCCTTTGGTTTTCAGTATTTCTAATTTGGTATTTACTTGGGGATTTTCAATTTGTTCTTTTTCTAGCTTTTTCAACTGCAAGCCTAAGTCATTGATCTCCTCTTTCTCTATTTTATTTATGTAAGCATTCAGAGATATAAAACTTCCCCTAATAACTGCTTTTGCAGTGTCCCATAAGTTTTGGTATGTTGTCTCACTATTGTCATTCTCTTGAATGAAGTTGTTGATTGTTTCTATGATTTCTTCTTTAACCCAATCCTTCTTTAGAATTAGATTATTTAGTTTCCAATTGATTTTTGGTTTCTCTTTCCATGGCCTTTTATTACATGTAATTTTTAATGCATTATGATCTGAAAAGGATGCATTGATTATCTCTACCTTTCTGCACTGGATTGTGAGATTTTTATGTCCTAGTACATGGTCAATTTTTGTAAATGTTCCATGTACCGCTGAGAAAAAGGTATATTCCTTTCTATTCCCATTTAATTTTCTCCAAAGATCTATCATATCTACCTTATCCAGAGTTTTATTTACCTCCTTAACCTCTTTCTTGTTTATTTTAAGGTTGGATTTATCTAGTTCAGAGAGGGGGAGGTTGAGGTCCCCCACTAGTATAGTTTTGCTATGAATTTCTTCCTTCAACTCCCCCAACCTCTCCTCTAAGAATCTGGATGCTATACCACTTGGAGCATACATGTTTAGTAATGATATTGCTTCATTGTCTATGGTGCCTTTTAGCAGGATATAGTTTCCATCCTTATCCCTTTTGATTAGATCTATTTCTGCTTTTGCTTTGTCTGAGATTAGGATTGCTACTCCTGCCTTTCTTACATGAGCTGAAGCACAATATATTCTGCTCCATCCTTTGACCTTTATCCTATGTGTATCCCCCCGTTTCAAATGTGTTTCTTGTAAGCAGCATATTGTTGGATTATGGCTTTTAATCCATTCTGCTATCCATCTCCGTTTTATGGGAGAGTTCATCCCATTCACATTCACAGTTATGATTACAATCTGTGTATTTCCCTCCACCCTCTTTCCCACCATTTGTGCTTTTAACTCTCCCGTCTCCCTTCCCCTCCTCAATAGTATTCACTTTTCTCCCCCTCCTCCTGCAGCCTTCCCCTCCTTCTTTTAGCCCCCCTCCCTTTTAGTCCCCTTTACTCTTATTGCTTCTTTCCTCCCTTTTAGCCACCCTCCCCTTTCTTCCCCCTTCCCCTCCTACTACCTATAGAGCTAGTTAGGATTATCTGCTTAAGGTTATTGTTCCCTCCTTTGAACAAATCAGATGAGAGTACCTCTCAAACAATGCTCATCTCCCTCCCCTCCTTCCCTCTACTATGGTTTTGTACTTCTTCCTGTGATATAATTTGCCATTTTCTGCTTCCCCCTTTCCACACCTCCTATTACATTCCCTTCTCATACTTAAATCATATTTTTGCCATGACATCATTTACTTTATGCCCGTTCCCTCTACATATATCCCTTTTATCATAATAGCTGCACAGTTCTCAAGATTAACAGGTAGCATCTTCCCTTACAGGGAGGTAAACAGATTGCCCTAATTGAGTTGCAAGTTTTTGTTTTTGTTTTTTCCCCTCTGTTTACCTTTTTATGATTCTCTGGAGACCTGCATTTGAAGATCAAATTGTCTATTGAGTTCTGGTGTTTTGGTCAGGAAGCTCTGGAAATCCCTTATTTCGTTGAATGACTTTCTCCTTGCCTGAAATGTTATGCTGAACTTTGCTGGGTAGTTGATCCTCGGTTGGAGTCCCAACTCCTTTGCCTTACGGAATATTGGGTTCCAATTCTTTCGATCTTTTAATGTAGAAGCTGCAAGGTCCTGTGTGATCCTGACTGTGTGACCTTGATATTTAAATTGTTTCTTTCTGGCTGCTTGTAGTATTTTCTCCTTCACTTGATAGCTCTGGAATTTGGCAACTATATTTCTTGGGGTTTTGAGTTTGGGATCCCTTTCCGGTGGGGAACGGTGGATTCTTTCGATGACTATTTTGCCCTGAGTCTAGTACTTCTGGGCAGTTTTCCTTGATGATTTCCTGGAAGATATTGTCCAGACTCTTTTCTTCATCATGGGTTTCTGGCAGGCCAATAATTCTTAGATTTTCTCTCCTGGATCTATTTTCCAGGTCAGTTGTTTTTCCAATTAAATATTTTAGATTTTCTTCTATCTTTTCGTTCTTTAGATTTTGTTTGACTGATTCTTGTTGCCTCATTGAGTCATTAGTTTCTACTTGCCCAATTCTAATCTTGATCGTATTGTTTTCTTCAGTTAGCTTTCGCATCTCCTTTTCCATCTGGCCAATTTTTCCCTTTAAGGAGCTATTTTCTCCATTTAATTTTTGTACTTCTTTTTCCATTCGACCAATTTTCCCAGTTAGGTTTTGGGTTTCCTTTTCCATCTGATCAATTTTCCCTATTAGGTTTTGAGTTTCCTTTTCCGTTTGATTAACTCTTCCTTTTAGGGAATTATTCTCTCCAGTTAATTTTTGAACTTCCTTTTCCATTTCTTCAATTTTCTTTTTCAGATTGATGTTCTCATCAGTGAATTCTTTTTTTATGGTTTTAAAATCATTGGCCAGTTTTTCTTTTATATCCTTCTTCAGACGTTCCAGGTAATCTAGTTGTGCTTGCGAGAAATTCATAGTCCCATCTGAGGTTTCAGATGGAAGTACAGTCTCAGCTCTGACCTCTTTGGTGTTTGTGTTTTGGTCCTTATCCCCATAGAAAGATTCTATGGTTTTTTCACTTTTCGTCTGCTTTTTCCGATTCATGATGTTGGCTGAGTGTTGTAGCTTTTGGTTCTTTCAGTCAGAAGATACAGATCTTTTAAGTTGAGTTGATGTTTGTCTAGGCTAAAAGCAGGCTTTTTTTTTTTGTTGTTGTTGTTGTTTCCCAGATCAACCCTGGGTTTAGCTTGATAGGTGTGTGGGAGGTGTGGTCTGGTCTCAGGCTATCTCCTCAGCTGGCCTGAGGCAAAGGCAAGGTCCCGGGGGGATGGTGATCCCAGCTTCCCTATTGTCTTCCCTTTTCCCCTGGAGGGCTGGGGCACGCCTAGAGGCTAATGCGTGTTCCCACTCCTCCTGGGGCTCGTCTCCCGGGCTGAGGCTTGCTTGGGTCTCAGTGCGAATTTTTCTCTGCCCTGGGTCGTCTGTCCCTCCAGATAGCCTCCACCACGGTAGGAAGAATCCCCCTTTGCCACCTCTCCAGCCTCTGGTGTTTTGAGACCACCCGCCCCCTTCTGCTGCTCCCACTGATCCAGGATCAATCTGGGGAAGAATTTTATGGTTCCCTCACGGTCATCGGGGGGGGGGGGGGAGGGGAGAGCACTTACTGATCACTCCGGCATCCCAGCTTCTGGATGTTCAAGTAGTGACCCACTGAAGTCCCGTCTTTAGGCTGAAGATTTCAAAGGCTGTTGCGCTGATATCGTTGGCTCGGCCTGGCTTATCTCCTGCTCCGCTGGTCTCGCCCGCCACTCTCGGGCCCCTCGGGTCGACTCCGCCCTGCCGCGCCGACCGCGCTGCGCTGTGCGCCGGGCTCTTACCCCCGCGGAACAGATCCCTCCCATGGACCTTCCAGTCCAGCCTGGGCTCCGAATCTGTCAAAGTCCGTCTCCCACTGGATTCTACACCTCCAAAGTCTGGTCAGACTCTCCCCCCAGAAATATCCAAAGGAGTTTTTCCAGGAGCTTAGGTGAGTCGTTGCTTTCACTCCGCCATCTTGGCTCCGCCCCCCCTTCAATTATTTAAAAAAATATTATGCTAAGAAGCTTTGCCAAACTGCTCTTCTATTTATGTGCCTCATTCATTTACCCACCCACCTATCTACTTATCCATCCATCCACCCATCCACCTATCCATCCATCTATGCATCTATTCTTCCATCCATGCATCTACCTGCTACCCATCCATCTATTCTATAAGCATTCTATAAGACCTTTGTCTTGAAACTGGGCATCAATCACTTTGGAGAACACAGTGAGCCTGATGACTTTGTGTAGCTCTGCCTCACTTATATCCAGTTCACATGCAAGTGAGGTCATCAACCTTGTGATGTCATTGGTCCTCTTGGAGAATGAAGGATGACAGCAACAATATGGTTGCAAGCACTGGGGAAAGTTATAAAGATAAAAGTGAATAGTCCTAGACGTCAAGTTACTTATGTTCTACGTAGAAGAAACAACACATACACAAAAGTAAACACAAATATGTAGTTAGTCTGGACATATGATTTAATTGGCATAAAGAGCTCCTACGCCAGTGAGGAAACTCTTTCTCTACCAATGCGTGTTGGCAGCTTCCTCAGAATCTTGTAGTTTTCCAGAGGGTTTGCCTGGGTTACACGATCCTTATGTGTCAGAGACAGGACCTGAACTCAGCTCTTTAAGACAAGGTTGACTTTCTGTGAACTACAACGTGTGTGTGTGTGTGTGAGTATGTGTGTGTGAGTGTGTGTGAGTGTGTGTGTGAGTATGTGTGTATGAGTGTGTGTGAGTGTGTGTGTGAGTGTGAGTGTGTGTGAGTGTGTGTGTGAGTGTGTGTGTGTGTGTGTGAGTGTGTGTGTGTGTGTGAGTGTGTGTGTGTGTGTGTGTGTGTTGGACACTCTGAGCTAGGGAAAGCGGAGGTTCATAGGATCATCGTTTTAGTGCTAGAAGGGACCTTAGGAGTCATCTAGTTCAATGCCCTTCATTTTATAGATAAGGAAACTGAGAACCTGAGAGGTAACTAGATTTGAACTAAAGCTTGAACAAATTCAGGGATTCTAAGAGTCCAAAGTTATCAGGGGATGCATTCCAGGCACAGGGAGCAGCCTGTGTGAAAACAAAAAATGGCGATGGAGTGTTATGTACAAGGAGCAAAGCTAAAGAGTAGAGCCTCTAAAGGGGAAAGGGATGCAATAACCCTGGAAAGGCAGATTGGAGCCAGACTGAGGGATTGAAAATGCCAAAACCTGGAGCTTTTATTTTGAATTCAAGAGGTGATTGGAACTTCTTGATTAGGGGAGTGGTATGGTCAGGCTTGGGTTTTAGTTATGTCAATCTGGCAATAGTGTAGAAGAATTATATGAGAAGAAACCTGAGACTGGCTCTGTCCATCTAAGTATCTATATCTTCTGTGTCTATATTTATGTATTCTCTCTCTGTCTCTCTCTCTGTCTCTCTGTCTGTCTGTCTGTCTGTCTGTCTGTCTGTCTGTCTCTCTCTCTCTCTCTCTCTCTCTTTCTCTCGTTGGACCTCAGAAATCTGAGTCAAACATAAACATAAACTAAAAAGAAAATGATGGGAAACATACAGATCTAAAGGGAGGATACCACTCTTGCTTCTGCTTCCACCAATATCATTAGCTGGTGGAGCTGTCAATCAGCACCAACATAGCCAGCCAGAATCTAAGTTGTAATACCACTCAGGCTGACTGACAGTTTATCCAGCCAATGACCAAGAAGATGGGGACACTTTCTGTCTCCTGCAGTTTCACGGCAAGAAGCAGGTCCCTCACAGCCGTCCAAGTTTGCAAAGTGATAGTGCTTAATAAATGATTAGTGCATTCATTGATTCATGGATTAATCGTTTATCAAACAGCTGTGTCCTGGTAACCACAGGCATTCCTAAATCTGCAGCTCTACTTACTTACTAGCCCTGGAATCATGGGCACTCTTTAGGTCTCCATTTTCTTATCAAAAAACGGAGAGGCTTAAACTCTGCCACCTTTAAGGTGTCATCCAGGCTCTAGGTCACACAAAGGAACCAATGTTCTGCAGCTGCCTGGGGGATCAAAGCTCTGCCCAGAATACTTTTGGCAGAATTGCACTTTATAATATGTCTAAATATATAAACAAATGTCTATTTTGACAGAGAGTAAAGGACCTTGGGTGTCTTTTCTACCATCATTAGCTTGAATGAATGCTCCCTCCCAAATCAACTGGTCTGGATTAGCACTTACTAAGTTCCTGGCATGGTTCTAAACTTTGGAAATACAAATGGAGTCAAAAAAGAAAGACAATCTCTGCCCTTTAGGACCTTATATTCCAAAAGAGAAGAAAATTCATAAAAGGCTCTCTGGAAATGCTGGAGGAGGAAGTCCAGTGTGGTTGGGAGAGGGACGAAGAGGGAGAAGAATGAAGTAGCGAATGTGGCTGACTTGGGAACCCCTCCTGAAGATGGAAGTTCCTAGGAGGAAATGAACAATTAGAGGAAAAGGGATCTTCCGTGTTGAGCAGAGCGCCACTTTAGTACCTGTCTGATGTGGCTGGGAAAGTTGCTTCATCTCTCTGGGTCTCAATCTCTTTTCCTGTAAAATGACTTCATGGTTTCTAAGGAGACTTCCAACTCTAAATAGCAATAATAATTATTTACATATAAATATACATATTCTAGATCTTTATAGAATATAAACTTCTCCAGGACAGAATTTCATTTTTGTCTTTCTTTATCAAATGCTGACAGTGCTCACTTTACACAAATTTGACTTTATATAGAGAATTCTGAAAGAAATCCATCATTCCAAGAAGCCACCTATATTAACTTTATTGTTACTGTGCTCTCTCTCTCTCTCTCTCTCTCTCTCTCTCTCTCTCTCTCTGCTTACCACTCTAGCCTACCCCCTCCAAAAACATTCCAAAAAACTCCTTCAAAGCAGAATGGATGGCTTACAGAAGGCCATTGCCCTCCAGCAAGAGAGGGGATAATTTTGCCCTGCTCTGCCCACTGACCCAGACACTGACCCTATGTGTCTGTCTCTGTCTGTCCTGCTCTGGCACTACATGTCAGGCCCCCACATATATTCCCCCTTTTCTTCCTTTTTGCTCTGTCCCAGGCCCCAACATGACTGGCCCTTGACCCTGTGTGTTCCTTCTCCTGTTCTTGCTTCTCTGTCCCCCATCTCAACATGTCTTGAGCTGTGTGCTGGCCCTCTCCCTCCATAGACACATGACCCTCTTCTTTCAGCTTTCCCTGCTTCCCCACATCTGTAGGCAAAATCACATTAGTTGTAAAAATTTTATATAGAGGTCTGCAGAATGATCCAGTAGATAAAGCAAGAACTATCTGTACCATGTATAGTACTTGGCACATAGTAGGTGCTTATCTGTCATATAGACTAGAGGTACTCCTCAGCTGAGGTTTGTCTAGATTCAGCTCAGAGGAACCTGACTTCTCGCGAAAGGAAGCAGAACCCTCCATTCTTGTGCTCATTCATTCATCAAAGTCCCACAGACGCTACCCTAAGGATAATTCTATGTTTGCTAGGGTCTAGGGTTTCCCTCAGAATGAGAGAGCAACAGTTACTCAATGTACAATAGCAATCAAATGGAGGATAGTTCACTTATTCTCATACAAGAAGCCATGATAAACATGAGAGTCTCAGTATGTGTTTGTAGAGCAATTTAAACAGGATTCAGTGTCTTAGCATATCACAACTAGCCTTGTTAGTTGGGACTTGAGGATCCAAGCATTTTAGGAAAAGAAACATCTTTTGTAAGACTGCTGATTAGCCATGTCACATCTCAGCTCTGTGGGCTGGGTCTTTCTGATGGCCTCCCTCTCTGATGCTGGCTCTTTCCTTGGAGTCAGTCTACTCTTGTACAAGAGCAGCAGAGCTAGGCAGGGAGCCCAGGACAAGCTCAGTGTGAGCCCATGCTCTGTGTGGAGGGCAGCAACGCCTGCCAACATTATTTCAGAGTAGCAACATTGTTACCTGGGGGGAGGGAGGGCAGCATTTAAAAGGGTCACTAGGCAGAAGCCATCTTTTGTTTATTAGGTGTGGTACTCCAGGCCATTAGCTTTTCTGGTTCAGTAACCAATCAGGGCACTCTTAGCAATGAGTTCCACATGGATGGAAGCTGGCCTCCCAGGGATGCCCCATAGTCCATTAGAAACAGGCAGAGCATATCTACACATGTTCTCCTGGTGGGGGAGGGAAATAGGAAGAGTCCTATTACATTAAAAATGCTTGATAATTGACTGACAGTCATTTACACAATGCTACAGGGTCTACAAAGGGTTTGCACTCATGGTCTCAGGTCAGTCTCACAATAACCCCATGGAGTGAGCACTGCAGATATTATTATCCTCACTTTACAGGTGAGGAAATTGAGGCACAGAAGAGATGAAGTGACTTAGAGTCACACAGTGAATGTCCAAGGCACAATAAGAACCCAGGTCTTCTTGACTTTCAGTCCCTCATTCTCTGCACCATTTCCCCTATGGCCCTGCCATTTCCACTGAGGCACAGAAAGAGGAATTCAACAACAGGCTGGCTAACAACCAACTTAAACTATGAGTGATACTGATTGACAGTTCAGACAGTCAGTGACATTGGTAGGCAAGGTCTCCCCCACCCCCTATAACTATTTGTGGAGAGAAAGAGAGAGAGACAGAGACAGAGAGAGAGAAAGAGAGAAAAAGAAAGAGAGAGAGAAAGAGAGAGAGAGAAAGACAGAGAGAAAGAGAGAGAGAGAAAGAGAGAGAGAGAAAGAGAGAGAGAGAAAGAGAGAAAAAGAAAGAGAGAGAGAAGGAAAGAGAGAGAGAGAGAGAGAGAGAGAGAGAGAGAGAGAGAGAGAGAGAGAGAGAGAAAGAGAGAGAGAGAGGTCTCACAGGTAGGAAGGTGACAAAGTCAGGCACTGAGTCCGAGGTCCTCAGACTCTACATGAATGATTCCATGCTTTCCAATTAACAGACAAAGTCATCATTTCTAAGGAACAGAACCTTCCCTAAAAATAATCCCAGCTGGTGATTCTGAGGCTTCATGGGGTGGGGGAAGGTTTGAGGAAGGGAGAAAGGAAATGGGGACCTCTCCCCAGACCTACCAATATTTTCACTTGACTGTGACCTGGAGAAAATCTCCCCTGTTCCCCTCTTGAAAGCCCCTCCCTGGGGGGCCACTTGTGTCACAGATATTTAATTAGGTATCAGAGCTTGTCACCATCCTGCAAAGGCCTATTTCAACCTCCTGGGTAAAGATGGCCTCCCACTGATTGACGCACTGGCCCAGAATAACTGAGCCTGAGATGGTCCTTCCTGGCTTTGTCTCTGGGAGCAGGCCTGGCCAGCCTGCCTTTGTGATTCCTCCCCTGAAGGCTTATCCTTTCATTTCTTTGAAGTTGCTGGGCACTGGGAATGAGAAATATAACTGAGGAGACGAGCTAGGGAACCATCCAGTATGGGGGTGGGAATGGGGGAAAGATATGGAAATATGGAATTCAATAGGCCCCTGGAAAAGCCAGCCGGGATCCAAGGCTACGCTCTCATTAAAGGCAGCTCACGTTTCTATGGTGCATCACAGCTGAGGAGCACTGCTATTGCATTTAATCACAGCCCACTTTCTCCAGCCCTTGAAGACCTTTTTTTTCTCACAGCAACCTAGCAAGTCAGACAGGGGCTGTAAGTTGAATTAGTTTCATTTATAGATAATGAAACAAGCCCAGAGAATTAGGACACTAGAGTGGAGAGGAGTATGGGACCTTTAGCAACGCTTAAGGCCAAAAGATGATAGATTTAGACCTGGGAGGAACTTCAAGGATCATTTAGTCTAATATCATTTTACAGATGAGAAAACTGAGGTACACAGAAAGGTGGCCCAGGGGATAGAGAGCTAGATTTGGAGGTAGTTCAAATCTTATCTCGGATACTTTGCAGCTGCGTGACCCTGAGCAAGTCATTTTGGCCTCTGTCTGCCTGTTTTGTCATCTGTAAAATGGGGATAATAATAGTGTCTACCTCCAAGAGTTGTTATAAGAATAAAATGAGATAATATTTGTAAAGTCTTATCTAAACACTACCTGCTATCATCATCATCCTCATCCGGACAACTACCACATCCAAATAGCTGATCTGGGTCTTGGATTCACGTCCCTTTTGTCTCTGAAGCCAATATTCTCCTTCCCAACACACTTAATTTAAAAAGAAATGAGCAAAATAACTAAACTTTTCAGATACTGATACTTAGTTTCCATTTGTATTTTCTGCCTATGCCAGGAGGAATTGGTCCACATGGCACAGGCTGATGCTCAGTCAATACCAAGGGAATCAATGAGTTCTAGTGTCTTTACCACACTGCATTTCACAGGACTTAAATTCCTTGAATGTCACTCATGAATGCTTTGAGCATGTGGGGTATGCACCTCAACACAACTTCTGTTCATGCAAATGGATTGTCTTTCTGTAGTACATTAAAGTCTCTAAAATTCCAGCTCTCCAATCCCCTGAAGTAAGTAACACGAATGTTACAACCATTTTGTAGAGGCAGAAATTGGGATCCCGGAGAGGTTAAGCCATCTGCTTCAAATTACATCGTCACTGAGTGATGGAATTGAAATCTTCCCCCATCAAGAACAATTCTCTCTCCAGAGCCGGTTCGTCCTTGATTGCTTGTTTTCCCCTAACCTATCTTGACTGTTGGCGGTGTTAGCTACAAAATATATATGGCTTGGCAGATTATCAGCCTGAAAGATGAATGAAGCCCTCTCCCTCATAACATACATATATACAACATGCAGCTTATACGTAGATTAGTATACTGATATAAGCATAAAATATTATGCATATATATGTGTTATCTCTAATATATAGGAATATAGATACGTATATATGTAATCCTCTATGGGCATAAATGAAGAGACTTCAAGAAGCACTTTAAAGTTCTTGACACTGCAGAATACTAGTAGCATTTTACGATAGATCAGTAGGCAGAACAGAGGACAGAGAGCATTCTGGGGATGAGATATAGACTATGAGAATGCCCACAGTGGAGAGATGGGCACGTGGATCACGGGATAGCCAGAAAGTCAGTGTCACTGGATCAAAGAGTACCCGTTAGGGAGTAAAGTGTGAGGGGACTGAAAAGGTAGGAGGGGGCCAGGTTATGAAGTACTTTAAATGCCAAATGGAACATTTTTTATTTGATCCTGGAGTTTATTGAGTAGGGGGTAACGATCAAACTTGTGCTTTAGGAAAATCACTTTAGTGGCTGAACAGAGGATGGATTGGACTGGGGAGAGACCTGAGGCAAGCAGACCCCTCTAATTTGCTTATGGTATCACCCTTTATGTCTAAATAACATACCCATTTTGACCTTATCTTGACGTATGATATAAGATGTTGATCTGTACCTAGTTTCTGCCATACTGTTTTCTATTTTTACCAGTCCCCATCTCAAAGAGTTCCCAGTCTAATGGAAGAAACAACATATAAGCCACTGTATATAAATAAGATAAATCAGATATAATCTAAAGGCACTAGCGTTACAGGGACTGAGGAGAGCTTCTTTTAGGAGGTAGGGTTTTAGCTAGGCCTTGAAGGAAACCAAGGAGACCAGAAGGCAGAGATGAGGGAGAGGATTCCAAGTATGTTGGGCAGCTAGTGAATATGCCTGGAGGTGGGACACAGAGGTTCTTGTGTGAAGAATAACAAAAAGCCCGTGTCTTTGGTTGGAGAGAACATGGAGAGAAATGACGTGTAGGAGACCTGGAAAGAAGACTATTTTACTTGATTCCCACAACAACCCTGTTAGATAAGGAGGCAAAGATATTGTTCTTATTCCATAGATGACATCAACCTTTGAGAGGTGGTATGGTATAGACCAGGGGTGGGGAACCTGCAGCCTCAAGGGTCCTTGTGACCTTCTAGGTCCTCGAGTGAGGCCTTTTGACTGAGTCTAAGTTTTACAGAACAAATCCTTTTATTAAGGGGATTTGTTCTGTGAAGTTGGGACTCAACCAAAGGGCTGCACTTGAAGACCTAGAGGGCCATAGATGGCCTTGAGGCCATGGATTCCTCACCACTAGTATACGCCCTAGACGCTAAGGAAGCAGACTGGGCATAAATCTATAGTACGTCAAGTAGCATCATCATAAAATTGTAGGTCTAGCACTGGAAGGTCACCTAGCTTAACCTCTTCATTTTACAGATAAGCAAACTGAGGCTGAGAGGTGGGACCCATGGTCTCATAGGCAAGAAGGAGGAAAGCTGGAACGTAAGCCCAGGTTCTCTGACCCCAAATTCAGCCCTCCTTCCATTGAACCATATGCCTCCATGAAATCTGTTTCAAATTATGTCAAGGAGATTTTTTTTAAGCAAGGGTAGCTTCAAACAGGCAGATTTTCTAAGGACTATTGCAGATTATCAAGTCCAATATCCTACCTTTTTTTATTTTGTAAGGTAGAGAGTCTAGATCTGTGACTTCCTCTGTGTAAGGACCAGCAGCTGGGATGGAAACTTCTCTAATTATGAGGATTGCAACTCCACCAGAATTTACAGTTTTTTTAAAAAGAATTTTTTCCCAGGGTACCCAAAGGGTGAGGGATTTGGCCATGGTTTCACTGATGTGTGTCAGAGTCAGGGCTCTTTCATTCAGCTCTTCATGACTCCAAACCTGGCTCCCTACCCACCATGTCATGCTCTCCCTCATTCCTACCAATATGCAGGAGAAATGAATGCGTATTGGAGTCTGTTGGTCTAATTGTTCACCCGAGGCAGGCAGGCAATACAGTGGTTGATAGCAATGGGCTTGAGTCAGGAAGACCTAAGTTCAAACCTGACCTCAGATACTTACTTGTGACCCTGGGCAAATCATTTAACCTCCATCTGTCTCAGTTTACTCAACTGTAAAATGGGGATAATAATGGCACTTACCTCACAGGCTTGTTATGAGGATAAAATGAGATAATATTTGTAAAGTACTTTGCAAACATTAAAACCCTATATAAATGTTAGTTTAATTGATAAATACAAAATTAATTAATATTAAGAAATAGATTAATTGATAAATACTAAATTAATTAAATTTAATAAATTTTAGCTGTTCCTCATTATTGTTGTCATTTAGATCTCACAGAAAGAGTCATGAGCCCCCTCAGTGACCCAGGGCTGACAGATCAGGAGATCCACAGGGAAGTCATGCATTTCTCCACCCACAGTTCTCTAGCAGAAAGCTTAATCCAATCCCTCCCACCACCACTCACCTCTATTAGCTTTCTAAATGGAGCAGAACGTGCTGTCCTCTCCATTAGGATCCACAGACATTTTAGCTCCTGCAGAGAAATGTGGAAGGTCAAAGCTGACCAGGACCTAGGCATTTATAAACCAAGACAGTGCAGGACTCTCCCCTACTCCTTTCACTGAATCACAGGGACATTTAGCAGACTGAGAGTGTTCTGGTGACCTAACAGCTTCATCAGCTACGCTGTCTCCCCAGTCTCCTCCTGTCCCTGTTTCCCCATAGAGGGCATATATCTGGAAGATGCAGGGGCATCATTCTTGTTCCAGATCACAAGCACTGAATTGATTCTTTCAGGGTCTGGTGTACATGGCAGAAGGGCAGTCAGGATGTGGCAGCAAGCTCTAATGAGCAGACCACTGTATTATAAAGTTCTAGATTAAGAGCTGGAAATCATTTTAGAAGCCATTTATTCCAACTCCCTCATTTTACAGATGAGGAAAATGAGGCACAGAGATGTTGAATGACATCTGAAATCACACATGTAGTAAAAGACAAAGTCCAGAAAATCTTGGTTTAAATTTTGTATCTGTCACTTAATACACGTGTGATTTTGAGGAAACCTGGAATCTAGGCTTCTCTTCTCTACTTAACAAATAAAGACTTCGTGGAACCATGTGACCATAGAGTTGGTAAAAATTCTTAGAGATCATCAGCTTCAATCTTCCCCCTGATACTTCTTGTGATGGGACACTCACTACCTCACAAAGTAGCCTATTCTATCATTGGACAGCTCCAGGTGTGGGGAAATTCTGTCTTAATGGATAAGAGGCAATGTCTGCCTCTTTGAAACTCCTACTCTTTTCTCCTGCTTGTGTCCCCTGAAGTCAATCAATCAAACATTTGTTAAGAGCTTACCATGCTCAAGGCCCTAGGGAAGCTAAGAAGTGTGAGACTAATATGGCTCTGCCTATGTCTTTTCTTCACCAGGCTAAATATCCAAAGTTTCCATTCTTCACATGAAAGGGTTTTAAGCCCTTTGAGTCATCTGGAACGACCTCTTATGGATGGACCATTCATCATAGGGAGAGACTAGCTTGTAGAGAGGGCTGGAATTGTGTGCCTTGAAGGGACATCTCTAGCCTCTTCATCCCCAAGGAAGATTTTCATTCCCTGTGGGAGGGGAAGGAAAAAGCTGGGGCCAGAAGCCACTCTGCTCTCCTCAGAGAGATAGGGTGCTGCCTTACAATGACATCTAACTGCTCTCTTAAGTATTATTACTTTAGGGGATATGACTGAGTTCAAGCTAACTTCTGATTGCTTTGTCATAATTGGGGGGATGGAGGACTCCAAGCTTCATATCCAAAGCTTGACCTCTTTCCCACCAAATATCAATTCTACAATGAACATACATAGTACATAGCAAAGATACCCATTTATCCAAATCAAAGCGAAACAGAACTCAGAGAAACTATACATAGGAGGATATATACCAAACAAGACAGAGTAAAGAAGTTGAGATAACCCAGTTCAACCAAGAGAGAATTCTAGATCTCACTCAAGGAGAGAGAGATCTATACCATTCAGGAGAGAATCCCTCATCAATCAGATTTTGGATTCGGGGTTATACTCTAATTGGTTAATGGTTGGCTGTGCCACCTGATAATCAGAGATAGAGAAAAGCCAACCTTAAGATAAGAAAGATTGGTCCTCCAGACTTTGGGGAGGGCAGGGCAGGTGGTGTGTGGGTGTTTCTGCTGCTGGTGCTGTATAGTATTCCAGGAGACAGCTGGTAGAAGAGGGAGGGGGCTTTGCTAGATGGTGAAAACAAAGACATGAGACTCACATGTACCACCCAGCTCATAATTTGTCTACCTGTCAAGGTGAATCAGGTTAGAAAACTTCTCTCTCCTTTCTCACCTTCTCTACCTCCAGGGTACCCTTTTAGTCACAGGAAATACTATGATATATCAGAAAAATCACTGAACTGGGAATCAGGAAAGCTGGAATCTAGTCTTGTCTCCATCACTGGGTCGTCATCTGATATGGAGAAAGTCAGTCAATACCATGGGGCTTCTGTTCCCTTGTAGGTAACAGGAAGGGATCAAATGAGAGCATCTTTAAGGTTCCTTCTAGCTCTGATATCCTATGTTCTGTGATCTCAGTTACCATCTAGCTCCTACAATCTGTGTTTTAGGATCTAAGACTTCTTCCAACTCTGACAGTCAACATTCATGTGTCACTCTCAGCTCTAAGTTTTACATTCTAATAATTAATATGAAGAATTTAGGGATGCATGAAAAGATACGTGGATGAACCAAGAGTGAAATAGAAAAAGGAAAATGATATAAACAATGAGTATAGCAGCGTAAATGGAAAGAAAATGAAACAGATTCCACGTGCTTATAAAGAAAAAGCTTGACCTCAGCACAGTCAGTTGGTGTGTCTGTTAGTCTTGCTGAACTGTCTTTATCGTTTCCCTCTTCTTTTATGTATGGTTACAAGGGATGACTCTCTACATAGGGAAGAGGAAAGGAATATATCTAGAAATTAGGGCAATATGAAAACCAAAGATATCAATACTTTTTTAAATTAAAAGAAAATGCGGAAAAAATTCTGTGTTCTAAGTTCCTTTCCATCTTTAGGTAGGAAGAAAACACACATTTATTAAGTACCTACAATGTGCCAGGAAGTGTACTAAGTGCTTTATAAATTGTCACAATGATCCTGTGAAGTAGGTGCTAATATCCCATTTTACATTTAAGGAAACTGAGGCAGAGGTTAAGTGACTTGCTTAGAGTCACACAGCTAGAAAGTATCTGAAGCCAGATTTAAACTCCAGTCTTTCTGAGTCTAAGCCCACAGCTCCCTCCATGGTACCCCTTAGTTATATTCCAGCTATGAGCTGAAGGTGCAAAGGAAGGAGATGGAATGTTGCTCATATGAAAGCTAGCCCACCAACTAATTAGAAAGGAGAGTATGCTTTGGTCTTCTTAGTTCAGCTATCTGTGTTATATATGGTCCCTCTAGATTTGATCTTCTATGTTCTAAGCTCCATTCTGTATCTTACATTCTATTATTCTGTGATCTCATCTATACAAAAATACAGTGACTGGAAAGATGGAGCACCATAAGATTTTATGGGGCACTACCACTGATGGGTGGGAAGGATTCTTTCGATCCCTTCCTTATTCTCTGCTGTGGCTAGAATGTTTGCCTAGTCAGTGGCCAGTAGTGGCCAATAATTGATGAATCAATCCACAAGCATGGGAAACAAGAACAAATAAAACAGACTCTTACTCTTAGGGAACATATTTTCTATTGAGAAGGACAACAAATGCCTATGTAAGACTACATAGAACAAATACAAAGTTGTTTGGGAGGTAATGAAGCAGAAATTTGGAGATCCAATAGTGGCCAGTAGCCCCAGGACTCCTATGTCATGGCAGGGAGTGTGCCTTGGATGTAGGGAGAGGCTAAGGGCTTCCCTGTCCCTGTCCTCTAGAATTCTCCTGAGAGGTTCTCAAGCACACGAATCAGATCTGCAATGGAATCACTTCAAAGGAGTCCTTTTCTTCTTTTGTTTTTTTCCTGAAAAATGATGCCTACCACTTGAATCATCCTCAGTAGGAAATATCTCTTGGTTAATAGATTTTGCTCTAGGCCCTTACTTTGATCTTCTGAAACTAACTGCATTTAATAAATAAACTCTTATTGAATAGAAGTGAGTAAGAGTCTCCATCCTCAAGTAAAACTTCTCATGGCAATCCAGGGCCCAAAGAATGGTCCAAAGTTACTGGAGTTTTTTTCATTTACTAGGGCATACCCTGGGCTAGACAGATAAGGGACTGATAAGGGAACTAATAACTGAGGACCCCATTGGGCTTTTAGTCCTATTTCCTTATGAATACTTTCAATTTGAAACTATGAGCAACAGTTGCCCATCAAAACTCTTCTCAGAACCATCTGCAAGACCCCAACAAAGAATGAAGACACACTTATAGGCAGCCAGGGATAAAAGACCTATAAACCTGGAAAAAGGCTCTCAATGCTGATTCATGGAGTTATAGAATGTCAGGGCTGACAGGGAACTTGTGCCATAGAACACAGAATAAGAGAACCAGAAGACACCTTAAAACAGAGAATGACAGAGCTGGGAGAGTCCTTAGAACGTAAAATGTCAGAGCTGTGAGGAATCTTAGAACATAGAATGCCAAAGCTGGGAGGGACCTTAGAATATAGAAGGTCAGAGCTTGGAGCGATCTTAGAACACAATATCAGAGCTAAGAGGAATCTGAGAACACAGAAGAAAGGTCAGCATTGGAGCGAACTTTAGAACACAAGATCATAGATTGTGAGCTAGAAGATCTTAAAGGCTATATAATCCAAAGTCCTCATTTTGTGGCAGAAGCTTAATAAATAATGAATGAATGCCTACAGATGAGGAAACTGAGGACCAAATAACTTGCTTCAAGTCACACAGATGGTAAGTCAAAACACACTAATTAAGCCCTTACTATGTGCCCAGAGATACCCTGCTCAATTCTGAGATAGAAGGAAAGATAAATAAACATTCCCTGCCCTAAAAGAAAATAGATTCTACTGGGGAAGGTGATATGCACCTTGTACATATGCATGTCCACACAAGATACATGCAGAGTAGAAGTAGTCTAGCAGTGGGAGAAACTTGGAAAGGCATCCAGGAGAAAGAAGGATGTGAACTACTAACTGAAGGCTGGTGGGAAAGCAGGGAGGTGGATGATGTGAGGCAAGAGAGCACTGCTGTCACAGGGTAGCACAGGGAGGAGCAGCACTGGTCCTCTAGCTACTAAGGCTCTTTCTAATGTATCACAGTGAAGGAAGGGGCCCTCGTTCCCTGAACACAGAAGGTTAGAGCTAGAAGGAACCTTGAAATACAATAATAACTGACATTTATGGAGCAAATGACTGAGGTTTACATAGCACTTTAAAATTTATAAAGCACTTTTACAGATACTGTCTCAATTGAACCTCATGACAATTCCAGAAAGTAGGGATTATTGTTAAGGTGAAGCTGTGGCTAGAGCACTGGACTAGGAATTAGGAAGACTTGGGTTCAAATCTAACTTCAGGCACTTATTAGCTGTATGACCTTGGAAAAGTCATTTAACCTCTGCCTTAGTTTCCTTAAAGGTAGTAACAGCAGCCACCTCACAGAGGTGTTGTGAGGATCAAATGAGATAATACTTGTACTTAGCATAGGATTTGGCACATAGTAAATGCTATATAAGTGCTAGCTATTCTTATTTAGTAACAACAACCACGCTGCTACTACTACTACTACTGCTTCTACTGCTACTGCTAACGATGATGGTGAAGATGAGGAAACTGGTTCAATTATTTTCTTGGAGACTCACAGCTAATAAACACCAGAGGTGACACTTGAATTAAATGCAGTTCTCTACCTACTACCCTAGATTTTCTCTGGAAAAGTAGGGTGTTAGAAGTGAAAGTTCATGTCATCCCTCTCTCCCCTCATTTTATGAATCAGAGCCTTCTGAAGGAATGGGGAGGGGGCTTTCTTGACTGACAGCCAGAAAAACTAGTCTGGCCAGTGACAGTGATAGAGAGGCACTGGGAGTCCCAGAGGAAGGTTCACTGAGGGAGGCCTCCTAGGTCCTGTCCTATTAGGCAGTCCCTCCAGGCTCAGTGGGAGGCTAATGTAATTTGATGGTCTCCCAAAAGCTGTAATTTAGCTAGTAAGGGAGCAAGGGAGAAAAATCACATCTTTACAGACTACTGACTAATGATAACAACGAAACCACTAGCAGCACTATGGCTCCCAATGAGCTCCAAGCACCAGATAGACATGAACTAATTAAGCTTCTCTATGGCCCTCTCCAAAGGAGCTGTCTCTTGCAGACAGCTCCAGAGGGACCTTACTCCTTCCTGGAGAGGCAGGTTGGAGGGAGGGAAAGGAACCTCAAACCTAGAGTCCCAGCCTTCCTTGTTCTATTCAACCTGATCTCCTTGTGGTTGCTCTGGATAGCACTTCCTATGTACAGGCCACATGACTAGAATACTCTCAATCCTCACCTATACCTCATGGAAATCTTCAAGATGCCACCTCCTATTGGTCCCTTATCTCCATCCTCTTTCCCCCTCTTTCTCATCCTCTTCTTTACCAGAAATGACTTAGTGTTGACACCTATTTTATATTCCCTTTTCTGAATGTTCCTTGCTATCCAGTGAGCTCCTTAAGGAGAAAGGGAAAGGGGGAAAGGGAGTGTTTGATGTTTACTGTTGTATTATTCTTTAGTCATGAATGGGTTTATGAAGGGATGGCCATGCTGCTCAAGACCTTTGAGTGATTCTCATTTGACCCATGTGTAAAATAGAAATAATAATACATGTATTCAACACAAATGTGATGCTGATACCTAAACCAGGAAGAGCCAAAACAGAGAAAGAAATACATAGATCAATTTCCTTAATGAATATTGTTGCAAAAAATTAAATAAAATATTAACAAAGAGATCACACCAATTTATCACAAGGATAGCACACTATGACCAAGTGAGATTTATACTAGGAATGCAGGCCTTGTTCAATATTAGGAAAACTATTAGGATAATTGACCCTATCAATAATAAAACCAATAGAAATCATATGATTATCTCAATAGATGCAGAAAGAACTTTTGACAAAAATATAGCACCCATTCCTATTAAAAACTCTAGAGAGCATAGGAGAAAATGGAGCTTTCCTTAAAATGATAAGTAGTGTCTATCTAAAACCATCAACAAGCATTGTCTCTAATGGGAATAAGCTAGAAGCCTTCCCAGTAAGGACAAGGGTGAAACAAGGATGCCCATTACCACTGCTATTATTCAATATTGTACTAGAAATATTGGCTTTAGCCATAAGGGAAGAAAAAGAAATTGAAGGAATTAGACTAAGCAATGAGGAAATAAACTATGAAATTTTGCAGATGATATGATGTTACACTTAGAAAATCCTAGAGAATCCACTAAAAAACTACTTGAAATAATTAACAACTTTAGCAAAGTTGCAGGATATAAAATAAATGCACATAAATCATCCGCATTTCTTTATATTACCAACAAAGATCAGTAAGAAGACGTAGAAAGAGAAATTCCATTTAAAATAACTGTAGAGAATATAAAATATTTGGATATATTCCTGTCAAGACAAACCCAGGAACTATATGAACACAATTACAAAACACTTTTCACACAAATAAAGTCAGATCTAGACAATTGGAAAAGTATTAGTTGCTCATTGGTAAACCAAGCTAATATAATAAAAATGACAATTCTGCTTAAGTTAGCTTACTTATTCAATGCTATACCAATAAAATTACCAAAAATTTATTTCATAGAGCTAGAGAAAAATTTAGAGTGGTGGCCAAAAACTGGTGTGATGGCCAAAAACTGGAAATCAAGGAGATGCTCATCAATTGGGGAATTGTGGCATATGAATGCAATGGAATACTATTGCACTATAAGAAATGATGAACAGGAAGACTTCAGAGAGGCCTGGAAAGACTTATATGATCTGATGCTGAGTGAAAGGAGCAGAACCAGGAGAATTTTGTGCACAGCAACGACCACAGTGTGTGAGAGATTTTTCTGGTAGACTTGAAATGTCATTGTGATGCAAGGACTTAAAAAAAGTTCCAATGATCTTTTAAGGCAAAATGCCTTCCACACCAGAGAAAGAACTATGGAATTCAGTCATAGAATGTAGCAGATCTTTGTGTGTGCATGTGTGTATTACATTTTGGTTTGTTATATGATTTCTTCCATTCATTTTAATTCTTTTGCACAGCAGGACTATAGTGAAAATGTATTTAATAGGAATGTATGTGTAGAACCTATATAAAATTGTATGCTGTCTTGGGGTGGAGAGGAGAGCTTGGGGGAGGAGGGGAAAAAATCTAAGTTATATGGTAGTGATTATAGAACACTAGAAATAAAATTAATTTTAAAAAATTAGAAAATTTATCTGGAAGAACAAAAGTTCAAGAATATCAAAGCAATGAATGAGAAACATTCAGAAGATGGTAGCCAGACCAGATCTAAAGCTATATTACAAAGCAATAGTCATCCAAGCTATTTGGTACTGGTTAAGAAACAGAGTGGTGGATTAGTGGAATAGAACAGGTACACAAGACATAGTAGTCAATGGTTATAGTAATCTACTGCTTGATGAACTCAAAGACTCCAGCTTCTGAGATAAGAACTCACTATCTGACAAAAATTGCTGGGAAAACTGGAAAATAGTGTGGCAGAAACTAGGCATAGACCAACATCTCACACCATATACCAAGATAAGGTCAAAGTGGGTATATGATTTAGACATAAAGAGTGATACCATAAGCAAATAAGGAAAACAAGGAATAGTTTACCTGTCAGCTCTATGGAGAAGGAAAGATTTTATGACCACCAAACAAGATATTGAGAACACTGCGAAGTGCAAAATGAGTAGATCACATTAAATTAAAAAGGTTTTGCACAAACAAAAGCAACACAACCAAGATTAGAAGGAAAGTAGAAAGATGGGAAACAACTTTTTTGCAGCCAGTGTTTCTAATAAAGGTCTCATTTCTCAGATGTATAGAGAACTGAGACAAATTATTTTTTGATAAATTAGAAAGTGTTAATATCTTTTTTCCATGTAATTCAGTGTATTTTAAATATGTTATAGACACATACTTTTCAGCATTCTTGAGAAATATATTAAATATCACTCTTATTTAGAGTTATGCCTTAGGTTTTAAATGAGTTCCAGATTTCAATTCCTTCTCTTCCTAAAAGTTCATCCCAGCAAAGACCTTCATTTACATTTAGGACCTACCCTAAGCAAATTCTGAATTCTAAAGCCTTTCGGTGTCCTGCCTTGCTTTTTACTTTACCTCTGCACTCAAGTTCCCAAGCTGAAATAATCCAAGGAAGTCTTCTCAGCCCAGGCTCAGTGTCTCTCCCTGTTTCTCTTTCTCTGTCTTCTTTTCTCCCCTTCTTCCCCCCCCCAATTTTCTGTGTACTAAGCTATTTGACAATGAAGAAATTGATATGATAAATTAATTCACACTAAAATGTAAATGAATGAAAATAGTTTAATATGTTAACCTTCTCAGGACTAGGCCTATGTTAGAAAAAGGGATGGTTATTAAGCCAAAGACATTAATCTCTCATTACAGAATTTGTTAGTAGATACATAAAGAGGCAAGGAAGGAGTTCCACATTCCTTCAAATCATTGCAGTCTTATATATGCAAAAAGCCAGCCCTGATTGCTCAGTTCCATTCCAAAACTATTCCTTTCTTTTTGATGTTACATGATATTAACTACTTCATCTGATTGGTTCATCCCTATGTAACTGAGGTTCTTGACCTGTTTTTCCAACATGGCACCATTTTTGTACCTACAGACCCCCTTCCTTATATTTTTTAAATTTATTTTCAGTATCCTACAATCACTACCATATAGCTTAGATTTTTTCTCTTTCTCCCCCTCCTTTCCCCCTCCTTCCCCAAGAAGGCATACAATTTTATACAGGTTCTACACATACATTCCTATTAAATACAATTTCACCACAGTCATGTTGCATAGAAGAATTAAAATGAATAGGAGAAATCATATAACAAACCAAAGCATAATTCAAAAGAAAATGATCTGCTACATTCTCCGATTGAATTCCATAGTTCTCTCTCTGAATGTGGAAGGCATTTTGTCTTAAAAGACTATTGGGAATTTTTAAAGTCATTGCATTGCAATGAAGTTCTAAGTCTACCAGAAAAAATTCTCACACACTGTGATCGTTGCTGTGTACAAAGTTCTCCTGGTTCTGTTCCTTTCACTCAACATCAGATCATATAAGTCTTTCCAGGCCTTTCTGAAGTCTTCCTGTTCATCATTTTCTTATAGGGTAATAGTATTCCATTACATTCATATATCATAATTTATTCAGTCATTCCCCAAATGATGGGTATCCCCTTGATTTCCAGTTTTTGGCGACCACAAAAAGTGCTGCTATAAATACTTTTATACATGTAGGAACCTTTCTCATTTTTATGATCTCTTGGGGATACAGTCCTAGAAACAGTATTGCAGGGTCAAAGGGTATGCACATTTTTGTAGCCCTTTGGGAATAGTTCCAAATTGCTCTCCCGAATGGATGGATCAGCTCATAGCTCCACCAACAATGAATTAGTGTTCCAACTCTCCCACATCTTCTCCAACATTTATCATCTTCGTGTTTTGTCATGTTGGCCAATCTGATAGGTGTGATGTGGTATCTCAGAGTTGTTTTGATTTGCATCTCACTAATCAATAGTGACTGAGAGCATTTTTTCACATGACTATAGATAGCTTTAATTCCTTCCTCTGAAAACTGCCTGTTCATATCCTTTGACCATTTATCAACTGGGGAATGACTTGAGTTCTTGTACATTTGACTCAGTTCTCTATATATTTTAGAAATGAGACCTTTATTGTAGACACTAGATGCAAAAAATCCTTTCCCAGTTTTTTGTTTCCCTCTTAACCTTGGTTGCATTGGGTTTGGTTGTGCAAAATCTTTTCAGTTTAATGTAATCTTGTACTTCATAATTTGTTCTATCTCTTGTTTAGCCAAAAATTCTTCCCTTCTCCATAAATCTGATAAATACACTATTCCTTGCTCCACTAATTTGTTTATAACATCAATCTTTATACTTAGATCATGAACTCATTTGGACTTTATTCTTGTGTACGGTGTCAGGCAATGGCCTACGCCTAGTTTCTGCCACACTGTTATTTGGTTTCCCAGCAATTTTTGTTGAACGTTGAGTTCTTATCCCAGAAGCTGGGGTCCTTGGGTTTATCAAACAGTAGATTGCTATATTCACTGCCTACTGTGTCTTGAGTACCTAGCTTATTTGTCTATCCTTCTGTTTCTTAGCCAGTGCCAAGTGGTTTTGATAATTGCTGCTTTATAATACAATTTGAGATCTGGTAGAGCTAGGCCTAGCATTTCTTTTCGTTAGTTCCCTTAATATTCTGGACATTTTGTTCTTCCAGATGAATTTTGATATTATTTTTCCCGATCTAGAAAATAATTATTCAATAGTTTGATTGGTATGGCACTAAATAAGTAAACTAATTTAGGTACAATTGTCATTTTTATTATATTGACTTGGCCTCCCCATAAGCAGCTGATGTTTTCCCACTTACTTAGATCTGACTTTATTTCTGCAAAAAGTGTCTTGTAATTGTGTTCATCTAGTCCCTGGATTTGTTTTGGCAAGTAGACTCCCAAATATTTTGTAGTACCTACCCTAACTTTAAATGGGATTTCTCTTTCTATCTTTTGCTGTTGGACTTTGATAGTAATATATAGAAATGTAGAAGATTTGCGTGGGTTTATTTTGTAACCTGCACCTTTGCCAAAGTTGTTTATTATTTCAAGTAGTTTTTTACTTGAATCTCTGGGATTCTCTCAGTGTATCATCATATCATCTGCAAAGAATGATATCTTAGTTTCTTTTTTGCCTATTCTAATTCCTTCAATTTCTTTATCTTGTCTAATTGCTACAGCTAACATTTCTAGTACCATGTTGAATAATAGTGGTGATAATGGACATCCTTGTTTCACCCCTGATCTTACTGGAAATGCATCTAGTTTGTCTCCATTGCATATAATGCTTGTTGAAGGTTTTTGGTAGATACTGCTTATTATTTTATGGAAAGTTACACTTATTTCTATGCTCTCCAGTGTTTTTAATAGGTTTGATATTGTATTTTGTCAAAAGCTTTTTCTGTATCTATTGAGACAGTCATGTGGTTTCTGTTAGGTTTGTTGTTGATATGATCAATAATGGAAATAGTTTTCCTAATATTGAACCAACCCTGCATTCCTGTTATGAATCCTACCTGATCATAATGTATTATTCTCATGATAAGTTGCTGTATTCTTTTTGCTAAAATCTTATTTAAAATTTTTGAATCCATATTCATTAGAGAAATTGGTCTATAGTTTTCTTTCTCTGTTTTGGCTCTTCCCGGTTTAGGTATCAAAACCATATTTGTATCATAGAAAGAATTTGGAAGGACTCTTTCTTCCTCAATTTTCCCAAATAGTTTATATAGTATTGGAATTAACTGTTCTTTAAATGTTTGATAGAATTCATTTGTCAATCCATTAAGCCCTGGAGACTTTTTCCTAGGCAGTTCATTGATGGCTTGTTCACTTTCTCTTTCTGAGATGGGATTGTTTAAGTATTCGACTTCCTCTTCTGTTAACCTGGGCAATTTATATTTTTTAAAAATATTCATCCATCTCATTTAGATTGTCAAATTTATGGACATAAAGTCAGGCAAAGTAATTTCTAATTATTGTTTTAATTTCCTCCTCATTGGAGGTGAGTTCACTCCTTTTATTTTTGATATTGGTAATTTGGTTTTCTTTTTTTCTTTTTTTTTAATCAAATTGACCAAAGGTTTATCAATTTTATTGGTTTTTTCATAAAACCAACTCTTAGTTTTATTTATTAGTTCAATAGTTTTCTTAATTTCAAGTTTATTAATCTCTCCTTTGGTTTTCAGTGTTTCTAATTTGGTATTTACTTGAGGATTTTCAGTTTGTTCTTTTTCAAGCTTTTTCAGCTGCATGCCCCATTTATTGATCTCCTCTTTCTCTATTTTATTCAGGCATTCAAAGATATAAAACTTCCCCTAAGAACTGCTTTTGCAGTATCCCATAAGATTTGGTAGGTTGTCTCATTATTGTCATTCTCTTGAATGAAGTTGTTGATTGTTTCTATGATTTGCTGTTTAACCCTTTCCTTCTTTAGGATTAGATTATTTTGTTTCCAATTAATTTTTGGTCTATCTTTCCATGGCCTTTTATTACATATAATTTTTATTACATTATGATCTGAGAAGGATGCATTGATTATCTCTGCCTTTCTGTATTGGATTGTGAGATTTTTATGCCCTAGTACATGGTCAATTTTTGTATATGTGCCATGTACCAATGAGAAAAAGGTATATTACTTTCTATCCCCATTCAATTTTCTCCAGAGATCTATCATACCTACCTTATCCAGAGTTTTATTCACCTCTTTGCCTTCTTTTTTAAATTTATTTTAAAGTTGGATTTGTCAAGTTCAGAAAGGGGGAGGTTGAGGTGCCCCACTAGTATAGTTTTGGTCTATTTCTTCCTGTAACTCCCTTAACTTCCCCTCTAAGAATCTGGATGCTATACTGCTTGGAATATATATGTTTAGTAATGATATTGCTTCGTTTTCTATGGTGCCTTTTAGCAGGATATAGTTTCCTTCCTTATCTCTTTTGATTAGATCTATTTCTGCTTTTGCTTTGTCTGAGATTAGGATTGCTACTCCTGCTTTTCCTACATCAGCTGGAGCACAATATATTCTGCTCCAACCTTATACCTTTACCCTGTGTGTATCCCCCCATTTCAAATGTGTTTCTTGTAAGCAACATATTGTTGGATTATGGCTTTTAATCCATTCTGCTATCCGTCTCTATTTTATGGGAGAGTTCATCCCATTCACATTCACAGTTATGATTATTATCTGTGTCTTTCCCTCCATCCTCTTTCCCACTATTCATGCTTTTAGTTCTCCCACCTCCCTTCCCCTCCTCCATCTCACATGTATCAGATTGGCTAATGTGACACAAAGAGAAAATGATAAATGTTGGAAAAGATGTGGGAAAACTGGAATACTAAAGCATTGTTAGTGGAATTATGAATTGATCCAACCATTCTGGAGAGCAATTTGGAAGTATTCCCAAATGTCAATCAAACTGTGTATACCCTTTGATCCAGCAATACCACTACTAGATCTATATCCCAAAGATATCATAAAAAAAGGAGAAAAGACATGTACAAAAATATTTATAGCAGCTCTTTTTTGTGATGGCAAAGAATTGGAAATTGAGGGAATTCCTGTCAACTAGGGAATAACTGAACAAGTTGTGGTATATGAATGTAATGGAATACTATTGTGCTGTAAGAACTGATAAGTAGGTGAACTTCAGAAAAACCTGGAAAGACCTATATGAAGTGATACTGAGTGAAGTGAGCTGAACCAGGAGAACATTGTGTATAGTAATAGCAACATTGTGTGATGATCAACTGTGACTAACTTAGCTCTTCTTAGCAGTACAATAATCTAAGACAATTCCAAAAGATTCGTGATGGAAAATGGTATCCTCATCCAGACCAAGAACTATGGAGTCTGAATGCAGATTGAAGCATACTATTTTCACTCCTTTTGTTGTTGTTGTTCTAGAGGTCTTTAATCAAAGGCTGAATGACCTCTTGTCAAGAATGGTGAAGAAGGAACTCTTAGTTAGGTGACTAGATGACTTCTGAGGTCCCTTCTAACTGTCAAAACTGGAAGATGTCAACTAGTCTAAACCTCTCATTTTGCAGATGAGCAACTAAAGGGTAGTGATTTTCCCAAGGTCACTTGATTGGGGAATGAAAAGGTCAGGACTCAAATCCAGGACTTTTGACTTTGAATCCAGTTCTCCTTCCACCACATCAAAATACCTCACTTCCCCTCTGGAAACTGTAGAAGACAACATATGAGAGAACATCACATTGTATTTAGAGCTGGAAGAGACTTAGAGATTATCTGCACTCCTGTAATTTCAGAGTTGGAGGAGACCTCAAGGGATTGTCTAGAGTAACCCAATCCTGGAGAAGAGATCTTTCTACAACACACTGGACAAGTGATTATCTAGCCACTACTTCAAGACTACCGATGAGAAATTCGCTGTCTCTTGAGGTACCCTCATCCACTTTGGGAGAGCTCTGATTGGTATAATATTTTTGTCTATTGGTGTGACATTTTATCCAACCTCAATTTACCTTTTCTTTTTGGCAACTTCTACCCATTACTCCTAGTTCTTTCCTCTGGAGCCAAATAAAACAAGTGTAACCCACCTTATTTTACAAATAAGAAAATTGAGGCAAAGGGAAGTAAAAACTTTCCAAAAGAAACATAATGATGAGTGACTGAGTAGCATTTGAACCCAGGACTCTATTCCAAATCTGGTGGTCCAATAGTTTATGTTACACTTGAACCTTAATACTTACTAGCTGGGTCACCATAGGGAAACCACTTTATCTTTATTGGTCTCAGTGTTTTAGACCTGTAAAATGGAGAAAAAATATTTGCCCTAACTTCTTTAAAGAGATGGTATGAAAAAGAATACTGTATAAACTAGAGTTATTCTAATAAAAATAATAGCTAAGATTTGTATAGCAACAAGCACAGCTAAGTGGCAGAGTGGATAGGGTGCTGACTCTGGAGTCAGAAGATCCTGAGTTCAAATCTGCCCTCAGACACTAGCTATGTCACTTAACTCTGTTTGCCTCAGTTTTCTCATCTTTAAAATGAGCTAGAGAAGAAAATAGCAAACTACTTCAGTATCTTTAACAAGAAAACACCAAAATGAGGTCATGAAGAGTCAGACATACTGAAAAAAAATGACTGAACTGTGAACAACAAATATGGCACCTACTATGTATCAAGTCCTTTGCAAATATTACCTTATTTCATCCTCACAACAACCCTGGGAGACAGATATTATTATTATCTCCATTTCATAGATGAAGAAACAGAGGCAGAGAGAGATTAAGTGACTTTCCCAGGGTAACACAGCTAATAAGTGACTGAGAGGCTGGATTTGAACTCAAGTCTTCTTGACTTCAGGGCCTGAACTCTATTCACTGTACCACCCAGCTGCCTCTAAACTAGGTGAGATGCACACACAATATTGTGTTGTTGTAGAAAGAGTCTTGTATTTAAAGTCAGAGAGTCATAGCTCTGCTACTTACTACATGGGTGACCTTGGGAAAGGCACTATGGGCCTCAGTTTACTCCTCTGTAAAATGAGGGCTTGGACTATAGGATCTAGGAGGTCTCTTAGAAGTCTAAGTATCTGATCCTGTGAAAAGAGCTTGGAAGAAGACCTCCCTCTGAGTTTCTTGACAAGGGAGATGCTTTCCATCCCCTCTAGGTGGCAGATTCCTCTCATTGAGGTGTATGGACACCTCTGAACAAATAGTTTTGTAAAAGGCTTGACTTTTTCCAAGGCAGGTAATCTAGGAAAGAGCCATATCCCGGAACTCCTTATGCTGCTGGAAGCCCTGCCAGCCGGACCCTGGTCTTTGTGTGGGGAAGAGGCAGGGGGGAAAAGCCTCAGGAAGTCTTTGGTTTCATCTCTCCAGTATCCTTGGATCTCAAACCATTGTTTCAGGATTCTGAGAGCATTTAATAATGTTCCTGTTTGGGGGCTTTCTCTATTGCTGGGAGAGGCTGTTATTATATGATGGAAAGAGTACTGGAATTGAGTTGGAAAATTTGGCTACTACTTCTGGCACAGGGTGACCATGGGCTAGTCACACATCTCTCTGAGTCTCACTTTCCTCATTTATAAAATGGTGATATTGGGAGGAGCCAAGATGGTGGAGTAGAAAGACACATATATTCTAGCTCCTAACCCACAGCCCATAAAATACCTGTAAAGAAAAACTCCCAACAAATTCTGGGGCAGCAAAAGCCACACAACAATGGAGCAGAGGAGATTTCTGTTCCAGAGAGACCTGAAAAACTGACACCAAAGGTCTGTTGAGCACACCGGACCCAGAGTGGAGCCCAGCCCTGCCTTGGCCGAGTGGCACCGGGAGGAGCAGATCCAAGCAGGCTTCAGGGATGGAATCTCCAGCAGCAGCACAGGTCCCTCCACCCACAGGCGCCAAAGGTCAGTGAGAGAGTCTTTTCAGCTCACTGAGAGGCAAGCGGGGTGTCTCCATAACTCATGCCCCCTCAGGAGACAGCAGCAGGGGTGGCAGCAGACAGGGGTTCCCAAAGCAGGCAGTGGCCCGCGTCCATTATTGAAGGTCTCCTCGTAAACTCCCTGAGGGAACTGAGCCCCGTGTGATAGCCCTGCCCCTACCTGAGCACCAGATCTTAATCTCACACTGAATAGCAGCCCCGCCTTCCCCCCCTCCCCCCCGCCGCCTTCCCCCCCCCCACCCCCCCGTTGAAAGCCCTGAGGCTGGGAAGCAGCATTTGAATCTCAGCCCCCAAGTGCTAGGTGGGCGTAGCTGGAGGTGAGGTGGGTGTGGAGAGGAAACTCAGAAGTCAAGTAACTGGCTGGGAAAATGCCCAGAAAAGGGGAAAAAAATAAGACCATAGAAGGTTACTTTTTTGGGAAACAGGTGTCTCTCCCCATCCCTTTGGATGAGGAAGAACAAGGCATACTGCCAGAAGAAGTCAAGGGCCCTCCCTCCAAAGGGTACTTAAACTTGGCTCAGGCAATAGAAGACCTTAAAAAACAAATTAGCAGCTTACTAAAGGAGAACCAAAAAAAAACCGCTGAGGAAAATAGCAGCTTTAAAAAGAGGCTAACTCAATTGGAAAAAGAGGTCCAAAAAGCCAACGAGGAGAAGGAGGGTTTAAAAAGCAGAATTAGCCAAATGGAGGAGAAGGTTCAAAAGCTCACTGAACAAAATAATTCATTGAAAGAGAGAACTGAGTCCAGGGAAAAGAATGACTATGAGTTAAACCAAGAAGTTAGTAAACAAAACCAAAAATTTAAAAAAATAAAAGATGAGGTGAAAGAACTCATTGGAAAAACAACTGACCTGGAAAATAGATCCAGGAGAAATAATTTAAAAATTATTGGACTACCTGAAAGCCATGATAAAAAAAAAAAAGGACCTAGACACTATCTTCCATGAAATTATCAAGGAAAACTGCCCTGATGTTCTAGAATCAGAGGGCAAAATGGATATTGAAAAAATTCATTGCTCACCCTCTGAAAGAAACCCTACAGAAAAACTCCTAGGAATATTGTGGCCAAATTTCAGAGTTCCCAGGTCAGGGAGAAAATACTGCAAGCAACTAGAAAGAGACAATTTGAGTATTGTGGAAATACAATCAGGATAACACAGAATCTGGCAGCTTCAACATTAAGAGGTAAAAGGGCTTGGAGTGGGATATTTCAGAAGTCAAAGGAACTGGGATTGAAGCCAGGAATCACCTACCCAGCAAATCTGAATATAATACTTCAAGGGAAAAAATATAGACAGTAATATAGACAAACTTGAAGATTTCATGTTGAGGAAAAGACCAGATCTGTATTTAAAAATGTGACTTCCCAAGACAAGAATCAAGAGAAGCAAGAAAAGGTAAACAGGGGGAAAAAAAAAAGAAAAATCATAAAAGACTCTCTAAAGCTGAACTGTTTACATTACTACATGGAAAGAAAATATTTTTAACTCTTGAATCTTTTCTCAGTATTTGGGTAGTTGGAGAGATTGTACACACACACACACACACACACACACACACACACACATACACATAGATAGATAGAGAGTACAGGGTGTGTTATATCAGAAGAGATGATATCCACATACACACACACACACACAAAAATAAAATAAAATAAAATAAAAATTAAGGGGTGAAGGAGGAAAATTCCAGGAAGAGAAAGGGAATAATGAAATGGGGCAGGCTATAACTCATAAAAGAGATAAGAAAAATCTTTTTCAATAGAGGAGATAAGGGAGAAGGGGAGAGGGGGGGAAATAAAGCTACTCTCCCCACATGTGGCTGAAGGAAGGAATAACATGCTCACTAAATTTGATGTGAAAATTTATATTACACCACAGGAAAGTAGGAGAGGAGGCAACAAGTGAAGCGAAGGGAATGTTAAAAGGGAGGGCAAATGGGAGAAGGGAGTCACTAGAAATAAACCCTTTCGAGAAGCAACAAGGTCAATTTTAGGGGGGAAAATAAGGGGGATAGGGTAGGTCAGAGGGCAACATAATTAGTATTACACAACATGATTACTATGGAAGTCTTTCACAAAACAACAAATATTTAGTCTATATTGAATTGCTTGCCTTCTCAGTAGGGCTGGGGAGGGAGGGGGAAAGGGAGAGAAGTTGGAATTCAAAGTATTAGAACGAATGTTGAGAATTTTTATTGCATATAATCGGGAAATAAGAACTACAGGGATGGGGGTATGGAAATTCATCTTGCCCTGCAAGAAAAGAGAGAAGATGGGGATAGGAGAGGGGTGGGGTGTGATGGAGGGGAGGGTATGTTGAGGGAAGGAGTAATCAGAATGCAAGGTATTAGGAAGTGGGGGGAGGGGGGTGATGGGGAGAAAAATTGGTCATGTTACAAAGTGAGGTAAAAGCAATTAGTATTAAAACAATAGACTGAATTAATTACTGAGAATAAATCAATGACATCTTTAGTTTGGAGAAAAGAATTTCAGTCTAACTTTCCAAGAGGAAGGTAACCTCTGATAAAATTTGGCATTGATGGAAAAGTCAAGGTTTTAATGGTAAATTAGATTTTATGATTGCTATTTAGTCAGGAACTAGAACATGCATAGAAAGGCATGTAAGCCACTAAGACTTGCCTAAAAGATGTTCCCTAGCCAAAGTGAAACTATAATCACATTTTAAATCTGGTTATAGGAACTTGTCATTTTTAGATGCTATGGGACTACTAGGTGACTGTTCTTCTGAGTCTAACTCCAGGTATGGGAAGCAAGAAAGGTGATCTGAGCCTCCAGTACATGATGCCAGTAAGCTCATGAGATGCTGGTATGAACTGCATAGGTGATCTCAAGGGAAGAGTGGGAGAGCTGGTGTTCAGCATGGGCTGAGGTGGGATTCTCTGGACTCAATTTCCTCACTGACACTTGGCAGACCTTAAGCCTGACTGAATGCAAGTGGACAATCTACTCCTGCCTGGAACTGACATGAAGTTGGGGAGATATTGTATCCCTGCAATGTCCCTACTCTTGGTGGCAATTTCCTACAGTCAAAAGGTTTGTAAGCTTAATACCACATCTATTCAATTATAGATTATGGGTACAGGAACATCCGAGGCTGCCTAAAATTAAGCTATTAGGCATTGGACTTTAGACCAACAACAATAAGTTAGGGTCCTTTAATTCTTAGTAATACTGTGGAGACAATTAGATCAAGAGCTTGTGAAGTTAGCAACATAAATATTATCTGTGTCTCAGGTGGCTTATAATTCTTTTGTGGTCCATATTGTAAACGTTTTAAAAAGATGTATCACCCGAACAAAAGTTTGAATTGCTTCATCTGTTATGAACTGTGTTAAAAATAAATAAAAAAATAAAATAAAATAAAATGGTGATATTAACACTTGTGTGATCTACCATCATTGGACTGTTCTATGGAAGGCACTTTGCCAACTAATGATGTAAGGCTTTGCTCTTTACAGTGATACTAGTTACCTATTGGACTGTAAACTCTTTAAAGGTAGGAACACAGTTTTATATCTATTTATATTACTCACAATGTCATTAGGAGTCAAGAGATACGTTTGACCTTGAGAAAACCATTTTCTCTCTTTAGTTTTCAGTATAGTCATCTGTAAAATGAGAAAGCTGGACTAAAGTAGACACTCAAAAGAATTCATCCATTCAATGAACAAATATTTGTTCATTGAATGAATGAAAAGATGGATGAATGAATGCATGAAGCCATCTTCTGGATTCACAGGCCTTTGTCCTTGAGATAGGAGGCATTTTTAACCACTTAGAACTGTATCATCAGAGAGAAAACAGCAAGATTCAGAAAACCTGGCTTCTTGTCCTGTTTCTTTCACTAATTCTGTGTGTGAGCTCAAAAAAGTCTCCCTCCATCGGTCTCAAGTTTCTCACCTGGAAAAACCAAAGAGGAAAACTAGATGATCCCTGAGATTTCTTCCAGGTCTAATATTTAAGCTCAAATATTCTGTATCCAAAAGTTTCTCTGTTCTTTTCTTCTAAATTTTACCTTTTAACATCTCTTTGGGCTCCACTATTCTATGTTTTCCATGTTAAGGTTTCTGTTAGCCTTGACATTCTATGTTGTAAGTTTCTTTCTAGCGCTAAAATTCTCTGTTCTAGGTTCCAAGGCCCTGTCTAGTTCTCACATCCTCTCTGTTTTAAGGCTTCTTCCAGGTTTGACATTCCATATATTCTGTTCTAAGCCCCTTCCCAGTTATAATGTTTTGAGTTTTCGATTTTCTAACCCTGACATTTCACCAAAGTCAGAGGACTCCTCAGCCTTTCCCTCCTCTCCCCTTCCCTTTCCTTTTTTAGCCTGGTAGCTCTTGTGTCTCTAGGCTGTTTGTAGACAGAACACTCAGGTATTCCCAGATGCTAACCAGTCTCTGCCAACTGCCTTTCTATCAATAAGGTTTATCCAGTTTTCAAAGAAAACAGTCACTGGTCTTCTTGGGGAAGCGTCTCACTAAAAACCTGGGTAAAAATAACAGGGAAGGAAACAATGACCCTGTTCTTAAGATGGTAGAAGATTAAGAGGAGGATGGGAGTGGCCCACAGACAAAACTGATTTTGTCAAGGATTTGCTGTGTGACCTAGGGGAAGTCAACTAACTTCTCTGTGACACTGCCTGTCCACATGTTACAAAGAAGGGGGAGCCCTTTTCTTCACAGTGCCACCTATAACTATATCATACAAGAGACTGTCCCTCTGTTCACAGATGTTGCCTAACATCTTCCCTGGATACCTTTGAGAGTAGTTGTTCTCAGAAAGAATTTCAGGCAGCAGGAGGCTCAGCGATGACAGTTTTAATTAAACATTGTATTTCCCAAGGACATTTTGCAGTGCTGGATACAGCAGCCAAGGAATACTCCAGGTCATCACTTGGGGAAGCCTTTTTTGGAGGTCTGGTAAGTCTCACATGAATTGCTGGGGGGCTCTCTTCCCTAGTTTTGGAAGAGAGAGAGAGAAAGAGAGAGAGAGAGAGAGAGAGAGAGAGAGAGAGAGAGAGAGAGAGAGAGAGAGAGAGAGAGAGAGAGAGAGAGAAAGTCAGGGGCAGTGGAAAAGAGCAGTAGGTATGGAGTCAGAGGCCCAGGGTCCAAATCCATGCCAGACTAAACCTATGTGTCTATTAAGCACACCTCTTCCCCTTCTCCCACCTCAAATTCCTCATCTATAAAATAAGGAGATTGGGGTAATGACCTCTAAGGCTCTCCCCAGCTCAAAATAATCTATTCTGTTATGTTAGTTCAACTTTCTCATTTTCAGATGAGTAAACTGAGGACCAGAAAAGGAAAATGACTTGTTCAATATGTCCAATATGTCCAAATATGTCTCAACTCCCAGTTCAGGCGTCTGTCCACCACATCAGGCTGATAACACTTTGGAAGCCGAAGATCAGAGGTTAGAGAAGATTCCAAGACTAAGGGTTTCAGAGATTTATTCTCCAGGACTGTGGAGGTGATTTTCCGATTTAGGGGCTCGTGGGGGCGGGGAAGCTGAGAGAATCTGATGTGATGTGGCGGGGGTATCATGAGGGGGAGGGGCGGAGGGGGGAGAGGTCGAAGTGAGCCTGGAGGTAGAGGAGAGCTTGGCGGGAGGTGGGGGTTTGGGGGGAGGGCAGGAAGGCCGTTCCCCATCTCTGACGTCTTCCTGTCTTCACTGCATAGTGGCTGCTCCCCTCCCCAACCCCTAACCCACCCCCAGCCCCAGCCCCGCCCCTCCCTCCTCTTCCATCCTTTCCCCTCTGGATCTCTCTGCCTGATTCAATGAGAGCTGCTGGTTCCAGAGGAGGCCAGGGGCCGCCGAGCTCCCGCAGTGAGCACCGGAGAGCGGCGCCAGGGGGCAAGAACCGACCCGGAGGAGCGGACACGCGGGGGCTAACGTTGCTCCTGCCCCTTCCCGGGCCGCACGGCTCCTGGGGCAGCGGGAAGAGGAGCCTCTGCGGTGGCTGGGGGTCCAGGGACAGCGGAACTGAGCCCTGAGAGGAGACTAAAGGAATAAGGGTCTAGGGAAAGGGGGAAAGAGAGGGGACACCCCTGGTTTCAGCCTTGCCCTGAGCGCACCGGAATCGGAGAGTCCTGCCCTGCTCTGACCGTCCGGACCATGGTACTGTCGGTGCCCATCATCGCGCTTGGTGCCACGCTAGGCACAGCAACCAGTATCCTCGCCCTGTGTGGCTTCACCTGCCTGTGCCGTCGCCTGAACCCCAAGCACGGGCTCCAGGACCAGGACCAAGGCCAGGATGCTGAGAAGGCGACGTCCAGCGTGCTTCGGCCCGCCCAGCAGCAGCAGGTACCCGGGCGCCCTGCACTTGTCCGGTGCCCCCAACCTTGCTCCCTTCACCGCACGCGGATGGCAGCCCCGAGCCAGGAGCAGCCCTTCGCGATCGCGCCCCCTCCCTAGTCTGAGGGCGGGGCAATCTGTCTGTCCTTGGGGGGGGCGGGGGCGGGGACTAGCCCCCTGGGGAGGGGGTGTGACCTCCTGGACCAGGGGTGGGAGGAGGCTGTACCTGGCTTGAGGAGAAAAGGAGAGAAAAATAGAGAGAAAAGGAGGGGTGGGGATGAGGGTGTAATAAGGGAGACTGTAGGGCTGGGATGTGAAGGAGGAGAGGGATTTTGGGGGAGGAATAGGTTGGGGGGCTATAGGTGGAGGCAGAGGAGGGCATTGTGAGGGAGAATTAGGGCGAATGGGGACCAGTGAAGAGGGGAGTTGAGAAATGATGGATTCTGGAGGAGTGGGGATCTGTCATGAATTCTGAAGGAGAGAGTTGGAGAAGGACTAAAGAGAGGTGGACGCTAGGGGGTGAGGGTGGAGACTGAGGGGTTGAAAGAGGAGAGGGAAGACCTCCCCCCCACCCACCCCAGGGAATAGTGTTGGGTATGTGGGAAGGGAGGCTAGGAGTGAGACCTCTAATTGAAGAAGTCAGGGGGTTCTGGTGGTTGCTTTGATTTGGGATAGTAGAGACATAACAGTAGCCAAGAGAATTGGGGGACTGGAAGGTTGTGACCAGGGAGTAGGGGGCAGAGTGAAGAGGGGGGCTCGGGGAACATGAACAATGGAAGGGGAGATTGGAGATCTGTAGCAGGAGTGGGGAGGTTAATACCAGGAGGTGGGGAGGGAGGGCTTGGGCTCTGTGAGGAGAGAGAATTAAGGAAGGAAGGATGGATCTGGGACAGGAGGAGGAAGGAGTAGGGACTGATGGAGAGGAGGATTGGGGGATGGGAGAAGAGTAGGATTCCAAGGGAGGACTGAGGTCAGTAGGGGCTGTGAGGAGGGGGTATGAGAGGGGGCTGTGAGGAGGATAGGGGGAATCATGGATTTGGGGAGGAGCTTAGGGAGAGTAGGGAATCTTAAGAGGGAAATAAAGGATTCTCAAGGAACAGTGGAGGAGGGGCTTCAGGGAGATGGTGGAGCATCTGTGTGTGGGGTGGAAATGGAGATTAAAAAAAACGTATGTGGGTCAGGAACCAAACTGAGCCCCAAAGAAGGGAAAATGCAGTGCTCTCTCCAGGAGGGAACATTCTCTGTGGTGGATAGAAAGGACAATTTGTGGGGAGGTAGGAACAGCTGTGGTCTAAAGAGGGCTCAGGAGGGGGAGTAGATAAGACACTGGTGGTTGGAAAGATATCCCCCTCTTTCACCAGTCTGCCCCCTCCCCCAGCTCCCACTACTGCCCTCCAATCATACATGCTGGGGTTGGCTCCACTCATTGAAAGAGATCTCTGGGAGTAACAGGGACACCAGCACCCATCTGTTCTCTCTGACCTCTGGAGAGCAGGGACTGGAAACAGCTCTGTGTTGTTAAACTGTAAGGTTGGGGATGAGTAGGCAGAGGATGAATGTGTACTCTATCCCTGCTGAAGCAGAGAGGCAAATCCCCTTTCTGGGATGATTTGGGGCATGGAGGTGGGTTAACTAGAAAGCCTTCCCTTGAGTTTCAGGACAGAATTGTAAACAGCTTGGAGAACTGAGGAGACAGTGGGCCATGTGGGTACACCCAGGCCCCTGGCTGCAAGTTCCACCTTAGAATCCTTTGACTCTGGAGATTAGATCTCTTCTTTTCATTCTCCTAGTGGGAGGGTCATATCAATGTGGGAAAGGGGTCAGAGACTCATATTATCAGAACATATTCAAATAGCTTTCAGGAAACCCTAGAAAAGAGAATGTTGGCACTAAGAGGAACCTTAGAAAACAGTCAGCAAACATTTGAACAGCCCTAGGCACTGTGCTAAGTGCTGGGAATGCTAAGAAAGGCAAAAACACATCCCTGGTCCTCAAGGAGCTCACATTCTAAGGTCGGGGTGAGGAGGGGGACATGTACATAACTAGGTACACACAAGGAAGATAACCCAACAGAATATTCACTATCAGACTAGGAGGCCTTGCAGCATAGAATGTTGGAAGTGGCAGGGATCATAGATCAGAGAATGTTGTAGAAAGGAGACACCTTAGGGAGCAGAATATCAGAGCTAGAAGACATGTTAAGGATAGCGAATATTAGAGAGGAGAAGAATCTGAGGACATAGAATATTGGAGCTAGAAGGGACCTTAGAACCAGGAACACAGAATGTCAGAACTGAAAGAAACCTTAGAACGTACAATGCTGTAACTGAAAGGGACCTTAGAATTTAGCATGTTTAGAGCTAGAAGGATCCTTAGAACATGGACCTGGGGTGTCAGAGCTGGAAGGGACCCTAGCATAAAGAACATTAAATATCCCTCTCTGATTCAACCCCTGCCTGAAGCATGAATCTAACACTTTTTCTATGTTAAGTACTCAATCACTTTCTGTTCCAGTCTATATAAGCTTTGCTTCACAGATTCATCTAGAAGAGTATTATTTAATAAAGAAGACCACCATGCTGACACTGTACTCAGGGGTCTATTAGTTTCCTTTTCCAAATTGATCTAAGAAATTTCTCCCAGTGCTGAAGGTCATTCTCCTCAATTCAACTGAATTGAAGAAACATCTGTCTTTGTAGAACCCATGGTGCCTAGCACTGGGCCTTCCACCTAATAAGTGCTCAATAGCCTATAAAAGGCCCTTTCTGCCATAGGGCAAAAGATTTAGAGCTGGAAAGGACCTCAGAGGTCATCTGGTACAGCCTGTCATTTGACCAAGGATGGAACTGGGGCCCAAAGGCTTTAACTCACATAAGACAATAAGTGGTGGAGGCAGAATTCAGTCCCTGATTGAGTCCATTTGACTGCAGACTCAGACCTTGAGAGCTCACTCTTGACTGAACAGTCCACCGAAAATTCTATGGAGGAGTGGTTATTGGGGTTGGCCAGACCAGGTCCTTGCCATGGGTCCTTGCCAGAGATGAGAAAGAGGCTATTCTAGGCATAGGGCACAATGTGGGCAGAGTTGGAAGATGCAAGATGAGTTTCTTCTGGTCAGGATGTGTTTCCTACCCATCCCCTTTCAGAACCTTGGTCTCAGTCCCAACTCAGCCTTACTTAACGTTAGACTTGGTATGATAAACATGTTGTGGCTGGTTGCTTAGCAATGGGGAAGGCAGTCAGCTGTATGAAATTTTCATCAAGAAATTAGCATGGGTTATTTCAGGGAGATGTGCAGAACACGGCCTATTGGAGACAAACAGCGTCCTTAGAAACCTTTGACATGCTGTCAGTTTCTTCCCTGAGGTTGTACTCAAAGGGCAAGCCTGGAATCAGCTGAAGCCAGATGGCATTCTTCATTGTCTCTTCCTGGTAAGACATGGTAATCCTTATGATAATGGTTTCTGTTGACCGTAGAATCAATAAACACTTTTCACTACTCCAACCCAAAACATTTTTATAATCTTGGTATTTTTCAGACTTTTAATCACAGGCCACTGACTTTGATCAAAATACACTCAAGGAACATAAAGAGACAGAAAGCAGGGAGAGGAGAGAACAGTGGAGGTAGAGGAGGAGAGGAGAAAAGAGGTGCTGACTGAAAGAGATAGAGAGGTAAATAAAGAGAAAATGAGTTGGAAGAGGAGATGGGGGAAGGAAAACAAAGTGGGAGAATAGAGAGACAGGAAGGAGAAAGAGAAGAGAAAAATGATGGAACAGAGGGACAAAGATTGAGAGACAAAAGACATGAAAAGAGAAGAGAGAGATAAAGGCTGAAAGGAAATAAAGAGCAGGGTGAAGAGCAAAAAGAGAAAGGAAAGAAAAACAGTAGAGTAGAGGGGAAAGAAGAAAGAAGCAGATAGAAAAGAGTACAAGAAGAGAAGTGGAGAGGGTAAAAAGGGGAAATAAGGAAGAGGAATTAAGAGAGAATAGAAAAGAAAAAGAGAGGAGGAGAAATAGTGGGGTGAGGAGAGGAAGAAGAAAATGAAGAGGAAAGAAAGGGAGAATGGAAAGAAAGAAGAGAGGAGATAGAGAGTAGGAGAGAAAAGAAATAGACTGAGAAGGAAGAGAAGAAATGTGGAGAGATGGCAAAAGAATAGATTGAGAGGAGATAGAGAAGACAAGAAGAGAAAGAGACAATGAGAGGAAAGAAAGACAGAAAGGGAAAGGAGGAGAATGGGAAAGAGGAGGACACAAAAGAGACAGACAGAAAGGGGAGAGGTAGGGAGAGCTTGACCAGTAAACAGAGCAAGAGAGAATGTCAGAATGGGACGATACTGTGACTTAGGTGTGTCATGGCACAAAGGGAAAGAAAGAGAAGAGAAAATCAGATTGAAATGGGGAAAGAGAGACATGTGGAAACTGAAAATTAGACCTAGTTAGGGAGAGGCAAAGAGGGCTGAAGATGTCATAGAAGAAAGAACAGGAATGAATTAGACCAAGACAGAGAGAGACAAAGGAAGACAAAGACTAAAAATCGGAAGATAGAAAGGGGCGATCAGGATCAGAGGCACTGGGATAATTTCTCCCTTTTCTCCACACTCACCAGATAGGATCAAATTGGCTTTAGTGTTTTCTAGGAACTCAAGAGCAGCTTACACATCATTCCTATCAGACTATCAATTCCCTTTTGCCCCTTCCTCACCAATAGTCTTTATAAAATGCTTGTGGGGTTGGTGTGGTGAATGACCTCAGAGAGAAGAACTATAATGAGCAGTGAACCCTAGCTGAATTCCTTCTAGCAGGATTCATTTCTAGGCAATGTGGTGCAGTGAGAAAAATCCTAGATTTAGAGCAGGAAGACTTAGGGTATCATCTAATCTCTGCCACTGGGGAATCTTGGTCAAGTCACATGGTGTCATTGGGCCCTCCTCTGTAAAATGGTGGAGTTGGACCTTTCTGGCTATAACTCTTTGATCCTTTGAATCCTGGTCAAATAGACAAAGCCAGTAGTTTTGTGTACATTTAAATGAGCACAATGGTGCGCACAAACACAACTATATTGAAAATGCTGCAGACATACATAGAGAACAAAACAAGCCATGCTCTCTCTTTCTTTCCCTTCTGTCTTGGTCTTAGTAGCAGTGTATATGGTGGGGAATTACAGTTAGCACTGCTTGACTTAAGCAAAATTATGCTTTACTTTGTAAATAAGGACTTTCTAGGTTCTCAGGACCCCACAGAACCATGTCCTCAGTGACGAATGGGTATGAGAAGGAAGGTTAACGAGGAGCTAGCTGCCTTGGAGAATGCCACTGTGGAGTTAAAAGATCTGTCATTACACTTTGCCTTAAATTTGGCAAAGCCTTTTGCACACATCTGAGCTTCACAAAAAGCTTTTGAAGTGTGTACTATTACCTACATTGTACATATAAAGAAAATGAAATTCAGAGAGGTTAAGTAATTTGCCAATGGTCACACAGCCAGAGGTACCAGAGAGGATTTGAATGCAGGCCTCTTCTGATTCCACACCCAACAGTGTTCATTGCACCAACACCTCTCCCCCTGCCCACTGCCTAGTGGGAAATTGGAGGGTTCTCAGTGTCCTGAGCACTTTAGGTTAGATGAAGGATTATGGCACTTTCCCATCTTCAGAAAAAGCAGAGACACTTAGGGGAGAGGAAGACATGCTGAGGGAGAGGAGGTTGGGGAGGAGCGATGCACACAGTGGGAGCTGATAGGTACAACTAGCTTGGCCATAACTGGTCAAGGAGAAGATCGCTGATGGACAGTCAGGTGGCATAGTGGTTAGAGCACCTGGTCTGGAGCTAGGAAGACCGATCTTCTCAAGTTCAAATCTGACTTCAGAACTTACTAGCTGTGTGACTCCGGACAAGTCACTTAACCCTGTTCGCCTCAGTTTCCTTGTCTGAGCTGGAGAAGGAAATGGCGAACCACTTCAGTACGTTTGCCAAGAAAACCTCAAACGGGGTCACTAAGAATCAAACATGACTGAAACAACTCGGCAACAATTACAAGCTCATATATGGGGAGAAGTGGAGATGGGGAGTGATTAGACCCTCTATCATATTAAAACTAGATTTGGAGGGGAGGGTAAGGAAGAACTTTACTATTAACTTGCCAAGGACTTTAGGCAAATCCCTTGATCCCTCTGGGCCTCAGTGTGTTCATCTGCAAAATGGGGATAATGCCAACTGCATTAGCCTATTAATTTTTGGTGGTCTTTCTTTGCGAAGTGCTTTGTTCTGTATTACTCCATTTTTTAGAGGAGAAAACTAGGATGCAGAGGAATAAAGTGATTCGCACAGAGTCAAAGCTAGTAAGCAAGTCAGCAAGCATTTATTAAGCCCCTACTGTGTACCAGCCACTGTGATAAACTCTGGGAATACAAAGAAAATTGAGGACATGGTTGTTGCTTTCAGGACAGCTTAACTTGAACCCAGGACTCCTGACTCCAGGTTCCTGCCAAAACCTAGAAAAGTCAGCTTCTTCCCTCCCCCTTTCTAAACTAGTGACCCTTTATCTTTCTCAGTTCCTTTGGGCCTTCGTACCCTTGGGAAAAGTCAGAAAAACCATGGGCTTCCCACTCTGTATGGCAACCTGTGCTTGATGAGGCAGGAATAACATGGTCCTTTTCTCATCTTAGCCCTGCCAGGGAGGCCAGGAATTGTGGGATGGGATGGGCATGAGGCAGGGCTGGAAAGGCCAGTCTGTTCTGATTTAATGAGGAGCCAAGGTCAGAAGAGAACAATGGACAAAGAGGGGGACAGTCCTTGGGTTTAGAATGAAGCCAGGACCTCCATCATTCATGTGTGACAGACAGCATCTTGGAAGTCCTGGGTTTGCTTCAACCACTTACTAGCTAGATGGCCACAGGCCAACCGCTCTGAGACCTCAGTTTCCTTGTCTGTAAAATGGGAATAAGAATGCTCACACTCAACCCACAAGGCTGTAATTGTAAGTGTTTAGAGACCAGGCTATGAGGTGCGGCTACCACGGAGGGGTCAAACAGCTGTCATCCACCTTTGTCCCAAGTGCCCTCCCTCAACAACCCCCCCCCAAAAAAAACCCCAGTAACACATCACAGCTTTTCTTTGTGTTTCTATCTCATCACATTGCCTGGCACATAATACTCACATAATAAAGACTTGCTGATTGACTGACTGCCTGTCTGCCTGATTCTCCCAGGTCTTTTTAAATTAGGAAATCATTTTGTAAATTCAAGACTATGACATAGATGAAAGATAAAGAGGAGAAATGGAGATTGAGAGGCAATGTGTCCAAGCACACTGAATTTGTAACTAATATACCTACATTCAAGTCTCCTGTGATCCTAAGTAAGCCCGGATCTAGAACTGGGAGAGACCTTAAAGGCTACAATAGCTCCCCTCCCCAATTTTACACTTGAAGGAACTGAGGCCCTAAAGTAAAGTATCTCACCTCAGGTCACACATAGGATCATATATCTAGTACCAGAAGGGGCCATCTAGTTAAGCCTTCCCCACCCCGAATTTTATAGATGAGGAAACAGACCAAGACAAAGTGAACTAACTTGCCCAATGTCACACAAGTAGCGGCAGGGCAGAAGTTTGAACCCAGTTTTTTTCTTTACCATGACCTTGACTCTGCTGTTTGGTAGTTCTACAACTCTGTACAGGTTAGTTAACCTTTCTGCTCCCCCATTTCATGACCTGTAAAATGAGCATGATACTGCTACTTCCCCAGATTGTTGTGAGGAACGATCTTTGTGGAAGGGTGATCCATTCTTTGTAGGCATCGAGGCAGCCTCAGTTCTCAAAACAGGTATTTCCTGTTCAGTGAAGTGGGATAAATCAACAACCCTGGGCTTCATTCATTCAACAAATATTTACCCAGTGCCTGAGAGGGTGCCAATTCTGCCTAAGCAAAACCCGAGCAGAACAGAAAATTAATGGTAAGGAATTTTTATTTATTTTCTCTAATTTCTGTTAAAATTAGATGGAGGGAGAGAGAATATTAGACTCAGACACAAGAGACTTGGGTTCAAGGCCCAGTTCAGTCACTTTAGTGTCTGATAATTGTCTGCTTGTTGGTAAACATCTAGTCACTTCCCTTCCCTGGCTTTCAGTTTCCTCATCTATAAAATGGAGCAGAGTGGAAAGAACACAAGCTAAGTGTCAGTGTCAAGTGAAAAAACCTGGGCTCCAATGAGTCTTCTCAGTACTTGTGGAGCATTGGGGGAAGTCAATCCATCTCCCTGGGACTCAGTTTCCCCATGCAAAAAATGAGGGAGCTGGCCTGTGAGGTTCCTTCTTGACTTGAGACCTATAACCCTCTGACTAGATCACTTGCAAGGCCTCTTCCACCCCTTATGATCCTAAATCCTCTGATCTTTCCAAGAAAAGTGGGCTGTGCTTAAATGCAATACTCAGCTGTGATGCACCATAGAAACGTGAGCTGCCTTTAATGAGAGCATAGCCCTGGATCCCAGCTAGTTTTTCCAGGGGCCTGTTGAATCCCATATTTCAAGATCTTTCCCCCTATCCCTGCCCCTATACTGGATGGTTCCCTGGCTGGTCTTCTCAGTCACATTTCTCATTCCCAGTGCCCAGCAACTTCAAAGAAATGAAAGGATAGGCCTTCAGGAGAGGGATCACAAAGGCAGGCTGGCCAGGCCTGCTCCCAGAGACAAAGCCAGGCAGGACCATCTCAGGCTCAGTTATTCTGGTGCATCAATCAATAGGAGGCCATCTTTACCCAGGAGGTTGAAACAGGCCTTTGCAGGATGGTGACGAGCCTTGATGCCTGATTAAACATCTGTGACACAAGTAGCCCCCCAGGGAGGGGCTTTCAGGGGGAGAACAGGGGAGATTTTCTCCAGGTCACAGTTAAGTGAAAATATTGGTGGGTTTGGGGAGAGGTCCCCATTTCCTTTCTCCCTTCCTCAAGCCTTCCCCCACCCCATGAAGCCTCAGAATCACCAGCTGGGATTATTTTTAGGGAAGGTTCTGTTTCTTAGAAATGATGACCTTGTCTGTTAGTCGGAAAGCAAGGAATCATCCATGTGGAGTCTGAGGACCTTGGACTCAGTGCCTTGCTTTGACACTTTCCTACCTATGGAACCTGCTCCCCACCTCCATCCATGCCTCTGGGCTTTCATTTCTGAAATTTAGGTCATGTGCAGGAATTTTTTATTAAAAAGACTCCATAAATAATTATAGGGAGTGCCTACCAATATCACTGGGTGGCTGAACTGTCAATCAGTATCACTCATAGTTTAAATTGGTTGTTAGCCAGCCTGCAGTTGAATTCCTCTTTCTGTGCCTCAGTGGGAATGGCAGGGCCATAGGGGAAATGGTGCAGAGAATGTGGGACTGAAAGTCAGGAAGACCTGGGTTCTAGTTGTGCCTTGGACATTCACTGCGTGACACTAGGTCACTTCATCTCTTCTCTGCCTCAGTTTCCTCATCTGTAAAATGGGGACTGTAAAATCTGGAGTGTTTATCCCAAAGGATTGTTGTGAGGATCAGGATCACATGAGAGAGTAGATGTATTAAAGGTCTATGGTCAATTAACAAGCATTTATTAAGCATATACTAAATGCCAAGAGCTGTCCTAGGTACTGGGGAGGAAATGGCATAGTGCTGGTTCTCAAGGATATTACACGGGTCTTAATTATTTTTTGTACCTGCGTGTCATGGACCCCTTGACAGTCGAGATTGCTTCTTAGAAAAATGTTTTTAAATAGTGAAAGGAAATGCTAAATTTCAGTAAGAGTTTAGTGAAAATAAAAATGTATTTTTTCATATAATTTTATGGGCCTTCCTAAAATCTATCTACAGATCCTTGAGTGTCTGCAGACCCCAGCTTAAGAATCTCTGTCTAGAGACAGATAGAATATGTATGTGTGTATGTATGTATGCCATGTGATATTATCATTTTACAATTTAGTAACAGTAATTCCCATTGTTCTTTAGAACTAAGAGGAACCTTAAAGAACATGAAATTCAAAGCTCTTATTTTACAGAATAAAGCCCAGAGAGATAAAGTGATTTACCCAAGGTCACATAGATGATGATGTAGACAGACTGGATTCCATCAGCAGATTTCTCTGACTCTTGAAGTCTTGTTCATAATGATAAAGAGAGTACAAGAGGCCCTTTACTTATTTGTACTTTGCCCAAGCTGGCCGTTGCTTGCATATTTAAGATACTGTTAAAGGGGGACTACCCAAAGTATTCCATAATCACCCTAGGGCAGTTGTGGGGCTCTGGCCCCACATGTTCCTCCCCCTCTCTTCTTTACGATCAAAGGATTTGGTTGCAGAAAGGATTTATGAAAGACCCTAGTCAAACCCCCTCACTTTTAAAAAGTTTAATTAATTAACTTTGTTTTCAACAATCACTTCCATAAGTCTTAAATTTCTTCCCCCTCTTTCTCTTCTCTCCCCAAGACAGCATGCAATCTTATATGGTGAACCCCCTCACTTTTTATAGGAGAAAACTGAGGACCAGTGAGGGCAAGCAATTTACCATATAGATAGTAAATAAAGTGGAAATCTACCATTTCATTAAAGTCTGTAGTTTAAGGAGTAAGAACGCATGCATATATTTGCTCATTAATTAATTAATTAAGCATTGATTAAGAACCTACTATGTTTGATAGGCTCAGCAAATCTGGAGTGCTGACAGGGATTTTCTTTTTGTGTTGAATCAGAAAAGCAGAGAGAAGGTGTTCCAGTCTTCTGTCACTGGCTGACTGAACTGTCAGTCAGAGTCAAGCCAGCCAACAACCAATTTAAACAATGAGTGATGCTTACTGACAGCTCTGCCATTCAGTGATATTGATAGCCAGAGGAGTAGGTATGGTTTACTCCTATCATATGACTATCTATGGAGGTTTTTCCATAACAAATTCTTGCATATAACCTAGATTTCAGAAATGAAAGACTAGAGAGATGAATAACGAGATGGAGACAGGGAGAGAGACAGAGAGACAGAGAGAGAGATTGAAAGGGAGGGAAGAAGAAAGAGAACTTCATATATATTTACCCTGCCTCCAATGTCTTCCACCCATAACCAATCCATTCTCCATATAGCTGCCATATTGATATTTCTAAAATATAGGTCTGACCACATCATTCTCCTTCTCGAGAAGTCATGCTGTATTAAATACAAAGTATGCTGGGATTTATAACTATACAATCTGGCTTGAGATCACATTTCCAGGCTTATTACATATTATGTCAAGTTGCACAGTGGATAGAGCAATGGGCCCAGAGTCAGGAAGACCTGAGTTCAAATTTCAGCATTTACTAGCTGTGTGACCTTGACAAGTCACTTAACCTCTATTTGAGGTTTCTTTGTAAAATGAAGGGATAATAATAGCAGCTACCTCTTAGTGTTGTTTGAAATTCACACGAGATAATATCTGTAACATGCTTAACATGGTGCCTGGTACATAGTGGTACACAGTATGAATACAGGAAAGTATCATGGAGTAATGGATGGAGCAGCTAGGGGGGCCACAGTGCATAGAGTCAGCAAGACTCAACTTCCTAAGTTCAAATCTGGCCTCAGACACTTACTAGCTCTGTGACCCTGGGCAAGTCATTCAAGCCTGTTTGCCTCAGTTTCCTGATCTGTAAAATGATATAGAGAAACAAATGATAAATCACTCCAATGTCTTTGCAAGAAAACCTCAAAAGTGGTAATGAAGAGTCTAATAATAACAAAAATGGTGGATATAGAGCCGGCTTCTCAGAGCCAGGAAGACTTGGGCTCCAGTCTTTTATGTAATCTCATCTTTGTGACCCTAGGTAGGTGACTTACCTTCTCAATGCTCTTGGTAGCCCTAATGCCATCTCTAAGACTCTAAATGGCAGAGATACTGTTTTTTTCTTTGGTAGAGGGGATTTCCTCATCTGAGAGGTCTCTCTGCCAATGGAATCAATGGTCTACTGACTCTAGTCCAGTTCTTTTCCCCTTTAGATGCTCTGCCTTCCAGTCAAAGCTGCCTATCTATTGTGTTCCCTGTGCATGAAACTCCTTCTCCCATCTCCATGCTTCTATCTGGGCTGTCCTGCAGGTCTGGAGTACCCTCTGTACTCACCTCTCAACAACAAAGTTGTTGTTATTGTTCAGTAATTTCAGTTATGTCAGAGTCTCCATGATCTTATTTGGGATTTTCTTGGTAAAGATACTGGAAAGGTCTGCCATTTTCTTCTCCAGCTCATTTTACAGATGAGGAAACTGAGGCAAATAGGGTGAAGTGACTTGCACAGGGTCACACAGCTAGGAAGTGTCTGAGGTTGGATTTGAACTTAGGTCCTCCTCATTCCAGACCTGGCCCTTTATTCACTTGTGCCACCTAGCTGACCTTTAGGATCCATAGTTTCCTTCAAAACTCCTCTCAAGTATCCCACCCTACATGAGATTTATCCTGATCCTGATCCATCTTGTCTTCAGTTTTCTCCTCTATAAAATGAGAGGGTCAGAGCTGATGAGGTCTGAGGCACCCTTTTAGCTCCAACCCTCTAATCCTATGTTCCTCCTTTCCTTTCAAAATTATTTTGCATTTCCTTAATGAGTTGTGTCCCCTCAGTGGAATTTAAGCTCCCCGAGGGAAGGCTCTACTTCATTTTTTCTTTTGTATCCCTATCTTTTAGCTTAATGCTTTGCACACAGTAGGTGCTTAATAAATGATTCCTGAATGAATGAATGAAGGGAAGGAGCATGAAGTAGTGAAAAGAGTACCCAGTTTAGGGTCAGAAGACTCGAGTTCAAATCCCAGCTTTGTTGCTTACTATTTGCATCACCTTGGGTCATTCAACAACTGTCAGCCTCAGTTTCATCATCTGTAAAGTGAGATGATTGTAAGGTCCTCTCTAACTTAGTCTGTGACCCAATGAATGAATGAATGAATGAGATCTAAAGATAAAACTAAATTTGTTCCCCTCTTTCAATTCATGGAGAGGCAGCATCAGTGTGACATCATGGAATTGGGATTGGGGATTGGGAATCACAAATCTTCTGCTTACCTGAGTGGTCTTGAACAAGTCTCTTAACCTCTTTGGCATTCACTTTCATCCTCTGCAAAATGAGGGGGTTGAATTTAATGATATCTGAAGTCTTTAAATTGCAAGATCTTTTTTCCCAACCAAAAGTCTGAGAATAGAATAAGTCAGGTTTGGGGAAGGTTGGAGGAGGGGATGGAGGGGTGATACCAGCTGGGAGGAGGGGAGAGTAAGAAGAGAAAAGAGCTGTTTTTAGAGTGAGTAATTGATGTAATTAAAGTTATTAGTAAAGAAAAGCTTGGTTTTTAAGGGGCAAATGAGTCAGCAGCAAGTGAAAGTCGGCAGCCCAGTGCCATGTGGTATGTCTAGAATTCTTGTATATTTCAGGAATGCCTGATTCCCTTGTAGGATGAACACCTTGGATCTGCCATCTGTATGGTGGATAAGAATAGCCTACCTCACTTCAGGGGACCTTGGACTTGACCCCAATGGCTGCTAGGGGAGGAGGTCTCTGGGAGAGGTATTGAGAGGTGGAGTCTACTGGTGTTAAAGGAGACCCAAGGCTCATAGACATAAAGTTGACCCTTGGCCCTCCACTAATCTAAGGGAACATAAATTAAGACCAGGAGGGGAACTCAGAGCTCATCTAGTTCAACTCTCTCATTTTACAGATGAAGAAATTGAGACACAGAGAGGTTAAATAGCCTGCCCCAAGTCATATGAACAAAAGGAGGCATAGCCAAGTCTTTTGACTTCAGATCCAGTGCTCTTTTTACTGTCTCAACATCTTTCTTATATTATAGTGGTGATCTGGGTTGTCAAAAGCCAAAGGGCCACCAGCCTTTTCCACTCCTGGAAAGGAGTCAAATGAACAGTTTGTGTATCTATTTTTTGGAGATCATCCTGGCTAAGTTTGGAAATGCTCATCACTAACCTGGCCTCAGAATGATGAACTCATTGGCCCCCAAAACTCTTAGAGTCTGTTGATTCAGTTTAGAGGAATTTTGACCCCTTAGGATAAAATCCTTCTCACAATCTGATTCTTGCTGACCTTCACAGTTTTTTATATTACTCTTTTTCCTACCCTCTGAATTCTAGTGTCCATGACACTCCATCTCCTATTGCCTATGTTTACCCAAATTGTTTCCCCCTGCCTAGAACTCCTTCTCTCCTCCTTGTGGGATCTGTACCTTCCAAGTACCACATCCTCCACAAGACCTTTCTTCTACTTATTAGCACTCTATGTCCCCTTGAAGTTACTTACTAGATAGTCTATGCTTATCTGTGGGACTGTCTCCATTTCCCTACTCTTTGCAGCATCTAGAAAAGTGCCCAGAAAAGAGTTGGCATTGAATTATCTGTTGAATAAAATCAAATTGCATGCTGGCTTCTGACACCATCACTTGACTGAGGCTGCTGTCTCTGAGGTTTCCAGTGAGCTCTTAATTGCTAAATCCAATGCCCTCTTCTCAGTACTCATCTTTCTTGACCTTTGTGCTGCTTTTGATTCTGGTGGTCATATCCTCCTCCTCTCTTCGTCCCTAGCTTTCTGCTTTTCTAATACTGTTTTCTCTTGATCTTCCTCCAACCTGTCTGACCTCTCCTCGGTCTATCCTGCTAGGTCATCATCAGTGTCCCACCCCTCACCTTGGGGCTTCCTCATGATGGACTCTCTCTCTCTCTCTGTCTCCTTCTCTATCTGTCTCTCCCTCTCCTTCTTTCCCGCCCCACCTCCTCCCTTTTCTGGCAACTAGGTGATATAATGAATAGAGTGCTGGGCTTGGATTCAAGAAGACCTGAGTTCAAATCTTACCTCAGACATGTGGTAACATGTGATCCTGAGCAAGTCTCTTAACTTCTGTGTGCCTCAGTTTCCTCAACTATAAAATAGGGATAATAATAGCACCTACCTAGAAGGTTGTTGTGAAGATCAAATGAAATTGTACTTGTAAACAGCTTAGCACTTTATTGCCTGGCACATAGTAGGCACTATGTAAATATCATCATCATCATCACTGTGTATCTTTCTTGTCTCTCTTTCTCTGTCTCTATCTCTATCGCTATTTCTGTCACAACCTCTATCTCATATCACATCAGTTCCCCTGGATCTTCTGTGCAGTTGACCTTCTCCTCTTCTCTTTCTCTATCTCTCTTTGTTATTTCATTTCTTCCCATGGATTCAGTAGTTATCTCGATGCAGGTAACTCCTGGATCTATATATGCATCCCTTCTCTCTGCTGAGCTGCAGTCTTACTATCTTCAAATCCCTGCTAGGTATTTCCAACTGGATATCTTAGAACTAACAAATTTGACATGTTCAAAATGAAACTGATCATTTTTTCTTGTAAGCCTAGCTCTTCTTCTGAATTCTTTGTCTTTTCAGTGGCATGACCATCCTACCAGGCATCTGGCTGTCCAACTTCAGAGTGATCTTTGACACTTCCCTCTTTCTCACCCCCATATGTGAAGCTACCAAGTCTTGGTGATTCTTTCTTTCCATATCTTTCACACCCATCCCCTTATTTACACTGACTTAACCACCACTTAAGCTCAGGCCATCATCACCTCTTGCCTAGACCATTGTTAATGCCATCCTATTGGTCTCTTGGTGTCAGGAACAATAAGAAGGCAAGGTTGGCTGGGCCACAAAGTGTATGAAGGAGAATAATATGAAATAAAGTGGAAAAATCAGTCAAGATCAGGTAGTGAGGAGCTTTGAATGTTAACTAGAAGACTTGGGCATTCCCTACTTATATGTTATCATGGGAATAATCATGGCAAACTGCTCCAGTATCTGCCAAGAAAACCCTAAATGAGGTCATGAAAAGTTGGATGTGATTGAAAAACAATCATCACAGCTAAGACACATTCTTTGACCGCTAGGGGGTGCAGTGGGTAGAGAGCTGGACTTGGAACCAGGAAGATCCAAGTTTGGATCCCACCTCAGACTTTCTAGCTTTTTGACCCTAGCCCAATTACTGAACCCTCTCTGAGCCTCTATTTGTTTTCTTATCACTGAAAAGTAAATAATAATAATAACGACAGCGCCTACGTCCTAGGGTTGTCATGAGGATCGCATGAAGTATCAGCGCTTTGAAAACCTTCAAGCATGTTATAAATATTGGCTATTATCACTATTTTTAAAAATTTCTCAGTGTGAGTGAAGGTCCGCACTAAGTCATGTACAGTGCTTTGTGACCAAGTTCCCACGTCAGCCAAGAGCACTGACTCCTGTCCCTGCACCTTTGAATTGACTCTCTCCCCCACTTAGAATGCACTCCCTCTTTGTGGAGTCCCCGGTTTCAAGAGTTAGGATCCATGAGCTACCAGTGCACCCCCTTGCGCTCACCCCATCACCTTGTGTCTATTTTATGTGTAATTTGAAATGTACATTTTTCTGGAGAGACACATATGTTGCCTGAAGGCTGGGGCCATTTCACTTTTGTCTTCATTCCCAGTGTCTAAATGGTGCTTAGTAGGTGCTTCGTGAATGCGTCTTGACCGGTTTATTATGGAGAAGGGGTCTGATTGGCCAAGGTGTCAGGAGATCTTTGGGAGATCTAGACTGTGAACTTCGGGTTCAGTTTCTTCATCTGTCAAATGAGAGGAATGCGGTAGATTTTGTCCCAGGTCCCCTCCAGCTCTTGCATTCTACGATTACAATCACTGCCAAAGGCAAAATCAATGCCTCATCAGCTGCCCCAAGCTAGGTCACGGAAGCAGTGAGAGAATGGACATTATTTATAGTAACGAGCAGCAAGTACTCTGGGGAAAGAAAAATCTGATCCAAACATCTGCAGATGTTCTCAGATCGAACCCTATTTTTATGAGGAAATGCTGCATAGGCTGCTCAGACATTGGTCTTTCAAGCGGGAAAAAGAGCTTTCGAACTGCTTCCCTGCCCCCTCCTCAGTTACCTTATATTTAGGTGGTATATACTTATATACATATATGTGGTCTCCCATCATAGACCGTAAGTTCCTTGAGGGTAGGGGCTGTTTGGTTTTTCCTCTGTAGCCCCAGTGCCTAGGTATTGCTTGGCACTAATTGATTGAAAAAAGAATTACTAACCCAAACCAAACGGGTATCATCCCCGTAGCTGGGATCAAATCAAGGTATAAGAAGGTGAAGAGAAATTTATCATCCGCCTTTCTGCATTCTTACAACAAAACCCACAAAGAACAGATATAAACAGGAATTGCATTCAATATAACTACAGAATATAAAATATTTTGGAGTCTACAAATCAAATCACTCACAGGAATGATAGGAATACAATAAAATACAATAAAAATGCTTTTGACAGAAGTACATCTGGGCCTAAATCATTGGAGCAATGCAGATTACTCATGTTTGGATTTCACTAGTGTAATTAACATGACAACACTGTCAGAATTAATTTACTCATTCAGTATAAAACCCAGCAAACTACCAAAGGATCACTTCATAGAACTAAGGAAATGATCAAATTCATCTGGAGGAAAAGAGGTTAAGAAGTGGGGAGGAAAGGATCTTAGAAGTACAAGGTCTCAAAATATATTTTAAAGTAGTAATCACTAGCACTATTTAGTACTAGTTTAGAAATAGAAAAAATTCAATTAGTGAGATATAGTAGGAACACTATTTCTAGAAACAGAGTATCAAGGTTTTTGATAAACCCAAAGGTTCCAGTTTCTGGAGTAAGGACTCAACAAAAACTACTGGAAAAAACTAGAAAGCAATCTGGCAGAAATTATGTTTAGACTAACATCTTACACAATATACCATAATTTCTAAATAGATACATGATCTAGATATCACTTTGTAAACAAATGAGAAAAGAATGGAAATAATTTTTATAGTAGATAGGGGAAGACTTTTTGGATAGAAAGGGATGGGTAGATAGTCATGGAAGATAAAATAGGAAATTTAGATTACATGAAATCTAAAGTTTTTATACAAATAAAATCAATTCAGTTAAAATCAAAAGTGGAGTGTTTCTCTGGAAAAAATAATTGGAGCAAGTTTCTCTGATAAAGATCTTATAGTCAATACATAGATATATAGGAAACTGATCCACATATATAAGAAAAAAGATATTTTCCTATTGGAGACAGGCACAGATATTTCTCAAAAGAAGAAAGCTATCAATAGGTACATGTAAAAATGTTCCAAATCACCAAAAATATGAGAAATTGGGCTTGATGTGAGGAAGACCTTCCTGGCGATGGGAAACATCCAAGAGTGTCTCTCTGCCACTTGCCTCTGAGCAACCCTAAAATACTACTTCCTAAGAAGTTCTGTGGATAGTCCCTTTCTCCTTAAAAAGGGAATCCCCCATTTTAAGGAAATAGGAAGGTTCCGGTCTTCTCCTCAACATCTTGATGATACCATGTGCTATCTGGAACCCATATTTTAGGAAGAATGTTGACTAGATGGAGAGTATCCACAAGGGGGTGAGCTGAGTGGTCATGCCAATCAATCAACAAACATTTATTAAGCTCCTGCTCTGTGCTAGGCACTGTGCTGAGCGCTGGAGACACAAAAAGAGTCTTTTTCCTCACAGAGCTTACAACTAAATGCAATAGGAGGATAGGTTGAAGGGACTGGAGATATTGAGCCTGGGAGAGAAAACTTGGAGAGGCATACTGTCTTCAAGTTTTTGAATGTGGGTGAGAGATTAGACTTTCAAGGAAAAAAAACAGCTACTAGGAATAAGAAGTAAAAGTTACAGGGAGGCAGATTTTAGTCCCATATGTGGAAAACCTTTATTCTGTCCAGGAGTAGAATGGACCACCAAAGAAGGTAGCTAGTTTGCCCTCAATCCAATCCATATAACACCATCTCTGAGCTATCACTGCGCTGTGTGTCAGGGTGCAAAGAAAATGCATCATCAAGCAGAGGGTAGCCGACCACTTTGCAGGGGTGCTCTAGGGAGGATACCCTTAGAATGAATTCCTAAGCTCTCATTAGCTCTGAGATTCTGTCATGTCCACACAAGGTTCAGAGTTTATCTGTCTTCTTCACTTCTTCACTTCATCCGATGGAGCACTGGACTGGGAAGATATTGGAGTCTGATTTATTTACAGTGTGACCTTAGGCAATTCTCCAGAGACCCAGGTAGCACACGCCTGACTCTGCCCTGGAGGAGAAAGGTGGTAGAAAGATACATGCCTCCCCACTCAGCTTTTTGTGCACACTGTTTGTAGTTAGGGGTAGGGCCATTTTGGTATGCGGGAAAGTGGATTTGGAGTCAGAAGATCTGGATTCTAGTCCTGGTTTTGCCACTTAATCACTATATGACCTTAGGAGAATCACTTCACCTCTGGGGGAACTCTATGAACCCCTCTATAAAATGGGGGTTTTAGAATGTGGTCTCTAAGATCCTTTCTGGTTCTAAAATTCTATGATTCCAAGATTTAGTACTATCCTTAGAAGTCTATTCTTCCTTAATGTTGGGATCAATCAATAAGCATCTTTTGAGCACCTACTATGTGCCAATCATGGTTGTTAAGTAATAGGGATGAAAAAGAAGTAAAATAGAGTTCCTGCCTTCAAGGATCCCACAATTGAATGAGAAGCAGCATGGGGATGATGGTGAAGGATGTAGTAACCAGTAAAGACAACTTGTGTTTCAGTTCAATATTAAAAAGTCCACAGAGCCTGTCCAGCCCAGAGCTCTCCTGAAGTTCCCAGACATCTATGGACCTAAGCCAGCAGTGACTGCCCCAGAGGTCATCAATTATGCTGGTTACACCTTGAGGACCACAGAAGAGGAGCCAGTCCCTGCCAGCACACAGGCCCTGAATGACAGTCGCCTCAAAAGACAGGTCACAGAAGAACTCTTCATCCTTCCTCAGAATGGTAAGCTTCCTCTCTCCTAACACCTCATCCTCCTCCACCAGGGCACTGACTCTGTTGGCATTGGCCTCATCCAATTGGCCTATGACAAACTGGGACATTCACAGGGACCAAGAGTCAAAAACTTTCCTGGTTGGCTAGAACACTGAGATTCTCAGATGGAAAAGCAGTGTGGTCCAAGTTTCAGGGTCCCAGATTAAGTGTGTGGGAATTGAGATAGTCCAGTTACCAACTTCAACCCTCCCCAGCCTTCCCATTGCCTTACTGGGAAATAGGAAATCTCAATCTCACTCAGGTCAATTATATGGGGGTTGAACCTCATGCTAAGCACTTTGAGGGCCATAAAAAGAGTAGACATAGTGTTTAACCACACTGGGAAGCTCCTGGTCTCCAGTTCATCCTTCCCACAGCCACTAAGGCCATTTTCTCTAACTATGTAACTTATAAAATAGAAAGTCCTTGAGGATACAAATGGGTTTTCCCCCACAGTGATTTAACTGGGATAGAGATCTCTTCTATGAGCAGATTTGCTCAAAAATATACTTCCTCTAGCAAAGCAGATCAGCCCCAGCTCGGGCATTTCTAGTCCTAGGCCTGTGACATTGAGAGGTTAATTGACTTTCCCAGGGTCATACAACCAGAATGTGTCATAATTGGACTCAAATCCACTCTTTTCAGACTGAAGTCAATTCCCTGTCTACCTCAAGGATTCTTAAACTGGGTCCCACGGACCCCTGGGAGTTCTATGAACATGGATCAAAAATTCATATTTGATTTTACTATCTACAACTAAAATTTAGTATTTTCTTTCACTGTAATTTGTTTTAATTACACGATTCTGAGCAGGAGTCCATAGACTGCACCAAAGTGTAAAAGGCATACGGGACATACAAAAAGTTGAAAATCCCTGATCTACCGCCTTTCACCTTGCACATAGTAGGCAATTACTACATGTACCCTAAATTGAATTGAGTTGAATCATAGTACTTTCCTATACCTCAGTGCCCTCTTCCATTATCTACAAGCTAATGTAAAAATGCTTTAGTTGGGCATTCAAGGCTTGCTACAAACCTACCTTCTCAGCCTTATTTGAAAGCATTCCTATTGACATGTTCCATGTTCAGGTCAAGTTGACTCAACAAGTATTATCAGACTCCTACTGTGGCAGGCCCTGTGCCAAGCAATGGGGACACATTATTGTTGTTCAGTCATGCCTGACTCTTTCTGAATCCATGTGGGGTTTTCTTGGCAAAGACACTGGAGGGGTTTGCCATTTCCTTCTCCGGCTCATTTTACAGAGGAAGAAACTGAGGCAAACAGTGTTAAGTAACTTGCTCAGGTCACACAGCTAGTTAGTGTCTGAGGTCAGATATGAACTCAGGAAGATGGGTCTTTCTGAGTCTAGATCCAGCTCTCTACTCACTCTGTCACCCAGCTGCCCCACTGGGGACACAAAGAAAGGGAAACATAGTCTACATGCTCAAGCAGCTCCCAGTCAAGGGGGTGACAACATGCAAGCAACGATTTAAGAACGAAGTATTAACAATATGAATAGGAAAGAATAAGGAGTCATGGGTTTGGGCATATGGCCAACCTGAATCAGTAACCATCCCCATTCTCTGCTTCCATCCATTTGTATACTCCCTTCCCTGCCCCACCCCCCACCCCCCAGAGAACTCCTTCCTTTTCAGTTTGTTGACATTATTCCTTTCTGTCAAGGTCCAGCTCAGCTGGCAACTCCCCAGTGAAGCTGCTCTAGACTCCTACCTCCCCACTCCCCAGGCATAAGTGATCCTTTCCCTTTCAAATCTCTCCTGGCTTTATATTCAAGCTCACCCACAATCAATTCAATCCAATTTAACAACTGAACTTGCTCATTATATACCCACTATATGCCAGGGGAGAGATCCAAAGACAAGAAAAGAAATCTCTCAGGTTAGGTATAAGTCAGAGCTGATTCTAGGAGAGAGTGGGGCCTCTTTCCCACCTGGTCTTTGTCTTCTGGCTTTCGCCAATCCAAAGCTGAAATCCTGCCTCCTACAGGAAGTCTTTCCAGATCCCCCTTGAGGCTGGTGCCTTCCTTCTCTTGACCCTCTCCAATCTGCCCTGTACCTAACTTGTTGGTGCATGGTGGTTTTCATGCTGTCTCCCCCATTAGATGGAGAGCCCCTCGAGAATGGAGACTGCCTTTCGCCCCTTTCTGTGTCCCAAGAGCTTAGCATAGCACCAATCCCAGAGCAGGTACATCACAGAAGCTCTGACTAGAGTGGAGGAAGGTCTTCGTCTTAATCCTAGGAGGCCTAAGGAAGAGGTGAGATGAGGAACTAGCTTATGGACTGGGTTGTCTGGAATGTAGTGTGTGCAGGAGGGCTGTGGATGGGACATCAGTCTGTAAAAACAGAATAGAGCTAAACTGAAGGGCTTTAAATACCAAAGAAAGGGATTTGTGTATCCTAATACATATAACTGGTTTTTATTTATTCGTCTTATTTCCCTACTGATTGGAAACCTCTCCAGGGCAGGCTCCTTACTCATCTTTTGTATTACCAGCACCTGGTACAGGGACTTGACCTTAATAGGTGCTTAATAAGTGCTTGTTGAATTTAATTGAAGCAGTAAAGACTGGATTTTCTTTCTTTTGGGGGGGGGGTGGAGTTGGGGGAAGCAAAACCAACAGATCGATAGGCCCCTTTCCTAATTCCATTAGAATGGTTAATCCCCCTCCCCAAACAGAACACAACAAAAACCCTTGACTGCCTGAAATCCTAGACCATCTCCTGCCGGGGAAGCCTAATAAAAGTAGCCCCACTTAAAGCACTAGTACTTTTATAGGAGTGCAGTTTTAGAACTGAATTGGACTTTACAGGCCATCTTGAGCCTCATATTAGGAATGGACAGTGACTTACCCAAGGTCACAGAGCTAGGCAATGGGCTTTAATTAGGAGCTGTTAAAAGTGGGGTCCCAGTAATAGCATTGTTGTTGCAGAGTTTTTTCAGACGTGTCCAATTCTTCATGACCCCATTTGGGCTTTTCTTGGCAAAGATCCTAGAGTGGTTGGCCATTTCCTTCTTCAGCTCTTTTTACAGATGAGGAAGTGGAGGCAAGTTCTAACCCTAAATGCGATTCTAAATGCACTCACCCAGGGTCATGCAGCTAATAAGTGTCTGAGGTCAGATTTGAACTCAGAGAGATGTGTCTTCCTAACTCCAGGCCTGGCAGTCGGTGCACTATGGCATCCCTAGCTGCTCCAGTAATAGTATTAGGGTTCATAATTTTCAACAACTCATTTTCAATGTTTGAATAGCACCAGAGGTAGATGGTCTCTGAGGTTCTCTTCAGTTCTAACATGGGCAGTAACAAACTTCCTTAGATACCTTGTCCTCCTTTTGGAGCCCATCTGCTCTTATCCTCTGCAGAAATACCCAAGCTACTCTGTGAGGGAGGCAGTGGTGGGGGTGGGGGTGGGGGTGGGGGTGGGGTGGGGCAAGGGGCACTAGGGAGAGCCTGTGAGGGAAGTACCATGGACAGCGAATTGTTTCTAGAGATAGAAGATGGGAGTTCTAGTCTCAGTGCTGATGCATATTTGATGCCTGTGCCAATCAGGCTTTGTGTTAAATGATGGAGATGCAAAGAAAGACAAGAAACAATCCCCTCCCCCAAGGAGCTCATGCTCCAATGGGGTCCGCAACCTGCAAGCAACAAGGTACAAGGCAGCTTTGACTGGGGGTCCCCAAAAGTCTTTGTGTGGTTTTAAGCGTTAATACCTTACTAAGTTTAAGAGTTTTAATAATAAGCTTTCAGTTTTAATAACTTAAAACCACATGAAGGCTTTGGGGAGCCCCTGGACGTACGGCAAATTGGAGGTAACCAATAGAGGGAAGGTATTAGCGTTATAGTCAGCTTACCTTCTCGGGCCTCAGGGTGATCATCTGTAAAATGAATGAGTTGGGCTAGAGAACTCCTGCCCACTCCAGGTCTGTGATCCCTTGGAGTCAGGAAGATCTGGCTTTGTGTCGCTGCTCTGGGATCCCAGCTGACTTAGCTTTGGTGGGACTTGATTTCTTCAGCTGTCCGATGAGGATGGTAATATGAAGGCTACCTACTGGCACAGAAGTGTTATGATGAGGCTGAAATGAAATGGGTTGAGAATCTGCGTAAGAGACCCCAAGACTCATGAAATATCACCTATTATGTTTCCATGGTCTGCAGGGGAAATCCATTACCTATCATCCATTACCTATCCTTCAGGTAAACCTGCCTGGTTCATAGGGTTTCATTCTAGAATGAAATCTTAAAGTCACCTGTTCCAACCATCTAATTATACATATAAGAAAACTGAGGCTCTCTCAGAGGAAAGTGACTTGCCTGTAGTTGCACAGAGCTAAGAGTCAAACCCAAGTCCTCTGACTCCAAATCCAGAGCTATTTGAATGGTTCCATTCTGGGGGCTCCTTGAGAAGCTTGGTGGGTTATGCCCTCAGGAGCACAGTGGACAAAGAGCTGAGCCTGGAGTCAGGAAGACTCATCTTCCTGAGTTCAAATGTGGCTCAGACCTTTACTAGCTCTGTGACCCTGGGCAAGTCACTGTTTGCCTCAGTTTTCTCATCTGTAAAATGATCTGGAGAAGGAAATGGCAAATAGCTCCAGGATCTCTGCCAAGAAAACTCCAAATGGGGTCACAGAGAGTCAGACAGGACTGAAAACAACCCAACAACAACGAGTTATACCCTCATTGAGTGCAAACTACTATGCCTCCAGTTTCTAATTCCACTGGAGAGTGCCTTTGTATGCCTGAGTAAGATTCTTTTGAAGGTCTTCTGGTGTTTGGCATTTGTACAACCAGCAAGCTGGTTCTACGCCCAACTTCCTCACCCACCCCCAGCAGGGAAAGACTAGACCACAATTGACTCTGGAGTCTGGAGTCGTCTGAAAGCTAGCTGCTTGAGGGCATCATGCTTTTCAAGGTGTTTCATTAGTCTCCAGGGCACTTTGCCACTCAAATGACTCTGGCGTCCTGCTGGTGACTGTCACACCTTCAGAGATTCTAGTAACACTCAGGTCCTCACAACCCTAGTCTTCTACAGTTTAAAAAAGTGCATGGAAAATAAAATGCTAAACGAATGCTTAGAACATACAACAAAGAACTCCAGAGATGGAAGGGACCTTAGATTGCTGTGACATAGGATGTCAGAGCTAGGCAAATGGTACATAGAATGTCCTAGCAGGAGGGTCCTTGGAACCTAGAATGACAGAGCTGGAAAGGAACTTAGAATGTAGAACTTAGGATCTCTGAGCTGGGACAACATAGGGCATGTAACTGGTTACAGTTTCCAGGGCTTCCCTCATTTTAGGTGAGAAAATAGTCCCAGAGAGGGAAAGTGACTTGCCCAAATGGGCACAGCTGATGAAGGGAATTAGGCTGATTGATCAATTAATCAACAAATATTTCCTAGATGCCTACTCTGTGCCAGCAGCTGGGGTAGGCACTTCTGTAAATGCTTTGGGGCTGGTTTTGCTGGCAAAGCAGTAAATGGGAGCATAGGGAAAAGATGGAGGGGGGGGAGATGGAGTGACTCCTGTGCTCCTCCCTCCTCCAGGTGTAGTGGAAGATGTCTGTGTGATTGAGACGTGGAACCCAGAGAAGGCTGCCAGCTGGAACCAGGCTCCGAAACTCCACTATTCCCTGGGATATGACCAGCAGAAGGCCCAGCTGTCTGTGACTCTTCTGGAAGGTAAATGCCCCATCCTCCCTTCTGCCTCCACCCTAATCCTTCACTCATGAAGGTTCTTCCTTACAGATCCAGATAACGTGGGGAGGGGTGAAGCAATGATTGGGAAAACATTTCATGCAATTAAGGAGCTTAAGGAGCCAGTGCCGAAAGAGACTTTTGAGATTATCCAATTCCTTCCCCATTTTATTTTTTCTTTTCTTTTGAAAAACTTTCATTATCTTTTGTTTTTACCTCACCTACATTTCCCAACATATCTCTTCCCTTCTACCTCTCAGTTAGCCATCCCTTATGAATAAAAAAGAGAAGAAAAAGAAATAATTCATCAAACCTAGCTAATTAATTCATAGAATATGTCCTTATATGCCTTGCTCTATACCCATCACCCCCTACCTCAGCAAGGAAGGTCCATTCTTATGTCAGCCTTGAGGATAAATCTCTCATTTTACAGATGAAGAAACTGGCACTCAGAGAGTGTAAATAACTTACCCAAGGTTACAGAATTAGTAAAGAGTGCAGCTGGGCTTTAAACCCAGATCCCTTGACCCCCATTTCAGCATTCTTTCCATTACCCACTTACTGCTTACCTGAACATGAATTCTGTCTACAGCATCCCAGATAAATAGTTATCCAGCCTCTGTTTGAAAACATTTAGTGACAGGAACCTCACTACCTCCCAAGACAGCTCATTCTACCTTTTAATAGTTCTAAGTATTTGGAAAATTTTTCTTTAAATTTAAGTGAAATCTTCCTAACTGTAGATTCTATCCACAAATATACTGTGAGGTGGGCTTGCAATCAGGAAGTCTTGAATTCAAATCCTGCCTCACATACCTATAAGCTAGGCTCTTTGTGCCTCAATTTCTATCTTTGTATTGCATTTGATTGTCTCTAAGGTCTGTTCCAGTTCTAAACTTTCTGATTTATCCTTTGAATTTCTTTCTGGCCAGAAATGCCTATGGAATTTCCCCCATGGCTCTGATTTCATGATTATGGCTATTTTTATAAATGATAGATTATGCATTCCAGAGGGCACAATGAAAGGGAAGGTTGAGCAGGACAGGAATGTGGGAGGTGAAGGCCTGGAGTGGATAGGAATATAGGACTGTAAAATGGTGGCAGGAAGAGAGAGTTTTTACCTAGGCAGTCTGCAATTCCAAATCACAGTCAGAAAAAAGGAGAGCTCAGGGACAGTGGATTTTCTCATCCTAGCTGGGCCCATCCCTACTTAACTGAACTTCTTCCAATTGCCCCACTCCCTAGTGGTTGCTCAGTCTTTGACATTCTTTCTGTCTCTAAGGTTATGATTCTGGGATTGCCCTACCTGGAGGGGTATTAAAACACTAGGAGGATACGATGGTGTCTATAGCTCAGGAAAACGGAGCATGGATGATTAAGGAGGTGTTGGCAGTTATCAGATAAACCTGTGCTTTCTTTGTGTTCCAAACTCTAAATTCAAGGGGCCGCCTCTCCAAAGTGCCCAGGTCTCCTTTCCTCCATCATAGATAAACAAAGCTAACCAAGTACCAAGGAATACAGATCCGTCATGATATGCTGCTTGGTTCTAGAGTCTAAGGCTTGGCATTGGGAGGAAAGTGGTCTCTAGATCTTTGGTAGATCATTCTAGACCACATCATTTGAGAGCAGCCTGCTAGAATGGAAACTCCAGGAGATGGGGCATCAGGAGACCCAGGTTTAGAACCCATTTCTGGTTCTTATTGGAATATGAAACTGGACAAATCATTTTATCTCTTTGAGCCTTGTTTTTAACTCCCACTACCTACAAGACTCTTTTATAAAGCTTAAAGTGATACAGAAATGTTTCATTTTCTCCATAGTGCCCCCTTCTAACTTTGCCTAGATTTTTCTCCCCTTTTTCTTTAAAAAAAAGTTATTGATTTTTTTGGTTGTTATATCACATTCATTTCTGAGTATAGTCATCTGCAACCCCTTTACACAGCAAGGCATCTTTGGTAGGAAAGATTTAAGAAGGAAGAAGAAAAATAAATCAATTCATCAAAAATGAACAGGCACTGGAAGCACAAATTTGACCATGCCACCCCTCATTTCAAGGATCTTCAGTGGCTGTCTATTGCTTCTAGGATAAAATGCAAACTCCTCAGCTTGGCATTTGAAGTACTTTACCATCTGGCTCTAGTCTACCTTTCCAGGCTCATCGCATGTCACTCCCCTTCTCAGAAACTGACATACCATCTCCCATTTCTATGCCTTTGTCCAGCCTGTTGTCCATACTTGGAATGCTCTCCCAACTCACCATCGTCTTTTAGAGTCCTTAACTTCCTTCAAGGACCAGCTTATGTGTCATCTGTAATGGGAAGTCTTTCTTCATTTCTTTAGTTGTTGATGGTGCCTCTTTTCTCCTTCTTCTTCTTCCTCCTTCCTCCTCCTCCACTTCATTCTTCATTTACCTTCCTCCTCCTTTTCCTTCCTCTTCCTCCTCCTTCCTCTTCTTCCAATTATCATCCATATTCTTGTTTGTATGTTACATCCTCCATCATCCTCTCCAGGAGTATGTAAGCTCTTTGAGGGCAAAGATTAATTCATCTTTTTTCCTTTATCTCCAGCACCTGGCACATTATCAATCAATTAATATTAATAGTATTAGTAAGTCATTAGCAAATATTTATTGGTCTGGTTGGGGTAGATCGAATTGGAGCAGAATGGATGGGCTGCATTGGATTGGAATGGGTATAATAAGAATAGAATGGAATGGGTTAGAATTAGATTAATTTGGAATGAAACTGATTATTTGGATTGAATAAGATTGGACTGGATTATCTCAGTGCCATTACATATAATGATTATAATTTACCTTCTTTATTTGCATTTTATAGGTAAGGAGGCTGAGGTTAGTTGACCTCTTGGGGTCCCACAGCTAGACCCTGGTTGTCCAGCTTGCTTGACTCCCAGACCGGTGATCTTCTTCTTCATTCATGTTACTTAGTTTCCTTCTCCTCCTCATGTGCCCTGCTATCTCTTCCCCAGCCAAAGCCTAGCTTGGGGAGGTTGAGCTCCTAGGTAAGACAGGGATGTGCTAGTGCCAGCTTACCTGATATTAAATGTTCAGTGTAAGCACTGACACCTCAGAAATGGGCAAATGCTACAAATCAGAGTCTGATTTATTGTCTAGAATTAAGAAAGTGATGAAAAAAATCTTTAAAATACAAATTAAGCAAAAATGGGGGCACATTTTTAAAAAGTTTGTTAAATATTTGCAAGCGCATCTCTGGGTGAGAAGCACGTTTAGGGATGCAGTTGTGATGATGGGGACACGGCCAGGAAACATGGTGTCTGGGGACTTGTTGCTGTGTTTCTCTCTTGGCTGGTGTCTCCAGCACAGAGGCCTGAAAACTGTTGTTTTGCCAGGAAGGGGGGATCAGGAGGTAATCTTTTCCTGCCAGCCTGGGACCAATCAGTCCTGGGTAGTCCCTTCTCTGAGGGCTATGAGCCAATGTACTCTAGAGCCCAGTGGTCCCATTTCAACCCCCAAGACTATCCTGGTTCCCTTCCTTCTGGTTATTGCTCTTTCTCTCCTTAAGCCTCAATTTCCTCCCTATAAAATGAGATGAGAAATGGAAACTTCCCATTCTCATCTACATGAGGGTGGGGGATGGGAGAGAATGCACCGGTATGCACAGTATTCTCTGAGAGCCTCCATCCCGTGCCAGGTTCTGGACAGACATGAATTAAAAACCATTAAGAATGTCAGTGATCAGAATACAAAATCATGTTAATGAGCTAGCATCCAAGTGACTCCCATTACAAATAGTTTTGTGGTAAATATTTTAAATACAGAATAATCTAATTGTCATTTTTATGGAATAACAAAAACAACAAGTGACTTGGCCCCAGTGCGCTGGTAGCAAGCAAATCTTCTGGCTGGAAGATCTCGAGAGAAACAGGTCACAGAGACACAGTAATGAGATCATAGGATTTAGAGGTGGAAGGAAATTAAAGCCTAGAATGTCAGATCTGGGAAGGTCCTTAGAACATAGAATGCCAGAGTTGGGCCTTAGAACATAGAATTTCAGAACTGGGAAAATTCTTAGAACATGGAATTTCAAGGTTGGGAGGGACCTTAGAACATAAAATATCAGAGCTAAAAGTGACCTTCAGACATAGAATGTAGAATGTTCCCTCTGAAAGGGACTTGAGGCATAGAATGCTAGAGCCAGAAGAGGTTGTAGAATGTAAAACACAAACTGTTAAACCCAGAAGGGACTTTGTTATGCAGAACACAGTATAAGGGCTGGAAGGGGACATAGCACACAGACTTAGAATAGTAGAGCTGGAATAGACCCTTAAACATAGAATGCTGGAGGTAAAGAAATCACTGAACATGAAATCAGAATGGCAGAATAGGGACTAGAACATGGAATGCCAGAAGACTCGAAAGGTTTGGGGATCCAACTGCTTCATTTTTTACGAATTAAGACACCAAGGTTCAGGGAAGGGAAATGACTTGACAGAGGTCATGTAGACAATAGAAGAAAAGAAGGAAGGGAAGAAGGGAGGGAAGGAAAGGAGGAAAGAAGAAAGGATGGAAGGAAGGGAAGAAGGGAGAGAGAAGGTAGGGAAGGAAGAAGTTCCCAGACACCAGAAGGGAGGGAGGAAAGAAATCAGCCTTTATTCAACATCTACTCTGTTCCAGGCGCTGTGCTAAATGCTTTACAAATGTGATTTCACTCGATCCTCACAGCCGTGAGAAGAAGGTGCCATTATGACCCCCATTTTACTGATGAGGAAAATGAGGCAAATTGAGGTTGTGTGACTTGCCCTAGGTCACACAGCTAGTAAGTGTCTGAGGCTGAATTTGAATTCAGGTCTTCTTGACTCAAGCCTAGTGCTCTATCCATGGTGCCACCTACCTACTAAAGAGAAAACTTCTTGAATCCTGGGGAAGTATTCTTTCCAACATATAGACATCATCTCCTATTTCAACAAGGTTTTAAGGCTTACCCAATCTTTAACTACTTTACCTTGAGGTGAGGTAGCTTGTGCCAATATTATCACTGCCGTTTAATTAAGATAATTGAGGTTCACAGAGTTGAAAGAACTTGTCTTGGATCACCCAGCTAGTGAGGGATGAAGCCAAGACTCAAGTCTGTTGGCTCCAAGTCCAAGGCTTTTGGCCTGATCTCCAAGACCAGACCATCCTGTTCCCAGTGGGTTTTTCTAACCTCTTTTAAAAACATTTCTATAGAAGACGTTTGCTCAGAGGGAGTGCTGTGTAGGGGTGACTACACAATGCTGAGACTCAGCAGAGCTAGGGCCTAGTCCTGGATTTGCCCTTGACTTGGCTGTGTGATTTTTGGCAACTTGCTCCCCCTCTCTGTGCCCCAGGCTACTTATCTATTAGAATGAAAATATTGGATTAAATGATCTCTGAAGTATCATTCTGCCCTAACAGTCTGAGTCCATTGTATTTCTGAGTTCTACCATGAAGTTCTTCCATCCAACTTGAATTTCCATGTGAGCCCATTATAGAATGTTAGACTGCGCTTTAGAGTCAGAAAATAAGAGTTTCAATCTCAGCTCTGCTCATTACAAGTTCTTTCCCTTTTGGGACCTCAGTTTTCTCCTTTGTTGAATGGGGAGATTCGGTTAGACCTCTAAGTCTCTGCCACTTTTGACATTCTGTGATCCAACACAGAGGGGTCTGGTGCATTCCCTTCCCAGTCATGGCTTGGATCCTCTGTTTTCATTGTTTATTCCCTTTGCCTGTCCTGCAGCTGTGACAGGGGACCATGATGCGGGCTGTGATTGCTACATCCAAGGAAGTGTGGCAAGTGTATCGGGCACCACTGAGGCACAGACAGCCCTGAAGAAGAGGTTGCCCCACACCACTTGGGAGGAGGCCCTGGTTTTCCCCCTGCCAGAGGAAGAGAGGCCAGTGGCCACCTTGACCTTGACCTTGAGAACCTGTGACAGGTTCTCCCGGCACAGCGTGGTGGGGGAGCTCCAGCTGCACCTGGATGGCATACCCCTGGGCACAGCCCAGTGGGGGGAGCTGAAGACCTCAGCCAAGGTACGTCCATCCCACTCTGATTTTGGGTGTCTTATTTCACTAGGAAAAAAATGACAGGCTTTCCTGTCCAGCCTGATGGACAGCATGAAAGGGGGGGGAAAGTGTGTGACACGATTTGGGCCAGAGGCTATTTTCTAGCTTTGTGACTCTGAGCAAGTCACTTCATTTTTCCAAGACTCTGTGACCCCATCTGACAAATGAGGATTATAATACCTGCCTACCTTTCCCACCAGGTAGTTGTGAGACATCAAATGACATACTGTGTCAGTCTTTAAGCCCTCTTAAAATATGGATTGTTATTATTACTTGGCTTATGAGAGGACAGAAGCATCATATGGATGAAATAGGTTTAGGGATCATAGAATCTCAGATCTGGAGGTGGAAGGGACCCACCTCAGCTGTTCTAGGCTTTTTCTTCTCTCCTCAGGTATCCCACTCACCCCCTTCTACAATCTTGTACTTTATTTAGGAAATCAGGTCATTGGCCTCTAACTGCCACCTCCTCACTCCCCACTCCTCCTTGTCTCACAACCCCGCCTGCCTATCTGCACATCTCGTATCTCCTGGGATTTTCTCTTTTATGCCTATTTTTGATGAAGAGGTGGCCCTTCTCCATTCTTAGACCAACTTCTACATGGACCCTTTTGTTGTCATTCAATCACATCGAAGTCTTTGTGGCCCCATTTGGGGTTTTCTTGGCAAAGACACTGGAGTGATTTGCCATTTCCTTCTCCAGCTCATTGTACAGATGAGGAAACTGAGGGAAACAGGGTAAAGTGACTTCCCCAGCGTCACACAGCCAGTGTCCAAGGCCTGATTTGAACTCAGGAAAGTGAGTCTTCCTGACTGAAGGCCTGACGCTATCCACTGCACCACCTAGCTGTCCTTGGTCCCAGTCAATCCTCCATTCTCCAGTAGATTACCCTGCTATCAACTCTTCTCTTTCCAACCTTACATCTCTCCCTATCAATTAGTCCCTTCCTGCTGCTTCCATGCCTCACCAGACTCCACTTCCTCACTAACCTCAGACTCATTTATTTCTCAGCCAGATTCCTTGAAAAGGTTACATTCACTTAAAACTTCTGCTTCCTTTCTTCTTACTCTCTCAACTTTTTCCAGTTTGGTTTTCAAACTCATCACTCCATTGAAAACGATTCTCTCTCGAGAGCCCTGGGATTGCTTCATTTCCTGGCTTTTTCTCAGGCTTCATCTTTCTGAAGGATCTCTCTGCAGTATTTGACACTGTTAATGCTGCCTCCTCTTGGACACTCTATGATCTAGGTTCTTTCCTGGTTTTCCTTCTGTTGGTCTGACTGCTCCTTCTCAGTACCTTTTGCTGGCTTATCATCTACATCACACCCTTGAACTGTAAGAATCTCTTCTGGGCCTCCTGTTTCTTCAGTGTTTACACTCTACCACTTTGTGATCTCATCAGCTCCCATGGGTGTAATTATTGTCTCTTTCCTGATGCCTCCTGGATCTATCCAAGATTCAGAGCTCTTTTGTGTGTCCTTGGCTCCAGTCCCATGTCCCTCTGCACATGTAGGACAGTTTGAACTGGATGACCTGTAGACATCTCAAACTCACTGTGTCCAAACGAGAACTCAGGGTTTCCCCTCTAATTCACCCTTCTTCCAAATGTCCTCACTTCTGCCAAGATCATCCTTCTAGTCACCCAGGTTCATAACTCCAGTATCCTCCTCATTGGTACTTCCTTCACATATCCAACCACTTGCCAAATCTTGTTTTTTCCCATCTTCATGTCTCTCTTGTACATCCCCTTCTCCCTACTCACCCACTCTGTTCAGTCTCTCATTACCTCTTACCTGGACTATTGTAATAATTTTCTCTTTAATCTTCCTGCCTCAAGTCTTTCCTCATTCCAACACCTAGATATTCTATGCTTTGCATCCTAAAGTTCCTTTCAATTCTAACTTTCTACAATCAAACTAAAAAGTCTTTCCAACTGGCAGGCAATATTAACCACCACATTTACTTTTCTAGCAGATGCCTTCCCCAAATAGATGGCTGAACTTCAGGAGAGAACCAGGCACTTACACATCCCACCTCGTCCATTCTTTGTGCTTTTATAATTCCCTCATTCCCTTTTAGCTGTGAAGAATTGATCTTAGAAAGTACATCAGATTTAGAGGAAGCTGGGGCCACAGATTGAATCTGTCTTTGAAGCCAGGGATGCAATAAGTCTTTGCACTTGGGTTTTCTGGGCAATCATTGACTGAAGGCCTGGGATGGGGTGGTGGACCCACATTTTTGCTCATTAAGTTAATAAGCTATCAACATGGACATGTTCCTTAACTGTGGCTTTTGAGACTTTCCTAGTCTTCTGAAGCGCTAATATCCTGTAAAGTTGGGTAGAGGAATTGGCAGAACTACTGAGGATATCTAGTACAAATCTCACCAAATAGGACAAGTTTGGGATGGGGGAAAATGTGAAAATATGATGAGAAAGAGAGACATTGAAAGGTCTGGGTACAGGTCTCAGAGCTAGAAGAACTCCCTAAATACTCTTCATATGGTACCTGATCCCATCCTTGCTTTACCCATCTCACGTGGGGGAAGACAGCTCTCAATCTTTGATTAGACTGTCTTTAAAGATGCTTCCCCTTCTGACCTTCTATGTTTAATATTCTAAAGTTCCCTCTAGTGTTTAAGGAAACCTTAATGACCCGTGGCAGAGAAGTTATCCCCATCAGACTTCAGTGAGTTGTTGTTGTCATTTTGCCTTTTTCAGTTATTTTCAGTTGTGTCTGACTCTTTGTGACCCCATCTGGGGTTTTGCCATTTCCTTCTCCAGTTCATTTTACAGATGAGGAAACTGAGGCACACAGGGTTCAGTGACTTCTCCAAGGTCACACAGCTTATAAGTGTCTGAGAACAGATTCAAACTCAGGAAGATCAGTATTCCTGACTCCTGGCCTGGCACTCTATCTGATGTGCCACCTAGCTGCCCCTGGGACCTGATTATCCTCATGTATAAAGTAAAGCTTGAGGCAATCTGATATAGTGGAAAGATTGCTGACTTTAGCATCAGAGGCTCTGGGTTCAAATCTTGTCTCTGAAGGTTAATCGAAGGAACAGAGCATGTTTAACTTGGTTGAGAGAAGACTCCTAGGCATTCTAGCTTGTCTTCAGGTATCCAAAAGGCAGCCATGTGGACAAGGGACTACACTTGCTCTGCCTGGTCTCGGAAATCAGAACTAAGAGCCATGGGAGGAAGATGAAAAGAGGCATGTTCAGGCCTCCTAATGGCTAACAATTTTAAGTGTCTCAAGGTGGAAAAGGCTGCTTCAAAGCATGGTGGGCCCCCTCTTTAGAAATCTTCAAGGTATGTCATGGGGATTCCTTTTGTACATGGGTTGACCTAGATGGCTGTTGAGGCCGCTTTCAAATTTCCAATCCTGGGAGCCAGTGATTTTGTGATATATCCATAAGGCTTCTGGTCTGAGTATTCACCAGAAGGGCAGGTTTAATACTGGCACGTGCATATTTTCAACACCTACCAGGAAGGTCACCTACTCCCTCTGGTGGAGTGATGCCTGGCAGGTGCCAAGAAAACAATGGCCAATCTATCAGCTGCTGCATCTCAGATAAATTACTTATCTGGGCAGAAAGGGGTTAACAGCAATACTAGTGGTAAGTGAAAGCTGTGCCCTAGTTCTACCGGAAGATGCTCAGTAAAATAGTCAGGTTTGCGTCACCAGGGACCCTGGAGAGCAACGTGCTGCTGAAATACACAGCTTGAATCATTCATTGAGATGTGGAGGAGAAGGAGAAGCGAACAGAGCAAAGAGGAAAAGGCCTGGGAAACAATAAGAAGGGGAGGTTATTTTCGTCAGCGAATCCTTTGAAGGTGGAGGCGGATGGGTCAGGCAGGTGTGGAAAACATGACGTGGTAGGGGCTTAGGAAGCAGAACTCATCAATCTCTTGAGTTTCAGTTCTGCCATTAATTAGCTGTTCCACCCAGTACAAGTAACTCTCCCTCTCTGGGACTCAGTCTCCTCATCTGTAAAATGAATGACCTCTAAATTTCTTTTTGGTGTTGATGTTATGATTATAGGATTTAGAGCTGGAAGGCACCCCAGTGCTCATCTAGCCCACCCCTGTCTCATTTTACAGATGAGGAAGCTGAGGTCTAAGTGAAGGTCCCAAGGTCGCACAGGTGTTTAGACATAAGGGTGAGGATTTGAACTTGGGTCCTCTGATTCCTAATCTAACGTCATTCTTTATACTAAAATAGATTATTTCAAATTTTAGATATCTGTCCAATCAATCAATAAACATTTATTAAGTGCTTCCTATGTGCCTAGACATGATACAATGGAAATACCCTCAAGGGGATTGTATTCTAATGGGGGAAATCAACATGTACTTAAATAAATATATATGGTACGTGTAAGTAGCTACAAAGTGGCAATGATATCTTGTTAATCAGTTGTGTACTATGTCCCAAATAAGCCTTACACTCTTAAATAATGGCCAAACTCCCTTGCCTCTCTCAAATTTAAGATCTCTTCCTGGTCACCCGACCCTTATAACAAATACACGTAGTCCAAAAAAACCACATTTCCACATCGGCCATGTCCAATAATGTATGTTTTATTATGCATTTTAAGCCCCTCAGTTGTCTGCTGGAGGTTCTTCCTCTGCAGTCCTCTGACATTGTGGCTTATCCTTGCATTGGTCTGAGTTCCAAAATCTAAGCGTAGATACCGGGGGTTTCCTCACCAGGGAGGTCCATCTCTCAGTGAAATGCATCAGTTTGTAGCCCCTCTCCTGCTAGGTGGGGCATTGGAGTGAATGAAGGATGTGCAGAAAAGATTTGAGTTTGGATTCTGTCTCAGACATTTACTCGTCATATGACCTTGGGCATGTCACTGAATCTCTCTCTGTCTGTCTCTCTCTCTGTGTCTCTCTCTCTGTGTCTCTGTCTCTGTCTCTGTCTCTCTCTGTCTCTCTCTCTGTGTCTCTCTCTCTGTCTCTCTCTCTGTCTCTGTCTCTCTCTCTGTCTCTGTCTCTGTCTCTCTCTCTCCCTCCCTCTCTCTCTGTCTCTGTCTCTGTCTCTCTCTCCCTCCCTCCCTCCCTCCCTCTCTCTCCTCTCTCTCTCTTTTCATCTGACAAATGGAGATAATAATAATAATAGCATCTTCCTCTTGGGGTTGTTTTGAAGCTCATGAGAAAATATTTGGAAAGCCCTTTGCGAACCTTTAGGCGCTGTATTGGTGTTAGCTGAGAGGTCACCCTACATTTTCGTAGGATGGACATTTCTACAGCCCTTTAAAGCTAGTCACATAGTTTTTGTAAGGACTGTCACCCAATCCTTATAGTTTCCTAGGGATGGAGGGTCTGCACCTCCATTTTGCAGATGGGGAAATTGAAGATCAAAGAGGGAAAGTGGTTTTCAGAGGCAGAAATGGATCTGCAGTTTCCGCCACTCCAAGTCTAGTATTCTATCCTCCATGTTATTATTAGACATCATTGCTTTTTGGAAAGGAAACAGCATAGTGCAGTGGAGAAAGAGGGCTTGGATCTGACCCAACCCCCCTCTGTCACTCACCAACCAGCTCTGACTTTGGACAGGTCACCTCCCTCTCTGAGCCTGGGGTTCTTTATCTGTGGAATGAGGATAACCTACCTGGAAGAGCTGTTGGGGACCCAGAAAATATGGAAGACCTGAGGGGTTTTCCCACTTCATTTTCTCCATTCCCTCCTGAAGCAGCACATCGGGAGCTTCTGTAGACCAGCAGCCACTCAGTGTGCTCTTTGTTGTTATGGTCTCCCACAAGTGGCTCATGAATGCCAATCCAAGATGCTTTTTCTTCATTTTTCTTGCTGTTGTGTCTGTATTTTCTTTCATAGAATGACTTACATGGAAATGTGTTTTGCATGACTACACATGTCTAACCTGTCACTTTGCTTAATTTCTCAATGGGAGGAGGGGAGGGAGGGAAAGAATTTGGGAGATTTGAAAGAAATTTGAAAGAAAAAAAGAATGGCAAGATTGTTCTTACATGAAAAAATTTCTTTTTGCCAAAGGTACCATGATGATGGTAAGAGTTGGGTTGATCTTGGACTATTTAATAAATAAACATATGTTATCTCAAAAAAAAAAAAGAAAAAAAAAGGAAGCATAGAGTCCTAAAGTCAGGAGGACCTGAGTTCAAATTCATCCTCAGACAATTACTAGCTGTGTGACCCTGGGCAAGTCACTTAACTCTGACTGCCTCAAAAAAAAAAACAAAACCCAAACAGCACAATATTATCCCTGTGCTTGATAAAAATGACTCAGTTGCATTATCTGAATTTCATTTTTCTATGTTCAATTTATGGAAAAAAACAAGCATTATCTTCACATAGTACAATAAAGAAAATGATTGCACACGAAACTGCAAATCCTATGCACCACTTGCTGCTCTTTTCAAATACACAACAAAATTATGATGTGAATTTCTTTTCTTCTCTCCCCAGATGACTACCACAAATATAGATATAGATATAAATGATTAATTAAATTATTCCATACATCTATTGGCCAGCTCTTTCTCTGGAGAAAGATAGCATCTTTCTTCATTTGTCCTTTATATTTAATTCAGATATTTATAATAGATAAAATAGCTTATTCACCCAGTCATTCTTAAAGCAATACAGCTGTTACTGTATACAGTGTTCTTTTGTTTCTGCTTCCTTTGATGCAAGTCTTTCCATGTTTTTCTAAGATCATGGGGCTCATCATTTCTTACAGCACAGCAGTATTCCCTCGCAATCATATACCACAACTTCAGCCATTCCCCCATTATTTGTCCTTCTACTTTTCTCTTCTCTCCTTCTCCCATGGACTATGATGCCATGGGGCTTTAGAGTGCGAAGTCTCTCCTTTGACTTCACCCCACATCCCTAGTTGCCTACTGGACATTTTAATGGGTATCTTGGAGATGCTTCACGCTCAACAGATGTAAAGAGCTCCCTTCTGTTCCTCCCCTCTTTCAAACTTCCCTTTTTCTGCTGAAGACATCACCACTCTTCCAAGTTCTAGGTTCATGCCCTTGCTGTTGTGCTCAGCTCTTCCTGCTCCCTCACCTCATGCAGCCAATCAGTTTCTTTCTCTCTGCCTGTCACACACAATTTCTTCCCCATGCTTATGCAGCCGCCATCTTAGTTTGGGTCCTCATCACTGGTGGCCTGGATTATCACAACAGTCTCCTCCTTGGTCTTTCTGCCTCAGGTCTCCCCACTCCATTCCATCCTCAATACTACTGAAAGTGATTTTCCTTAAGCACAGATTCTACCATGTCACACCCCTACTTAATAGAATTCCCTTTTCCTCTAGGAATATAAATTCCTATATTCAAAAAATATATAATCTCCTCTGTTTAGCTTTTGAAGTCCTTTATAACCTGGTCCCAACCTATCTTTCCAGGCCCATTGGAAATTACTTCCCTCTTACACTCTGTGATGGAACCAAACCAATCTCATTCCCTGTTTGTCACACAGGAAGGCCTTTGAATTGGCCCATTCCCCCATTCCAGGAATGCACTCCTTCCTCACCTCTGTCTTTTAATGATCCTCTCTTCCTTTAAAATATGTTCAAGCACAACCTTTTACTCGAAGTCTTTCCTGGTTCCCTCAACTGCTAATGCTCTCCCTTCTTCATTACCTTGTATTTAGTGACTTTCTATTTATTCTCTTTCTTTTTCCCCATGTGTACTCATACAGCATATCCCCAAAGTCTCGATGTCCATAAAATTTTACTAGCTTAAAATGCACTAAGACTTTTGGGATGCCCTATGTATGCCCCTGTTGTCTCCTTCTTTAGGATGTGAGCTCCTTCTGAGTAGGGATTGCCCTCAACTATTGTCTTTGACCCTCCAGTGCAGAGGTGCTTATAGCATGTATATAGTATATAATAGGTGCTTAATAATTGCTTGCTTGACCTCAGTTTGAATCTTGACTCTTCTGTTCCTAACTCTGACCAAGTCACTTCTCAATTTTTACATAATGGCTTTGAAACCTTGGAGGCAGAAGAACCTTTGAGATGATTTAGCTCACACCTCCCACAGACCCATTTTGCAGATGAGGAACTAGGACCAGATTGATAGGGGAAGTCATGTGTCCAAGGTCACACAAAAAATACTTATCAGAACTGGGTCTTAAATGCAATTTTTTTTTGATCCAGTGCTCTTTCTGCTAATTTGTCTTGATTGTCCACCAGACTTCATAATAGCTAATTGACCCCAACTCTACCTTCTTCAGATGGAAGCTGACTCAGAGTCAACCCTTTTTCTTGGGTCTCCTCTTTCCTTCCCAGGCCCTGGCCACTGGTTCTGGAGAAGTCCTCCTCTCCATCAGCTACCTACCAGCAGCCAACCGACTCCTTGTGGTCCTGATCAAAGCGAAGAATCTGCATTCCAACCAATCCAAAGATGTCCTAGGGAAGGGTGAGTGGGGCTACATTGGGAGCCATGGGTAGTGCCTCTCCTTTAGCCCCAGGGGACATGTGTGAAGAGACCCATGAAGAGATAGGTATGTGGCACAATAGGATTTGGACTCAGAAGACTTGGGTTTGAATGCCAGTTCTACCAATAGCTATGCATGTGGTTTGGAGAAATTCATTTATCTCTCAGTTTCCTCATTTGTAAGATGAAGGGGTTGGTTTAGATCAGCAGTTTTCAAATTTTTTTGTCATAGGCAGGTAATTTAGTGGATAGACAGCTGAGCCTACTTCAGGAAGACCTGAATTTAAATCCAGTTTCAGACACTTACCAGCTGTGTGACCCAAGTTACTTACTCTGCCTCAGTTTCCTCAACTGTTAAACGGAGATAATAATAGTATCTACTTCCTGGGGATGATTTGAGGACCAAATGACATAATATTTGTAAACTTGGCACAGGGCCTGCCACATAGTAGGCCCTTATTAGACTCTTGTTTCCTTCCCCTGCCTTCTCAGGACCCCTTGGCACTCTGATAAATTATTCAAGACTGGCCCCTCCCCTCTAAAGCTTTTGTTTATGTATCTATCTATATTTACCATTTTAGAAATGAATATTTATTAATATTATTACAAAAAGAGTTTTAATCTCATGGACTCCCTGGAAAAGTCTTGGGGGCCCCACAGGTCCCTGATCATACTTTGAGAGCTGCTGGTCCAGAGGATCTCTACGTTTTCTTCCAGTTCTAAGTCCATGGGCCCAACTTGTTGCCTGTGAGAACATGGGCAATTCCCTTTCCCAGGTGGTACAGTGGATAGACTTGAGATTAGGAAGTACCGAAACCAAATCCTGCCCCAGATACCTGCTAACTGTATGACTGGGGCCAAGTCACTTCACCTTTCTCTGCCTCAGTTTCCTCATCTATGAGATGATATTGGACTTGATGGTTTCTAAGATCCTATGATCCTGGGACTCTTTTTTTCTTTTAATTGTGGGTAAGCTGAGTCATAGGGTGATGAAATGACTTATCTAGGGTCACACAGCTAGGAAGAGTCCCAGAGATTATTTGAATTCAGGTCTTCTTGATTCCAAGTTCAGCCATCTGGCCACTATACTGGAACACCACCACTGTCTAGCTTCAATCTTCCTTTTTTTCAGAATCTGCCAATTCTCCACCTTCACACCAGCTGAGTGTGTGTGATGGCAGAAGGTGTGTGGGGGCTAGTTGATGGAGCCTGTGGCTCAGAGAATCTGTTTTTGCACCAGAATGCCTACCCAAATGGCCTCCTTTCAGGGCCCAGGACCCTGACACTTTCCATACTCGATTAGAATCTTAGAATGTCTGAGAGAAATCACCTTACCATTGATACCAGTGTGGCCTCATGGGCTGACGATGTAGGCTCAGGAGGCCAGGACCATAGAACTGAGAGCAAGAGAGGCCTCAGAGGCCACTGATTTCCACTCCCTCATTTTACAAAAGAGAAAACTGAGGCCCAAGGACAAGTGACTCTTCTAAGGTCACATCTAATAAAAAACAGAGCCCAGTTGAGCCCAAGTTTCCTGTCTCTCACCTCATGGATTTTCTTACTAAACCACACACACCAAGAGGACAGAAATCTCTCAGTCATTGCCCCAACATCTCACTGTGCTCTCGGAATACAGAATGGTAGAACCCCGGACCTAGAAGGGACGTCAGCAGCTGCCTAGCCCAATACCTGAGCAAGAACAAATTCCCCAGCATCCGTGCTTGGAAATCTCCCTTGAGGGGCATGCCCCCACTTCCCAAGGCATGCCCCTTATCCTTGGCAACAGCTCTAATTGTTAGGAAGATTAACTGCCTGTAAGTAGCAGAATTGAGATGAGAACCCTGCTCCCATGACCCCAAGATCTTTCCATGACATCATACAACTTGCTCTGGATTCTTGGGGTCCCTTTATTGCTACAAGATGGAGATGCCAACACTTGGCTTTGGAATCCTTGAATGAATGATGCTGAATGCTTGAGAATACCAGCATCAGCCACACTGGTGGAATCTCAAGCAAGGAGACCAAATCAATCTCACCTTCTTCCTTTCCATCCCTTGCTTCTCCTTCTTTTCCTGCCTTTCTCCACTAGAATGTAATCTCCTTGAAGGTGGGGACTCTGTTTGTTTTTATTCATTGTATCCCAGCCCTTAGCATAGCACTTGGCACACAGTAGGTGCTGAACAAATGATTACTGGATTTTCTTTATAACTCACTTCAGGTCAGTTCTCTTACAGCTCCTGTCTGTCAAACATCATTGGCAAAGTGAAGCACTGAACACCCAGGGGTGATAATTATAGCAGTAAACACTGAGTTGTAATTATCCCACATTAGTTTCCATAACCCTGAGTTAATTGAAACAGGCTCTGGCTGTTAGGTTATATATGAAAATCTATTGTGGCATAATGAGAAATCCATTACATTTGGAATTAGGGGACCTGGGTTGGAAGGCTTGCTTTCTGTGACCTTGGTCAAGTCCCTTCCCCACTCTGGGGCTTAGATTCCTCACTTGGAATATGAGACAATTGAACCAGATGATCCCAAAGTCTCTTCCACTTTAAATACTAGAAATTCCTGTATTGGCCTTGGTCTTAAAATTCCTGGGAGAAGTTTCTGACAGTATATCCAGAATCTTTTCATCCTCAGGGTCAGGGCATCTACTTTTGCCCCCTTGAGTGAGATTTGGATTGGGTATGCAGCATTGAACAGTGGAAAATTTGAAGCCTGAAGAGGTTGGTTTGAAGGCTGAGAGGCAAATTGGGACAAAGGGATGAGAACTGGTTCTGGGGCTAGAGGACCTGGGTCTAAATCCTATCTCAGATTCTCACTAGCGGGTAACCTTGGCACAGTTATTGAACTGCCCTGGAACTCAGTTTCCTCATCTGTAAAATGATGGTGTTGGAATAGATGGCTGTTGGTCTGAGGTCTATGATAGGGTGACTGTGGGCAAGTAACTGCTTTTCTCAGTCTTTGTTTTTCTAGCTGTTAAGCGGAGGATAAGATGACCTCTTAGGTCTCTTGTAGCTTTAAATCTATGAGTATAGAGCCAAGCTTCATGTTTGAAAAAGTCTTTTCCAAAGAACAAGAGACAGAAGAGAGGAATTCAGGCAGACAGTCAGCCAAGAGACAAGTCATCTCAATGGACTTGGAAGGACATTGAAAACAAATGAGGAGGCTGAGCACTGGTTATTCCCAGGCCCCATTTGTACTTGGAGCACTCCTCATACCTATCCTCAGCTCCTCTCCTTTTGGTACAGAGGAAAAAGGGCTGACTCAGGATTTTAATTCTACCTCAAATGCTTACTATTGCGTGACCTTGGGCAAGGGCTTAGCACAGTACCTGGCACATAGTAAGTGCTTCATAAATCATTATTGAACTGAATTATTGAATTGAAGTCACTGCTTCCTGGGCCTCAGTTTCTGTCTCTGTAAAATGAGGGAGGTGGACTAGGCTGCCTCTGAGGCCCCTCCCAACTCTCAGTCTGTGATCCTGTCATCTCCAGTTCTCACAGTGCTCCCCTCCACTTAACAGAATCTGATTCGAACTATAGTTATTTGTGACTGTGAGTAGCCTTTTGGACCTGGGCTGGTTTTCTCTGCCTTAGGGAGGCTAGGGGTCTCCTGTCTCCAGGGTCTCGGCATATTCTTGCTGGATATCCAAAAGGCTTACCTTACTACTGTACTTCAGACCTCCTGAGCTCAAGCAATCTATTGGTTTCAGCCTTTCTCAGTAGCAGGAATTACAAGCATGTAGCACCATGCCCAGCATTCATTCCAGCTTGAAATCTATGATCCCTAAACACAAACTACTTAAAACCCTAGTAGGAGAACCTCTGTGCAATATTCTTAGGAACAGATAGATGAAGGGGCAGGAATGTATAGGCTGAAAGGTTGAGTTCCTTAGTACAAGCCCCGCGTTCTTCATTTCTATATGAAAAGAGGCTGGATCAGGTTACCCCTCAGACTTTTTCCAGCTCCCAAATTCTAGGATTCTATGGTTAGTTCCCTCTGTCCACTAACTATTGGCTTAGCTGGGACCCTGAGGAGTTGCTGAGGGGCCCCTGTGGCTCTCCTCTAGACCAGCTGGAGGGGACCAGTGTGCAGAAACTCACCAAGCTTATCTCTTTTACCCTCCCCTCTACCCCTCATGTCCCCATACTTTACAGATGTCTCCGTCAAGGTGACCTTGAAGCATCAGGCCCTGAAACTCAAGAAGAAGCAGACGAAGAGGGCCAAGCACAAGCTGAATCCAGTGTGGAATGAGATGATCATGTTTGAGGTGCCTGATGACCTCCTGCGGGCCTCCAGTGTGGAGCTAGAGATGATGGGCCAGGATGAGGCTGGCCAAAGCCATGTGCTAGGCCGCTGCAGCCTGGGCCTGCACTCATCTGGCACCCAGCGCAGCCACTGGGAAGAAATGCTCAAGAATCCACGCCGGCAGATTGCCATGTGGCACCAGCTCCAGATGTAGCCTCTGCCATGATGCCAAGGCCCCTCCTCCTTGTCTCACCCAACCTTCATCCATCTGTCTCTCTGCCTTCTCCCCGTTCCACTCTCAGTCAGGGCATGGGCTCAGGATACCATGGAAGATGTTCGGAAAGGCTGAGTCCCTATAGAATCCCTGTCACCTGTCAGAGGTCATCCCTCAAAGAGCATTTATGAAGCACCCACTAGTGCACTAAGGAAAAGGCATTTGGTTTCTGATCACAGAGCAGAAATAGGGCCTGGGTGGCCTTGCTCCTGAGTGCATTCAGTAACCTACTTGCCAAAAGGATGGGTGAGTTATAGCCCAGGTGCCTGAGACAGCCCACACACAGATGGGCAGAGAGGCCTTGGGAAAAAGACAAAGGAAAGCTTGATCTAACAAACATTTCATTATTTTTGAAATGCCTGCTCTTGAACACCATGTTCCTTTTAATTGAGTAAATAAAAGAATTGCCCTATTTTTTAAGACTTAAAAAGAACCTCCAAATGTCAACGGGGAAGGACTTTTAAGGTCCAATCTTCGCACCCCCCCCCCAAAAAAAACCCAGGAGAAACTCTATAGCACACTTGAGACAGTCATCTAAATTCATCAAGAAACATCTATTAAATGCAAGTCCACCCTCTGCTTGAATACATCCAGTGAGGGAGAGCCCAGAGGCTGGGTTTGGAGTCAGAGGGCCTGGGTTCGAATCTTGTCACTACTCCTTAGTACCTTTGTGGACTTGGGCAAGAGAGGTGAAGACCTGTCACCTCTTCTGTAAAATGAGAAAGGAGAACTAGATAATCTCTAAAATCCCTTCCAATTCCAAATCTATGATCCTAATGAGGTAATCAACTGTTTTTTTTACAATAAGTTTTATTGATTCCTTTTTGTTTTTAAATCACAGTTCTGGAAACACTTCTCTCCTGTCTCCTATGAATTCTTTCCTTTTAAATCCTGTGCCCCTGTGAATGAAAAGTTTCTAGTTCTGGTACCATCATTTTCCATGTAACTACAAGCAAGTCACATCACGCCTCTGGGTCTGATTTCTCATCTGTAAAATGGAGACACTAAGGCCTGCCTTACAGGGTGAGGAAACCCCTTTATAAGGAGTAAAGTGCCACAAAAATGTGGCACCATTATTAACTCAATTATGTAGTCCTTGAATCAAGCTTTCCTCTGCATTTTGGCAATGCACAGAAGGATCCACCCATTAGTAAATGGGCAGGTGCACGAGGCTTAGTGACATGCACACCCAATACAATGTCTGAGCTGAACCAGTCTCTTGGTTCACATTTATAAGGAGAGTGGTCTCTGGCAAATGTGATCCTCAACTTGTTGGCCAAAATGTTGGGGAGCAGGAGTGGTACAGTAGGAAGATCCTGGCATTGGAGTCAAAGGACATAGGTTCCGAACCTGCCTCTGACATTTATTGCCTATGTGACTTTGGGTGAGTCCCCTCCCAGGGTCTCAGTTTTACCATTGTAAAAATAAGGGGGCTTTCAGCACTAGATCTGAGAATCTCCTGCTTTAGCATGAGAATCTCCAAAGATCTTGCCCGACAAATAGAATATACATTGAAAGATGATACTGTTGAGTGAACAGAACACTGTGCCATGAGCCCAGGGACACCTGAGTGCTATGTGTCCCCCGCATTTGATTCACTGAGGAGCACCAAGCTACACCCTTGGTCTTTGTCTTGGTTTGGCCATATCTAAAATTGGATGAAAGATACCTGACTAGGGTGGAAGTTGTGGGGGGAAGAGATGCCCTGACAATCTTGAAGGCCTCCTGGAGAGTTGTTTTTTTAATGAGGAATCCACAGTTTTATTATTGACTTGGCTCACCATCATTCCCTTCTGGTTTTCTAGGAGGATGAATCATAAAAGCTGTTGAGGTGTGCACAGCTATGGTTCCTAGATCTGAGAGGCTGAGCTCAGGTACTCAGAAGCATCTGGATTTTGGAGTCCTATTAGTCAAATGTTGATCTTTCAGCATTTTAACAGAGTGAAAAGTAGATCCCTTGCTCCAATGGGAAGAAGAAAGTCTCGAACCTATAGAATATATGTGCTTTAAGGAACTTTAGAAAGTATAACATTAGAGTTTGAAGGGATCTTTTCATTTGGAACATAGATTTCTAGAGCCAGATGGAAACTTAGAATGTAGAACATAGAATGTCACAGCTGGAACACAAAACATAGAACATATAATGTTAAAATGAGAACCATTAGAACACAGGATGTCAGAATTGGAAGGGACTTTAGAACACAGAATGTCAGAGTTGGGAGGGGTCATAGAAAATAGATCAGACCTAAGGAAGAACCTTAGAACATAGAAGTTCAGACCCAGGAGGTACCTTAGAATATGTTGTCACAGGTGAGAGGGCCCTTAGAACACAGAATGTTAGAGCTGGGAAGTACCTTTGAACATAGAAGGTAAAATCTGGGAAGGACTTTAGAACATAGAATGTCAGAGTTGGAGGGCTCTTAGAACCTAGAATACTGCAGCTGAAGGGACTTTGGAGATAATTTACTCTATCCTTTATTGAATATATAGGGAAACTGAGTCTCCAGGAAGAGAAGAGACTTGCCTGGGTTTACAAATGGAGTGGGTATCAGAATCAGGGCTTGAAACCACACCCCTGATTCCTAGTCCCTTGTTTTCTCCTGTGTTCCAGGTGGTTGACAGGTCAGGATAGCACAGCATCCCTTCTGTAGATCACCCTTGGCATCGCCCATTAGAATTCTACTGGTGGAACTTGGAACCTTTGTTCCGTACTGCTGAAGTTTCTTGGGAGTTCTCCATTTGTCTTCTGGAATGGCAACTTGATGTGCCTGGTAAACTGGAAGGTTGGCACTGGAGAGACAGAGAGAGCCAAGGAGCTGGAGATAGGGAGGAGGAAAGATGACCTCCAAGCAGTGATCTGGGAACATTCTCTTGGTCCATAAGGCTGTGGAGTGAGAGTGGCCAGACCCTGTGTCTGGATTCCTTGTTGCTCCTTTAATCCAGACTTGTTTATTATTCTAAAAGCTCAGAGTTTATGGCCTCTTGTCTCTGCCTCACAGGTATTCTTCTTTTCCCTCCTGTTATTAAGAGAGTATGTGCCTGGCAGGGTGAAGCTCTGGGGGCAGTTCAGCCCACCCAGCAGGCCACGTTGTGGTCCCTGCCTTGACAGCAGCCTGACTAGACCTTGTTTCTTGTGGCCTGGTTGGATGAAAACTACCCAACAGGCCAGCCTGCATCTAGTTGAACTCTGTTCCCTCTCCCCTTGGATCTATGGTAGGCAGAGTATTCCAGAGCAGTGCCTGGGTGGCATGATTTCAAGGGTACAGAGAAGGCTTGATTGACCCTGAAAAGACTTCCTCTTTCTGGCTTGCTTCTGCCTGATGTTGAAGTTAGGGCTTCATTCTTTTGACTTAAGGCTTTATCATCTTGTTGAAATATAAATACAAAAGGAGGAGGTTGGATAATATTCCCCCTGCGGTCCTTTCCAGTTCTGGAACTATAACCCTATTGTCTTTGATGTCTTTTTAAAGGCTAATTTTATGACCCCATGGTCCTATGATCTCCCTGAGAGAGCTGACTTACCATTAATTCTTTATAATTCAATGTAGTTGAGTTTTTCAGATCCCTAAAGGGACCAAGTTCAGAGGAGGAAGAAAGTAGAAAGATCAGGAGGTTTCTGGGTCGCTATAGGGCAGAGGAAGGGGAAGGAATGGAAGAAAGAGGAGAAAGTGACAGGGCTTAGATGAGGAGACTGCGGATACCTAAGGCCAGTCTGTCTATGCTCACAATTTGTCTGTAGGTGCCTGTAAGCTGGTTGCTCCTTTATCCATCAGAAAGGGATTTCTACTCAAATTGAGTCTTGAAAGGACCCAGCTAAAGATGAAGGGAAGAAAGGCTATCCCAGAAACCAGGAGACCCACAGAAGTGAGTGAAGGCAACCCCATCACCAAGCTCTACTATAGATATGGCCAAGACCTAATCAAGCAGGAAGCTTCTGAGAAATAATCCTACTCATTACCTACCAGTCAGTCAGTCTACAAGCCTGAATTGGGCCCTTATGACCTGCCTGACACTGAGCTGAATTCTGGGTATACAAAGAAAAGTACCTGCCTTCAGTGAGCTCCCATTCTAATGGGGGGGGTGATCACATATAAATAACTAAGTACATTCAAAAAATATGCAGAACACAGAGAAGGTAATCTGAGAGCAGAAGGCACTGGCAGTTTGGGTTTGGCGCAGGGTTGGGGGGATGATTAGGAAAGTCCTACAGAAAATGGGATTTGAGCTGAGTCTTGAAGGAAGTGAGATGGTTAAGAAGTGGAGGTGATGAGGGAGGGCCTGTGGCCATGGGATACATGATGGGATAGGAAGAATAGCCAAGTGACCAGTGTCACAGGGTTCCTTGGCTCAGCAGATGGAGGCAAATGAAGCACATGAAGATCAGAAAGGAAGGAAGAACCAAGTTACAGAGTTTTCAATACCAAAGCAAGGATTCCAGATTGAATCCTGGGCATCACAAGGAGACTGAGTAGAGGGGTGACATGGTTAAGTCTGGGCTTTAGAAAAATCACCTTGGTAGCTAAATGGAGGATGGATTGAATTGGGGAGAGTCAAAGCAGAGAGGAAAATTAGAAGGATATTTCAGTAGTCCAGGTGAGAGGCAATGGAGACCTGACCTAGGGTGGTGGCTGGGTGACGAGAGAGAAGTACATGCACATACATACACATATACATACACATATGTGTATGTATATATGTATGTATAATCTTATGCAATACGTTATATATTATAGATGTCTGTGTATGAGAGAGAAGAAAGAAAGAAAGAAAGAAAGAAAGAAAGAGAAAAAGAAAGAAATGTGCCAGTAGAAACAAGAAGATATGTTCATGGATTGCACATTTGGGGGTGAGGGAGAATGAGTAGCTGAGGAGAACCCCAAGGTTGTGATTCTGGGTGGTTAGGAAGTTGATGGTGCCCTCAACAGTAACACGAAAGTTGGAAAGAGGGGAGAGTCAATGAGCTCCATTTTGAACACGTTGCGTTTGAGGTGCCTACAGGACATCTAGTTTGAGATGTCCAAAAGGCAGTTGGTGACACAGGATGATTGCTCAGGAGAGAGACTGGGACTGGATATATAGATCTTAGGTTCATCTATATGGAGATCATAATTGAACTCATGGAAGTTGATGAGTTTACTAAGTAAGATAAAGTAAGAGGACTCAGGATAGAACCTTTGGGCAGGCACACCCATGGTTAATGTGTGTGTGACATGAATGAAGATCCAGTAAATGAAACAGAAAAAGAGCATTCAGATATGTAAGGGGAGAACCAAGAGACAAAAATGTCACAAAAACCTAGTGAAGAGATAGTATCCTAGAGAATGTGGTCAGTAGTCTCGGATGCCGCAGAGAGGTCATGACAAAGTCCATTAGACTTGGTAATTAAGATTGCTGGTGCCTGTGGTTTTCTTGGCACCTCTCCAGCATATTTCCATGGCTCATAGGGTTTAGCACCTAAAGCGACCTTAGGATGACCTAAACCAGGCCCTTTATCTAATTGATAGATATTTTTGAGGGTCAGTCTTGCTGTCCTGTGTCTTGCTCAGATTATACCTGTAGTGTGGTGTTCAGTTCTAGGTGCCAAATTGTAGGAAGGATGTTGTTAGCTTGGAGAGTGTCCAGAGGAGAGCATTTAGGATGGTGAAAAGACTGGAAAATATTATTCAAGGATCATTTGAAGGAACTGCGGATGCTTTGCCTAGAGAAAAGAAGATTTAGAGCAGGGCTTTCAACAGTAAAAAGAATGAATCTCAAATGGTGGAGGGGCAAGTGGTAGAGTCGATATTGTGGGGCAGTAAATTGCTGGTTAAACTATATCATGAATTTTGTATTCAGTTTTGCTTTCAATGGAAATTAACAATTTATTATGTATCGAGAAAGGCAATGAGGATGGTGGAAAACTTGTGGTAGAAGGAACTGAAGGAAATAGAGATAGATAGTCTGAAGAAGAGAAGCCTTGGTGGGAGTGGGAAGGATTGGATAGCCACTTTTGGATGGAAGTTCCATCTGTGTGACATTGTGCGACTTGCTAAATTTCTCTAGGCCTCAAGTTCCCTTATCTAGAAAAGGAGATGACCAAATTAACTGATCTTTAAGATTCCTTGCAGTCGTAGGTTCTATCACTATGAAATAAAATCGATGAGGGAGAAAGACCACAAATGCCATCTGCCTGGCATAAGACGGATGACATTTATCCTTATCCTTAAGCTAGAGCTCTGAACATAGAATGCCAGGGCTGGAGTGGATCTTAAAACAATGATACGGGCAGAAGGAACCTTAGAATAAAGGGATTCTGAATGTCAAAGTTGAAAGAAACTTTTTAAAATACGAAAGAAAATGCCAGCCCTGGAAACTGAATATAGGAGATGGAGGTGAGCCTAGAACATGGAATGTCACAATGTAAAATGTCACAGCGGGGAGGGGCCTGAAAACATAGAACATGACACGCCAAGACCAAGAGGGACTTTAGGACACAGAAAAAAAAAGGTCAGATCTCAAAAAATACAGTATTAGAAGTGAAGGAGGGGCTTAGGATATAAAACATGGAATGTCAAAACCAGGAGGGACTTTAGGACACAGAAAACAGAATATTAGAAATGGAGAAGGAGCTTAGAACATAGAACATGGGATGTTAAAACCAAGAGGGACATCAGAACACAGAAAACAAAATGCCAGATCTCAAAAAAATAGAATATTAGAAATGGAGGAATTTAGGACATAGAACATTGGATGTCAAAACTGGAAGGGATTTTAGAAAAAAGAATGTCAGATCTAGAAGGGGCCCTAAAAATAGAATATTAGAAATGAATGAGGAGTTTAAGAAGATAAGATGTCAGTGGGAGGAAGGACCTTAGAACATGGAATGTCAGAGCAGAATGGGATCTTAGACCATTGTATGTTAACACTGGAAAGGACTTAGAACACAGCCCATGGTCAGAGCTTAATATTCTGAGTACCTTGACAGGTATTCATATCTTTAGATCATGAGTTGTGGATAAACGTTGTGGGACTTATTTCAGAATGTCTTCTGACTTAAATTCTACTCAGCAAACATTTACTAGTTAGTCAACCAGAATTTATCAAACACTAACTATGTGCCAGACATTGGGCTAAGTGCCAAAGGCAAAAAATAAGAAAAAGAAAAAAAAGAAAGGCAAACATAGTCTCTACCCTGAAGGAGCATGTATTCTGATGGGGGAGACATCATGTAACTTAACTAGATACGTACAAGATATAGGCAGAATTGATGGAAGGCAACTTCAGAGAGAAGGCAGCACAGCTGAGGGAATTGAGAAAGGCTCCTTGCGCAAGCTAGGATTTGAGCTGAATCTAGCCAAGGAAGTTAGAAGGCAGAGAGGAGAGAGAGCATTCTAGATATGGAGGTCAACCAAGGTAATGACACTTAAGGTGCAAAGTGGAGCAGCTAGGTGGTGCCATAGTGCATAGAACTCCAGATCTGGAGTCTGGAAGACTCATCTTCCTGAGTTCAAATCTAGCCTCTGATACTTATTAGCTATGTGACCCTGGGCAAATCATTTAACGCTGTTTATCTCAGTTTCCCCATTTGTAAAATAAGTTGCAGAAGGAAATTGCAAACCACTCCAGTATCTTTGCCAAGAAAACCTCAGATGGGGTCACCAAGAGTTGGGTATGATTGAAACAACTAAACAACACGTGCTAAGACCTGTTCTAGGCGCAGAGGGTAAAAGGTTAAAATAGAGGCTAAGTGGCCCTCTCAATACTCGTTTTTACATATTAATATGTGCCAAATCCCCTTCACTCACAGTTGCATTGAGCAATAGTTCAGTGACTCAAAGCAAAGCCCTGGTGTATATGTTATTACCATGTAAGTGGCTTTGGGTATCCATTTTAACTAATCCAGCTGCGGGCTCTGATATAACTTAAACATACTGGCTATTTTCAGATCAAGACTGGAATTAGGTTTATAGACATAATAACTTTTAGGTAAGCTTTCTAGGTAATACAAGTAGGTTCATGGGATCTTAAAACTGAAATAGAATGTTATCTCACCCCATGAAGTAATTCTCAATATGACAGTCTGTGCTTGCATACTTCCAGTGATAAGGAGCTCATTACCCACATAAGGAAGCCCATTCCATCGTTGATCTAGTTTTTAGAAAGTTATTTTCTGTCTACTGAGCCAAAATCTGTCTCCCTGAAATTCCTCCTCATTGCTACTGGTTGTGCTGTCTCCAGTCTTATACTCTTCTACATGACAAAACTTCAGAATTGGAAAATATTAACCTCATCCCTCATCCCCTCTCCAACTTCTCTCCTCCAAACTAAAAATCTCCAGTTCCTTCAATCATAAAATCTCATGTTTATATAACTCATTAAACTTTGCTAGGTGCTTTCCCCACAATAAGTAGCAGTTAGTGAGGAGGTAATTAGTGAAAATATTATTATCTTGATTTTACAGATGAGTAAGCTGAGCCCCAGAGAGCTTAAGCAACTTACCCAAGGTTACATAACTAGAAAATAGTAGAACCTGTGTTTTGAGAGACAATGCTATTATCACTAAGCTAGTCTTTTCCCCACATGTTTTCCACCATCCTGGTGTCCCTCTTTAGGACACACTGGTATATCAACACCCCCTTTAAAATCTGGTGCCCAGAACTACCCACAAACCCACAAGAGGGGCCTGACTAGCCCTTTGGGATGCTGAAATATCAAATCCACCACCTGCTACTCCACTATTAGAGATACATCCCTTTGGGCTTGAAGTCTTTTCAATCTTTCAGAATCTTTTCTCCATTCAAAATGTAAATTCCTTGCAATGGGTCACATCTTAACCCTTTATCAGAGAATATCTTGGTCAACCTTCACTAGCTTGTTGGGGGCTGATGGGGAGAGAACCCTGGCCCTGACTTTAGAGGACCTCATTTCAAATCCTGTCTCTGAAGTTTATTATTTGTGTGACCTGGGGAAGTCATTGAACACAATTGACTGAGCCTCAGTTTCCTTCTTAGTAAAAAGAGGGGATTGGATTAGACTATGTCCTTTGATGATGGTCCTTTTAGTTCCATGATCCTCTAATAAGGACTGGCAGAGATGTGGGGGTGGGAGGAGATAGGGTTCTAGGAAGGAAGAATTGGGTCTTGATGGGACAAAGGGAGGACATAGTGTGGTATACTTGTCTTAGAGTTTGGAGATTGGTCAGACTATTGAATCAGGTTTAATAAGATGACCTTTAATAGGCATAAATATCAAGTTTTATACTTGGGTTTTTAAAAAGAACTTTACACATACTTTACACATCTGAAGAAGATCCATGGGTCTTAATAGCCAGTTAGTTTAATAAGTCAACAGTATAATTTGGCAGCCAAGAAAGTTACAGTGTTAGGCCACGTTGAGAGGTCTAGAATTCAGGATTAAGAAGGTGAGAGTTATTGTGTTCAGTTCTAGGTATACATTTTAGGAACTATATTGATAACCTAGAAATAGCCCAGAGGAGGGCAAACAGCATGGGAAAGGGTGTTGAGACTGACAACATTAGATGTATAAGCTAAAGAAAACTTGGGGGCAGGGCGGTGATATGCTGGTAAATGTTTAGCATCTGGTTTTCTGGAAAAGAAAAAGCATGCATGACATGTCTTTAAATTTAATCGGCATTACTAACATTTTCCTCATCACTTTTGTAAGTCTAGACGATCAATGAAATGATAAATCAAGTCATGATTTGCAGCATTTGTGATTTCTGAGGTGCAAAATCCTTACGAAGAAAATGTAACCGTTCGCTCTTGTGAGCTGGTGTGAGTTGGCCCCAGCACATCCCTATACAATAATGGATTTTAAACATTTGAAGGACAGTTAATGGAGCAGAAATTAGATGAGTCCTGCTTGGTCCTAGAGGACAGAACCAAAGACAATGGGTATAATTTGCATTTAAATTTATGCTAATTGTCAGGAAAAACTTTCTAAAAATTAGCACTATCCAAAGTAGGATGCACTATCTCAGGAAGGTGCGACATCCTCTTTCTTCACTGTCCATCTTCCAGGCATGACTGCATGACCACTCGTCAGGTGCATCATAATGGTGATTCCTGTTCACAGGTATTGTTAGGGGATAGGGACTAGACCTGTCATTTCACTGACATAGAAAACTGCCAGATGAGGAAACTCCTTTTAGGTATAAGTTGGTCCAAAAGACCTCTGAAATTGAAATTCTGTGACTGTGAAACCCAGGTCTCCTGACTCCAAGCCCAACGCTGTTTCCACTATGCCAGAAGTGTCAAACTCAAACAGAAAGGGATCCTTGCAGGTGATTTATTGGCTTAGAAAAGAACACATTAACATTGTCTATGCTGTATTGTATTTCTATTTATTTTGTTAAACATGTCCCAATTATAGTTTTATCTCGTTATATTGCTCTCAAAGTTTATGGGCGAAGCCATCTTTTCACTATTTTATGTGCCCTTGTACCAGGAGATCTGAGGTCCTTTTGAGTCCAGCTTATCTTTGCTCCATTTTTAAGGTCATTTTCAGGATTCATGTAGGAGGTTTGCTAAGACATTTGACCTGGACTCTTAAGGAAGTAATCTGCCAGCCGTGACTCATTGCTTATGACTTCTCATATCATTTTGGTGAACATATTTGCTTTCATATACTAGGAGTTGAGACACTGAAGCAGGACCAGCAGTGTGGCCCCTGAAATTTCTGACAAAAGCTATCACATTCAGGAGCTATTCCTTAAATCATGGTCTTCTTACCCGGCAATGCTCGTGGGTATGTTGGGCTACGGGGACTTTCGTAGCTCTACCCTTTCCCTTCCAATGAAGGTCCTGTAAGCTCTTAAATTATGCCCATTTTTGTTGCCTTCATGATTCCAAACTTATGACTCTAATAACAATGGAAAGTATTGGATGTGGTCACAGGACCTGAGTTTGAATCCATTTGGAGTTCTGTAAGAGAAAGGAGATTATGTCTTAGCTATTGTCCCCCAAGTCCAATATTCATAAACCTGATCCAGTTATAATTATCTTGATTCCATTTACCAGAGCTTAGATACAAATGCCTCTTGGTATAGTGAGTAGAATGCTGGATTGATAGAAAGACCTAGGTTCTAATTCCACCTCAGTTACTTACTAGCTGTGTAACTCCAGACAAATCATCACAGGGTCAAACAATCAACATGTATATGTTAAGCTCCCATGATTTACCAGGCTCTTTTCTAGAAAGTTACAACTTCTACTCTCAAGGAGGTTCTCAGAGCGTCATCTAGCCCAACCCCCTCATTTTAGAGGTCAAGATACTGAAATAATGGTGAAATGGCTTATCCAAGGTCACACAGCCAAACTGGCCCTGGGATTTCAGGCTCTCTCTTTCCATTATGCCACTCTGCTTTCCAATGACGTAACTTCTCTGAACCTAGTTTCCTTATCTTCAAAATGGAGAAAACAATAGCACTCTTGTTAGAATTTTGGAATGGATCAAATGAGATAATGGATTGCTTTGCAAAAATAAAGCATCTTGAAAATATGAGCTGAGAAAAAAGAAAAGGATACTAGTTTTAGAGCCAAGAAGATTTAGGTGTAAATCCCCATTTGACCACATACTGGCTGTATGGCCCTGGATAATTGACTTAACCTCTGAGTGTCTGAAGCAACTCACTGAAGCAAATAAATTGCAAAGAAGGTGCCCATCTGCACTGGCAGAAAAAGTTACTCACTTGGTGAGGGGGGGTCCCTAAACCAATGAAATCATAGATCTGGTAAAAATTGAGCTTTTTTCCCCCTAATTTTCTCACTTTGATATTTGGATATAAATGGTTCTAGATCCATCTATTATCCTCCTTTTGTTTCGTATTTGTCAGCTACTGTGCTGGTGAATGAAGTGAGTGATTCTGCAATTGAGTCAAAGTGTTGGCATCGAGGCTCATCTGTAGATGGATTACTGTTATTGCCCTTATACTATCATCGCCGTCATCATCATTATTAGAAGTCAGCTTGGTGGAGCAGAAAGAAAGTTGGCTTTGGAGTCAGTCGACCTGGGTCCAAATCTTGGAGCTGACATTTACGGGCAGGGGAGGCCTGGGGAAGTTGTCTCAACTCCAGAATCCTCCAAGTCCCTGGCATGTAAATTAGTGGCAAATGCTCCCTACCTCATGGGGTTGTTGGTTAAAAAAAACCCTTTGCAGACCTAAACATGTGATGTAAATGTGTTTTGTTACATTCATGTAATGAACAAGAAAGAACAGTCCCACCATGACTGTACCACACTGGAACTCTATTCCAGTGAATTTCCAACCTCTGATTGCTTCCCAGTTGTCCACATGTGAGAAGATTCTTTTGTGGTGTCGTCTGACCATGTATGTATTTGACTTGTTTGTGGTGGCCCCCAAATTCAAGGTAAATGGCCACATATAAAGTAAGCATATCATTCTGGGATAGACTTATGTGCATTTCACTATGGAAGAGTTTCTAAAGAATTGAATGATGGACATGCATCAGAGATGAGATAATTAAGAGGTACCAGCTCAGGCAGGGACATGATTACCACTAGAATGCAAAAGAAAATATCTGCTCCCTCAAGAGCTCAACCTGAGGTCCAGGAGGATTCATGTCTTAGACCATTATGTCACTGAATCCAAATGGATCAATCACCATTTGCTGGGTGCCTGCCATGGATAAGAGATGCTGTGTGCAGATGTATGTCTATCCCAGATGGAGACCTAGATGTGAACTCCTCAATAAAATGGCCAAAGGGAATCCCAGGAAATATTTTTCCCAGAAACGTGGTTGCTGCTGGAACTCAAGGAGTCCAGAGTATGGGAGGTGAATGAAAAGACAAATGACATTGGAGAACAGAAAATGAATCAAGAGAGTCCTAGCCCTGGTGACCCTGTGGTCCTCCTTCCTGTTGCTGTTTGGTGCTAAGTGTTTTGGTGTTTATATTTCAACCATGATCTGAAGCACAAGGAGACAGCATGGGGTTTCTGTTATTATGTGTCTGGTGTGATGGTGCCAGAGAACAGAAGAACCCTGTGTTAAATAAATAACCTTCAACTGGGAGATCTGGGTGAGAGTTTCTTTCTTTCCCAGGCTCTGATGGGGCTCTCTGTGTTTGGAACCTGTTCAATTCAGTATATTCCACAAATACTTTAGACTATTCTAATTCAATTTTATTTTATTTTCAAATGAAAATCTGCCTTCTCTGCCTCCACTTTCCCTCCCCACCCACCAGTGACAAAGCAAAACAAAACCGCTATTAGGAACATGTACCATCAAGTAAAAACAAATTCTTGCATTGGTCAGGTCCAAAGAATAAATTCAATATGAATTCTGAGACCATCACCTCTCTGTCTGGAGAGGAGAGGAACGTTTCATCATGAGTCATCTGGAACGGAGGTTGCCCATTGCGTTTATCAGAGTTCTTAAGCCTTTGCATAACAATAATATTGTACGGACAAAGTTGTCTGTAAAATATTGTTGTTACTGCATAAATTTTTCCTCTAGTCCTCACCTCACTTTGCATCAGTTCATATAAGTTGTCCCAGGTTTCTTAAACTGTCCCCTTCATCTCTTCTTATAGCACAGTAACACTGTATCACATGCAGGTGCCATAACTTGCTCAGTCTTTCCCTGGTGAATGGATACCCCTTTACTTTCCAATTTTTTGCCATCACAAAAAGAGCTCCTATAAGTATTTTTGCACATTCAGGTCCTTTGCTTCTTTCTTTGATCTCTTTGGGATATAGACCTTGTATTGATATCTCTGAGTCAAAGGGAATATACAGTTTTATTACTTTTGTAACATGGCTACAAATTGCTTTCCAGAATAGCTAGCTTGAGCAATAGTACATTAATGTACCCTGATTTCTCATGACTCCCACCCAGTATTTGTCATTTTGAGGAGGTCAATTTTGCTGATCTGATTCATACTTATTAAGTAGTTACTGTGTGCAAGGTTAGACACGTGGTAGAAAGAATACTAGAGCTGTCAGTGGAAAAATTCAGATTACAACCCAGCTTCTCACACTGACTGGTTGTTTACCGTGGGCAAGTCACAGACGTTCTGAGCCCCCGATCACTCTCTAATATTTAGTTAACTTACTGCGATGTAGTTAATAAAAGAAGACATCTCATGGTCATCTGCATACTTATCGCAGTGAAATTTAAAGCACTCAATTTAAACCAGCTCACTGGATTTACATGCCAGAGGCTGGGAGGAATCTGGAGTTGAGACAACTTGCCCATGCCTACCCTGCTGGTAAATGCCACTCCATCAGTTGTATCTACTAAGTCATACCTATTTGTGGGCTGTCCTGGGGGACCCCACTGTTGAAATCCTAAAACCTTGACTTACTGATGTATGCTTAAGTCACTGGGCTACACATTTTTTCAAGGATGGGGTCGGTGGGCAGACAACAGCACAACTTCTGATTTCAAGAGGCTCATAGTCTATTGGGGTAGAGAGGGGAAAGAGAATGACATGTGCCTGAGTTAAGTGAACAAAGTCAGAAAGTTCAAATAGAATTTGAGTAGGAAGCAATGCGGTATAGTAAAAGAACAATGGAATTTGAGCCAAGATCATAGATTTGTAAGGGACCTTAGAAGTTACTTAGTACAATCCTCTCATTTTATAGATGAAGAAGCTGAGTCCTAGGGTTATGGTTTGCCTGAGGTCGCATAGGTATCTGGGATTCACACTCAAGAGCTGTGATTCCAAGCTCACCCTTCTTTTCACCAAACCACACAGTCCTAAGTTTGAAACCTGGTGCTTCTGTTTGCTGACTTGTGTGAACTTGGGCCAATGCCTTTTCATCCTTAGGGCTCTCAGTGTCTTCCTCTGTAAAACAAGTAGGTTAAACTAGAAGATCCCTAAGGTCTAATCTGCATCCTTTGGTTCTGGGATCCCAAGAGATATATTACAAAGGGACCTTTAAGGTACTGACCAATAAAAAAATGCCAGGAAGCCACATCATCTTCTTCCTTTGGATAAAGGAGTGGAGAAGAGGGGTTGATGTCCACAAGGCCAAGGGCAAGAAGGGAACAAATGGATTCCTGAATTCCACTGGCTTTCATCCAACAGAGGTGCTCTCAAGGTGCCATCTGTGGCCAACTCCTTGGTCATGAGCCTCTCTGCACTGAATCCTCCAGGACGCCCACCTCCACCTCCAACACTTTCAGATTGGTCAGGTCTTCTAGCGCTTTCTTTCTTTTCACAAGAGAAAATATTCTGCTTTATTCTGCTTTCCAATTCTACTGTTCTTTCTCTGGATGTGGACGGCATTTTGCCTCAAGAGTCCTTTGGGAATGCTTTGGGTCCTTGCATTGCTGTGAAGGGCTAAGTCTACCAGAAAAATTCCTCGCACACTGGGCACTTGAACAAATGAGAAATGGTTTATCTGGGTCCTCAAGTGTACAATGTATACCATGATCTCCTGGTTCTACTCCTTTCACTTAGCATCAGTTCAAATAAGTCCTTTCAGGCCTCTCTAAAATCTTCCTGTTCATCATTTCTTACAGCATATTCATTTTTCACAACTTGTTCAGCCATACCCCAATTGATGGATATCCCCTCAATTTCCAGTTCTTGGCCACCACAAAGAGAGCTTCTATAAATATTTTTGTACATGTGGGACCCTTTCCCATTCTTATGATTTCTTTGGGATACAGTCCTAGTAGCGATATTGCTGGGTCAAAGGGTATGCACATTTCTGTAGCCCTTTGGGCATAGTCCCAAATTGCTCTTCAGAATGGTTGGATTAGCTCGCAGCTCCATCAACAATGAATTAGTGTTCCAACTCTCCCATATTCTCTCCAATGTTTATCATCTTCCTGTTTTGTCATGTTAGCCAATCTGATAGGTGTGATGTGGTACCTCAGAATTGTTTTGATTTGCATCTCTCTAATCAATAGTGATTCAGACCATTTTTCATAGCACTTTCTTTCTGATGTAGCAGATTTCTAGGATTCAAGGAAAACTCCACACCATTGGCTCATTCAAGGAGGATTTTACTGGCGGCACTTGTCTATTACCTATGTGCTAAAAACTTTCTATTAGAGCACTTAGTTCAGATACTCCCTGCCCCCTCCCTAGTGCCTTCTGGTAGTCTCAATGGCTGTCCTTCCTCATCCCTGGAATTGGTTGGATGACTTCTAACAAGTCTTCTAGCATTCAGTGCTCTATGTTCTAACGAGCCTTCCAGTTCAGACATTATGGTTTGGTTTTTTTTGTTTTTGGTGCTAATGCCCTTTACAGCTCTAACATTTCTTTCTCCTTTCTTGAGTCCCTTCCAGACTGGTCGTTCTAAATTCCAAGGGCCCATCGGGCTCAGACATTCATTGTCCCACATTTGAATCCCTTCCAGCTCAGAAATTCTTTGTTATATGACCTAAGGTCTGTTCCAGTCCTGGTATTTTTTTCTAGGTTCCTTCCAGATCTAATATTCTATTTTTTAAGTTCTAATGCGTCTTCTAGCTTTGAAGTGCTATGATCTGATGTCCTTTCCAGTTTGAATATCATATTCTAAGTTTGAAAGCGTCTTTTAGCTATGATATTATATGCTCTAATATCTCTGTCAACTCAAACGTTTAGTTTTCTGGGGCCCTTCTAGACTTTGGCCCTCTGCCCCTGGTCATGTCACTTGAGGACCCGGATAAACCATTTCTCATTTGTTTAAGTGCCCAAGTGGTATTTTCCACCAAACACTCTCAAGGTCTAAAGAGCCAGCTGGAAACATTCCACCCCCCATAGGCAGGATAGCAAACCATCAGCTCCCATCTTCCTCCCAGGGCAGACACCTGGCAGACAGAGAGGCACAGGATGTGGGAACCTCAGGGTTCCAGCCATTTTCCTGATGGAAGTACTGGATCGTTGCCACCATTCTCTCCTCCTTCACCCTGTGAAGGTGAGCCAGCCCAGATGGCCCTTTGGCACAAGCTCTTGCCTTCTCAGGTCCCTCTAGTCAAATGGAGGAGGCACCTACCTGTGAGAGGAATAGAGCAGAGTTAGCCCTTGGCTTTGAAAGGCAAGTGTTGCCATGGAAACCCAGCCCAGAATCAGCCTGTGTCCCAATGGAGAAATGTCACGTTAAGGGTTCCCATCCATGGAGGGCACAACAGGCCCTTGGGTCTGCTCACTTTCTACGTATCTCTTAGACACTTCATGCAGGTCCCTGTGTCTCTCTTTCATTCACTCAGTCTCTCCTTGAGCTAGGCCATTGTCAAGAGGCCAGTGACACCATTACAGCTAGAAAACTTGATCCATTGGTTGGACAAAGAGGGACCAGGTCATCAAGGGGAGGAATGGCTCTCGGCTCTATCCAATTGCCATGTGTTACAGTGGTTTCAAAGCAAATATGGGTCAGATAAGGAAGAAGGAGGGACAAACTTTGGAGTCCTAAAATGTGCTTCTGAAAAGTAGGTGGCTGAAATGGATTTGGTTCCAGCCATCAACTGAAGCATGATCGTTAAGTAATCTCAAGCCTGGCATATGGACAGAGGAAACCCTGTGTCGTGAAATGCTGCGTAATGGCTACCATTTTGCTAAAGGAGCCATCATGGCATAAGCCAATGAAGGCCTCTGTCCTGGGTATCATCAGGAGCTGTGAGAGAAAGACACTAGTAGCCAGGAACAGCAAATATCTCTTCTGCTTTCACTCCAAAGAAATTTAAGCAGCTATAACCAAGTGTAAGAACATTGGCTGCATCTGGTGTCAGGTGACTTGGGTTTGACTCACAGCTTATATCCTTACTAGCTTTAGGACACTGGACAAGTACTTAACAACTCTGAAAGGCAATTTCTTCGCCTATAAAATAAGGGGGTTGGACTAGGTGATCTCTATAGTTCCTCCCAGCTCTTACATTCTAAGTTCTAATAGCTAGACATTCTATGTTCTATGTTCTAAGAAATCTTTCAGTCTGATATTCTATATAAAAAGATGCAAGCTGAAGGAGTAGAAGGAGACCTGGTTAGCAGTCCCAGGTTCAAGTCCCAGCCTAGCCATTTGACAAGTCACTTCCCCCCCAAAATGAGGGAGTGGGGGTGAGGTCAGATCAGATAGTCTCTGAGGTTTCTCCCACCTCTAAATATATAATTCTATGACCTTGCTCTAAGCACCTTTCCAAATGACATCTTATGCTCTAAGCTCTGACATTCTGTGATCTAAGGTTCTGACATTTTACGCTTTATGTTCTAAGGTCCCTGCCCGCCCCAAACCCTGTGACTATGACCAATATCTCTGCATCCAATTCTCCCAAATCTAAGATGAGAGTTGCTCTTATCTGGTTTGGCTTTTACCATGGAATTAACATCCAATAGTTCCTATCCTCTGGCCCCTGGCAGCTGCCGACTTTCCTTCTTGGAGAGATTATTTGGAATTTAGTGACATGAAGATGGAGGTCTCCCCATATTCTATCAAGTTTCTTGTTTCTACATTTATTGTGATGGCTGTCATTGCTTGGATCTGGGCCTGTACTTTTGTGAGAAGAGTCATCTCCATTGTGAGGAAGCTCCCTCCCCCAGCACAGACTGTAATCTGTTCAGCAATTTATGTTCAGAACTGCTCAAAGCTTGGAGGGTTAATTGACTTGTCCATACTCATACCTAGGTCTTATTGACCTGGAGGCTGCCTTCTCTTCATTAAGTCATTCTGCCTCTCCATATTAATATTATGTATGCTATATTATCAGTCAAAAATCATTCATTTCATGTCAACCTTGTCAGGCACTGTGCCAAGTGGCAAGAAAACAAAGAAAGGCAAAAATAGTTCCTGCTCTCAAGAACCTTACATTCTAAGAAAAAACCAGAATATCCAGGACCTTAGACAGCAGCTAGTTCAAAGCCTCCCTCCACCCATCCCAATCGGGCAAGTGTGCATCAATGGTCCTCAGCATCTCTCAAATCTCTGTCCTCCCTACATACATGATGATGACCTTAGCTCTGTACCCTTCATGCTCAGGTTAGTACATGGCACACAGTAGGTACTAAATACATGTTTATTGATACTAGTTCTGACAAATAATGGAGAATAATGGAGGGCCAGGGCTGGGAGGCTGGGGTGGGGAGAAAGGCAAGGATTTGAGGCCAGTAAGTGGATTTAAATGATTTTATTAACAACCATCTTACATTACAAGGATAATATGACAAGGGAAAGTCTCCGTGTACATACTATGATATACCAGCACAGCTCTATTTGTATCCAGTGTTCTAGGGCCCCTCACACAGGTACTATAAAGCAGAGTCTGTCAAATAATAACATTGAGAGGTTTGATTTTTCTTTCAGAAAGGTGATATTAACATATTAATACATATGTAATAATAGACCTCTATATACTCCCCCTTACCTCCCCCCCTTTTTATTTTAGCTTTCTTGGTGATTGAAATGAACTGTTCAGCAGCAAAGGGAGAGAGAGGGTGGAGAGAGAAAAGGGTGGAAAAAGCCCCAAACCGATCTCTTGGTTTTCCCAATGAGACAAAAGTGAAGGTCTGTAAAGAAGGGATGGAAGTGGGGAAACCTGCGTCTTCACTTTTTTTTTTTTTTAGCATTGTCCCTCCAGGGCCCCTCCATCTTCTCTTGAGGAGGGTCTGGGATTGCCTCCATGCCCTGAGGAGCTGAGGTACAGTGCATAAGGGATCCCTACCTACCCAGGGAATGCCCCATTTCCTGACAGCCCACTTGATTGGATTTCTATGGAGTGAGAGGCAGAGAACAAGCCAGGACTGTACGTATCTCAAGCTGGGCACTGAGGGGCTTTTTGAAGCCTGTTTGGCAGTTGTGGCCCAGCAGAGATCATGATAGATTGGGTGGTGGGGAGCACTGATACAGCTGGAAGTTGGCACACCAGAGGCAAGATCCCAGGACCCTGGATTGCAGTAGAAATGGGGATCTATTAGAAGATGAGGTACATCGGTAGAATGGTGGGAGTGGGGCAGGGCCAGGGTCAGAGGAGGCTGCTTCATCTCTCTGAGTCTGTTTCTTCATCTGTAAAATGAATTGGGGAGGAGGGTTGGACCAGAGGACCTGGCTCAGAGATTCTAGGAAGTGACCTAGTCTGAGAGATGGAGAGTGGAGTTGGCCAACGGGTCAGCCAGTCACCCATCTCTGGGGTAACCATCAGGTCTCTTCTGTGCCCTGCCTCCTCCACCCCTCCCTACTTTCTGCAGAAAGAAAACTATTTGGCTACACAGCATCTGATTCCCGTCAGGGCTAGATGAGCCCTTCGTCTACGGTACATACAAGATGGTACATACAAGCTGCTCTATTTACAGGGCTTCTGCTGCCTTCCTGGGAGCTGGGAATGGGCAGAAAGAGGCCCTGCTGGTGGGACCTCAGGCACTGGCCCTGAAATCGCAGAATCAGAACAGTGTAAAAGGACTAAATAAACCTGCCTGGGGTGGGATGGGTACTGAACCTCCTGAAAGAAGGAAGAGGAAGAGGATGGGGGAACAAAGTGCTGTCCTGAGCTGAAGTCAGGCTGTGCAAAGTTGATTGGGCTGAAGCCCTTGGTTCTGAACTTGTTAGTGTGTGTGTATGTGTGTGTGTGTGTGTGTGTGTGTGTGTGTGTGTGCTGACCCCATTCTAGCAGCAGGTGCCCACCCTGACCTCCTCAGGGTCACCCACTTCACAACTTCACCTGCAAGGATGCTGGTGAATTGATCGAGAGAGGCAGACCTGAGCTGCTGGGCTTCAGGGGCAGGGGCCAGAGAGGTCTCAGACATCCTGGCTAGGATAAGCTCACTGAGCTCCACTTGCTGGCCCCACTATAGTACCTGGTCTTACACACTACCTTGTGGTGTCCCACAGGTAGCAGGCACTGCTGGGTAGCAGCCACTCTGAAAATTCTTGGCCAAACTCCAATGGTCCTGGCCTGGGGTTAGAGGGAGGAGGAGATGCTACCACTCACCTCATAGGGAACACCCATATCCTTGTCCAAGACAAAAGACAGTTGGTTCCACTGGGTATGGGTGAGAGATGAGGTTATTAGGAGGAAGGCAGCAAGCTGCTCCCTCTCCCCCTACACCCCTTAGGGCCATCCCAACAACCTAGCATAGGATAAGAATGTCTCTTGGATTCCAAAGCTCCATAAGGAAAATGATTTCATTCCCCCCACCTCCTTCTGCCCCTCAGAAAGAGGTATCCGTGGGGCTGCCTCAGCTCTCAATAGACTCTATTTTTAAATCTATTCAAAACATAGAAATGTATAAATATATAGGATATTATTTATAGATATATATAGACATGATTTAATCTGTTCCTCTGCACGTATACATACTGCATATTTCCATATATACTCTCTTTATATATGTATATATATGTATGTATGTATGTATGCATCTCTATTATACACTGATATAACCCCTGCATCCATGCACACACTCTATGCGTCTCCAAGGGAGACTGGAATTGCATAGGTCTTAAGGGGGTGATACCATGTTAAAGACTTGGGAGGGGGGGCTCTATAAAAAGAGGCACGTACCATTTCCTCCTACACCTTTCTTTAGGCTAACCTGTAAAGATGAACTGGGTGCCCCCTTCTCTACCCAAGGAGAGCATACTGGCCAATGGGGCAAAGAAGCCCTCCCTCTGAAGTAAAGGACCTGGGTGATCTCACTGACAGGTTTCTTTCAGTCTGAGGATTCTGGAAGGTCAGAATCTCCAGAGCAGCCTCCAGGAGGCTGGAATATGGAACAGGGGCAGGTGGGGAGAGTAGCACTTGGATCTAATGGTTTCTCTAAGAAAGTCTGACCTCAGCTTAGGGCACTCTGGTTGAGTCGGTCACATCAGAGCTTGAGTCAGACAGAGTCCCTGAGCCTCCTGCCCAAAATACTCAAGGTTCAGTATATACAGGTAGGCTCAGTAGAAATGGTGAGGGGGGGGGGGCACAGGTTGAGTAATCAACTTAGTGCTTAGAGGAAAACGAGTGAAGACATTTTCCAAACTGAAAAGAAAGTATTCTAATTCAGATTCCCAAGTCAGAAACCTGTTGCACACTGGATAAGATGGGAAGAAAGAAAGAAAGAAAGAAAGAAAGAAAGAAAGAAAGAAAGAAAGAAAGAAAGAAAGAAAGAAAGAAAGAAAGAAAGAAAGAAAGAAGGAAGGAAGGAAGGAAGGAAGGAAGGAAGGAAGGAAGGAAGGAAGGAAGGAAGGAAGGAAGGAAGGAAGGAAGGAAGGAAGGAAGAAAAAGAAAGAAAAAAGAAAGAAAGAAGGGAAGAAGGAAAGAAAGAAAGGAGGAAAGAAAGAAGGAAGGAAGGAAGAGAGAAAGGAAGAAAGAGAGAAAAGAAAGACAGCTGGATATTCCTAGTCCAAAGCTGGAGGTTAGGTGTAGAATGCGAAGAACAGGAAGAGAGAAGATGGAATCAAGAAAGACATTGAAGGGGTAAGAAGGCAAGGAATAGAAAAGAGAAAATGGAGAAAAAGAAAGGCAAGTGACCCAGGTTTCCATCTGGCATTGCCCCTGCTCTTAAAGCCACTTCTCAGGGCAAAGGAACATAGTTACATGCCTTCTGACATCTTCTCCCATTTCAATGGAATTTGGCCTCCCATGTCGCTCCCTCAGGCCACCAGGGAAAGGATGGGAGATCTTACCCTTGTCCTCCCTCATTAGCCTTTCCCATGGAGGAAAACTTAAATGCCTTCAACTCCTCCATCCCATTTCCTGCCCTAACGTCATCCCTATGTCCTTCCTTTGGGTACACTTGAAAAAAACACACAAACACATAACAAAACTGAAATAAAAAGTCCCTTTCCAGAAAACAAAGAAATTGGCACCAACTGCTAGGCAGGGACACTGGTGAAATGTGACACAGAAACACATGGCAAGGATCCAAGTCATAGATGTACAACCCTGAATATTATTAGTGGAATGGCGCTCCTTCCCAACACCTTGGAGGCAACGGAAGAGGGAGGGGCCCATACCTAAAAAAGAATGAGATTATAAGGGTGTGAGATCATGAGATTTTGGGCTAGAAAGGACCTTGCATAATAGAACACGGAATTCAGAACTAGGAAGAGCCTCAGAATACAGAGCAAGGAATGTCAAGCTGGAAGTGAGCTCAGAACACAGAATGTTGGATTTGGAAGCACCTTAGAACATATAGAGGTTAACAGAATTACATCTTGCATTAAAAGGCTTAATATGACAAGAGAAAAGTCTACCAACATACTATGAAAAGAATGAACATAGTACCCAGAATGTCAAAGCTGGAAAGGATTTCACTCAGAAAATAGAACATAAAATGTTAGAATGTGATGGCCCTTCAGAACACAGGATGTCAGAATTGGAAGGGAACTCAGAACTCAGAGGTAGAAGGAGTTTTAAAACATCGAACATTAAAATGCAGAGACTTTAGCACATATGCTGTCTGAGCTATAATGGACCTTAGAACCTAGAAAATAGAATGTCTGAACTGGAAGGAATCTTAGAACATAGAATCTCTGAGGTAGAAGGGATCTTAGAACATTAGAACTAAAAAGAACTTTAGAACATAAATTATCTGAGCTATAATGGACCTTTGACCCTGGAAAACAGAATGTCTGAGCTGCAAGGAAATGTGGAACATAGAATATCTGAGGTAGAAGGGATCTTAGTAAAATGAACTTTAGAACAGGCTGTCTGAGCCATGATGGACCTTAGAACCTAGAAAACAGAATGTCTGAGCTGGAAGGAATCTTAGAACATAGGCTGTTAACATTGAAAGTGACCTTAGAACCTAGAATGTCAGAGCTAGAAGAGACCTGAGAACACAGAAAATTTGATCTTCAGCAATCACCTAGTCCAATTCCATCCTTTTTCAGATGAAGAAACTGAAGCCCAGAGAAGTGGTGATGTGGTTTTCCCAACATCCTACAGGCCCTTCCATCTTGAAACTCTCTGGCCTTGTGTAAGTGGAAGAGCTGTTATGAACAAGCCAACCCAATCTAGAACATCAGCGGTTGTGACTGGGTCTATTCAGGAATTGGGGGTCATTCAGAGAAGTCATCTCTCAAGTGCTTAGTCTAAAGACCCCACCACATTGTTCTCTCACCACATATGAAAAGGCAACAATGGACCCCGAGTTGAAAAGCACACAGCATCTCAGTCACAGGGGCTTCTCTCCTTGTCATGGTTTTATTGTACCCACTTAATCTGTTTCCAGATTAAACCAGTGTCCTGACCTTACCCAAGCACAAGAGACTAAATTTTCCTCAGTTACCCCATGGCCAGTGCCCAGAGGGAGAGACGTCAGTCCTGATCAGGTAGAGATACAAGCACTGAATACACAGTTCACAATCCTCACTTGGGAACCAAGGCCTGGGCAAAAGGCCCTGCTCTAGACTAAAGCAACAGTAACAGGGGGGCCTGGGACCTCAAGAGAACAGGAGATCATCAGTGGTGTCCCAAAGAGAAGGAAGTCTGAGGATCAGCTTAAGGGAATGAGAAATATGGTATCCTGGGAAGTTCACCTGAGAGTGCCATCCACCAAAAGATCCCTTTCAAGGAGGCTGAAGGGGGAGAGATAGCTTGGGAGCATTGAACATAAGAATTCACAGGTTAGATCTGTTGTGGAGGAGGTTTAGATCACTTGTGACTAAATGGCATGTGAGAGAAAGCCTAACACTAAGAGACGAGATCACCCAGGATGCTGCCCTGGGCCTTCTACCTGGGGCAGCACCCTGCTCAGGGGCCCATGATTCCCTGGAAGCTTTGCCTGGAACAGCCAGAAGCTTCTGCTTCTTCAGCCCCTCCTCCCCCTGCACATTCTACTACATCCTAGGCCTGGCTGAGACTGCAAAGGTCAACCTGACCTTAGAAGACAAGTCTGGAGAGACTACGGTCCCTTCCTAGTGTATTCTTCCAGAGGCTGGAAGGCCATTGAGGGAGGACTTTAGGACGGAAAGCTGACCAAAGACTCTGGGAACACATCTGTGTCTACCCTTCCAGGACTGGAGACCAGAGCTAAGCCCCAGGGTTAAGGCCAGCACATGGGACCTCCCCTCCTGATTCTATGTTGAGTGGTTTACACATGAGTAAAAGGATATATATACCCTGTAGGAAGGGCTAGAGAAAGGTGCATGGGGCCAGTTGGCCTTGAGTCCCTTGCTTTAGGGCCACCTTGGCACTGATCTTATTGAAGTCTAGCCCTGCCCTTACACATCTCTCCCTGTCCTGTCCAGCTTTCCCAAGCTGCTTCAATGGAAATCTTACTGATAGATATGCTTGTGGATCTGAGTGTGGTCCAGGTAGGGAAGCAAAGGGGAAAGAGGAGGCTCTAGTCTGGTGCTTTCCAGTAGTCCCCTACTTGGGTAAAGACTAGAACTTGGAAAGACCTTTGAGGATGTGGACTCCAACACAACACCCCTACTGCACAGAGAACAAGGCCAGTCATGAGGGCCTCACTCAAGGTCACAAGGGCCAGAATTTGAACCTGGGTCTCCTGGTTCTAAATTTAGAGCTCTTTCCATGACATCACCACTGCCTGCCATCACCATGCCTACGTGATGAATGCAGGGGAGTCAGGGGTCAGTGCGAAGCCAGGTCAGTGGGTCTGCTCTTTGGGGGTAAGGCAGGAAGTGCTTGGGTCCTTAGGTACGAGTCCTGCTCCCCTCCCTCCTAGATCAGGATGGCGGAGGGTGCCAGAGTAGGGAGAGCCAGGCAGAGTTGCTTATTTCATTGTAGAAGGCAGCTTATGGAGCCTGGCGGTGAAACAAGGAAGTGGGAGAGGCTGGACTTTGACAACATGCTACATCACCGTGGAAAACAAACAAACAAGGAAGTTCCAAAAATAATATATATATAATATAATATATACTATATTTATAGAATGAAAAGCTATCGCCTAGCAGCAATGGTTCTCGAGTTCTCTTAGCACCAAGACCAAGGGGAGGAGGGACGGGGGTGGAAGTCCAGGGAAGGGAGGCTGTGAAAGGCTCAGTGTTGATGACATCCACACTACAGGTTCCAGATGGCTGGCTTCCGGGAAGGGACCAGGTCCTCTGAGACAGGAGAAAGCGAAGGAGGAAGCCTTCCCAGGCCTGGCACTCCTCGCCAAGCCAGGACGAGGATGCTGGCCACCCAACCGCGCTGTTCTCCATCCGACCCGTTCCGCTGCCTAGGATGAGGTGTGGGAAAGTGAATGGTTCCCACCCCCACCCAGCAAAATGGACTTGCATCCATAGTATAGGAATTGAATTTTGATTTAAATACATATATATGTCATCCTTATAAATAATAAGTACAAAAGTTTATCAGCCCACACAATGATTTTTGACTCCCTTAGGAGGTACAGTGGTAGGAAGTGAATGAAACAGCCCGAATTTAGACTTCCTTGGTCTAAACTGGTACTTGTCTTAGAGGGCAGGTGAGTGGCTATTTCTAAAGCTTATGACATTTTCATTTGTCAGTGTGTCTGGGGTGTGTGTGTGTGTGTGTGTGTGTGTGTGTGTGCACGCGTGCGTGTATGACTATGCATTTTGTATGCATTCAGGTATGCTTTGCTTGGACCCACGTCTAAGCATGTAAGCATATATGGGACCATGTGCATGGTTGTGTGTCTGGGTATGTGCATTGTGAAAGTGCATTTGTGTGACCATGTGTGCAACCATAGAAGTGTGGCTGTGTGTAGGCTAATTCACTGAGAGGCCTGTCCCACTTTTGCTTTTTTTTCATTCTCTTTAGGACATTTTTACTCTTCAGAGAAGAAAGATTTCACAGGGATAGACAAAACATCCAACTTCCTGCTGACTGTGGACTGACTGTATGATCACAAGAGAAGGAGTGAACCTCTGGGACTAACCCAGGACTCATCTTGTATTGATAGCGCCTGCTATTGCCTAAGAGCAGGTATTCTGTGAGTCTATTACAAAACAATAATACCAACACCTCCCTCCAACACAACAATCTATGCCTAGAGAATATAAATAATTAGAATCTCTTTTTGTGACTGCCATTTTCTAATTTTCAGCCCCCTAGCTTTGCCTCATTTTGGGTCTGGACTCGGAGGCCCAAAACTGAAAGAAGTGTTACTGTTTTATCCCCTAGAACATCACAACAGAAAGGCAAAAGGTTCACCCTCTCTTCCACTTGGTTCAAAACTCATCATCTATTGCCACTGGTAGACCTTGTACCGAGGGGTCCCAAGGTAGAGACCAGGGAAAGAGCAAGGGGAGATGACCCACTTGATCTTCCTCCTCCTCCCATCAGCAGGAACTGGGGAGGAGGGGATGGATGAAAGATGCCATGATTTGGCTGACACTTTTGCTTCTAAGACGGTGAGAAAAATAAAATCAGGAAGTGGATCCCCAAATTGGAGGAAGAGGAAAGGAGAAAACACTCCATTTCACAAACTGCCATCAGAAATAAGGAGCCCTACTCCAACTGGGCCAGAACCAGTGAACAAAGCCACCTTCCCCCAAAACAAACATAGACACAAATAAACAACAACCCCTCTGACCAACCAGAGGAACCCAAAACGAACAAACAAACACGCACAAAAAAATACCAAAAACCCAAACAAGAAAACATACATGAGGTGAGCTACCAGAGAGGTGGTTGACAGAGACCTGTCATTTTAGCTTATACTGTTGGTTGATTGTTAGACTGGAACCCCAGTGGCCCCCAGCATGGGCCATGATGAGTAAGAGTGAATTGCCATGGGTATTGCAGCTGCCAAGTGTTGTAGGTAAGAGGAAAGTGTTCGACATCATCCCATTCTGAAAACTCTAAGTAGCTTCAGTCAGATGCACATCCCCTTAATTTTTTTAAAATTTTCAGTGTGGGTTTATATATATATATATAATATATATATTTATATAATATATCAAAGCTTAGGAGTATAGATATTTTTCTTTAAAAAAACTATTCAACAGCTTGGTAAAATCTGAGGCAATGACTTCCTAAAGATCCGAGTAAAATTCTGACCCATGGTCCATGCTTGGAAGCATTGGCTTCTGGTCCAGGGCAGACATCCTACTGAGGACTTCAGCAGACAGTGTGTAACTATTGCCAGACTTCTCCTCGAACCAGCTATCCAGTGCCCTCTTGGCATCAAAATTGGCAATGGGGGGTCCATTTACTGCAATTGTCAAAAGGTCACTGAGCTGTTCCAAGGTCAGGCGGGAGCGGTTGTTTTTACGCACTCGCTGGAGGGCGACCCGGCCTTTCTCACAGCAGGCTGTAGAGGTGGGGAGGACTTTAAGGATCTGGATGATTTTATTCAATAGGGGAAATCTTTGTTTATACTTGCAGATGTGGCTGATCAGGTCTTTAAAACCATTTTTGGTGTAGTAGTCAGCCTTGAGTTCCCTCCACTCCATCAACAAGCTTCCCCTAGGGTCCATTCCTTCTCGGCAGATCTCCCTGGAGAACGATGGGATGGCTTCCAGATGATCAAAGATTTGGACCATGTCCTCTTTGCCATAACTCATGAGCTCCTCGGTGCTCCTGGGCCAGGCTGTCAGGTCAAACACCTGGCAGGCTTTTACAAAGGTCCGGCTACGGGAATCAAACCTCTGGGCCAAGATCACCTGGGTCTTCTGGCAGATCTTCTCCCGGATGGACTGGAATTTGGCCTCAGCCACCCGCAGGTTCTTCACAGCAACACCATTGAAGCTCTCTCGGAAATTCTCCTCAAACTCTTGCAGATACTCCCCAGGAGAGTCGGCCAGCCGACTGATCTCCTGGATGGCCTCCTCGATCTTGTCGTCTACCTGGGACACGAGGAGGTATTCGCCCTGGAAGATGTAGGCCAGGCGGGAAAGCACAGCAATCACATCTAGTAAGAAGTAAATCAGCTTGATTGACTGGTAGTCCATGAGGAACTGGAGCAAGGCCAGAGCAATGGCGGAGGCATCGGCACGTTGCGTCTGTCCGCTGACATCCTTGAGGTGGGCAACCACTTCCAGGTAGTCCTTGATTAGTGCATTGAGAACATTTTGCTCCCCGATGATCCACCTCACGGCCCGGATATCTCCCAGGAACTCTGTCTCCTCACACAGGGTAGAGGCCGTTAGACGGAGCTCACACATCAGGCGGGGTGAATAGCGGTAGAAGCTCAACAGCTGTTTCAGGTTATTCTCAAGTTCCTCCAGGCAAGGAAGTTCCTTTCCACTGATAGCGTCCAAGATTTCCAGGTGGGGCCGGTGAACCATGAATGGCAAACAGAGCAGCCAGGGCAGAGTCTTCCTGATTGTCATAAACATGCTGGCACGCAAACTGGCTGTGATGTTGGCCCCATCCACACCCAAGCCAATGGTTGGCTTCTCATCCTGCAGCCTGATCCCCAAGGAAGAAAAGGCCCGATCTAATGCTTGGAGATAACTATCTGTGGTCGAGAACCCCAGCTCCTGTAAGGACAGGAATTCTGTAGCAGGGGGTCCATCAGTACTTGTGTACTGGACATAGACTGCCACAGTGTCTGCCAAGACGTCATCACTCTGCCCATCCAGGATGATGCTGAGGAATGGCGACTGACGGATTCGCTCCACCAAGTCTTCCCGCAGAGCCCTGGCGATGTGGTGAATCAGAATTTGGCAGTCTCCTTCATTCATATATTGGTCCACCACTTTGAGCTCACACTTCCTCAGCAATTCTGCCAAGGGCCGGAAGTCAAAGTAAGGCCTGCCCTCCAGGGCCAGGTGATAGGCAGTATTGAACAGCAGAGTCATGTTCCGGCACATCTCCTCTGTCTTTTCAGGGTGCATCCGGAGCTTATAGAGCTGCAGGCATTTCTTATGAAGGTTGCTTTGGCTATGGAGCTTGATGGTGTGGATCTTGAACTGTTTGGAGCCGATGATAAAGGCTGAGGTCCGTGAAGACTGCACCGTGTATTGGCGGCACACGTGGCACCACATCTCGTTGAGCGTGGGTGAGTACCGTAGGAACCAGAACTTCTTCAGCCATTCCTGCTTGAAGCGCCGGATCCGGCGTCCCGTGGCAGAGGACATCTTTGAGGGCTCATCCGTTGCTGTGATCATCTCATTGGAGACAGACTCATCAGCCGAGTCTACCTCCTGGTCATCGTCCTCCAGCATGGTTGGGACAGAGACCACACTCTCCGAGGCTGAAAGAGAAATGGAAAGGGAAGTTTATGCCCCGTTGGAAAGGATATGGGATCTTCCAAAGCTGATGTCTTCTTGCCTTCTTAGTCATTGCTAAGGGATTTAATTTAATTTTAAAATTATTTTTATTTATTTTGTGAAATATTTCCAAATTACATTGTTTTAAAATGTTTAAATTTTAATCTTTGGAAATTTTGAGCTCCAAATTCTCCCCCAACTCTCCCCCAGAAACTAAGGCAAGCAGCACGATATCGATTATACGTGTCAAATCATGCAAACATATTTCCATATGTAAGTATGTCAGTAAGGGATCTGATTTATCAATAACACTAGTGACCCATGTTGATGTCTACCTTCCAGGGCATACCTATAAATACCATCCTGGCTAGCCCCCACTGTCCAGCATGTTCCTGAACTGCCTCCCCTAACCCAGAGTCAGGGCATGCTCTTGAAATGCAAATAAACTTCCAGTATTCTGGCTCTAGTTACTAATAGAATTTCCTAGGCAGTGAGACTTAAGCCCCTTACCCTCTCTAGGCCTCAACTCCTTCACCTGCAAACTGGGGGTGAAAAAGATGTGTACCACTCACCTCTCAGAATTGCTGTAAAGAAAAGGCTTAGGAATTTGTAAAGCACTAGGTTTTGGAGTATTACCAAGAGTTGCAGTTTCTGCAGATCACAAGCCCTCCCTGCCTCGGGGAACACTCTTCTGCCTATTACATTGGCAAGTGACTGTAACAAGCAAATCTATTACCCAGCGGCCAGCCTGGAGATGAACCTGTATATGATCAGCAGGTCTGGTCCTCAGAGGACAGACATACATCATCAGCTTGGAAGACTTTGTCAGAGCTAAATCTGACTGTTTTCGCCTTTGACAGCCCAGGTTCACTTCTCTAATGTGAAGAGATGTTGAGGTGGGATTGAGAGAAGGAACACACTGTTACGATAACAGCCAACATTACATTCTATATGTATTTAGGCTGGGGGATTCAGCAAGATGAACTGGATGCCAATGCACAGAATTGGAGAAGGCACTCATGAGATGAAGCAATGACTTTTGGGTGATCTGGGTCACTGTTACCCACCATTTCTATAGCCAACAGACAGCTAACAGTTGGAGATAGTTCGTCATATAAGGGCACAAAATTTTTAGCTAATGTCCCATCCCTGCCCATCATTCCATCATCCTCCTTCCTACATGTGACCTTATATTTCTTTTTAAATATCTTGATAGCATGGTATATGGATCAATCTTTAGCTTTAGAACCAGAAGAGCTGGGTTGAAGGCTGCCTCTGATATGTATTGGCTGTGTGACTCAGATAACTCATGGAACCTCTCATTGCCATCGGTAATTCTATATGATTAATAAATAATAAAGTAATATCAGTTAATGAAACGCAGAATGCATATCAATCTGCATTGATAAAGGAAGTTTCTGAATTGGGATTTCCCTACATTTATGACATCACAGGTCCAATCGAAAATCAACATTTTGTATATACTGTACATATATGTGTATACATTGTCTCCCCAAATAGATGGGAGCTTCCAGAAAGTAAGGCCTAGTCTGTTTCTTCTCTTTATCCCCAATACCTAGCACACAGTAGACACTTGGTGAATACTTGCTGACTGACTGACTGATTACCCTGTTGGGTAGGAAAATTAGTCCCTGATGGCTTCACTTGCATGGCCAACCAGGCCTAACAGATGAAGGTGGTCAAGAGGAGGAGGCAGGTCCATGGAATCAAATATGGCTACCAGGGGCTTTGCAACTTATCACCCACGGACAGTCTGATCCTGTGGTCACTTTAACCCTAGATGGAAAGATGGGAGAATGGTAGAAGTTTGGAAGATGAGGGGAAATTAGAGGGCAAGGTTCAGACAGTTTCCTTGAGAGAAGCATTGTCAGGCTACACTCCCAGCTTAAATGACTCCGTCTCAATCTCTGAGATTTTGAGAAGGCTTCACAAATGCATAAATCATAAACATAGCTTCTGAAGACGGAATAAATACGTCTCATATATCTACACACCTCTATTCTATCTGTAGAGGCAGATGTATATGTATGTACATGTACACACATATGTATCAACATGTCCATGTGTATGTGATTTAAAAATACACATTTATTTCTATCTTCTAGATTTTTGTCAATTTCAGTTTTAAATGTTCGTTTTGTCAGAGATATTTATTTGAAAAGTTTTTTAATTCATTCTATATCTTTCTGATGTCAACACTGATTTTAACTATGCAAAATCTTTTTCATTTTAAGTAATTAAGTCTACTGATCTTAGCATTTGTGATCTCTCCTATACTGTTTCTAGTTACACGTTTTTCCTCCATCTCTAGTCATGAGAGATTCAACCTTCCCCCATTCTCAGTTTGTCAGACAGACAGATGTCACGTATAAATTCACAGTAGTTTTTTTTTGTCCAGGTTTCAAGGATTTTTTTTTCAGTCAATAGACTCTCAGTAGTCTTTTGGCAGAGATCAGGGATTTTTTTTTCATTCAATAATATTAAGAGGATAGCTACTATCAGGGAGCTAATGTTAGAAAAGGGTCCTCATGTATGTCAAAGGCTGGGAACCATAGGACTAGATTGGATGTTCTGTTATTATTAATAAATAGCATTTATATAGCACTTCATCATTTGCAAAATGCTGAACAAATATCATCTCATTTTATCCTCACAACAAGACTGAGAGACAGGGGCTATCATTATCCCCATTTTACAGATGAGGAAACTGAGGCACTTGCCCAGGGTCACGCAGCTAGTAAGTGTCTGACACTGGATTTAAACTCATGAAGATGTGTTCCTTGATTCCAAGTCCAGTGCTCTATCCTCTACAGTGCCCTCTAGTTGGGCAAGGACTACTCCTTGCTTGTATTTCCTCCTGCACATAGCAGCACTTCATATTGGATGAATTGATGTCGGTTGAGGTAGAAGAGACAAGGCACCATGTCTCTCCACTCTCTGAATACTACCCCACTCCTCCCGGTTTTAGCCCCCACTCCAAGCTTGGGCACAATCAAATTGGAAAGAGACTGGCCAGACCCAGAGGCCAGGCACTGGCACACCCTCCAATGGGTTCCACCACGAAGAGGTCAAGAACACAGCACACACCCCCTTCCTGTGGTGGAACTTGCTTTATTGACAAGGGGTGGGGGTACAATGGAAAGTCCTGGAGCAGCCCATCCAGTGGAACGTAAGGCAGGCCTATGTGACCCTCCCCATCCCGAGGTCATGGATGCCCTCTGCCCAAGGTCCACCCTGGCTCTGGACGCACCACATCTCCCCCTGGAAGGTTCAAGTAGTGGCATTTCTGGCCACCCTCTGCACTGCCTACTGTGTGCTCCTCCCTCTAGCATCATCTCAACCAGGCCAACTCACCTGTGGGGTCTGAAAACTCGGGGAGCTCCGGTACCTGGGGTGGCAGCAGAGGGGGCTCAGGCAGCTTTCCGGACTTGAGCATGTCCAGTTCTGCCTGTAGCTCTCGTATCTTCTTTTTGAGGCGGATACAGTTAGGGCAGAAGGACGTGGTGGGGAGCTCATGAGGGTCAGATGCGAGGGAGGCCTCAGCTGGGCTGTCAGCCTTGAATGATGAAGGCTCTTCCTCCTCATCCTCCAGTAAGCCTGAGTCTTTGGAGGGACCATAGGAAGCCCCTTGGGGTGCCTTCCACTCCTTCTCCCCCTGGTTCCTGGAGAGGTCTTGGGGTCCGTGGGGTACAGCCATCCCACACTGATCATACGCATCTTCTGCGTGGAACTTGGGAGCTTTCCTGAGGACAAGGGGGGTGCCTGGGGCCAGAGGGTGCTCCTCTATCTTGGAAGTCTCCAGTGAAGCCTCCAAAACGTCCTTGAAGATGAGGTCAATCTTTTTCTTCTTGGGCGGAGGGTGGGCATCCACCTCATCAAAGCCACGCTTGTAGGCGCTCTTGCCATGCCTCAAGACCGTGAGCTGAAGAGGACCTCGAAGGTCCTCCTGATGATCCAGGGCCTTCTCAGGTTTCTCTCGCTGCAGCTTTTTATCTCCTAGGAAGGGAAAACCAGGGTGTGAGGAGGTGGGGAGAAAAGATCAAATTGGAAACACCAAGCTAGATCAGTACAGCTATCCTTTGGCCACCCATGGCTGCTGCTGGCTTCCAGATCCTACTCAAAATGGCAGGTGAGTCACCCAGAGGATGATGAATGGAGGGCCCTAGAAGCAGGTCTGAAGATGGAGTATTATGGGCAAAGTAGGGTGCTGTAATGGAAAGAACCCCAGAACTGGAGTCTGCAGACATGGGTGCGAATCTTAGCTCTTCTACTTACTACCCACTGGATCACAGGGAACGATGATGATGATGATGATGATAATT